>NC_135504.1:106698888-107298888 GCF_052857255.1 Amblyomma americanum | reverse complement strand
GACCTTCAGCCGAAACATAGGTGTTGCGCCGCGCGCCGCCGCCGTGAGCGGTTCGGGTGTCCACCGATATATGTGAGGAAGTTACTGCGCCGTTTCCTTTCCACAAAACATATTTTCTAAACCAATCTTCAATTTTTTCCACAGCAAAGGAGAGGCGCATATCTCGCCCCGTGGGACAGTGGACACCTCAGTCGTGCTTTAATGTATGTAATGAGAAATGTGCGCTGCATGCGTTGGCATTCAAAGCGTTCTAGCAGAAACGCGGTACTGAAGCTATAGATCGTCGGCGGTCATTGTGCTCTTTGCCTTTGATGTTGACAATGTACTAGCCTTCCATGATCTCGAAGGAAAGGAAGGCGCATAGCTGGGTCCCTAGGACAGTGCACGCCGCTATCGCGCTTTGAGGAACGTGGCAGTGGTTCTAGAGAGAGATGTGGTCTGCATGCATTAGCACTGACAACGTTGTGGCAGACACGCGGCACTGCAGCAATAGGCGGCATCGTTCATTGGTGTGACCATCCTCTCGTGATCAGCCATTAAACTGTCAACTGCCAGGGTGGCAGGGCGGAACAGAGTCAGCGTTACGCCAAGCCGTGTCTACAGTTTCCCGACACACCACAGCTTTTGCTCTCTAACCAGGTTTAGCAGTAGTTAAACCGCAGCCATTTTTTTTCTTTTGGCGTACGCACTGAGCTTCTGTAGACAGCGACTCTGATAACAATAATAATAATTATTTTTTGGGGGAAAGAAAATGACGCAGTATCTGTCTCATATATTGTTGGACACCTGAACCACGCCGTAAGGGAAGGGATAAGGAGGGAGTGAAAGAATAAAGGAAGAAAAATGTGCTGTAGCGGAGGGCTCCGGAATAATTTCGACAACCTGGGGACCTTTAACGTGCACTGACATCGCACAGCACACAGGCGCCTTTGCATTTTTCCTCCATAAAAACGCAGCCGTCGCGGTCGAGTTTGAACCCGGGAGCTCCGGCTCAGTAGCCGAGCGCCCTAACCATTGAGCCACCGCGGCGAGTGGCAACAACTCTGCGAATAACGAAATCGGATGCGCACAACGCGACGTATCTCGCCGCACCTTGCCCTTACAAAAATCAATTTAGACAGTCTATAGACTGCTTATAAACTTCTAACTTTTGTCTATGGAGAGTCTCTAAAGACTCTCTATAGACAAGCCTAGAGAAGAGTATATACGCAATAGAAATCCCATGGACAGTCTATAGACAATCTATAAATTTATGGCCATGCACTTTTGACAGACTTATGACTATATACTATTTGTAAGCTATAAATAGACAAAAAGAAATATCTATAGGAAGGCAATAGAGTGTATAAGAAATCTATAGACTGTCTGGGCCATTTTTTAAGGGTTGCGGGCGTACGACGCTACTCAACATAGCATGTGCGGGCCACGGGCACGTTACGGGTTGCGTTGACAAGCTTCGGAATAAATGCACGTCGCTGATGCATTCTTCAACGCCTTAGCTCACTCCAACTGGTGGCGTTCGCTTTTATTTCTAAAATGCTTCCCCCCCCCACCCCCACGCGTTGATGTATAAGCGACAATTCCTGTTTTTTAACGCGAGAGCGTTAAAGGTGTCGAAGAAAGGAAGAATAGGTGCCGTAGTGGAGGGCTCCGGAATAATTTCGACCACCTGGGGATTTTTAACGTGCACTGACATCGAACAGCACACGGGCGCCTTAGCGTTTTTCCTCCATAAAAACGCAGCCGCCGCGGTCGGGTTCGAACCCGGGAACTACGGATCAGTAGTCGAGCGCCTTAACCAGTGAGCCACCGCGGCGGGGCGTACGAAGCTAGCTAGCGATCTTCGCATTTCAGACTGCACAGTGGGGAACAACCACTGATCTTGTGTAGGAGAGAGAAACAAGCCAGTCTAAATACTTTAGAGGCCGCATTGAGAAAACTGCGCGTTACTTTACCGATCATCGGGCAGTGTTTGTCTCTGTCAAAACAATTGAATAAATAAACAATCATTCACCGAATACTACTTCAATGCTTAACATTTTCGCCCCAACAACAAGGTCGACAACATACGGAACGAGACTGGAACTGCAGCTCTCGCGACGCATATCCTGGAATAGCTGAGCTAAGCGACTGCCAATTTTTATTGTCTTTATTGTCTTACCAGCTCGATGGTTTGGAATGAACAAAGGCGCGTTTAGTGAATACGGTGTTATAGAAGGGTGCTTTAGAAACATGTACAGTGGTGTATATTAGTATTGTGATCATGGAAATTACAGAAGTCGCAGTTAAGCGAGTAGCAAACTGAGTTCCCTCTACTTTTCCTCTTCGCTTGGCGCGCACGTTGCGTCATCAGGCGGCGCCCACTGAAACCACTCCCTCCTCCTCCTGCTCCTTGAAATGTACGCCACTACACCAAAAGGGCGCAGTGAGGCCGTGCGGGGGCGAATGAATCACGGGGTGAGCGGCGAACAACGCAAGGCACATCCAAGACGCGTTCACCACGAAGCGTGCGGCTCGCTGCGCGTTCGTTCGGCGCGGAAGCTATGCTGGCGTTCGTGGCGTCGGGTTTGTCGAGAACGATGTGCAAGCAAACTATGACTGCACCAGCTGAGTCCCGCGCGTTTGGGCGGAATGAGGACTCCCAGGGATATAATAATATAGAGAAAGACCTTCTGCAAATATGGGAATTAACCCATTACGCTATCGTGCCATACCGTCAAGGCGGAGCTTTAATGAATAATAATAATAATAATAATAATAATAATAATAATAATAATAATAATAATAATAATAATAATAATAATAATAATAATAATAATAATAATAATAATAATAATAATAATAATAATTGTTTTTATTGAGGCAAAGGAAAAGGCGCAGTATCTGTCTCGTATATCGTTGGACACCTGAACACCCGCCGCGGTGGCTCAGTGGTTAGGGCGCTCGACTACTGACTGATCCGGAGTTCCCGGGTTTGAACCCGAACGCAGCGGCTGCGTTTTTATGGAGGAAAAACGCCAAGGCGCCAGTGTGCTGTGCGATGTCAGTGCACGCTAAAGTTCCCCAGGTGGTTGAAATTATTCCGGAGCCCTTCACTACGGTACCTCTTTATTCATTTCTTCTTTAATTCCCTCCTTTATCCTTTCCCTTACGGCGCGGTTCAGGTGTCCAACGATATAAGAGATAGATACTGCGCCATTTTATGCGAAGCATACTAGCCGCACAATCGAGCTCTTCCTTGCTGCGCCGCGCGCGGCCGCGTAGCTACCACTTGACCTACATCGGCGCACCACGTGATATGACGTCACAACAGCTGTGAAAGCTGGGGCTCAGCTCGTGCGCTCGCTTGCGGACTCGCAGCCTCCGCCGGCGGCCTAACTCCCGCTCCTACCGCTAGGAGATACTGACGTCACGCAATTGTATAAAATGCGACGCACTCGTTGAGTCAGTTGAACCGCGAGATGTCGGCCAGGGAGAGGGCGGCTCGCCAGACCGCAAAGCGCAAGTTACAAAGAGCCACGGAAACGGGAGAAGAACGAGAAGTACGGCTTGCCAAGCGACGTATGCTTCGCATCCTAGGCTTAACGATAAGCTAAGCCAGGCCATTTTCCTTTCACCAAAACCAATTAATTGGACACTTGAAACGCGCCGTAAGGAAAGGGATAAAGGAGGGATTGAAAGAAGAAAGGTAGAAAGAGGCGCCGGAATAATTTCGACCATCCGGAGATCTTTAACGTGCACTGACATCGCACAGCACACGCGTGCCTTAGCGTTTTCCCTCCATAAAAACGCTGCCGCCGCGGTGGGGTTCGAACCCGGGAACTCCGAATGAGTAGCCAAGGGCCCTAACCACTGAACCATCGTAGCGGGTGGAGCTTTAATGTCCGCTCCAATTTTCCATTGGCGCAGGTAACACCTTTTTCCAAATAAGTTGGCGATTTTACAGCATTTTTGCCCTAACTATATCTATTGTGTTCTCTGCGTTGCAGCGAAATGTGGCGAAGCAGTTCTCTAGCTTTATGTTGCTATATTTTGTTTTATTTTCATAGTTTTTCCTCGAAACCAAAAACTAAAGAATTATTCGCGAATGCGAAATCAGATGAAGAGCATTAGATAAGTTTTGTTCAGCTATGCTTTCGACTATGTTTTACATTATTATTAGTGATGATTATTAACGTGCACCTTCGTTCTTTTCAAGCCTCAAATTCCTTATATCCGAACTTCACACCCAGGTCTCAAATTCGGATACCAACGTATACACCACGAAACTACGATTCGTTTCGTACTACCCCCATCCCTCTCCGACTGGAGGTTCGCCCACCACGGCCCTGCGAAGGTCACCGTCATTTTGTTTTTATTGCGAAGGAATACAATTTTGGGTCGCACTTCAGCCCGTTCCGTGGCGAGGCGGTGGTAGGCACCATTGACCTTTAGCGTGACTTCGCTGCGTGACGTCACACCACGTGACCTAGAGTGACGTCACACCAGCTGTGTAAAAACGGGGCCCCATCTCACGCAGTCGTGAGGCGAGGCGGTAGCCACCAACGGCGGCCTAACTCCCGCTCCTCTCACCAGGGGCGCTACGGTCGGTGTGACGTCACACCATCTGTGTAAAAACGGGGCCGCATCTCACGCCGTCGCGAGGCGAGGCGGTAGCCACCAACGGCGGCCTAACTCCCGCTCCTCTCACCAGGGGCGTATGAAACCGCTCCGCTCCTCTCGCCAAGGCATTCATACAGCCAGATGTTACGATGGTGCCTACGAACAAGGAAGCTCGGCAGAATGCAAAGATGAAGCAGCAGCGAGCTACGGAGACGGAAGAAGAACGAGAAGCTTCGCAATCACCAGGCTTAACCAAGCTAAGCCACGGCCGTTTTTTAGTACTAAAGGCATCGGCACGAATCCCTCACACAACGCGCTGGAGGCTTCAACTCGACTAACAACTTTGTGCGCTGAACCATGCCGATTAGTTTGCCACCACTTCAAGCCCTCTGTTGTGGGCCACAAGTTTGATAGGCCACGGGTTGGCCACAAGTTTGTCACAAATGGCGACCCCAAGTGGCACCAGTCTCGGCACCCGCTCTGATGGTACATATTGTAGCGCGACACTGAATAGACGAAGACGAGGTGAAGAGAAGGGGGGGAAGATGGGTTTGCCCGTGTCCTCTGAGGTTGTTCTCTCCATAGGCGCTTCTTTGCTCGGACGAAGCGACAGGAGTGTGCCCTTTGCTGTGCAAAATTCAATCAAGAAACAAAGCGACTCCCATTTTAATTTTTTTTCATCCCGCTATCAGTCAGTACGAAATTGGAACATTGCAGGCATTGCATATGATTGTGCACATCAGCCATGTTCACGGCTTTGATCTCCAAGTTAACAAGATCCCTGTCTTTACGTCTTCCAATCTGTCAGACTATATACTATTGCTACTGATTTTCCCTTCAAAAATTTTTGTTTCCAGTAATTAACAGCCACTGTTTTGGCCACTCCCCAGTAGAGAATATGTGCCAGCTTTATTTGAGGCCAACCAACCAACCGAGATCGCCATCTTTGCACAAACGCACTAAGGTCAGGTCTATTCTCCCCTGTAAAAAAAAACCTGTAAAAGTGTGGTGCAGGAGCCGGACATATCAGCACGGACCCTTCCCTACATCGCTGGAACCGAAGACTCGCCGAACTGCTCCTTTGCCCGTGACAATGACCAAGGAAGCAGACGAACGGCAGCAAAGAGCAGCGGTACCAACTTGGCTGCACTATCCCTAGTCGCGGGTCTTTTCTGGAAAGGCTGGGGAAGACGTGGACGAGTGGCTTACCAATTACGTGCGGGTGAGCAAATATAATTATTGGGATGCCACCGTTAAGCTCACAAATGCTGTTTTCTTTTCGGACGGTACCGCGTTGACATAGTTTGAGAGTCATGAAGCGTCCTTTGCGAGCTGCGACCGTTCTCTGGAAGAGATCCGCAGCAGTCTCGGGGATACCTCTGCAAAACTGAAATGTGGTGTGCAGAATTTGCTGCAGCGAGCGTAAGTGCCTAGTGAGACCTGCACGACGTTCCTTGAAGATTGCTGAAGCTATGCAAAAGCGGTTAATCCACGGATCTTCGAAGAAGGCCAAGTTGGCCATCTACTCAAAGGCATCACGTACGATGTATACAATTTTCTGATCAGCAAATACAACATGGACTGTGCCAACGACGGGATAAAACTTTTCCGCACATTTGGAGCGCATAAGCTCCGTCCTGTTACCCCGAATTTTGGCCGCTTGCCTACTATCACCACTTTTGCTAGCGTGGATTCCCATGAGCTTGCAAGCCTCCCCGACATGATTCAACAAATCGTTCGTGAGGAACGCTCTCGTCCTCTAGATCTTGTTTCCGCAGTGAAATCACGTATGACAGCTCGTCCCTGCAGGCAGCTCCTGTCCAGCACACCTCTCCTTAGAGCTCTACCAATCACACCGCTATCCGTGCACCTCGCAATGACTCCCGCGACCCTGCTCTGCTCACACGTTCCTACCAAAGCGCTTCACCTCATCTGCAACGCCATCAACGAATTGTCTTTGATGTCCGCTTCGATCCTGTCAGCGACGACTGTTATCCTGAGCGTCCTCTCGACCTGCCAGTCTTTTACCGCTGAGGTATGCTCGCACACATATCCCGATTCTGCCGCCGCCGGGGCCAGCCTTCACGCTACCAGAGATAATGGCCACATCGTTGACGTAGTTTCAGTGCGGATGTTCGGGGTCCGCCTTCCCATTTCCTCAGGGCTTGCACGGCTTCGCACTACACCGGAACGACTCACCTGCCTCTGACCATAGCCTGACATCCCCCGCTCACCGCTCCCGCCAATAGCATTCGCCCCGCCGTCCTTCACCACCACCGGGAAACAAGCGAGTGCGGCCACCAGGTCATCGATATTGCAAATTCCTTTGAGCGTCATTATGTTAAAGAACCGCCTGGAAGTGTTAGTGAACAGTGTTTGCGTTATAGCCTTACTGGATATTGGTGCCACAGTGTGGGTGATGAGTTATTATTTCATGACTCAACTCGGTCCTAAAATATTGTTCGATTGGGATAGTGCTGTCATATTTTGCGGTGTCCGCGACGAATCATTGGTTCCTCTTTGTATTTGTTATGTAAATGTAGTGATCGCTGGCCACGTGTCCCGAACTGAATTCATGGTGCTCCCTCGCTTTACGCACGCCATTATCCTGGCTGTTGACTATTTACAACAGTGCGGGACAACTCTCGACTTCAACAGTGGCGGGATATCATTAAGTCCTAGTCTTCTGTCCGCCCTCAAAGAATACTCGCCGCGGGATCCCAAACCGTTTTTCGTCTCCGATGATACCGTCGTTCCAGCGATGTCCAGCTTCTTGGTCCCAGTTGTCTCCTCGAGCGCTGTCTGCGCTGCCTTCGACGCCCTAGTGAAACCCGCTTCCCTTGCTTGGGCGAAGAGAGTGCTGCTTTCCTGGAGCGTCGTTGGTGCGTAAGAGGGTCAGGCCACGCTTTTGAACATTAATCATTCTAACCTCCCCACCGCGGTGGCCCAGTGGTTAGGGCGCTCGACTACTCATTCGGAGTTCCCGTGTTCGAACCCGACCGCGGCTGCTGCGTTTTTATAGAGGCAAAACGCTAAGGAGCCCGTGTGCTGTGTGATGTCAGTGCAAGTTAAAGATCCCCAGGAGGTCGAAATTATTCCTGAGCCCTCCACTACGGCACCTCTTTGTTCCTTTCTTCTATCACTCTCTCCTTTATCCTTCCCTTACGGCGCGGTTCAGGTGTCTAACGATATATGAGACAGATACTGCGCCATTTCCTTTGCTCAAAAAACAAAATTATTATTATTAATCCTTCTATCCAACCTACTATATTACCGCGTGGTTTGGACCTAGCCGGCTTGGAAGAGCACATTTCTGTCTCTGTCGCCACGCTCTGTGACAGCGCTGCTCGTCAGTCTAGATGTAGCGACCTGACCGAATCTCATTTCTTGGCCATGATCAACAAATCGCCATTCACCAACATCGGATATTGATGGAAGTTCTTCTGAAGCATGTGGACGTGCTTGACTTTATTCGAGATCAACCACCGCCGATTCCACCTTCTCGAACCCATCACATGACCAATACTTTATCTGCATATTCGATTCTACAGACGCCTTACCACGCCTCGCCCTCTGAACGTCAGATTTTTAATGAACAGGTCCGTGACATATTTCAAAAGGGATTATTCAGGAATCATCAAGCCCGTGCGCTCCCCCTGTGATGCTAGTTAAAAAGAAAGATGGCACGTGGCAATTTTGTGTCAACTACTGTCGCCTTAATACTCTCAAAAAAAAATGTGTACCCGCTCCCACGCGTTGATGATCCCAGCGAATGCCTCAATTCGGCTTCCTACTTTTTCTCTGTTATTTACGGTCCGGGTACTCGCAGCCCCAATGTGCTCCGGAGACAAAGAAAAGGCGGCGCTCGTGACCTCAGGCGGGTTGTATAAATTTTTTGTCATGCCATTCGGCCTATGCGACGCTCCGGCGACATTTGAAAGCTTTATGTATACTCTCTTACGTGGACTGAAGTGGCAAGTTCGCATGTGTTATATGGATGAGGTCCACAAGTGCGGCGAACTTGGCTTGTCGGTAAAGTTTCATATTCAGAACAGCGCGAAAAATGGAAGGAAAGAAAGAGATAAAACAAGCGCTTTCTTTTGTCATCTTCTTTTGCCCCGTCTTTCGCGCTGTTTTAAATACGGATGATGTCGTCATTTTCGGGAAGACAATTTCCGAACATTACAGCCGCTTAGCCGTTCTCCTTCAAGGCATAGTGAGAGCGGGTCTCGTGCTGAACTCGAAGAAGTGCCGCCTCGGAGAACGCCAAATTGTTGTGGTCTGCCATCTGGTTGACAAAAACGGCGTTTCACCCGACCCATAGCTGAAGCGGTCAACTGCGTCAAAGCGCCCAAGTCTTTGAAAGAAATGAGTAGCTCGGGAGTTTGCTCTACTTTTGTCGTTTCTTCCCAACATTTTCTGACTTAGCCTACCCGCTCGCATGTCTCTAGCAGGAAGACATTCCGTTCAAGTGGAATAATAATAATAATAATAATAATAATTGGTCTTTGGGGAAAGGAAATGAAGCAGTACCTGTCTCATATCGTTGTACACCTGAACCGCGCCGTAAGGGAAGGGATAAAGGAGTGGAATGCCGAATGTGACTCTGCGCTTCGCCAGCTCTCACCCGCTGCGGTGGCTCAGTAGTTAGGGCGCTCGGATATTCATCCGCAGTACCCGGGTTCGAACCCGACCGCGGCGGGAGCGTTTTGATGGAGACGAAACGCAAAGGCGCCCGTGTACAGTGCGATGTCAGTACACGTTAAATATCCCCAGGTGGCCAATTTTTTTCCGGAGCATTCCACTACGGCACCTATCCTGTTCTTGTTTCAGTCTCTCCTTCATCCGTTACCTTACGGCGCGGTTCAAGGTCGCCGCCAAGCATGACATGGAGGACAGTTTTGTAGCGAAAGCTACACTACGCTACCCAGTCAAACATTTTACCTTGAGCCTGAGAGGCCGATAGTGCGCATGCGCAAAACCAGAGAGGAGCAGCAGGCGCGTAGTGCATGATGTCCGATTTCGCCTCCCACATAACTGCAGCGTAAAAAATTACGATCACAAAAAACGGGGAGAAACACATACGACACGGACAAACGCTGCACTCACAACTGATTTTATTTCGCCAGGAATGGGAAATATAAAGGTTCCGCTGCGGATGCGCGCAGCAAGTACACGTACCTCGATCACAAAACCCAAAAAACAAAAAAGCAAAAAACAAAAAACAATCAAAAACCAAATCCAAAAAACTAAAAACAAAATTTTATCACACCGTGAAACCCATCTTATCGCCTGGCAGAGAGAAGGTCACATTCCGCTTTATACAGATGAACAGAAGTATCGCTTACGCAAAAAACGCCCTTTTTCTTTATATGGTAAGCTTCCAGTAGTTCACGTGCAGTTTGATCTTTGCTTTTGCCTAGAATCCTTGCACCTTCAAAATGCGGCGAACAATCCTGACAAGACCTGCAATGTTTAACTAAATTAACATCTTCATCTCTCTCTAAATTTCTTTCATGCTCCCTCAATCGATCGTTGACACATCTGCCAGACTGGCCGACATAGGCTTTTCCGCATGACAGCGGAATTTCATAGACCACTCCTGCCTGGCACTCTACTTGGGGCTTAGTATGCTTTGTCCCGCAGCCAGTTTTTGTTGCCTCCTTACCGGAGATGCGAGGGCATAGTTGGCCGAGCTTTTTCGGAGCTGAAAAAACCAGCGGCACCCCAAGCCTGTTCGCTACTTTCTTCAAGTTATGCGAGACTGTGTGCAGGTAGAGGGCTACTTCCGGACGCACAGTGCGCTCAACTTCCCTTGTCTTCGAGGACGTCGCGTTCTTCACCTTTTTCAGGAGGGTTTCCGCAACAGCCGTCACGATCGACTGAGGGTAGCCCGAGTCCAATACTCTTGCCAATTGGCCGTCAAAGTTGGTCTGCATTTCATGTCCGCACGATTTATCTAGTGCAGATTCTAGGCATAAGTTCACAATGCTTCTTTTAATTATTTTAGAGTGTGCAGAATCATATGGCAAAAGACGTTTCTGCATACGTGGAGAGTACCGCCAACACACGTGATCCCCCCCGAACTTTAAACGAATATCCAAAAACTGTAGAAAATTACCGTTTGGCACTTCGCAAGTGAAGGTCAGTTCCTTTCCATGGTGTTTAAAAACGTCTAAAATCTTATCAACAATAGCGCAGTAGTGTAAAGGGCTCTGCTTGTCCAATAAGATAAAAAAATCGTCAACATATCGGTACACCTTTCTGACCTCGTCCGGTTTAAAAACAGTTGCTAACAACTGGTCAATACTAGCTAAAAAAATATCACTTAACACGGGTGCTACGCAGGACCCAATGCATATTCCTTTGGTTTGTAAGTAGTGCTGGTTGTTAAAAGCGATAAAAGTTCCTTGAAGGTAAAATTCTAAAAGTGTTAGAATATTGTCAACAGACATACCATCTGAATTTTGGAAGGGGATGACACCACTCTTGTCAATACACTGTTTCAGTGAAGCGAACAATTCCTGGTGGGGTATCGAATAAAACAAATCTTCAACATCCACAGAGAAAGCGAAGCCAATGCTGCGGTTGGTTTTTAGAAAATCAACAACTTCTCTAGAATTCTTTATAAGAAAAGGGTCATTAATGGTGAGCCCTCGCAAAGATCTCTGCAGGAACCGACTAACAAGCACTAGCCATGTACCATTTTC
The DNA here is from genome assembly GCF_052857255.1 of Amblyomma americanum. Taxonomy (NCBI): domain Eukaryota; kingdom Metazoa; phylum Arthropoda; class Arachnida; order Ixodida; family Ixodidae; genus Amblyomma; species Amblyomma americanum. The sequence continues at coordinate 107,287,576 of NC_135504.1, read as the reverse complement.
ACTAACAATAGTTCGGAACGGTACATCTGGTTTGTGTGTCTTGGCACTAAAAAAACTTTCAAAGCATTGCCTTTACAATTCATAATCTGCCTGGACAGTTTATCATGTCCCACGTCTTTGCAATGGTTGCCCCTCTCTTTTTTGCAGTTGTGGGACGGCTTTTCTTCAGGGTAAAGTTTTTTGCACAGCCTGAAGGGCTTTTTCACGGAAAACACCTTCCGGTAAAACAACAAACCCTCCATTTTTGTCAGCCTGGAGAAGAGAGAGCCCCTTATCTTGAAAGTAAGTAACCACCTTCCGCAAAGACGTGCCAACATGACTATTATATGAAAAGCCAGCTGTTTTCAAAAGAGTGTCCGCACCTTCGAGTAAGCATCTCTCCAGTTGCTCGGTCGGCGCTTTTTTTGCTATACGGCGGTTGAGTGCTGCCAGGTCTTGAACAGGTACAGAAGGTGGAAGCCCGTAATTGGGTCCTTTGTCGAGTAGACCGTGTATATTCTGGGGCAGTTTTACCCCACCTAACACCGTGAGGTTTCCACTGGCTTGTACGTTCCTCTTTGTAGACTCAGGACCTCGAATGGCGTACCTTAGGTAGGAGCTCCACCAGAGCTCAGTCAGATGAGCCGTGGTCCGTTTGATATGGCGCATCTTGGATTCCGCCAGCCAAGGTGGATACCGGTCATAGCACGTTGCCGACAGCCAGTCCTGGTACAACCGGGCCTGACGCCAGAGCTCCGAGCGTAGAATCTTTCCCACGCGCTTTACATGCCCCCATGACGGTTTCACGGGTCCGAACAGGGCACTAACTTCTTCGGGAATCCGGGCTTTTCTAAGACACACGGCAATGTACCGGGCACGGCATATTGTGAAGATAATATTGGAAATTAAGGCATCGACAGAAGGAAGACCTTGAATAACACAGAAAGATGGGCCCACTGTAGAAGAAATATGCTTTAGTAAAACGAGCTTTTGGGCAAGTTGGTTACTTTGCTTCCACATAACTTCCACATAACTACAGCGTAAAAAATTACGATTACAAAAAAAGGGGAGAAACACATACGACACGGACAAACGCTGCACTCACAACTGATTTTATTTCGCCAGGAATGGGAAATATAAAGGTTCCGCCGCGGATGCGCGCGCAGCAAGTACACGTACCTCGATCACAAAACCCAAAAAACAAAAAAGCAAAAAACAAAAAAACAACAAAAAAAAACAAATCAAAAAAACTAAAAACAAAATTTTATCACACCATGAAACCCATCTTATCGCCTGGCAGAGAAAAGGTCACATTCCACTTTATACAGATGAACAGAAGTATCGCTTACGCAAAAAACGCCCTTTTTCTTTATATGGTAAGCTTCCAGTAGTTCACGTGCAGTTTGATCTTTGCTTTTGCCTAGAATCCTTGCACCTTCAAAATGCGGCGAACAATCCTGACAAGACCTGCAATGTTTAACTAAATTAACATCTTCATCTCTCTCTAAATTTCTTTCATGCTCCCTCAATCGATCGTTGACACATCTGCCAGACTGGCCGACATAGGCTTTTCCGCATGACAGCGGAATTTCATAGACCACTCCTACCTGGCACTCTACTTGGGGCTTAGTATGCTTTTTCCCGCAGCCAGTTTTTGTTGCCTCCTTACCGGAGATGCGAGGGCATAGTTGGCCGAGCTTTTTCGGAGCTGAAAAAACCAGCGGCACCCCAAATGTGTTCGCTACTTTCTTCAAGTTATGCGAGACTGTGTGCAGGTAGGGGGCTACTTCCGGACGCACAGTGCGCTCAACTAATTTTTTACTCTGCAGTTATGTGGAAGCAAAGTAACCAACTTGCCCAAAAGCTCGTTTTACTAAATCCGATTTCGCCGCCGCTGCCGCGCGAGGAGCCACGCCGGCCCGCTGCGCACGCTGGCGCCACGCGTGAATGCGCATGCGCGGCAACCGGAGAAGGGCAGCAGGCGCGCGCCGCATGACGCCAGAGCTTGGCCGCTGACGCCGCCGCGTGTGGGGTCGCGTGGATAAAAAGCGTATGTGCGCTGTGTGGATAAAAGCTGAGGTGATGCGACTCGGTGTATCACAATCGCTTCGTATGGAGCAGCATTGAGACATCTGCGTGTTTACTGATTATCGGGCAGTGTTTCTCTCTTTCAATACAGTTGACTGAATAAACAATGTGTTTCACCAAATACGTCTACAATGCTTAAAATTTGAGTCACAACAACAAGCTGGACAACATGCGTAACAAGACAGAAACTGCAGCTCTCGCTACGTTTATCCTGGTATAGCTGAGCTACGACAATGCCGGTTTTTTACCACTACCAGGTATCCGCCGAGATGTGAGACAAATACTGCGCCATTTCCCTTTACGAAAAGCCAATTTTCAATTTTTTTTTTCACCAGCCAGCTGAAGTTTATTCTTAACTCGCAGGAAAATGCAAATGAAAATTGGTTTTGGGGGAAAGGAAATGGCGCAGAATATGTCTCACATATGGGCCGACACCTGAATCGCGGCCTAAAGGAAGGGATAAAGGAGGGAATAAGAGAAGAAAGGAAGAAAACGGTGCCCTAGTTGAGGGGTTCGGAATAATTTCGACCACCTGTGGATCCCTAACATGCACTGACATCGCACAGCACACGGGCGCTTAAGCGCTTTGCCGCCATCGAAACGTGGCCGCCGCTGTTGGGTTCGAACCCGGGTACTCTGGACCGGTAGTCGAGCGGCCTAACCATACTGCATCATTTCTGCCCCACAGCTCACACCGAACTTCACAATGACGCCTGCGGGTCATCGGCCTGCGTGCTGTGGTCATGCTCCGCCACATCAGGAATCAACACGTTGTCACTTAGGCAAGTCGCACCCTCACCAAGTCAGAACCGAATTACACCGTGACCAAGCAAGAATGCCTCGGCGTTGTTTTACAATAATAATCAATATTTGGTTTTTGGTGAAAGAAATGGCGCAGTATCTGTCTGATATATCGCTGGACACCTGCACCGCGCCGTAAGGGAATGAATAAAGGAGGGAGTGAAAGAGATAAGGACAGCGATTTCGTTCGTACCTTTACGGTCGTGGCTATTCTGTCATCACAGACCACAATTCTGTTTGCGGTCTTGTAAATCTGGGCAACCCCAGCGGTCGGTTGGTCGGCTGGGCATTTTGCCTTCAGGAGCTCGATTTCACAGTCTCGTACAAAAGTGGCCGACAGCACGCCGACGCTGACTGCCTCTCCCGGCTGCTACTCGCGACTGCTCATTGCGATGAAGACAACTTGGGCAACTATCTTGCCGCCGTTTTCTTACAGTTTATGGATCTTGACACTTTCCAGAGCAAACAACACAAAGATCAGCAGTTGGTGCCGCTTTTCGGAGGAGATCCGACATCTGCGAGTCCTCTCTGCATTCGCGACGGTTTACCCTACGGAATGAATTACTCTCCTTGAGGTGGGCGCTTTCTGCTCGTTGTTCCGGCTTGCCTGTATTCTTCTGTTCTACGCGCAATGATCGATGACGTCCTGGCTCGGCACATGGGGTTTGCCAGGGCCCTTACCCGAATTAAGCAGCGTTTTTACTGGCCTAACATGCGTCGCGCGACTCAGGGTTACGCGACTCAGCGTTGCGTATGTGATGTGCCAGCGGTTCAAGCTTCAACTTTTCCGCCGGGACGCTTGTATTCTGTGCCACCTCCGAGCACACCATATGAGCAAGTGGGTCTTGACCTCTTAGGACCGTTTCCCTACTTGTACAAAGCCAAGCGCTGGGTCATGGCGTGCGTTGATCACCTCATGCACTACTGCGAAACTACCGCCAGACCTTCCACCACCGCAGGTGAAGTCTCCCTCTTCATTCTACATGCTGTCAGCCTCCGTCTTGGGCCTCCTCGCGTCATTATCAGTGACCGTGGCCGTTAATTTACGGCAGATGTTGTGCAGCAGCTTCTGCGCCTTTGTTCTTGTGATTTCCATCAGTCAACGCCGTACCACCCCCAGAAAAAATGGTCTCGTTGAACGTACAAACCGGATACTGATGAACATGCTTGCCAGGTATGTCGACTCCCGTCGCAAGAACTGAAACGACGTGCTTCCTTTCATTACTTATGCCTATAACACATCGAGGCATGATACAACTGCTTATAGCCCATTTTTTCTTCTATATGCGTCCGCCTCGAAGATCTCTCCACAACATATTACCGTCCTCTCTGGACACCGAGTCTTCTATTTCAAGCACCCTCGGCCACGCTGCAGAGGCTCGTAGGCTCACACGGTTACGCACTCTGGCCTCGCAGCACCGCTCTAAGCAGCGCTATGACCGCCGGTACAGGGATGTCAGCTACCTGCCCGGTGTCTTAGTATGGCTGTGGACGCCTGTCTTCTGTCCCAGAAGCTGCTGTCACAGTACACAGGCCCGTTTATTGTGCTCTCTTGAGCTCAATGACTGGAACTGCGTGGTGTCTCGGCAATGTTCACAAGGTCGCTGCTCTCGGCAAACCCACACCCACGTTTTGCACGTTGCACGGATGAAGCTCTGCTGTTTTCAGGACCCTGACTGACTGGCCTAAAAGCTTCGTCTGCGAAGGCAGAGGTGTCACGCGACGCTGAAGAGACGACGAAGAGGTGAAGGGACGTGGAAGAAGCTCGCATGAGTGGCGATCTCGGCTACTGTTCTGCACCTTGAGGCGCGAATGCATTCGTTATCAGCTAGGTTTCGCCTTTTAACAGTTCAAACGTTTTTAAAATTGTGCGACTCACCTCTTCACGCTTCCAGTATAATATTTCTTAGTCAACCTTCCGCCTTTTTTAGTGCTGCCTGGTCTCGATTTCATACCCCGCAGATATGTTACGTGCAGTCTCTCCTTGATCGCATAAATATTCATTTCACTGATGTCCGCCAAATATATAACAACTCCTCATCTGTCCAGATTGAATTCGATGACATTTTCCCATCGCATGCAAAGCTGCAGCCCTTCCCGCTTCTTCAGGGTCTATTGCAGGACCACCTAAGGTCCTTTCCCTCTCATGTTCTTATTGCTACCGATGCCTCGCAGGATCGCGAAAAGGCAGGTGTGGGAATTTTTTCACCTTCACTGGATTGGTCTTTTTCTCTCCGTCTTCCTGACTTCACTCCAATTTTTCTGGCTGAATTATTAGCAGTAATCTTAGCCTTACGAAAATTAGAATCTACCGTTTCCCAGGTCGTGGTTATGACAGACTCTCTGTCCATTTGCTCTTCCTTATCCTCACCCACTGACTCTCGGCCATTACGCCTCTTTAAGTTCCTGATTCCGCTGCATCTAAATTCGGTAAGGTTGCTTTGGGTACCAGGTCACATGGGCTTTTAAATGAGGTTGCAGATTCCTTAGCAAGAGCCTCTCTCAGCGGCCCAATTGTTGCTGTCCTACCATCGTGTGCATATACAGCTGCGGTGAGGTTTCGCAGCTACACAATATTTCAGGAATTTGCTGCCTCGGCTCTTACATCATCTCCCGAATATCAGCATCTTCTGCATCCTTGGAGTAGCAAAGACTGGCGCTCACGCAGACTAGAGGTCTCTTTCACGCGCTTGCGTTGCCGGGTTCCCCTTCTAAATTTCTACCTTCACAGATCTGGCCTGGCAGCTTCCCCACTCTGCCATTTTTGTGCCGAACCTGAGACAATGGATCACTTCCTGCTGTTCTGCCGCCGCTTTTCTCATTTGAGGAAGCGTCTTTTGCAAATTCCATTTCATCAACTGGGCTTGCCTGTGTCTTCCGCGGTTGTTCTTTCCATTGGCGCTTCTTTGCTTGGACGAAGCGACAGGAGTGTGCGCTCTGCTGTGCAAAATTTTCTTCAAGAAACGCAGCGACTCCCATTCTAATTTCTTTTTCCCGATCTCAGTCAGTAAGACATTGTAACTTTACAGGCATTGTGTACTATTATGCACATTAAGCAATTGTCCCGTCTTCGATCTCCAAGTTAACTGGACCGCTTTCCTTCCCTCTTCCAATCTATCAGACTACATACTATTTCCACTGCTTTTCCCGTCAAAAATTTCCTGTATCCAGTAATTAACCGCCTGTGTCTTGGCCACTCCCCCGTAGTGGGTATGTGCCAGCAACGTCTGAGGCCTTCCTTCCTTCCTTCCTTCCTCGCCATCTTCGCACTAACGCACCAAGCTCAGGTCGACACACTGCTGTGAATTACCGGTAACAATACGATATAGGGGAACGCCGTATACAGCTCAACGCCATCGTAGAGAGTGAACCGGACGCTTTGTCGGCCCGACGACCGCGCGAGCAAAGCCAGGTGATTGGGGGGGGGGGGGGGGGGAGGTCACATTTTGCAGGTTACTGCAGCAATTCGATCACATGTCCGGCCGCCATCTTGAAATCTCGGGCGGAGAAGAAACGTCTGAATGCGAGTAATAAGAGCTAACGCTCTTTAAAAAGGCTGCCACCGCACCCATTGTTGTCGTCAATAATTGTAGATCAAAAATTTCTTCAACCTAGCGTGTATATAGTTTGTCTTCAAATCACTGGTTGGCGCCACAATGTACACGTGCACCTGAGCGATGCTGCGGCACGGGAATCTAAAAGTGTGGTGTCTGCGCCATTTACAACGTATGCAACGCAGTGAGCGTGCGCAGCCTCACTGCGTGCGCCCAACTTAGAGTGTCGCTCAACTCGCATTTCTTTCATTCTGCTCTCTTCATGTGTGTCAGCGTTACGCCTATTATTCTCCTTTCAATAGCATGCTCTGCTCTCCTAAGCCTTATTTAAAACCGTTTGCTATAAATAATCAGCCCACGTTCACTACGGCATCTTTCAAAGCCCATGCATACATCTCGAACGCTGAACCCGACATAGCACAAGTTTGAGTGACACAATATTGACAAATAGGCTAGGTCATCATAATCGATATTCAATGGTAGATAACTGCACGAGGCATATTCTTAACATTGCGGCAAGAAATAATCAAGTAAGGTGCTGACTCAGTACCAGTACCTTTATAATTATCTATGGAAAAATGCTAAAATGAGTGTGCAGAGAGAGAGTAATTAGTGAAAGGAAAGGTAATAATATTAATTTGTTTTGGGGGAAGGAAATGGCGCGGTATCTGGCTCATACATGGTTGGACACCTGAACCGCGCCGCAAGGGAAGGGATAATGGAGGGAGTGAAAGAAGAAAGGAAGCAAGAGGTGCCGTTGTAGAGCGCTCCCGAATAGTTTCGACCACCTGAGGATCTTTAACCTGCACTGACATCGCACAGCACACGGTGTCAGTGCATGGTGTGCTGTGCGATGTCAGTGCGAAAGGAAAGGTGCAGAGGTCGGCCTGCGGTAAGGTGACCCCGGCCTGCTACTCCATACTGGGTTCAGGGGGAAGGGAAAGTAAAAGGAGTGTGATTGTGTGAATGAAGAATGATGTTGTCATATTATAAGTGTAACATACTGGCCAGTGCAGGACACTTATACAGCATAAAAACTAAGCACACTGCACTGTCAGAACCCCTTTCTTAACACCTGAAATTGAAATTGGTTCTTGGGGAAAGGAAATGCCGCAGTATCTTTGTCACATCTCGGCGACACCTGAACCGCGCCTTAAGGGAAGGGATAAAAGAGAGAATGAGAGAAGATAGGAAGAAAGAGGTGCCGTAGTGGAGGGCTCCAGAATAATTTCGACCACCTGGGGATTTTTAACGTGCACGAACATCGCAAAGCAAACGGGCGCCTTAGCGTTTCGCGTCCATCGAAACGCGGCCGCTGCGGTCGCTTACTCCAAAGGAGTGCAGGGCCTGGAGGAGACTTCAGGACAACAGATTCCTTCCGTACTCTATACTACACGATGAAGACACTGGGGAGCCTGAGCTCTGCAGTAGCTGCCACAGAATGACTTCGCAAAATTACTTAATTTGGGAGTGTCAGGATTCTCCTGGGGCTAAATCACAAAGCGCCCCAGACCTTGCCACCTGGGAAGAGCTGATCCGGAGCCACGACCCCGATCAACAAAGACTCCTCATCCGTCAGGCGGAGACAGCTTACTACAAGACTCTCCGCGGTTTCAGGTTTTGAGAGCTGGCCCGATGGGCACCCTCTCCTCATTTCCCGGGACGCATACCCTATGGCTGCTCACACTATGCGGCAGTTGTACGATCTTAAAGAGGCCCCTAGTCCTACGTCTTTGTACAATCCTACCACACTCATGAAAAATGTGCCCCTAGGCGTTTTTACTAAACACAACAATCTACACCGGTATTTCACACCACCTCCGCTGTTGGGCTTTACTAGAAGCTTAAATATTTCGTGTCGCGGTCAGCAGCACAACACACGAACCAATGAGCACACCAATGAAGAAGCAGAACCCGCTTGTGCATTACCAATTGACAGTGTTGAGGTATATCGAGCTCTTCAAATCGCTTGATTAACGCATTTTTTACGCTCATTTCACAAGATAGGGCCGAAGTAGCAATTTCTGTATTTCACAGTTATCAAGCGGCTATTCTACGTATCTTTGCACGCAATGGTGCATTTGCTCTGAATTTTTCCGTAGTTTCTAGAACACCAACACGCCTACACAACAAAATCCCGCACAAAATCTAGTTTTAGTGCCCATTCATCATATCTCTTGTTTTAATGAATAAGTAGGAAACGTTTGTCCAAACGCAGCTTTTTTTTTTATTAATCGCGATCTGACGCCCGTTTCTATTTGTGGCGCTTTGGCTGATAATAGAAATGTTTTTGGAACGAGGACTTGTGATGCCAGGCTACGCCACCATGCACTTCAAAATAATAATTATGCGGCCCTTTCCGGTCAGGAGGCCACTGGATGAATTGGTTCGCCGCGAAAATATGATATAGTTCTGAATTCTTCAATTTTCACCGCAATAAATGAGTCTTGTAATGCATTGAAGCGTAACCACAGGTAATAAAAACAATATAATGGATTTTACTTGAAACAAAACTCGACGCAGTAGTTTTTACCGTCCCTGTTAAAGAATTCACCGATATATGAATTTTAATTTATTGCAGCACCGATAGCGAGCTTTAAGTAACATTATGCTATTATGAACTCTAAAATTGTAAAAGGCCTTTCGAATTGCCGTTTAAAAAGGGTTGTTGCAGCGATAGGGTACTTCAAGGCCAAATACACCATCAACTTCCGCTGCACAATTGCGAAGTTCATCGCTTTGTGCCGATCAGTTTTGAATATGAAATAATGTTTTATTGTTGCTGAAGAGAAGTACATGGCGCAAAATGAAATGAGTAACATGCTTTCTACCTTGTCGGAAATAAGTGGCACTACGCAATGAGCTTCTATCCGAACGTTATTATATTGAACGGGTTTACCATTCCCAAAATAAGCGTCGTTTAATTTTCACCACACCATTTTAATTATTTACTCAAGATACTCAATATATAGGCCTATTTTCGTAAATAGAGAGGCGCTTTGAAGCAAAAGCGAACAACGCGTTAATGCGTGGCCACGCTAGAGTAACCTGGATGGGATCGTCAGCGCAAAAGCTACCTGCTAGTACGAAGCTGGAATTTCGCCGCTCTTATAAGGGCGAATGATGCCTAATGAAGCGATTCCTGCCAGTTGCAGATACTTTGGGAATGATAATCCGTTGCTAAAGATGATAATTGGTGGCAGCGGGAGGGTCAAGAACCGCGTGTGCCATAAATAACTTGGCAGGCGCGTTTTTTCCCGTCCTCTTGGTGTTCCTTCACCTTTGTGTAGCCTCTTCGCGCACGGGGCGGGTTATTAGTGTTGCCCACCAATCCATGAAACCCACAAAGTCTGGGAATTCGAGAATACATGCAGTTATCCATCACCAAATAGAGAGCCATCATCGAAACTCGGCTGTAGTAAGCAAAAGAAACAAAGTTGGGCCGGGTACTCTACGAGCCTCTTGAAGTCCTGCACCCACAACTGCACTAATGAAGTCCTGGCAGACAGCATGCTACAGCTGAACTACCGCAGCCTCCAAAAGACTTAATGGTAATGGTGAGCGCTAGCAAAATACGGAAAGGGACGAACGCACAGGACGAAGCGCGTGTAACAACTGAGTTGTTAGAAGCGCTTCGTCCTGTGTGTTCGTCCCTTTCCATATATTGATAGCTCTCACCAATACCCTCAAGAATGTGCTTCCAAATAGTCACAGTAGTAGCTCTTATGACTTCATCAGACAGTAAACAATCTCAGGGCTGCCTTCGAAGTCGGGAAAGAAGGCCATTTCCCGATGGGGCCCCTGCTGGATGAAAACATTCCGAGTAGCAGAGATAGATAGATAGATAGATAGATAGATAGATAGATAGATAGATAGATAGATAGATAGATAGATAGATAGATAGATAGATAGATAGATAGATAGATAGATAGATAGATAGATAGATAGATAGATAGATAGATAGATAGATAGATAGATAGATAGATAGATAGATAGATAGATAGATAGATAGATAGATAGATAGATAGATAGATAGATAGATAGATAGATAGATAGATAGATAGATAGATAGATAGATAGATAGATAGATAGATAGATAGATAGATAGATAGATAGATAGATAGATAGATAGATAGATAGATAGATAGATAGATAGATAGATAGATAGATAGATAGATAGATAGATAGATAGATAGATAGATAGATAGATAGATAGATAGATAGATAGATAGATAGATAGATAGATAGATAGATAGATAGATAGATAGATAGATAGATAGATAGATAGATAGATAGATAGATAGATAGATAGATAGATAGATAGATAGATAGATAGATAGATAGATAGATAGATAGATAGATAGATAGATAGATAGATAGATAGATAGATAGATAGATAGATAGATAGATAGATAGATAGATAGATAGATAGATAGATAGATAGATAGATAGATAGATAGATAGATAGATAGATAGATAGATAGATAGATAGATAGATAGATAGATAGATAGATAGATAGATAGATAGATAGATAGATAGATAGATAGATAGATAGATAGATTAGATAGATAGATAGATAGATAGATAGATAGATAGATAGATAGATAGATAGATAGATAGATAGATAGATAGATAGATAGATAGATAGATAGATAGATAGATAGATAGATAGATAGATAGATAGATAGATAGATAGATAGATAGATAGATAGATAGATAGATAGATAGATAGATAGATAGATAGATAGATAGATAGATAGATAGATAGATAGATAGATAGATAGATAGATAGATAGATAGATAGATAGATAGATAGATAGATAGATAGATAGATAGATAGATAGATAGATAGATAGATAGATAGATAGATAGATAGATAGATAGATAGATAGATAGATAGATAGATAGATAGATAGATAGATAGATAGATAGATAGATAGATAGATAGATAGATAGATAGATAGATAGATAGATAGATAGATAGATAGGAGCAGGGAAGGCAGGGATGTTAACCAGAAAGGGGCTCCGGTTGGCTGCCCAACACTGGGGAAGAGGGATTAGGGGACTAAAAGGAGGAAGAGAGAATGAAAAAAAGGCATAGCACACACACGCACAACGCTGTTACAATTTGTCACTCAATCTAGTCGCTCTCAAGTAGGCAAAGAGTGCCTTGTATGCTTTGAGGGCAGTCGACTGCTGTGGCCATGGACCGAGGATCTTTTGCTCTGTTAATGGGCGAGGATCGAGGCGGTCCAGGGCACAACACAGTGTATGTCTTGCGCTCGCAAATGCAGGGCACTCACAGAGAAGATGAGCGATGGTCTCCTCACAACCACAGCTCTCGCAGGCAGGGCTGTCGGCCATCCCCATCCGGAAAGCATAGTAATTGGTAAATACAACAACGATCCATAAACGGCCGAGTGACAGAGGGTTCACACTGAACCCTTTATTTTACGCACAAAATATACGGTCCCCCAGGGCCAGTCAGTGGTCGGCCCAAGAAAAGTGATAAAGTATGCGCCGCTCCGAACGAACACCGTAGCGACGATGCCTGCGACCTGCGAAGCGATAGCGAAGCAGGAACAAAGGATTCAAAACAACAAGCAACAACGAGCAGGAATAAAGAGCTCAGGTGCAAAGGGTTCGAGATACAGCACAATAGAATACACAGCAGACCATGTCGTAATCGGAGCAGAGTTTAACGTTCGAGACAGGCTCTGAGGCTGCTGCAGCAACAACTCTAGAGGCATTGAACTAGTTAGTGCACACAGAGACGCTGATCTGTATCCCAGGAGCGACATGAACAAACGCGTGAAAGTCTATCTACACTAAATGTCGTGTCCCTACTTATCCGTACTGCATTTGGGCGAGTAAGGGCTGCACTCCGTGGAAAATATAAACAAACTAGTGGCAGCGATCATTTCCCTGCCTGGATTACCCTAAAACAAAAGAAACACGTCCGCCCCAAGAATGCAGTCTAGGTCGTCAACTTGAGGAAGGCTCTCATCTTGCCCCAAAAAGAAACCTGCCAGAGGTACATATGAACATTCCCCAACTCGTCCGATGGCTGGCAACCAGCGCACGAAACAGCGAACAGAAAACAGAACTGGAAGACCAGTCTCTGTCCCCACAGCGCCACCTATTGAGCCTATCGAGCACGCTCATGAATGCACGCAAAGGGAGCGTTGCTTGTACCTCAAACGCGCCAGAAAGAAATGCAAGGAAATCCGCTATTGCGACAAAGAGCTGGAAAGTATGAGGCGCGAAGAACACTGCGCGAAATTTGATGACGGTACGTCTGCGCAAAATCTTAAGCGAATGTTCGACGTTATAAGCGCAAAGACGAACAGCCTTTTCAATACCACAGAAATAGCCTTGGGGAAATAGCCTTGTCTCATAAGGACTTGTGAGGCAATTAATGTGCGAGCTATTTTTCACTTTTATCTGAACTTATCATTACCCTAAAATTTCGATAAGTACTCGATGAGCTTAGATGGAGTTACAAAAGAGAGCATTCGATAACATTGGTATTTTATCACGAAGACAGATCGCATCGCTAAACGAAACAACAGGGAGTGCAGATGAAGGTTCTTGTCCAATTCCTTCGCGCTTAAGTTTTTTTTTTCCTATTGCTCCTTAACGCGTCTTCAAACGGGGTCGTGGTCCCAACTTCATTTCATCTTTGTACGTGAATCGTAGTATTGAGCGTCAGGAATAAGTCCGGCCGTGCAATTCCTATTATTCAATGTCCGCAGTAAAAGTAAAGAACAAAAGCGAAAGCTGAACAAGGAAAACAAATAGTAGCTTATACCTCACTGGTTCGCCCATTACCAGAATATAGAATCATAGCCTGGTTCCCATTTACAAAATATTGTACAAATGAGTTAGCGAGCATCCAACGCGCAACAACAAGGTTTGTTTAAAACCGATGCAAACGTGATGATTCTCCGACCCAACTTTTGTATCGAGCCTGTCTTCCACCAATAATATCTCGCGTCAATTTCGCGCGGCTCAAATTTGTCTTCCTTCTATTATACGGCGGACACAAAATGGATACAAGTCAATATTTGCTTTTAACAACTGCACGCAATGCAAGGAGCATAGATTCTAAATGTTTAAATGAATATAGGTTTAACACTGACACATTCAGGCATTCATTTATTACTCCAAGCGCTTAGAGACAGAAATGCCCTGCCTAAAGTTGTTTTTAATACCACTCCGCATTGTTCATTTCTTTGTATGTTCAATAGTATTCTTTATAACGCTTGGCATCTTTTTTTTTTAATATTCGCTCTGAGTTGTCGTGTTCTTAAATTGATTAGTTTTTAAATTGCTTCAACTCGAGTTTGCACGATATTGTCTGTTTTCATTTTGTTTATTTTGTTAGCTTACTATTCTTAAACCACTGTTCAACGTTTTTATTAACAGTTGGGTTCATGAGATTTTTGTCGTTGTTTCCACTATTTATAACTTCTTCCTTTAGTGCTTGCCACAGCTTGAAACATGTTACAGCCTGAATAGAGGCCAGCAGTATGTTGGAAATAAAATTAATAATAAATTGCAGCGGACACTTCAGCTACGCCTTAAGGGTATGGACCCCTTAGTGAAAAAAGCCTGTCATAAAAATGTATTTCGAATGCATTTTTTAACTTCGTATCAATTTTGAAATTTTGTCCCTATGCTTAAATTTCCACACGAATGCCTTCTAAGTATGCTAGGAGGACTATATTGAACATTCTTACAAATTCATCAATAGTGCATTTTCTGTCCGCTTAGTGTATTATTATACATTAAAAATATACTGAACACATTAAATACATTAAATTATACTAAAAATATACAATTAATACATGAAAAATATGTTAAATGTATACAATAAAACTATATTAAACTATACCAAAAATATACAAAAATACATTACACTACATTAAAAATATACTGAGTATACAAAACTAATACATTAAAAAATATATTCACTTCGGCTTGGTTTACAAAAGGTGTGCTAGTCGGATTCACCGGATAATACCGATCAATGTTTTCAACAGCAGAAGTAATCACTGAACTGGTTAAGGGCCTGTCATACTAGGCCAACAGTCGGCCGGTTCGGTCTGCCAAAACCATGTCGTCATGGTGTCTGGCTCTATGTCACACTGCGCCGACAAAAACAGTCGGCTGAGTGTCGCCGTCGGCGCCAGGTCTCCCGAAACACGGCAGCTGGCCGATGGTCCGCCAACTCCCATGTCACACTAGCGAGACAACGTGCGAGACCTCCCGTCGACTTGACCCTTTCTCGTTTTCACTCTTTTTTTGTCACTTCCTGCTATGCGAAATTCAGGGGGCGGGATGCTTCATTTTTAACTCCCTTAAATAAATCCCACCATATTGACACAAACTTCTTAACAATCGTGATTATGAACCTAGATTGAGTGCGGCCGAGTACTGACATTACCTCCTGAACAGCTTTCAGGCCTGCGCGTCACGTGACGCGACGTCAACGACGTCACTGCGCGCCGGCTTAGGGCCGTGAGCGATTGCCGTGCGCTCGCCTCGCGGGAACTGATGCCACAGACAGGCTCGTCGACCGCCAGGTCCGCGCGATTTATCAGGGCAAAGACAAATAATTAAGATTACGGACAGAATTATACATATTTATTTATCACGGCAGTCTCTGTCTGTATGCATATTTACAGACATTTACGACTACACATCGTTCGCGGCCAAAATACATGACAGACAGAAAACGATATCGCGCTGTAATGTAGGCGGATGTTGCGTTTTATAGTAAGTACTATGATATCGTAAACAACTGACAGCCGAAACATGTTGTTGCACCAATAAGAGATACACACAGTTCCAATACCAATCTGTTTATTAAAGTAGGCTCTGTGGCACGGTACGAGTTTCAGATGAATGAGAGGAAGCAGAACATAACACATTGCAATGGCAAGAGGTAGAAAACGAAAACCATACTCGCATCCTAACTGTAGGTTAGAAGAAAATATTATTTCATCCATTTGTCAGAGTAGGTGGCCGCCCTTCAATGGCATAAAACACAACATATTACTTTGTAGAGTCGAAGACATGCAAAGAAACCACAGTACATTAAACACACTTGTGACTGAACTGTGTACTAGGTTATAATAAATAAGTGACACAAAGAACCACTTATTTCACTGTTGCAGGTACAGGAATGCACAAGGAATCCGCAGCACAAACTGCATTTCACAATAATATAGCCACTAATCCAATAATACATAATTGACACTGCGCAATAAGAACACATACAGACAAAAGGTGTGAAAAATAAGTCATTGACCTACCACAGCAAGCACTGTCTGAAGTTCAGCTCAGTAAAAAAAAAAACAACAACATTGCACTTAATTGAAAAAATATTTTAAAATTTCGGATTTAAAACAAAGAACTGTCATTTAAACTCTGGGCTAGAAAGCATGCATGACGCAAACAAAAGAAGGGTCATTGCACTGCAACAGGCAGAAGTTCGCCAAAGAAATCACATGAGGAAACTGCAATAAAATACCTGCAGTGCAATTTAAAGTAATTGAATGTGCGGTGTACAAGTTATGGAAAATTACTTTTAAAGAAAGATTAGGGCTTTTCTGTTTTTTGCTCTTGTTCTTTTATAATATGAAGTTGATCATTCCTTTGTTTGCATAAGATGTTAAGCATTATGTTTGATGCACAGTTTGCAACGAGTGTGACAAGGAGCTCGTATTCATGCCCATTTTCACATGCATCTATGTCCTCAAGCCTCGGTAGAGAGTTGAGCGTCAGTTGCCGAACGACATTCCTTTGGTTGGGCCCAAGAAGAAATTGTGTGCAGGCACTTTGTGTCACAAGCTTTGTAACTACAATCTCCGTGTACATGACTATTGTAATCACAAGGGCAGAGGGAAACTCGAGTCCACCTCGGTCCAGTTGTGCGATTAAAGAATGGGTGTCTTCTTCCATTTCCGTTTCACTTCCGGTAACAACCAAGTGTCCTCGGCAACTTTCACAATTTAAAACTTTCATTTTAGCATGCGCACAATACCCGCCAACATCACCAATAACTGGCATTCGTTCTCTGAGTGCATCAAGGTCAGCGCCTGCAACTCGAACTCTAAAGCAGGTTCCTACATCTCTGACACTGTTTGTCTCTTCGATGTTTCTGAAGTCATCAGTGCTGATCTTTGGCAGGGCGTTTTGAAGGCGAATGCTGCCCTCCGTCTCAGAAAGCTGTCGAACAGATATGTGGTACTTCCCACCAACCATTTTACGGTATTGTTCAAAACGACTCTCGAGAGGATCCGTTTGAACATTCCCTAGTAGGACGTACTTAAAATGAAGCTCACTTACGCAGTACTTTGCCAATGCCAGCAAGGATTGAGCAGATAACCTTAGGGCACTCAATGTGTCCTGAGTAAGGACCCCAGTTTCATGCCCATAAAATTTCCAGACACCAAGCAAGGTAATGAAACCATTCAGAAAAGCTACTTTTGGGTCATCTGTACTGCAAGACATCGGTTCTTTTTAAACAGTACGATGATGGAAGCCTTTATTTGGCGTTTTTACGTTTACAATACTCCACCAGCGAAGAATGGTTTTGATGAAATCTGCGGTTGCTGCCGCATGTTGAAAATCAGCTTCAGCACTGCGAGCTGCCAGGGCTGTGGCTACGTGCGGAGTAAAAACCTGCAGTACCAGCTTCGCATTTTGCCGTTCCAAGTTGCTCGGATTAAGTGCCTTGGATGTCAAGCCATACCCAGACTATATCAGTAGAGATGACTCCTCTTTATGTAAATCTCTCAGATTCTTAAATGAGGCACTCATTTTGCCTTCAGGACGAACATCATTGTTTGAAAGCTCAAAGCGTAGGTTGAAAAAGCAAGTCCCCGCATTTTTCTGATTCAGCCTATTGTTAGTGATACACTTCAAAAGATGTACAGCATCTACCACATAAAATAATGTCCGATCTGGATCTGCCGGATGTGGATAAACATGACGAAGCATTGGCTTTGGCAGAAACATCTTCATTACCTTTCTATTTAGAGAGTTATTATCACAAACAACGGCTATGAACCGGTATCCAGTCTCTTCTAAGCGTGTGATCACCTTCTTCAGTATGATATGAAGTTGGTCGCCCTGTATGGTTTTTACCGGAAGAATGTGTGCTACCTCCTTGAATGAGCTCAGCAGACTGTATCATAAACATGTGTACAGATGTGGCTGCCTCGCTGGAATTCACTGCAGCATCACATATGCTTCCCCCTTATAATGAAAACAAGGCTTGATATGAATTTCGTCAAGCATCAAAGTCACTGTCTTTTCATGTGGCTGCAGATGCGTAAATCTCTGGGAAACATATTGAAGAAAATTTGACTCACAAGAATCAATCTCTGGGCACATTTGTACAGATGAGCACACCTTCCGAATAGTGCTCGGATGGGGCAAGGCTAGTGTACTTGTTTTTCTCAAATACTTGTAGGCATGCGGAGATATTGTGTGCAGAATGCATGCAAACACCATTGCCTGTGTGCTGTACTGAATACGCTCTGCAGATAGCAGTGTTAGCTGTTCCTTTAAAACTTTCACAGCCCCTTTCTTGTCTTCATTAATGCTTGCTTCCAATTTGTCTAGAAGGGAATTTATTGCAAGCGACAGGTGGCGAGAACTACAACGCTCGCCAGACTCGTCAGACAGCATGCACAGGTTGCTCAAAATTTCCAACAAGGAGCTTAGTTTGCAAACCGAGTCTGGTACAACAGCGCTACCAAGATTCTTGATCGCGGATCCTTGGTAGCTGGCTGAGACTTGGAGGTTTTCGAACACTGTCAATGACAACTTCAACCAAGGTTCACGATCGTTGGTGATGTTCAAAAACATCGTACACTATTCTTTATGAATCTCAGTCCACTGCACTGACACTGAGGCCACTAGCAGGCGCGCCTTTAGTTCTTCGAGTGACGAAAATTGGTCTTTCTCCTGCTCCGCTTCATATGACGCCAGTGATCCTTTGACCGCACGGGCGAGTTGGGAAGCTTCTAGTCGGCGCCTAGTACCATCAGGTGCTTCTCTCTTGTTGTTGTCTGGTGCTGAAAGGTACGAAGGGCAGTTTGAAAATACGGTAGGCACCGATTCACAACGCAACCGCGGTACTGGAAATCGAACTGTAAGAACATTTCCTTTTCTTCGATCCGTGTACGATGTCGTCGTCTTGATGCATGAAGCGTCGAAATGATCGGCGCAAACCTTCACAAACTTACAAACGTTTCGTAAACATCTCAGAATCCACTTATTAAAATAGCCTGAAGCTAGCCCCTTTGTCTATAAGCGTGTTTGCAGCAAAGAAATGTGGCCACAATCAATCTATCTGGGCTTCGGAAATATCACCATAAAAGTGCTGATTAAGTAAAAGCAACCAGGAGCATATAACAGTACAATAAACATTAATTACCTTGGTGTACGAAGTGGGCACGAAGTCCTTCCATGGAATGGCGCGTAACCACTTCTTGAAAGTGTCGTCGTCTTTTGGGAAGAAAACACTTGTACCTTCCTGCCCGTATTGTAATTGCCGGTGCACCCCCCTACACAACACTTGTTCGGCATTTTATTATCCACTGCACATCGCACAAGAAAACAAAATTGCCGAAAAACAACGACGAGAGACGACAAACGCGGCCACGTCGCTGCAACCAACCGGCCCGCTCGGCGCAGGGAGCGTGAAAGAAAGAACAGCAGGGTCTAAAATCATGTCGCTGGCGATGCAGCTTCTGCAAGTGTCAGCCTGCCGGATGTGACGTCAAAATTTTGGGCGCAGGCCTGAAAGCTGTTCAGGTGGTAATGGTACTGAGCGGCATTTATTGCTGGGTCAGAGAGGCATGGCTCGAAAAATAAATCCAGTCGCTCGTTGGAAAACAAGGTGGGAGAGATTATTTCAGGCTAAAATATTAAAGAGGTAAAATTCTCGTCCACGCGGTTTCCAACTAAGAACCTCCGGAATGAGAAGCTACGCCTATAACCACGATGTCTTAGAGGGAAGAGCGATTTGGCGGCTTCAGAAGCGCCTATAGGAAGCAGTCCGCAGTGTGACACTCGCGACAGATGTAAGGCAGACGACCCATGTGCGAAAACTCGCCTGGCGCGCTGCACCGGTCGCTGCTTGCTAATTGCAACCCCACTGCAAGCAGGGATACACGGAGCAGCAAGCACCGCTGCGCCGCTCGACTCAAGCACTCGAGCTCAAAGCGTACATGCGCTTTGCCACCCGCAGCGGTCTGATTACTGCTTGGCTTGGTGTTGAAGTTCGCACCAGAAAAGACAAAATAACCATATTATCAGAAAGACCGCCTGCTAATTGGAAGCAGAGACAAAGCATGCTTGCGCTAGTAGCGAGCTTTCGGCAACGGCGACACCCACGGTTGCGCCAGGCGACGAACTGTGCTGATGCTTGGCTGCCCTGGCCGTCGCATCCAAGGCGCAGCGGACGCCGCTTTGCAAGTAGCCTGCGCTATAATGAAATGCCTACTTTTAATATCGCTTGGCTGTTAACATCACAATATCACCATAAACAAATATTATCGTCAGTTTCAGCGGCGCCTTCGCCTGCGGAGCTAGCGGACCGCTGCAGGCGCCAGGCAAGCCGGGCTGCAACGGCGGGCCAGTGGCAGCTTGCGAGGCGATTCCAGCGAGAAATTTTACTCGTATCAAAGTTTTCACTTCTACCAGCAACTCGATGTTGATCAATGATCCTCAAAAATGATACCTTTGTCACATTTCTCTATATCGACTTTTATGATTTACGTCAAAAACAATCTTAATCCGAATTTTACTACGCTGGCAGACGGGATCCAGGCTGGACGGCCGGCGAACCGGCTCGGTTTACTTCAAGTGCGCACCAAAAAAGACAAAACAGGCATTCCATCAGAAACGCTGCCTGCTATATTCGAGCAGAGACAGCAAGCCTGCGCATGAGCCGCGCTTTCGGCAATGACGGAGCCTGCGGGAGTGCCAGGGCGACGAACTGCGCTGCTTCCCGGCTGCCCTGGTCGTTGCTAAGCCTAGCTGGTTTCGCATTGATGCCGCCGCTCAGGGCGCTTCGGAACTAGCCAGCGCCATAATAAATTAACCCCTCTACTCACCCCTTTACTGCAAACCCATGCCATAATAAAATAAAGTTATGCTCGATTTCCGCGACGCCTTCAGCAGCGGATCTAGCAGACCCCAGGCGAGCAGCACCAAGAAGCAGCAGGAAGCCGCTGTACGATGAAAGTTGCTTCTACCATAGTCATAACTTCAAACAGCACCTTGGCATTGGCCAATGACCCTCAGAAATGATACCTTTTTTGGACATTCGTCTATGCCAGAACTTGTTATGAACGTAAACAAACAGTACTCTAGCGGAATCGTGTTCGTGTCTGGTGAATGTTTTAGCTCGGCGACCAATCTCTCGACGACACGGTCGGCAGACTGGTTTTATCGGCGTTGCGGGCGTCAAAGAACATCACACTACGAAGACATCTGGTCGTCGGACGCGTTGGTGTCGTTGTCGGCCTAGTGCGACAGCTTGGTCTGCCGAGTGGGTCGGCCGATCATCACTGTCGTTGTCGGATCAGCGTCGGCGTCGTGTTGGAATAGTGTGACAGGTCCCTTATAAGCATCAACAGACATTCGTTAGGCTGGGGCAACCTATAAATATTGAAAAATAATAAGCCCCAGCCTGCACAAATTGCGTATAACAAGGATTAATCCAGTTTGAAAACAAATGACAAGGTCCGAAGGGAATGGTAATTTTACCACCCGTAGGTGGGGAAAATTTAAAAAAATGAGGGGGGTACAAAGCTACATAGCGAACCACAGCCGAGGGTGCGGGCCCGCGGAGGCTCCCCTGATCTCCCCTGGGACGTCGCGGAGAGGAAGGGGTGAAATGGATTATGGGAATTGAGATGGGAATGAGGACAGAGTTTCTTGCCCCGATCCTTCATATATCTCGGCTCCATTACTGGCCTGCCTGGACAGGGCAGGTAGGGCATCAAGATTGCCCAATGGAGCGGTCCTGCTCACGGGATGCCCGTCCACCCACAAAGGCAATGGGCTGCGACCGCCGGAGACAGAAAAACCTAACCCGGGGTCAACTACCTCGGGCCCCTCCACGACTTTCAGTGTTTGTTGGTGTGATCCGGCCAGTAGAAGCTTAGGTCTTCACCCTATCGACCTTCCGGCCCTCATCCGGGGGACACCTCCGGGGGGACCCACGTTTGCTTCCATCCAACCAACAATGCACTTATTTTCCCCCTTAGCAGACATTCCCAGAGAAAAGGCGTTGTCATAAAGAAGTCTGTGCCAATGCAAGGTCACGTGACGGTACCTGAACGGGAAATATGCCGCCACACAAACAAATGCCGACGGAAAGTGACGTCAGAAAACAGGAACTGCTCCGACAAGCATGCCGCTTAGCTTTGGATTATATACCCCCCCCCCCCCCCCCCCCCCGCCCCGAGAGAAAACACATTATCTTGTCTGATGAGGCGCTTTTTACGCAAAGACTGTGGGCCCTCAAATTGTCGCTCAACCGTCGGAGTGGTAGCGATCGAATCTGCGGTCTATCTATATAACCGAATTGTTAGTCGTAACTTGTGTCCGGCATCGGTTAGGAGTCGAACTGTCAACCAACAAATACATGGGCGTCTAGGGGAGCCGGTAGGCCTTGCCAGTCGGGGTCCTTTTCGCTGGCATGCTCGGGCCCGGAGGTGCGCATGACACCCTTGCCGGTACAATGCTATCACGCTGTCCACACTTAATTGCCTTTCTGCTAGAAGCTAGCATAAACGAATGGACGAAAAGGGAGAGTTTTCACTGCTTTCCCGGAAACGTGATTTCGAGCACTAGGTTGTTCCACGGCAGCTTGAAGTGTGCTGAAAATATGCTGACGCGGACTACCCATTTGTCAAATTTGGAGTATACTACGCACGAATTAATTTCATATTTATAAAAGTACACTTGAAATGCATTCCCAAAATGTCATTCCTAGAAATGCGATTTCGAGGACTAATTGTTCAACGGCAGCTTGAAGTGTGCTGCAAATACGTTTACGGGGACAGCTCATTCGTAAGAATTGAAGTGTACTTTGGACGAATTATTATCGTAGTTGCGAAAGTACACTTCCAATACATTGCCAACATGCAAAGGCCATTTGCCTAAACGCGATTTCGAGCATTAGATTGTTCTACGGCAGCTAAATGTGTGCTTCAAATATGTTTAAAAGGACTGCCCGTTTGTTAAAATTGAAGTATACCTGAGACGAATTAATTTCGTAGTTATGAAAGTACACTTTTAATACACTGGCAGAATGCTAAAATCGCATACATATTTTTTCACGTGTTTGAAACGTACTCGAAACTTGCTTGAAGTGACGTATACTTCGAATCAATTAATTTCATATATACGGAAATGCGCTTTTAATACATTGACAAGACGCTAAAACAGCATTCATATTTTTTCACGTATTCGAAACGTCCTCGAAACATGCTTTGTGACGCATTTTTGGCACATTCTAAGAATATATTTCGAATACCAAGCATAAAGTTTCGCGAACCTATTTCAGGCATGTTTTTATTTCATTCATGAATACAAAATGCGTTTAAAATACATTATAAATATCCCGAACTATATTCGAAGCGTATTAGTTGTCTCTAAGGACGCAATAGCGTCGTTGGTTAGGCTTTTCATTTTAAGCAGTTCAACAGTTTTGATAGGATTTTTAATTTTTTGAATTCTTTAACTTATACAATTGATCAAATACACACTCTAAATTCTCATAATTAGCATCATCAGGCGTTGGTTTTTCGTTCTGAGCATTTGATACATTTGAATCCTTTTTCGGATTTTGCATTTTTTTATTTCTTTTATTAATCACTTTATTACAATCGTTTTGTTAACTCGTCATCGCCTATGACACACCAATCTATTATCAATCACTAGAACCACAAATCACCATGATAAAATTCTTTTACGCGTCCCTTGATTATAGGTCTCAGGTTCGAATCTCTCCAGCAAGCTGAGATCTTAACCAGTGTGTTTATGCTGCACGAAACGCCGAATCGTATGACACCATTCGGAGTATTCTGTGGAAAACGGTTGCCATGATACGATTTTTTTTTACGCAGCCCCCAATTATTTCATATCCGGGTTGCCGACTACTACTACGCCGACGGCATTTTGAGCGATCGATTTGTATAGGCTATCGCGTGATCAAATTTCTCTTTTGGCATAAACTCAAAATTTAGTTATATAATCAGCCGAATACATCGCAACGCGTCCTTTCTCTCAGTGGTGTACAAATATTGTCGAATCAATTACTGCTGTCTGTTGACAAAGGTCCCCCCTCAAATAGCCTTGGTCAGGCCTTCAGAAATAGAGCGGAAAAAATGTGTTTTGTGTTCAACGCCTATAGTGGGAATAGGGCCACGTGCCGAATGGAGAGACGCACTTGGAGACTCCCAAGAAAAAAAAAATTGTAATGACGTGCATCAGAATTTGCCTGGGGACTTAATCAACTTGAAATGTTATAGAAATCTTAACCCTTTAGTTCCCTCATTGGCTTGTATGCGGACGGTGAAAGACGTCACTTCTATTTTTTAATGTAAATTTTTGGCTTTTTTTAAGGAAATGTGTTTATTTTCTGATAGGGTTGGTTTTGTTTTCCTTTTCCAAATAAAGAGAACATTTCTGCTGCCCCACTCGGACTCACGGCACTTTGTTCAAGCGCTTCCATTAGAAACCATTTAAGTTTCTTGTCACGAACATTCGGCAAGGCATATCGCCTTTACACTTATGGGAACAGCCTCATATGCTCACTGTGGGCTCCGTAATGTTTGCCCTGTGCAGTTTCCGTCAGCAGTCAGCCAAACGAAGACAGCATAGAAGCTACATAAACACGTGAGTATTGAAAAGCACGTCGTTCAAGAGTCTAGATGGAATATTTAGGGACTCTCTTCACGGTAACATCCTCCAGCTGAAGGCAGCACCATCTACTGTCAAGAAAAACGAAATTCAATTAAGACTTTTATGCATGTTTTGAGCTCGAACAGGGAAGACCCATTACCAACTCAGGAGACCGAGATGCAGAACGAGTGACAGTTACAAAAGTTTCCGTTGTATGAATCCCAGCTATAGCTGGGAAAACCAAACTAGGCCTAATCCAGAGACCGATATATTGGGGCATTTGGCATTGACTGTGTTGTATCGAAGGCCACAACGCTTAAGTTTTCCTTTCCCTTTATTTTTACTTTCTTTCTACAGAAAGCCGCAGCCGAGACAAAAGGATTAAATACCTGACGAGGCTTCGGCACCCTAAGAGTTTTACAGGGAAAACGAATGAAATTATAGTAGAAAAACATACATCACAGCACAATTAGTGCATACATATGTATAAATGTACACACGCAAGAACTGTCGGAACACTAACTGTACAGCGAAAGTCAAATGGTCAAGATAATCACAAATATATATATATATATATATATATATATATATATATATATATATATATATATATATATATATATATATATATATATATATATATATATATATATATATATATATATATATATATATATATACAAGCAAGATAAATTGCATGCATGAAATAAAAAAAACTGTCGACTTGGGTGATCGCTGCACAACTGTTACTCACGAACAAAGTCATCTGAAGGAGAAACTTCCGAAGTGATTTCTGAAGTATGGGTCATGAAATTAGGGCATAAGCTCGTGTAGAGGACCTCGCGCTTGTCTGCAGTAATGAGCGATGCATCGATGAGGTTCTTCGTCTAAGGTAGTGGCTTGGTTTAATTTCAGGAGCTCGGACTAATCTTTGTAGGAGTTGCGGTCTCTGATTCACTATGTGGGGATCGAAACCTGCTGGAAATGCTGATGTGGCGTTGGATGGTGCAGTGAAGCTTGGTTAAGCATTTACTGCACTGACTTGCAAGAAAAAGGGCACGCACTACTGAGCGTGTAATATCACGAAAAACCATGAAACGTGAAGCTATCAGTCAGACATAGTTCGAATAAAATTAGGCAGCTAGAGCTTGCAGGCAGAAAAAGGTTATCACGCGTCGTAGATTCAAAAGCCCAATCTTAAACAAAAGTAGCGATAACTATAGAACACTGTATCTGAATCAATGTGCAATGAATAATTTGCAGTGCTAATGAATTTTAGTGGATTAAAACAGATTAAAAGCGATCGCCCTCCCAAAAACTTAGTTGGAGAAAAGTTGGAAAATAGCGCTTAGTGGTTGACACGCAGTTTTTCAAGTAGTGTGCACTATGCTTATAGGCACTGAAAGGGACGCCAATGTATGGTGGCATACATGGCCACGCAACACCATCATAGTCACGAGATGTCCTTCCTTATTGCAAAACCGGAGACCGCAACTATTAAAACGATTAATGCTCTAAGTATGCGTGGGGGTGCACTGCCATCGCAGAGTACATGGGCCTCCAGCATTTTTCCTCCATTGAAATGCGACTGGTGTTGCTGGGGTCGAACCCGTGTTTTTTGTGTGAGCAGCCGAGGATCATAACCACTGGGCCACCGCAGCGGCTATGTGCATGGTGTGGGAGCAGGGGCCCGCAAGAAGGAAAGCGGGGTGTGAAGGAGACAGGAGTACCTCATCACAATTAAAGACAGCATGGAAAGAAGTCGTTGTAAAGCGCTAAAGCTTTCGGAAACTCTGCCTGCTGTTATTGAGCCCCAATTGATCGACTCCAGCATTTCACGGCCTATTCATGACCGCTAACCTGATATCCCTCTATGCCCGCTTGTGGTCTACTGGTATTTCCCCGTGGACGTTTGTCCGATTACCTGTACAAGCTCATAGGCTCCCTTCAGTTCTCTGTCTATGCAAACCAACCAAATCTGGCCGATATCTGTACGGAGCCGCGTGGAGAACTGATTTGAGCAGTGTTTTTGTGTTAAAAAAACCAAAACGGGCGGGAGTTTCCTTTTTCCACCTCTTGCCCGAATTTGATGTCCGCTACTACGGAGTTTAAATGAGATTGGAAATTTTGGATTTGGGATCCCTTGATGACTGCGAAGAAGTCGCCGACATACCTGAGTAAAACCTTCGGCTGTGGCTCGAAGGTGTTGAGGGGCACATCCTCGATGTGCTCAATGGTTAGTTTTGCCATGAAGACCGAGACGGAGGCTCACTTTGGTTTTCCTTTCACTTGTGCGCAGAATTCTCATTTAGACGCGGAATAGTGGTTCATAAGCTCTCATACTAACTTTGAGCGTGGGAGGGTAGCTGCTTCGGTTTCTCAAGAGAGATACCATCGACTCAGCGCAGCAAGCTCAACCAGAAACCAGCCATCAAGTGACAAAGAGAGGCGATCGTTTCGTACCCAGCTTTCGCCGGTGGCAAGGCACATAATGGGTCGGAGTCAAATGTTTACAGACAAACCAATCTTTATAAAACAAACAGACGAGACAGAGGAATTTCTAATCACTCGTAAGAACACAAAAAAATGATCTGCAATGAATTCAACACGTGAAAGTAACACAAAATGGAGGCTAAAATACAAGAGATATCTTGACCTAAAGTGTCTTATTACACAAGAGAGGCAAAAATGTAGAACACAATTTGTTAACCGGGCACTGCCAGTCTGACGACAGGAAATTGAGAGGGGACATCCGGATGACTGGCGCGCGGCCTCACAGGTCCGTGGGGTCCGAGGGGTGTAAAGGCTGCTGTAGGATCGCTTTTTTTTCCGGATGAGCACGCGTCCTTGCGACCATGCGCACGGGCGCGCGAGGGCGCGTTGCGGATGAGGTGCTGTACTATAAACTTTGCTGCAAGCGACCGAGCGGACGACTCCGCCGTTCTGATTGATGCGCTCGTCAGTGCCGCTCGTGCGGCAGCACAGGCATGTGTCGTAGCAAAACACGAAGATATCTTGCCGTACGAATACCCACACATTGATATTGCGGCTCACCTGAGACATGTTTAGCTGTGAGATTTTTCGTTGTAGGTAAAACCGCGAACATAGCCCCGGATCTCGGCGCGGCCGATTCTCACGTCCGCGAACGAAGTCGCAACAACTTTGCAACACCGCAGGCGAGGTTATAAAATAGCGTCACGGAAAACGAGTAACGTTTGCGCTATTTCTACGTAAGAAAGTGAAAAAAATCATCACACCGCAACCGTGACACAAATCTTAGGACCGCTAGTCGGCTAGACTCCGCTGAAGACCACCCATATATGCAACCGTTCTAACTACGATCTAAGATTTTTGCCTCCGAATATTTGAAGAGTGCCCCCCATTGAAAGTTGCGCTGAACTGTAACATGCAATAACGATTCCAAAACGACGATCCGATTCGTATCGCAAATTATCGTTGCCAAGGATACGGGACTAGAAAAGCAGTAGGTTAGCAGCAGATATTCGATCATTTGTAATTGTGACAGAGAAATTCCCATACCTGAGATCAGGCACAGGTTAAATCATCACTTATTCAAACTAGCACACTGCAGTCTTATTACATGTATTTTAATTGCCTTTGTTTTGTAGCTTTTTTTATTATTTCATGCACAATTTAGATGTCATCTATAAACATTGGTTGTCACTGTCAAGTAAACAGGACTCCTTGCTGTCTGCCCAATTAACTGTAATTGAAAAATACAATTATCTTTTAATCGATATAAGAAGGTGGTGTTTAAATTGCGCAAGTATTAAAAATTCTATATTTTAGCACACTGCTGTCGAATGCGATCCCAAATGCACGAGAAAATTATGACATTCCCAGTAATTTGGAATATGTAAAATCACTTGTACCTGCAGCAGGTGTGCATTTCACAGAAGGGTTACCGTGCAACAGTACTGATTTCTCTTTGTAATGTTATTCGGTCCGTTAGATACGACAAAATACAAATAGCACAGTGTGGTGACAAAGGGGCCAAGCCATCTATCACTGCGCTGAAATGCATGACTGTTTTTTGTGCAGTGACGGCAGGCGACCAGTTTTATTTAGCAGTCATTCCTTAGCTCATAGTGCAATGAGAATTGCACAAGCTGGAATGCAGAACTGCAAACAAGCCTGGAGAGTTATGCTCATAGCCAGTAAATGGTGACACAGACAAAAACAAGCTGGCTTGTTGTCTGTACAACTCCAGAAAATTCTTGAAGTGCCCATGCGAATGAAAAGAAAGTAGTTGCTTAGCGCTTCGTGAAAGGTTATACATGCCTTTTTATCTTCAGTGTAAATATAACATGATTTGGGAGTCGGTAAACTGGCTTACATCTGGACGGCTCCTGGTTGAGGTTGGGAAAGAATGCTTCATATATTCAGGGAAAAAGGATGCACTGACCGTGCATAGTGGTTATCTCAAGCATAATTTGTAGAAATATATTTACAAGATGAAAATTGCGTTGTTACAGAATACAAAGAAATAAAAATAAGTATTTAATTGTGTGTAGTGTATGCATGCATATATCCTCTCAATAGCTTTACAGTAATATCCACCTTTTTTTTATGGAGGAGAAACGCTAAGGCGCCCGTGTGCTGTGCGATGTCAGTGCACGATAAAGATCCCCAGGTGGCCGAAATTATTGCGGAGCCCTTCACTACGGCACCTCCTTCTTCATTTCCTCTTTCACTCCTTCCCTTATCCCTTACCTTACGGCGTGGTTCAAGTTTTCAACGATATATGAGACAGATACTGCGCCATTTCTTTTCCCCCAAACCAATTATTAATAATTATTCATATTTAAGAAATTTTTCTGACCAGAAAAAAAGAGGAATCGTAGCAGTGATTCTGGTTCCCAAAACAGCAGATGAAACTGAGCATTGTCTGCACCACTAGTCATGTATAGAATTTTGGAACGTGCTAGCTGTGGTCATTAGCAAAATCTTCCGCAAAGTAAAGCTTATTTCATTGTCAGTGGTTTTCAAGCTGCCAGAGTTTTCTTTGGCATTCCTTATGTTAAAATAACTTAGTTATTAACCTAACTGCTTGAAGATCTTTGCCTAGGCTATGCCCACGTTTTGGCTTCATACGGAGAGTGTATGTGAATTTAAGCAGTCCTAGAATGGCTGCATGTATTAGGCAAACAAATGTCTTGTTTTGTGGCCTCCTTTTTCAAAATAATGCACCAAAATCATAATCCTCCTCAGGACTTTATATGAAAACTCTTGTTACTACTGTAAGCAAAAACAGCAACTCTTTTAATAAACTAATACTGCGTACAGACTTGTGCCTTTCCATGCGTTTCACTGCTGTCAATGTAAGAAAATCACATTCACACACAAATTTCACAGCAGCTGTAATGCGACTCCATTGATGACGACAGAACAATATGTGAAATTTACCTTTATTACACAGAAAAATGAGGCACACTTCTATAAATACTCTAAATACCGGTCCCATGACATACTTGGCTGGCCATTTCAGATGAGGATAAGGATCAAATGACACACGCACATAAAAGTCACATGTATAAACATACGCACCTAGCGTTTTAACCACATTGCATAATGGAAGTATCTGTGTTGTATCGCTTGAAACAGGGTAGGATACAAGCAAAACGGAAATACTGACACATATCAGCTCGTAATGGAGACGGGTATGGCTGACAGTAAAAACTATTAATGCAGTCCTAATAACATTGTCAAATAGGCCATTCTCAAGCACGCAGACGGTTCTTCTGGAAGGTAGGAATGTTGATATTGGTAGTGGGATGGCAGGCCATATAGCAATCAATGAAGGCTAGTTAAATGAAACAGTGAAAGGAAGGACAATAATGAATGTAAGAAAAACGGAAGCGCTAAGTACGATACTTTTAGTTTTGCCCGAGATTACAAAAAAACAGAAAGGCAGGATGAGCAAGAGTTAGCATGGGCCAACTGTTGTTAGCTGGCAAGGACCACTTAAATCCCGCTCAGAACAGTACGAAGCAGGGCATTATTCTATAAAGGATTTTATCGCACACTATCTCAAAGAGACTAAGGTGCAAGTGTCTGCCACTAAGAAAGAAATTTGGCTATCGCAGTAACGCTTTTCAAAACGTGTACCGATTTGGAAGCAACAATTTAATGGGCCACAACAATTCAGCAGTGTGAGAGTACGTAATGTTTTTCACGATTAGGAACCCATGCTAGTCATAGAAATGGTGCAACGATTTGGTGCTTGTGGCATTATCAGAACTAAAACATTTACCACATTCTGCTGCATGCAGCCATGCCCCGTTAACATCCACCGTCTAATATGATGGCTCTAATTATGAACTTTTCTAGAGATGAAACTTTATCAAAGCATGCATGCCTTAACGTAGAAACTTGCTATTTCGACAACTGACAGGGTTTAAATGCACAAAGCCCATTAGGACCCGAATATTTTTGTCGCGTAATATGGACTGCAACGCGATCGTCTGGACTGTGGTAACCAGATACTATAACATAGCGAAAGGACTGCTAGAAATGTTTGGCGACAAATACAGACTGAATCATATGGCTGTTGCACCTTAGTATTGCCCTTATACCACTTGCAGCATAGCGTGCAGTTTTTGCTAAATCTTGAGCTGCCAGGTACGCTCACTCTCTCCGCTTGCACTTTCTGATTGACAAAGCACTTCTTTTTCTGGCGGCAAAATCATTGGCACTGAAAGGCTCGGCGACTCATTTCCTGGCGCACTTTGTTCACTGAAAAAATTAATTAATTTATCCGCCCGCCGACTGCGTAACTTTTTTGCTATATCATCACAGATGTTTAGTTTCAACACTAATTTAATGTTTTTTTTTAAACAGAGCACACAGCAAGAAGAAAAAACTACTCGAGTTAAAGCATGTCGGGCACGAGTAGAACTCAGCACAGGTGCAAAGCAGGGAATCCGCAAATGCAATCCAAGCAGTAATGAAATGGGTTGAAATTAAATGTGATCTCAACCTCAACAGGTCGACGGCTGCACCGGCACTATAGGACTTTAAGAAGCGGCACAACGTCAGCATTGCAGGGTAAAATACAGTGCAATAGCGCGTAGCACATTTAGAAAATTCAAAATAAACCTTGTTAACCTCGTTTTGGCAATATGCACAAATATGGCCCTGTCACGACCATACGACCAATGTGAACCGATGTGTGTCCACAAAGACCTATAGCTGAGCCTTGTGGAAGGTGCAAACAAGAATCTACATTCAAACAAACAAATTTAGAAAGGCAGCAAATGCAAAGAAGGGGAACGAATTCTAGGAAGCGTTCTACATTTCTGAAAAATACATTCTCATAGGCCCACCATCGCCTTCATCCAGCAGGCAAATATAGTTTACAGCAGGCATTCACAGGAAAATGAACGCAGCATATGCACGTGTGCATGTGCGTTGATGGCATGTGCTTCTAAAGGCTTCGAGAAATCTTACACATACCGGTACAGCTTAGTTAGGAAGCGCTAGTTAACAACTGTTTGACACCAATAAACTCTTGTTGTTGAGCACCTCGGCGGATGCAGTGTAGTGAAAGCGAGAATAAATATCGAACCAGGTGCTGAAGAAAAGAGTGCAGTTTCTATACTGATTGGCATGGCTCATGGAGAACTTCGAGATCACAGCAGCATTTTACCAATAGCAATGGCAACCACAATAATGCAATTAATATTTTAAAATTGTCTAAAATCCAACTTCACTCCTCGCGGCTAAGCAAAAAATAAATTGTAATAGCAGCAGTTTACAGAAAATGCTTTTCATTTTTAATCCTGATTCGCTATTAAGAAAGACTCTGTATGAACAGTTCTGATCCAGAACTAAAATGTTCATATTAATAAAGCACAATTGTATATGGGTTGCTTGCTTCCAGCAGCGTAAGCATCTGCTGTAGTCTTTTTTTCTTTATTGGCATCAGATTAAATGAAATGCTCATGAAAAATAGCTGCACTAGTGGGCCCTTATTAGCGACTTCTGCATTGTAAAAGACCGGTGAATGAGTTGCGACAATGCTTTTGTTGGTACATAAGTGTTCTTGATCTGGTGATAACATGTTACAACCCAAGCTTAACAATACTGCTTTGGCTCACACCATGATCACATGCAGGGGAAGTTAGATTCATTCAATTTGTCATGCAAATATTTATTGCAGATATGAGCCCGCTTAGCCAGCAGGAAATCAATAAAGACGCTCCAGGTGTGTGAGCTGCCATGCACACCGATGTTTTCACACAGATTTCACAGTGCCGCCGGCATACCATCGTAATCCGGCCACTCATAGTCGCAAATTGCAGTTTATCGAGCACAATGACGCAGAATTCTGTCGACGCTTCCGTAGTCCCGGTAGAAAGCATCCCAACGGCCGTGCAGTCAAGGTTTTTTCGCATACGCAAAAAACAAGGTTTCAGAATGGTCTCGTCGCACTCACGCCGGTTGTCTAACACAGTACGCACGAACTACGATAGATATCGGTGATGGCTACGCCGCCGCACAATGACTTGCTCTCGCGATCACTGCAACCGCTGCAATGAATGCGACTCGCTGCGGAGCACGAAGCTCATTTCGTCACGTCGCACTGACGGGAGTTCTCAAACTCAGTACACGCGCGTGCACCCGCACCAGGATCTGCTGTACGGCTCTAAGTTCACTTCAGCATTCGCAAAACGGGGCGTGCGTAGTAAGCTTTTCAAACGTAATTATACTTGCAGGCGAAATAACTAACCGACGCAAAAGCACTCGTTCCGACTGCAATCACATTTACTGCGTAGCACTTGGCACTGCGCTTCCAAGCTTGCTGCATGCACAGGAAATTCACCCTAGGGAGGTGCTTCTCGCTGCTGTCCGTGAAGATCCTCGCGCGAAAAATGACGCTTGTAGCTGTCACAAACAGTTCCAAATAAACACTTCGCGACACCGGCACTATTACGTCTTGCGTAGACAGCGCTGGTTTGAAGGCAGCTAGGCCAACTCGGTGTAGACGGCGACAAAACAACTCGAGAGAAACTGCCGCTTGCCGCTGTCCCATACAGTGTAGCTCGAAGTCGCTGTCAACACTCGTAATAGTCACACGCGGCCAATATTGTGTGTTTCTCGGCGCAGCTACCACCTGCTCGGCCTGGTTTTTCACTCCGCTTTCTCTAACCCTTGTGTTGCGGCTTGCGTCGCCATTGGTCAACTGGAGAAGAGAATTCCAGAAAGTTCAAGTGGCGTCTGTTCGAGCCGGCGCCACCGCTTGCGAGCGAGGTGGAGAAGCCATCACGCATCAAGCTCAAGGTTACGTGCTCTCCTTCGTCAATAAGTGCAGTTTACTTCAACGTTCTGGATTCATCTACGGCGTGCGCGGGCTAGATAGCTTCCTTCCGCGCCGGGCTGGCTTTCCAAGTGTGCGCCGATTTTTGTTACATAAGCGAAATTCCGGGAGGCGGAACACTTCATTTACACTGAATGGGGTTCGTTCGTTGAGCGCGCCGTCGCATTGCGAGGCGTCTCGGATAGCCGTCACACAAGCTTTACGCTGATGTAGTGAACAGGGACACCGCGTCAAAGGATGCAAGGTATTCGTCGGCCTCAAGGGTAAGTTGTGATACGAATCCCATGAAATGCTTCAAATGAAGTACATGGGATGTACCCGTTATTGGAGATATGAGCTTGTCCAGTTACTCTGGAAAATGCCGAAGGCGGAAACACAGGAAGTCCACAAGCGGGCACAGAGAAATCCAGGTTAGTCACCTTTGGTAGGCCGTAGAATGCTAGAGTCCATCCGTTGTAGCTTAATAGCTACAGGCAGATGTTCCGGAAGGTTTAGCGCGTTTCTAAGGCTTCTTTCAATGTTTTCTTTAGGTTTGATTGGGGTGCTCCAGCACCTTTCACCCCAGCGTTTTCCTTCTTTCGTGTTCCTGCTCCCCACAATGCAATTACCCGCGGCGGTGGCTCAGTGGTTATGGTCCTCGGCTGCTGACACAAAAAACGCGGGTTCGATCATCCCAGCCACGCCAGTCGCGCTTTAATGGTGGTGAAATACCGGAGGCCCATGTATTCAGCGATGACAGTGCACGTTTAAGAACACCAGGTGGTCGATATTTCCGGCTTCCATCATCGCCTGAGTCCCCTTGGGAAGTTAAAGAGCATAAAACCACAAAAACCACCATGCAGACTTAAAGATGCTAGCCGTAGCCCCCTGAAGAAGGAGCCGAGCCACCTTCGAAACATCGGGTTTCAAAATTAAAGAGTATTAGTTGGAGACGTGCAAGAAATTATTGCATACAGTACAGCCGTAAGTGAATTCTGCATTAAAGGTCATGAATTCAGGCTATAGGCTTGTGCAGATGGCCTCGCGTTTTACTCCGCTGATAAGCCGAGTATCGATAAGGATATTCGTTTAACATAAGAAAACGGTTTAGTGTCTGGAGCTCGAATTAATTGTTCTAAGAGTTGCGGTCTCTCGCTGGTTTAGCATTGAGGATGGACACCTCCTTAATATGCTCGTGTTCCATGGCCATGTATGCCACCACAAATACCCTGGCGCGTCCCTTTAAGTGCCTATAAACATAGTGCACAATACAGGAAAAACTGCGTGCCAACCACTAAGCGCTTTCTACCCTTTAGGCTCAATTTCTGGCAGGCTGATCGCTGTTAATTTGTTTGTCGTCGCTGAAATTCATTATGTACTGGAAATTAATCATTGCTCAATACTTGACTTGCAGCTTTTTTTATAGTTTTCGCTACTTTTGTGCGCGAATAGTCTTTCGAATCTTTGAGGCATGATAACCTTTTTCTACCTGCAAGCGCGAAAAGCCTAAGGTAATTCCGCGTGTATGTCGGGATGATAGCTTCACGTTTCATGTTTTCGTGATATTAAACACTCAATAGAACGGGCTTCATTGCACGTCAATTTAGTAAGCGTTTACCCGAACCTGATTGTATCACCAAACGCCACACCATCATTTCCAGCAGGTTTCGAGCCGCACATAGTAAACCAGAGACCGCAACTACTAGATCGATTAGTCCGAGCTCCTGACACCAAACCAAACTCCTACAGTAAATGAAGAACATCATCGATGCATCGCTCATCACATCAGAAAAACGCGAGGTCACCTACACGAGCTTATGGCCTAATTTCATGGCCCACGGTAGAGAAATCACTGACGGCTCTGCATTTTTTAACAGTAAAAGTGGCTCACAAAATAGTGGGAACCAGAGCGAGGACCGTCGGCAACCGTGTTTCAAAAAGGTGTGGTTGGTTTATGGAGTTTAACGTCCCACAGCAACTCAGGCTGTGAGGAACGCCGTAGTGAAGGGCTGCAGAAATTTCGACCACCTAGGTTTCTTTAACGTTCACTGACATCGCACAGCCCACGGATTTCTAGAATTTTGCCTGCATCTATATTCGACCGCAACGATCAGAACCGAACCCGCGTCTTTTGGGTCAGTAGCTCACCACCACACCCACTCAGCCACAGCGGCGGAAGTTTTCAAAAGTTCTGAATGCGGATTGGTTGTGAGAGACAGCCAGTTTTATTCAAGCACGTGGAACAGTTTCTGTAACAAAGGCGTATGCCGGTAGAAAAAAAATAAACAAATATTTGCGCGATTAAAAAGGGTAAAAGGATATAATGGCATATTCTACCAAATGCCTCTGCCAACTCAGTTTACAGTAGTGGTAATTCTTCATGAGCGTAGCTGCAATACTAGAACACACGGTAAGACTTGCTTGCATATTTGAGAGTATTGGCCGTCTCATCAAGCCACACGGTTAACAGGAAGGTATATTCTACTATTTCTTTCCTATTTGTTCATTTCTCTCCTGAGTACCGATTTTCACTGTCGAGCAAATGGTTGTTGTGGAGCTTAATTTGCATGTTTTTCTCTCCGCTCTCTGTATTTTGGTTGACTGGGACATCTGCTAAAGAGTACGCGAAATTCCACTCTCACCGGGTACAAACATTTTTCTACATGTTACGCATGGTAACATTGCTTATTAAAACTCGGTTATAGAAAGATGGTTTCCGCGTCTATGGAATATTGCCACCTTTGTTATGCTCCTCAAAGTATTTAGCAACAACACTCTTCTGGGATATTATGCTACGGACGTTGTTAGAAAGTAGACAATTTGGTACCCCCGTCATCACGATAGCTCACTTCAGTGCCATTTGATGATGAACTGTAAGATATGGTGTTTATACTTAGACCACACACCCTTCGGAAAGCACGCATGATGAACCGACTTTGCGAAACTGTTGTTTCTGCTAAAGGCCAGTTTAGAAAAATGAGTCTTCATCTAAAGGAAGGGTATGCCCGTACCAAGTTTCAGCCGGAATGGCACTCACTCTTAGTGATCAGCTGTGAATACCTGTTTTTCTGGTATTTGGAAGGTTAAGTGTGTCTTATAACGATGTAGTAGTGACGTTATCTGCTATGTCTCCGTTTCTCTAATGGTCTGCATATAGTTCATACACGTACGGGATTGCATCAGTGTAATCAATGCCATGGGGAAGAGAATAGAACGGCACTACCCATGTGGTCTAAACCAGCGGGAATAGAAGCTGATTTTTTCGTGCCTCCACGGGATCTGATCGCGCTGGAGGCCAAAGGTACGGAAAGTTTATTTCAACAACACGCTCTTTTACACATACTCACTCGCCATGTTTTCAGTCATTTACTACCTCTAATGCCAACACATTAAAACATTAATAAAATGTCACCATTGCCCTTGTTATTCATAGCAAGGAATTCTGAAGCTGCTACAATAACTAGTTACCAAAGAAAAATGCAGTTTTTTTTCCGCCGAATAAAAGAAATACTACGTTAAGCATAATTCTGCAATCACCAGCTTCCCTTCCACAGCCCGCTTATGCAGAATACAAATTCCCTAGAGGGCCCGCTTCAAGGCCCACTTTGGGCAGTGTGCCCATGTTTCCCATGTGGGACGTTCAAGTTTTCATTTGCAAGTTGTTACGACGCCGTTCTTCTACCGGACGAAATGTTTTTATGCACCTATCTTTGTAAATAGATCTGTGAAATTGCCGTCAAATATTTTATTGTCCAGTCACAACCCTCACTGCAGACTGGAAATGCACTGCGAGATTCGAAAAAAAAAAACCGGACATGATGAGTGCGACCACAGAAGAATATTTTAAAGAGTAGGTGCCGGTGGCAAAGTAACAGCTGCGCCATTATGCATTATAACCTTTGACTGTTTAAGTCTATGATAATTATTTTTGTTTTGTTTATGGGGTTTAACGTCCCAAATGGGCTGAGGATATGAGGGACGTCATAGAGATCAAGGGCTCCGGAAATTTGCACCAAGTGGGGTTCTTTAAAGTTCACTGATATCGCACAGTACACGGGCCTCTAGAATTTCACCTTCATCGAAATTCTAGCGCCGCCGCCGGAATCTATCCTGTGTCTTTTGGGGTCAGAAGTTGAGTGCTATAACCGCTGAGCCACATCAGTGGCATGTTGGTTAAGACGGTGAACTTTAGCAATTTGGCCTTCGAAACAGTCCAGTAAATGCCACATGCCCCAATATACGGTCTCTGTATAAAGGCCTAATTTTGTTTTTCCAGTTACAGCTGTCTTCAATACAAATGGATCTTTTCTAGCTTTCACGCGTTCTGTATATGGGTCTCCTGAGTTGGTACTGAATATTCGCCTGATCTAACTCGAAACGTGCATAAATGCTTTGATTGGACTTTGTTGTTCTTGACAGTTTATGGTGTCGCCTTTAGACCGAAGAGTTGACGGTGAGGAGAGGCACTAAATATTTCATCTAGACTTTTGAACGATATGCTTTTGAATACTAACTTGTTTATGTAGTTTCTATGCTATCTTCGTGTGGCTGACTGCTGACGGAAACTGCTCTGGTCAAGCACTTAGGGGCGCAAGGAGAGAATCCGAGGCAGTTCCCATAATTGTCAAAGGCGATTAACCTTTCCAAATTTTCGCGACACGAAACATAAATCGTTTGTAATGGAGGCGCTTGAATAAAGCGCCAAGCGGCAACGAAAATGTTCTCGTTGGGAAAAGTAAAAGGAGATCAACTTTATCGGAAACTAAATATGTTTCCTCAAGAAAAAGCCCAACAATTTATATGGAAAACTTGGAGTGTTGTCTTTCATCGTCAGCATCCATGCCAATGAGAGAACTAAAGAGCTTGGACTTTTATAAAACTTGAAGTTGAATAAGTGTCCTTTAAAATGTGATGCACGTCTTTATAATTTTTTTTTCTTGGCGGTCTTCAAATGCGTCTCTCCATTCGGAATGTGGCCCGGCTACCACCATAGGTGTTGAAAGCCAGAGATCTTTTTTTTCGCTGTTTTTCTGGGCGCCTGACAAAGGCTATTTGCGGGGGGGGGGGGGGGGGGGGAGCGGACATTTGTCCAACAAGAAACAGGAAATAATTGATAAATATTTTACTCCACTCAGAAAAAACGGTGCACGTGCCTCTGTATTCCACTGATTATATCACTAGATCTTGCCTTCATGCCAAAAGAGAAATTTGATTACGCAACAGCGTATAGAGCTCGTTCGGTCGAAAAGCCGTCGGCGTAGCAGTAGTCGGCACCGCGTGTAGGAAGTAATCAGGGGCTGCGTAAAAAAAAATCGTCTCATGCCAACCGTTTTCCACAAAATATTCCGGATGGTACTGTACGATTCAGCGTTTCGTGCAGAGAAAATTGACTACTTAAGAAACAGCATAGATGGCAGCAGCGATTCGAACCGGCGACGTATAATCGAAAGCTGTGTAAAGACAATCTCGGTGTAATTTTTGTTTCTAGTGATTGATGATTGATTGGTTTGTGATTGGCGAGGAAGAGGTAATTAAATAATTGTAAATATTTGAATATATAAGGAAACAAAGAAACGCAAAAGAGTAAAAGTGGGTTAAAAGATGCCAAAATAGTGAGAATGAGAAGTAAATGGTTTATTAAGCTAATTACGAAAATTTAAGCTGTTTAATTGATCAATTGACTTTTTAAATAATTGAAAGAAAAGAAAAACGCATTTAAAATTGTTATACTGCTCAGAATGAGAAGCCTGACACACTAGGGTATCGCGTCATTATCTTAAGGTGGAGCTTTAGCGTACTCTCCAATTTTTTTTATTTATTTTGTTTACAGCTTACTGCTAGGCTCTTTTGAGGCTGTGGCAAGTTTTGGATATAGTATAGCACAAAAGGAACAAGTTTCAAATAGTGGAAACAACAAACGAAGAAAGTCTTACGAACCCAACTAATAATCGAAACGTCAAACAGGGGTTTGAAAGTAGGAAGCTAACAAAAGAAACAAAATGAAGACAGGCAAGATGCCACAAATTCGAGTTGAGGAAATTTAAGA
This sequence comes from Amblyomma americanum, assembly GCF_052857255.1. Classification (NCBI taxonomy): domain Eukaryota; kingdom Metazoa; phylum Arthropoda; class Arachnida; order Ixodida; family Ixodidae; genus Amblyomma; species Amblyomma americanum. The sequence goes on along the minus strand of NC_135504.1, from coordinate 107,247,848 downwards.
ACAAATGCTGTACGAGCGATTATTATAAAAAGTCGCTCAGGGTCACAAGCAGTATTACTCAAGCTGAAAAGAAATGAAGAGAGCGAAGTTGTGTTAACAACAACATCGGGCACAGCATTCCTCGAAACGCTTGGGGAAAAAAAGAATACCTGAATGTGTAAGTATTAAACCTGTATTCATTTAAACATTTAGAATGCAAGCTCCTTGTTTTGAGTGTAGTTGTTAAAGACAAATATTGACTTGCATCCATTTTGTGGGCGAGGACCAAGCTTTGTGCCATTATTTTCCTCGCTCTTAATTAGCGCAACGTACTAAAAGGTCATGACAGACATATTCCGAGAACATAAATTCAGCACAAATAAAGGGGATGAGGAAAGCATCTAAATAATGGCTCCTCCGAAAACAAAGGTGGAGCACCAAGATCAGGCTTAATTGTCTGGAAACAAGAAGCAACATGCACGAGAAAGAGCTAGATTTTCGCATAGGTGGCGCATTATCCAGCATCTCTTTTCGTGCTCGCACTATAAAACACGTTTACGTTGATCCCCTTTGCTGTGGCCATCCCGTTTTTCTCAGGTGGCGGCGAATTTGGCTTGAAAGCCGAACGCGTACATTTTGTAATTGCTTCATCAAGTGGCCTAGGGCAATACGTTTCTAAGTATCGCACTCTAGATTTTTTTTTTACAATGCCATGATAAATACGGGCTCATATGAGAAAAAGAGCTCATTCTTCCTTTAATGCTGAGATTTCGATTTCGTGGGTGGAAACACTGGCGATGTTATAGTAGCCATCTCGTTTCTCTCATCTGGCGACAGATTTTGACACGACGACTCGCCCGTAGAAAGCCTGAATTTCCTAATCACGTGGCAAAGGGCTTTGCCCTTCTAATTCTGGTGGCTCGGCTTAATGGAAATTTGGGAAGCTGATTGAAACCTACAAATCTGGTAAACAATTTACCCAGTAACTATAGCCCCTTTTGTATTTTTAGGACTTGCTGTGAGCTCTTAACACATTATAATCTCGATTCTTGTCACCTTTTCGGAATGTTTCGCCTTTGTTTTCAACAGCTCGACATGGCTTTCGGAAACCATTTTCATGCGAAACACGTCATATCATTTACTGATAAATTCAATGTGGTGCCCCATAAGGATACCTATAAGGCCCCCTTTTTCTTATTTGCATTAACGACCTTCCTTCTCTTGTTTCGTCTAATACTCATATTTCTTATGATGACTACGCAAGCTCCCATGAAATAGTTTCTGATAACGATGCTAGCATTCTTAAGCAGCCAAAAATTCTCATTTCACCTGGTGCAATACCTCGCTAATGGAATGGAATAACAAGAAGCGTGAAGCGATGCGGGTTTCTCGTGCATCTAATAGACCCTTTACATATTACCTAAAACAGCGTATTCCTTAAATAACACTTCAATTCATTTGGTGGCCACGTATAAATATCTGTCTTAACGTTCTTTCACATCGAACATGGAACCACCACATTAACCTTATCCTTGCAACCGCTAACCTGTAATTAGGCCTCTTAAAATATATCTTAAAGCATGCTCCCTCTCACCTCCGATTACGTGCTTACACCACTCTTATTCGACCTAAAATTGAACATGCTTCGGCTATTTGGGACTCTCATCAAGCATATTTAATAAATAACATCGAATAATTGCAGAATCGCGCAGCTCGTTTCATCTACACTGATTATTCGCGTCATGCCAGCATCACAGTCTTGCAGAAACGCTCTGATCTTCAGGATCTATGTTCCCGTCATAAAGTTGCACGTTTATCACTTTTCAAAAACTGTATCATCACTCAACGCTTCATAATAACATTTTTTCTTTGCCTTTTTCCATTTTTCACCGCCGCGGCGTTCGTTTAAAGTTGCGGTTGTCATGTCGTACATGTAACTATGCACATTCATTCATACCACGTACTATAACTGACCGGAATGCTCTGCTTTCATATGTTGTTATTTTCACTGATGCGGATACATTTTATAGTCTATTGGGTGCCACTACCTCCGCTTAAGTCTTTGGGTACATTGTTAACTTACTAGTGCATTAGGTTTCTGTCTTGTATGTCTGTTATTGATCATTCCTGTTTTATTCTCATGCCGTTGTTTGTGAGATATTGTATAACTTGCATTAACGTTACTCTCTGCTGCTCTATTCATGTTTTTGTTTTTCCCCTATACGCTTCAATGTTTAATTTTGTGTTTTGTATTTTTCTTGAAAACTCGATGCTTTTATCTGTTTGGTTGTAGTTTCTTAAAATTGTGGTTTCTTTGTTTTTATATCACACGCCTATACCCCCCTTCTCCCTATCTAATACCCTCGAACTGAGGGTCCTTAGGGGCATTTTTATAAATAAAATAAATACCTGAACAATTCTGTGTTCGTGTTTGTGTGTCTTTATTCTGTCGTCCATGCGTTTTTTGCGCTGCATATTTTCCTTTTCTGTGACGAACCAACAGGCCCAAATTATCACCTTTCATCAGTTCCTCCGATAAATATTTAGGAGTCCGCATCAGATCTTATCTATACTTGCTTGTACGTTTTGAACATAATAAATAACGCTAATCACTTGTTACCTTTTTTATGCCGTAACTTATCAGCTGCTCCTTCCTTAAAACTCTTATATAAAACACTCGATCTAAATTAGAATACGCCACTCCAGTCTGGGACCAAAGAACTAACAATTTCATTACTTCACTTGAAATGATACAGAATCACTTTACTGGTTTCATCTGTTCCTGTTATGACTGAGCTGCTAGTATAATTTCTGTGAAATCGGATATCTCTATTCTGTTATTAGCATCCCACCGAAAATAATTGCGCTTAATATTTTTTTCGCAGTCTTTACTATTAACCGATTCTCTGTGATGAATTCATTCTTCAGGCACATGATTTATTTGACCGTGTAGACCATCGCTTTAAGATTTGTTTCGAGCCATGTTGTGCTAACACCTTTCTTCACTCTTATTTTACCTTGTACATCACAAAATTGGAATCGCCTTCCTTCAAACATTGTTCGCCTATATGATAACACCCAATTCAAATGTGTTTTAGCGCACACTTTAACTAGGAGTCACCATTCCTTACCATGCTTTGCACTAATTATTTGTGTAGCCACTCCCCTCTACAATGATTCTGTGCTGAAGGTAACTAATTAATTAAAATATAAAAGAAAGTCGTCAGGGGCTCTTTAAAAAATTATTAAACGTGTGTTGGTTAAGGCTCGCTTTCGAAGCACACCATGATAAACAAAACGGCAAATGTAGTTGAATCATCTTGACAATGTAGAGCGACTACACAGCTGAAAACTGGTTTAAACCAAAACAAATTTCATTTTGTTTTCATTATTAGCCGCGATACGCAATCGTATTTAATGTAGCTATTATCGAATACCTAGCTATTATGCGAAAATGCGGCCGAGCCTAGTGACCAATAATTGTGGGAGAAAATGAAAATAAAAATTGGCTTTTGGGGGAAGAAAATGGCGCAGTATGCTTCACATATCGTTGGACAGCTGAACCGCGCCGTACGAGAAGGGATAAAGGAGGATCTAAGAAAAGAGAGGAAGAAAGAGGGGCTGTAGTGGAGGGCTCCGGATAATTTCGACCACCCGGGGATCATTAACGCGCATTGACATCACACAGCACACAGGCGCCTTAGCGTTTCGCCTCCACCGAAGCGCGGGAGAATACGTTTATTCTCTTGTAAACAATAATGTAAAGCCTCGTGCTATCAAAATATTATTATTTGCAGCTAAATGTTCATTGAGAGCGTCAGGCTTGAAAACCATAAAGTTTGGAAATCACCTTGCGAAGCCACGCGTGCTATACTGCCTAATCATTTTGTATCCGATACTCGTGCCGTATATGGGTCACTGATGAAACTTGGTAAAAGCGAGACATTTTTCTTTGTGAACTGAGCCATGACAAAGCGATGATATCATTGTATAGCCGGCCTCACATCCGTCCACTGCGCTCCAGCGGTACGCTCTATAGTGCATGTATGATGATCATTGGAGCCTGGCGGGCCAAATATAGCATTTAAAGTCATAAAGAGTTAAACACGAATCATTTGAATGTGCAGGCGCAATAGGGTCTCGTTTGGAGCCCTAGGCCACTCGTACATGAAACAAGTGTGCTCTTCTGCGCGGCGTTCGGGCGCTCTAGTCAAGGTGTGTGTTACGGTTTGAAGGTTTATTAAAACGAAATACAAATCAGTCATAAATGCATAAAAAAGTTCCGACAGTAGGAGTTCCCAAATGCAGTTTCTAATGTACAGTAGGAGGTCCCATGGTTTCTACTGCTAGGCACAAAGAATTCAAAAAGCCACTGGTCGTTACCACGTCAGTGCTTGCTTTGCGAAAAACTGATACGAAACCAGAAAAAAATATAAGAAGGTAGACAGGGAAGAATTTTTGCCTTCCTTCACTGCTTTGCTCACAGAAAAGTAACAAGAAAATGTTATAGCGGAATTATACTGGTCGCTTCTTAGCGCAGAATAGGCAACAAGGATAGTCAAGCAGTGGAAGAGCTACAGCGCGTACAGCATGAGGTCTGTTCCGTCGCTTTCATATGCAAGGCTGTTTTTTAAACTGTTTAACATGTATACACACGGAACACCAGATGTCTTAATGTTAGTGATGTGGGAAGTGTATTTTCAATAGCCCGTGATATATTTTAAAGTGGTCGGTAAAAAAGCCTGCAGCACAGCAGAAGACGAAGAAACAGAACCGGAGACAGAAAACATGAGCACTACCTTCCAACAATTTTATTCTTCTCAAGCAGCACACTTATAACTTAGAATGTCGCATGTTATCAGATAAGCGAACAGGATCCGTGTGTCATAAATGTGAGTTCTTTATCAGGAAGGAATGGGGATTGAGTGCTAATATATGTGCGTCCTGGACTAAGATTCTTTCTAGCATCAGGTATTTTCCTTCTTAACCTACATCTGGCCTTATATATTTCAACAAATTTCTAAAGAAACTGATTGAATTAAATTTATTTTATTCTAAAAAATTTTAAAACACAACGTTTCAGAAGTGAGCAGAAGGCTCTCATGTACTTGCATATTAAGCAGACGCGGGGCAATGTTAACCTCTATGTAGGAACCCTTCTCCCCTTTTACACCGGCGGTCTACGTTCATTGACCCGGCAGAAGAATGAACGAGGTCCCTAAAAAGCACGCTGCGACTCGCCTGCAGTCACACGCGATGAAGGAACCGAGTATATTATGAAACATCGTGTTTTTTTAGATTTTTTTTCCTGCTGGCGCACTTTCTAAATTAAGCTGTATTCATTTCCCAACCAGGCTGACCTCTGTTGAATATTTTCTTTTGAAAGATTACATTTCTCACTCGAAAGGAAGAATCTGATCGACTAGCGTACCTCCTCGCTCACTGCTAACGCTGAAAACATGTTCCTTTAGCCACTGATTTAAACGCCTTCACGTATTGCCGCTATAATGGTTTCCGAATGACAAGGTGCTTTTAAAACTGCGAATACATATTCTTTGTCTAAAGGAAGCACATATAGCTTGGAACAACGTGGCTTTGAGCGGCGCGATATGTGATGTAGTGAAATGCAGCGCTCGTGGTCCAATTGCGTTGCAGGGTGTGACACTTGTCACGCGGGAACCTGAATATTGGCTAGACTTGGAGCCGTTTGAATTAGCGGCTAATAAAAAATGCTCGCAACGATAAGAACAGGCGAAGAAGGTCGTTTGTCCACCACATTCTGGCTTGTGAGTCAAAGAATTGTAAGCTTTTCGTTGAGAAATATGTGGCAGGCAAACTTCGGAAGCCGCGATTGCGTCCATGATACCCTGCACCAGGTGTGGGGTCCTCTCTCCATATCACTTCTCGTACACGGATACAGTGCTTTACGTCATTTTTTATTTTGTATTTTGTATTTTCTAGAAGACACACAAGGCCTCCATTTAACCAAGCTGAAGTAACGGTCCTCAGTGGTCGAGGGGTAGTAGGGCCGTTCTACGACTCCAGGTGCAATCAATAGAGTCCCGGCTCGAAAGCTTTTCTTCGTGACAGCATTTCGTTTCTTTCTTCGCAAGCACTACGTAATCGTGGTGGGATTACATCAAGAGCCTGTAGACCAACTATGTGATCGTTGTGGGGTATTTGAATTACCAGCGCGAAATCAAGTGGTTATGATGTCACGAGCCTCTCGATCAATCCTTCTTCCCTGGACACCCCAACGCCAACTACGCCTGTTTTTGAACTGACCGGGACCCTTTAAACTATTGCTCTAAAAGCAAAGTTAAGATAACATGAGGAATAACTGAAGGTGATAACATTCATATACCGAGACGTACATGTACTCCATCGCTATTCCTATGTGATCGAGAGTTTTAGTGAGCCATTCATGCTCTTTGTTCATGTGAGAACTTGCCCTGTTTTGACTTATAAATACGCTCGTTCAACAAAGGGAATTTTTTCTGAAATTAGCACCCGTGCGGGTCCTCTTCGTGTCAGTCCCTTCCATTTAAACTCATGGACGCTGGCACGGCAGTTTTTTAGAGCAGTGGAAAAAAGTCACTGGCCGTTTATCAATTTCGGCATTGCGAATTGCAGTGATGGCTGGGGCGCTGCCACATGTTAATGCGAGTCGAAGTCTTTACAAACACTTGGAATGAGTGTGAGGCTATGATTTCTTGCAGCCGTCCGCCACGTACGGCCATTCATGAGCGCTTATCCATACACTATTGTCGTAGGCAGGTTGGGTATGGTATGGCGGTATTGACACTGTGCGAGTGAGAATTCAATTTGTGCGGAGATTAAGCTTGTAGCCTTGCGATGGTTGTGAAGTTTTAGTTCCATATATCATCATCATCAGCAGCAGCAGCCTGACTAGGCCAATTGCATAATAAAGGTCTCTCTCAAATCGATCCAATTAACCCTGTCCTGTGCCAGCATTCGGTGAGGTGGACAGAGACGATTGGTGGAGAAGAGAAGACGACGACGACAAGGCATACGTGGACTAACACCGAGGCTATAAAAATCGAGTGAAAGCGAGGCCCGGTGGGAACAGCAGAGAAGCGGAGGCTCCGGCGGGTCAGGGACACTTTGGTTGGAAGAGAGCGACGCCGGCTACTGCTCCGGTGAGCTCGCGTGCTACGACTCCACATCGTGGACTTTCTGCCGTGCCTGCGCCCAATCCGGGGAGTCAACAGAGGACGCTACCACCTGCTACGGCCAGGGGTGTCCTTAGCGCGGCTGCCACCGATCCGGGCGGTGCCCCCACGCCCACGACACTGGCATCACCTCCACGGGCGCTTGGACCGGGAGCTTGCACGACACAGCCAGCGACGCCGCCAGCAACGCCAGTCCAAGCACGTCGAACGCTTCCTCGACGCCGGATACTGGATCCATACAACGCCGCAGCCGCACCGAACCAACCGTGAGCACGAACTCCTACCACGATTAGTAGAACGCCTGTAGTAGACGCTGGTAGCAGTGTGCCCGGGTAGTGTGTATTTGTAGTCTTTGTGTTTTGTGATAGTTTTGTGTTCTAGTGTGTGTGCCACGTAGGGTGTATTAAATATGCATTTGTGTGGATACACCCGTCGCCTAGTCCATTCTTTCGGTCCGAGTGTTCTCTTGGGAGATCCGTGACAATCTTTGTCACGGATCTCTCCGGAGGAGGGTTGGTAAACTTTAAGGTTTATTTACATGTTTACAACAGAAGCAGGGAGACCAAAAGTCAGAGATGAAGTGCTGTGAAACCAGCCAAATTGCGGCTTAAATACAGTGGATATTCCCTAGGCACCTAGCTAGGGAAACCGGTGGCTGATCAAGCGTCCAATGGGCAGACACACTCTTCATAGTCTCCGCCCTAACCCCGTGACCGCTCCGCCCTCACAAACACGTGCACAGGCGATAAGGAATCCTGGCGCCTTGAGGTCCTGGAATGCGGTTTCCGACGGGTTGACCAGGTGCATAAGGTTGTTGGCTTTGCAGGCGGTGATCCCCTCCGTGGAAAGATGCGTCCTGACGGTCCCGGTGAATTCCAGAGGGTAAGATGAATCAGCCGTGTCCGCCCCCGCTTTCTCTGGCCGCGCAGGTGCAAGCGAGCGAGGAGGGTCCGGCGCCTTTGTTCGGGTCTTTCTGCCGGTCCACGTGAGGGCGCAGTTCGGGAGAAATGCCGCATTCCATACTCCGGACGAAGGAATGAGAGGCCTTTCGTCACAGCTCGCCGTCGCCAGGAGCCGTTCCTAATCCGCTTCACAGGACGACAGCACCTTTCGTCAAACATAGTTAGATGGCGCCTGCCGGGCTCGTCTGTTCCCGCTGTCGGGGCCTCCGATCACAAGGCTTACCTATGCCTTGATGGGAAGCCATAAAGCAATTCAAGAGATGCCCTAAAACAATACATTTATTTTAGTCCTTCTTTTTCATGCACATAAAGCAGCAACTAGCACTGGGAAATCAAGCGCCGGAATTCTTAACATTCAGAGCTGCAAGTTATATGTAAATGCCATGTAATGCCCCGCACCACCATATGCAGGCTGTGAAATGCATTGCGTCGTTAAATTTGTGTGTGAGTGAGGTTATTGTGCATGTACCAAAGCCTCAGTAAATGGGTGCAGCTCTCTCAGTGCTGGAATACCTGCTATGTCACTTGCCTATATCCATGCCCTTGACGCATATTAGTGGAGGTTTTTATCCACAAAATCGAGGCGCGCATGCTAGGCGCAATTCGTACTGGCCGAAAGAATATAGTAGGGCTGAAATTGCAACACATTCTTCATGCAGTTGCATGTTTTTTTTACAGATGAACTGAAAATAATTGCTTGAGACTGTTGTTATGCATGCGATCTTCTGCAGTGATTATTCCATAAGCCATAGCAAATATTCGACAAAAGTAGTTGAACTGACAAGAACAATTATTGACAGCAAAACAGATTGTGCACCGATGCTAAAGTTGTGAAGCATTGTTAAGTACAGACTATTGGAAGGAGCTCAACGCGCCGCATGTGCCACGTTTAGCGCAGCCACTCAAACGCGGTCACCTTGCTTGCAGGCAGCGGCTTTTCCGGTGCTACCACGTGGCAAGAAACCATTGCAGCACCGATGCAGTGCACAAGAAAGCTTTTTAAATGCTAGAAAATTCACAAAATATTGTAAATTGTATGGTGTTACGTCTAGAAGCGATAGATGGGCAATGAGGGACGCCGTAGTGAAGGGCTCCGGATTAGTTTTTCGACCGGTTCTATCGCACAGCACACGGGCGTCTTTCGCGCTTCGCCTCCATCGAAACGTTGTTTACACCAGGCAGATGTCTAAGGAGGTGTCCGGTTAACGTGAAAAGGAATAAACACGCAGGCGTTTATTGCAGGGGCCGCTCTACCCGATGCGCAATAATGCCGTCGTGCACCGAGTGTATCTGCTGCCGCGAAGACTGGCAGGTCGGGCTGAGAGCCCAGGAAGTACACACGTGCTTTCCTGAAAACGCCCTTTTTTTTACTGACTAGAAGAATACATAGCGCAGCACAACGGGACAGAGCAAATGAGCACAGGGGACGAGCGCTCGTCTTTCGTGCCCTTTTTGTGCGATATGTCTTCATCTAAGAGGATATACCAACAAGCCCAAACTACCACTTCGATATGATTCTTACTGCTTCATGCCGTACATATTTGAGGTCGAATACAGGAAGCTTCAGCATTACCATCCAGCTCGTTTCCATGAGCTTAGATACTAGAGCGCATAAGTTATTTGAAGGATAATATTTTTAAAGAACGACAACAGGTAAATTAGATTATATGTACTGCATTATTGCTCAGGCAATATAGATCTATTACTTGCCGGCAATTTGCGTGGTGGGCGCATTGTCGACTGGGGTCCAGCAACCACGTCGTTCTGCCCAACGGTGCGGTTAAAAATATTAGGAAAACTTCTGTGAATGCAGTACACGGGCTTTAAGAGGTTCTAAATGAATGGAATAGTTCATTTGTAGCCCGTATATATTTGGAAACACGCAGTGGCTTCCCCGACCGAGGCGCGCAAAGATAATCCAGTCCACTATATGCACCGCATTGATGCCACGGCCCCCGAAGAAAAGAATATATCTTTATATTGTAACGCAAATGTTGCTTTTTGTATATTCTTTCACTTCACACTGCACTTCATTTTTTAGAGCTGCCTTTTTGTTGAACTACTGTACCTCGGGGTCTGTGCACCTGCTCCAGAATTCCTATGCACAGTCCGGAATACCTTTCGACGGGGAAAAAAATGAGAAGGGAAAGAAGAAGGTAGTTCAGTTTTTTTTATCAAGACAATAACCATATTTCACGCACAGCACGGTGCACATGTGCTCTTGGCGCGCGTGGTAGCTTAAAAATGCCGACTTGATAATAAAGCACTTTTTCTAATTGATCTTCATTGAACATGCCTCCTTCCTTCTCGATGTCCGATCTCAGCACGAACTGTAATCGATATTACAAGGCAAAAAACGCACACTAGCCTCCCGACGCAATTATCTTCGCTGAGTTTGATGGAACAGATGTCTAGTCTACCACAGCAATTAAAACGCGTTTAAAACTTTTTCTCACTCGTTTCATCCCCTTTAGGATGCCTGTTATGTGCTTTGATATGTGTTTTTTTTTCATACACAACCAGTATGTATCGATAAAATTGCTGCATGCGCTGCCGATACCAGCGCTTTGCACGAGCCGCTTCGAGCAGAGAGACACTGCGAACCTGTCCGGACTCTTGTCTTAAACATGTGTTACTTCAGACGGGCGGTAATGGCGCCCGTTTTTCCTCTTTCGGTATAAGTGGTGCCTAATCTGAACGGGCGTGTGTACAGCATGTGTACAGCGCTTTGCTTGAAATGCGGAACTGACAAGCTTGAATTCGGCTCTTCATGCGTTAATACGCGCGAATGATAGATAGATAAATAAAGAGGAGGAGGGAAAGGCAGAGATTTTAACCAGAAAGGTGTTCCAGTTGGCTACCCTGCACTGGGGAAGAGGGATTACGGGAATAAAAGGAGGAAGAGAGAAGGGAAAAAAGGCATAACACACACACACACACACAACGCTCGCGAATGAAGCCGTAATAAAGTCAGCATGCTGTACGTACAGTACTATGTCCGCGCTTGGCGTTACGTATTTGAATTAATCAAGAAAAGCCTTGCAAGTGCGAACGTTTCGGCGTGCGTCGTCTGTTCGCGCAGAAACTTAGGACGTTTCATTCACTCGCTAAAAAGTTATCCTGTTGTTACTTTTATCATGCGGCTACTACACTCATCTCTAATATATGTTAGGGTACATATTTACGAGAGGTTTCACGCTACCAGGCGCTGATTATATGGACAACCAGCAACAGTAGCCTAGCATTACACACGAGCGCAATGCTGCGCACATTAGCAGAGTGGCTGCGACGGCGAAGAGCTTGCGTCATGCAAATCCTCGGAGTACTTGCGGTGCTTTTTCTACACCAGCCGCGATGGCCTAGTGGTTACGGCAATCGGCTACCAAGTCGGATGACCCAGGTTAAATCCGGGGCGCGGCGGCCGCGTTTCGATGAAGGCGAAGCGCGAAAGACGCCCGTGGCTGTGCGATAGAACCGGTCGAAAAACTAATCCGGAGCCCTTCACTACGGCGTCCCTCATTGCCCATGTATCGCTTCTAGACGTAACACCATACAATTTACAATATTTTGTGAATTTTCTAGCATTTAAAAAGCTTTCTTGTGCACTGCATCGGTGCTGCAATGGTTTCTTGCCACGTGGTAGCACCGGAAAAGCCGCTGCCTGCAAGCAAGGTGACCGCGTTTGAGTGGCTGCGCTAAACGTGGCACATGCGGCGCGTTGAGCTCCTTCCAATAGTCTGTACTTAACAATGCTTCACAACCTTAGCATCGGTGCACAATCTGTTTTGCTGTCAATAATTGTTCTTGTCAGTTCAACTACTTTTGTCGAATATTTGCTATGGCTTATGGAATAATCATTGCAGAAGCTCGCATGCATAACAACTGTCTCAAGCAATTAATTTTCAGTTCATCTGTAAAGAAAACATGCAACTGCATGAAGAATGTGTTGCAATTTCAGCTCTACTATATTCTTTCGGCCAGTACGAATTGCGCCTAGCATGCGCGCCTCGATTTTGTGGATAAAAACCTCCACGAATATGCGTCAAGGGCATGGATATAGGCAAGTGACATAGCAGGTATTCCAGCACTGAGAGAGGTGCACCCATTTACTGAGGCTTTGGTACATGCACAAGAACCTCACTCACACACAAATTTAACGACGCAATGCATTTCACAGCCTGCATATGGTGGTGCGGAGCATTACATGGCATTTACATATAACTTGCAGCTCTGAATGTTAAGAATTCCGGTGCTTGATTTCCCAGTGCTAGTTGCTGCTTTATGTGCATGAAAAAGAAGGACTAAAATAAATGTATTGTTTTAGGGCATCTCTTCAATAGCTTTATGGCTTCCCATCAAGGCATAGGTAAGCCTTGTTGTGATCGGAGGCCCCGACAGCGGGAACAGACGAGCCCGGCAGGCGCCATCGAACTATGTTTGACGAAAGGTGCTGTCGTCCTGAGAAGAGGATTAGGAACGGCTCCTGGCGACGGCGAGCTGTGACGAAAGGCCTCTCATTCCTTCGTCCGGAGTATGGAATGCGGCATTTCTCCCGAACTGCGCCCTCACGTGGACCGGCAGAAAGACCCGAACAAAGGCGCCGGACCCTCCTCGCTCGCGTGCACCTGCGCGGCCAGAGAAAGCGGGGGCGGACACGGCTGATTCATCTTACCCTCTTGAATACACCGGGTCCGTCAGGACGCATCTTTCCACGGAGGGGATCACCGCCTGCAAAGCCAACAACCTTATGCACCTGGTCAACCCGTCGGAAACCGCATTCCAGGACCTCAAGGCACCAGGATTCCTTATCGCCTGTGCACGTGTTTGTGAGGGCGGAGCGGTCACGGGGTTAGGGCGGAGACTATGAAGAGTGTGTCTGCCCATTGGACGCTTGATCAGCCACCGGTTTCTCTAGCTAGGTGCCTAGGGAATATCCACTGTATTTAAGCCGCAATTTGGCTGGTTTCACAGCACTTCATCTCTGACTTTTGGTCTCCCTGCTTCTGTTGTAAACATGTAAATAAACCTTAAAGTTTACCAACCCTCCTCCGGAGAGATCCGTGACAAAGATAAGTCACGGATCTCCCAGAAGAACACTCGGACCGAAAGAATGGACTAGGCGACGTGTGTATCCACACAAATGCACATTTAATACACCCTACGTGGCACACACACTAGAACACAAAACTATCACAAAACACAAAACACAAAGACAACAAATACACACGACCCGGACACACTGCTACCAGCGTCTACTACAGGCGTTCTACTAATCGTGGTAGGAGTCCGTGCTCACGGTTGCTTCGGTGCGGCTGCGGCGTTGTATGGATCCAGTATCCGGCGTCGAGGAAGCGTTCGACGTGCTTGGACTGGCGTTGCTGGCGGCGTCGCTGGCTGTTTCGTGCAAGCTCCCGGTCCAAGCGCTCGTGGAGGTGATGCCAGTGTCGTGGGCGTGGGGCACCGCCCGGATCGGTGGCAGCAGCGCTAAGGACACCCCTGGCCGTAGCAGGTGGTAGCGTCCTCTGTTGACTCCCGGGAATGGGCGCAGGCACGGCAGAAAGTCCACCATGTGGAGTCGTAGCACGCGAGCTCACCGGAGCAGTAGCCGGCGTCGCTCTCTTCCAACCAAAGAGTCCCTGACCCGCCGGAGCCTCCGCTTCTCTGCTGTTCCCCCCGGGCCTCGCTCTCACTCGATTTTTATAGCCTCGATGTTAGTCCACGTATGCCTTGTCGTCGTCGTCTTCTCTTCTCCACCTATCGTCTCTGTCCACCTCACCGAATGCTGGCACAGGACAGGGTTAATTGGATCGATTTGAGAGAGACCTTTACTATGCAATTGGCCTAGTCAGGCTCCTGCTGCTAATGATGATGATATATGGGACTAAAACTTCACAACCAACGCAAGGCTACAAGCTTAATCTCCGCACAAATTGAATTCTCACTCGCACAGTGTCAATACCGCCATCCCATACCCAACCTGCCTACGACAATAGTGGATGGATAAGCGCTCATGAATGGCCGTACGTGGCGGACGGCTGCAAGAAATCATAGCCTCACACTCATTCCAAGTGTTTGTAAAGACTTCGGCTCGCATTAACATGTGGCAGCGCCCCAGCCATCACTGCAATTCGCAATGCCGAAATGGATAAACGGCCAGTGACTTTTTTTCCACTGCTCTAAAAAACTGCCGTGCCAGCGTCCATGAGTTTGAATGGAATGTCCGAATTACATTACAGCTAATAGAAGCTTCCAAAAGGATAGTGTTGCGGAGAAACGGCTCAGATATCCTATCACCTTGCTGCAGAAAGATATCGAGGATTCTGGACTCTTTTTAATGTATTTCGACACCGTGGCTACCTGGGCTTACAGGTGCAAAGTTGTAAAAAAAATCTTAGCGTAGCAGAAGATGAAGGGACTGACACGAAGAGGACCCGCACGTGTGCTAACTTCCGAAAAAATTCCCTTTTTTGAACGAGCGTATTTATAAGTCATAACAGGGCAAGTTCTCACATGAACAAAGAGCATGCATGGCTCTCTAAAACTCTCGACACATAGGAATAGCGATGGAGTACATGTACGTCTCGATATATGAATGTTATCACCTTCAGTTATTCCTCATGTTATCTTAACTTTGCTTTTAGAGCAATAGTTTAAAGGGTCCCGGTCAGTTCAAAAACAGGCGTAGTTGGCGTTGGGGTGTCCAGGGAAGAAGGATTGATTGAGAGGCTCGTGACATCATAACCACTTGATTTCGCGCTGGTAATTCAAATACCCCACAACGATCACACAGTTGGTCTACAGGCTCTTGATGTAATCCCACCACGATTACGTAGTGCTTGCGAAGAAAGAAACGAAATGCTGTCACGAAGAAAAACTTTCGTGCCGGGACTCTATTGATTGCACCTGGAGTCGTAGAACGGCCCTACTACCCCTCGACCACTGAGGACCGTTACTTCAGCTTGGTTAAATGGAGGCCTTGTGTGTCTTCTAGAAAATACAAAATACAAAATAAAAAATGACGTAAAGCATTGTATCCGTGTACGAGAAGTGATATGGAGAGAGGACCCCACACCTGGTGCAGGGTATCATGGACGCAATCGCGGCTTCCGAAGTTTTCCTGCCACATATTTCTCAACGAAAAGCTTACAATTCTTTGACTCACAAGCCAGAATGTGGTGGACAAACGACCTTCTTCGCCTGTTCTTATCGTTGCGAGCATTTTTTATTATCCGCTAATTCAAACGGCTCCAAGTCTAGCCAATATTCTCGTTCCCGCATGACAAGTGTCACACCGTGCAACGCAATTGGACCACGAGCGCTGCATTTCACTACATCACATATTGCGCCGCTCAAAGCCACGTTGTTCCAAGCTATATGTGCTTCCTTTAGACAAAGAAGATGTATTCGCAGTTTTAAAAGCACCTTGTCATTCGGAAACCATTAGAGCGGCAACACGTGAAGGCGTTTGATTCAGTGGCTAAAGGAACATGTTTTCAGCGTTAGCAGTGAACGAGGAGGTACGCTAGTCGATCAGATTCTTCCTTTCGAGTGAGAAATGTAATCTTTCAAAAGAAAATATTCAACAGAGGTCAGCCTGGTTGGGAAATGAATACAGCTTAATTTAGAAAGTGCGCCAGCAGGAAAAAAAATCTAAAGAAACACGATGTTTCATAATATAATCGGTTCCTTCATCGCGTGTGACTGCAGGCGAGTCGCAGCGTGCCTTTTTAAGATCTCGTTCATTCTTCTGCCGGGTCAATGAACGTAGACCGCCGGTGTAAAAGGGGAGAAGGGTTCCTATATAGAGGTTAACATTGCCCCGCGTGTGCTTAATATGGAAGTACATAACAGCCTTCTGCTCACTTCTGAAACGTTGTGTTTTAAAATTTTTTAGAATAAAATAAATTTAATTCAATCAGTTTCTTTAGAAATTTGTTGAAGTATATAAGGGCAGATATAGGTTAAGAAGGAAAATACCTGATGCTAGAAAGAATCTTAGTCCAGGACGCACATATATTAGCACTCAATCCCCATTCCTTCCTGATAAAGAACTCACATTTATGACACACCGATCCTCTTCGCTTATCTGATAACATGCGACATTCTAAGTTATAAGTGTGCTGCTTGAGAAGAATAAAATTGTTGGAAGGTAGTGCTCATGTTTTCTGTCTCCGGTTCTGTTTCTTCGTCTTCTGCTGTGCTGCAGGCTTTTTTACCGACCACTTTAAAATATATCACGGGCCATTGAAAATACACTTCCCACATCACTAACATTAAGACATCTGGTGTTCCGTGTGTATACATGTTAAACAGTTTAAAAAACTGCCTTGCATATGAAAGCGACGGAACAGACCTCATGCTGTACGCGCTGTAGCTCTTCCACTGCTTGACTATCCTTGTTGCCTATTCTGCGCTAAGAAGCGACCAGTATAATTCCGCTATAACATTTTCTTGTTACTTTTCTGTGAGCAACGCAGTGAAGGAAGGCAAAAATTCTTCCCTGTCTACCTTCTTATATTTTTTTCTGCTTTCGTATCAGTTTCTCGCAAAGCAAGCACTGACGTGGTAACGACCAGTGGCTTTTTGAATTCTTTGTGCCTAGCAGTAGAAACCATGGGACCTCCTACTGTACATTAGAAACTGCATTTGGGACCTCCTACTGTCGGAACTTTTTTATGCACTTATGACTGATCTGTATTTCGTTTTAATAAACCTTCAAACCGTAACCCACACCTTGTCTAGAGCGCCCGAACGCCGCGCAGAAGAGCACACTTGTTTCATGTACGAGTGGCCTAGGGCTCTAAACGAGACCCTATCGCGCCTGCACATTCAAATGGTTCGTGTTTAACTCTTTATGACTTTAAATGCTATATTTGGCCCACCAGGCTCCAATGATCATCATACATGCACTATAGAGCGTACCGCTGGAGCGCAGTGGACGGATGTGGGGCCGGCTATACAATGATATCATCGCTTTGTCATGGCTCAGTTCACAAAGAAAAATGTCTCGCTTTTACTAAGTTTCATCAGTCACCCATATACGGCACGAGTATCGGATACAAAATGATTAGGCAGTATAGCACGCGTGGCTTCGCAAGATGATTTGCCAAACTTTATGGTTTTCAGGCCTGACGCTCTCAATGAACCTTTAGCTGCAAATAATAATATTTTGATAGCACGAGGCTTTACATTATAGGTTACAAGAGAATAAACTTATTCTCGCGCGCTTCGGTGGAGGCGAAACGCTAAGGCGCCTGTGTGCTGTGTGATGTCAATGCGCGTTAAAGATCCCCGGGTGGTCGAAATTAATCCGGAGCCCTCCACTACGGCCCCTCTTTCTTCCTCTCTTTTCTTAGATCCTCCTTTATCCCTTCCCGTACGGCGCGGTTCAGGTGTCCAACGATATGTGAAACATACTGCGCCATTTTCTTCCCCCAAAAGCCAATTTTTATTTTCATTTTCTCCCACAATTATCGGTCAGTAGGCTCGGCCACATTTTCGCATAATAGCTAGGTATTCGATAATAGCTACATTACATACGATTGCGTATCGCGGCTAATAATGAAAACAAAATAAAAATTGTTTTGGTTTAAACCAGTTTTCAGCTGTGTAGTCGCTCTACATTGTCAAGATGATTCAACTACATTTGCCGTTTTGTTTATCATGGTGTGCTTCGAAAGCGAGCCCTAACCAACACACGTTTAATAATTTTTTAAAGAGCCCCTGACGACTTTCTTTTATATTTTAATTATTTAGTTACCTTCAGCACAGAATTATTGTAGAGGGGAGTGGCTACACAAATAATTAGTGCAAAGCATGGTAAGGAACGGTGACTCCTAGTTAAAGTGTGCGCTAAAAAACATTTGAATTGGGTGTTATCATATAGGCGAACAATGTTTGAAGGAAGGCGATTCCAATTTTGTGATGTACAAGGTAAAATAAGAGTGAAGAAAGGTATTAGCACAACATGGCTCGAAACAAATCTTAAAGCGATGGTCTACACGGTCGAATAAATCATGTGCCTGAAGAATGAATTCATCACAGAGAATCGGTTAATAGTAAAGACTGCGAAAAAAATATTAAGCGCAATTATTTTCGGTGGGATGCTAATAACAGAATAGAGATATCCGATTTCACAGAAATTATACTAGCAGCTCAGTCATACCAGGAACAGATGAAACCAGTAAAGTGATTCTGTACCATTTCAAGTGAAGTAATGAAATTGTTAGTTCTTTGGTCCCAGACTGGAGTGGCGTATTCTAATTTAGATCGAGTGTTTTATATAAGAGTTTTAAAGAAGGAGCAGCTGATAAGTTACGGCATAAAAAAGGTAACAAGTGATTAGCGTTATTTATTATGTTCAAAACGTACAAGCAAGTATAGATAAGATCTGATGCGGACTCCTAAATATTTATCGGAGGAACTGATGAAAGGTGGTAATTTGGGCCTGTTGGTTCGTCACAGAAAAGGAAAATATGCAGCGCAAAAAACGCATGGACGACAGAATAAAGACACACAAACACGAACACAGAATTGTTCAGGTATTTATTTTATTTATAAAAATGCCCCTAAGGACCCTCAGTTCGAGGGTATTACATAGGGGGAAGGGGGGGTATAGGCGTGTGATATAAAAACAAAGAAACCACAATTTTAAGAAACTACAACCAAACAGATAAAAGCATCGAGTTTTCAAGAAAAATACAAAACACAAAATTAAACATTGAAGCGTAAAGGGGAAAAACAAAAACATGAACAGAGCAGCAGAGAGTAACGTTAATGCAAGTTATACAATATCTCACAAACAACGGCATGAGAATAAAACAGGAATGATCAATAACAGACATACAAGACAGAAACCTAATGCACTAGTAAGTTAACAATGTACCCAAAAACTTAAGCGGAGGTAGTGGCACCCAATAGACTATAAAATGTATCCGCATCAGTGACAATAACAACATATGAAAGCAGAGCGTTCCGGTCAGTTATAGTACGTGGTATGAATGAATGTGCATAGTTACATGTACGACATGACAACCGCAACTTTAAACGAACGCCGCGGCGGTGAAAAATGGAAGAAGGCAAAGAAAAAATGTTATTATGAAGCGTTGAGTGATGATACAGTTTATGAAAAAGTGATAAACGTGCAACTTTATGACGGGGACATAGATCCTGAAGATCAGCGCGTTTCTGCAAGACTGTGATGCTGGCATGACGCGAATAATCAGTGTAGATGAAACGAGCAGCGCGATTCTGCAATTATTCGATGTTATTTATTAAATATGCTTGATGAGAGTCCCAAATAGCCGAAGCATATTCAATTTTAGGTCGAATAAGAGTGGTGTAAGCACGTAATCGGAGGTGAGAGGGAGCATGCTTTAAGTTATATTTTAAAAGGCCTAATTACAGGTTAGCGGTTGCAAGGATAAGGTTAATATGGTGGTTCCATGTTCGATGTGAAAGAACGTGAAGACAGAGATATTTATGCGTGGCCACCAAATGAATTGAAGTGTTATTTAAAGAATACGCTGTTTTAGGTAATATGTAAAGGGTCTATTAGATGCACGAGAAACCCGCATCGCTTCACGCTTCTTGTTATTCCATTCCATTAGCGAGGTATTGCACCAGGTGAAATGAGAATTTTTGGCTGCTTAAGAATGCTAGCATCGTTATCAGAAACTATTTCATGGGAGCTTGCGTAGTCATCATAAGAAATATGAGTATTAGACGAAACAAGAGAAGGAAGGTCGTTCATGCAAATAAGAAAAAGGGGGCCTTATAGGTATCCTTATGGGGCACCACATTGAATTTATCAGTAAATGATATGACGTGTTTCGCATGAAAATGGTTTCCGAAAGCCATGTCGAGCTGTTGAAAAAAAGGCGAAACATTCCGAAAAGGTGACAAGAATCGAGAATATAATGTGTTAAGAGCTCACAGCAAGTCCTAAAAATACAAAAGGGGCTATAGTTACTGGGTAAATTGTTTACCAGATTTGTAGGTTTCAATCAGCTTCCCAAATTTCCATTAAGCCAAGCCACCAGAATTAGAAGGGCAAAGCCCTTTGCCACGTGATTAGGAAATTCAGGCTTTCTACGGGCGAGTCGTCGTGCCAAAATCTGTCGCCAGATGAGAGAAACGAGATGGCTACTATAACATCGCCAGTGTTTCCACGCACGAAATCGAAATCTCAGCATTAAAGGAAAAATGAGCTCTTTTTCGCATATGAGCCCGTATTTAGCATGGCATTGTAAAAAAAAAAATCTAGAGTGCGATACTTAGAAACGTATTGCCCTAGGCCACTTGATGAAGCAATTACAAAATGTACGCGTTTGGCTTTCAAGCCAAATTCGCCGCCACCTGAGAAAAACGGGATGGCCACAGCAAAGGGGATCAACGTAAACGTGTTTTATAGTGCGAGCACGAAAAGAGATGCTGGATAATGCGCCACCTATGCGAAAATCTAGCTCTTTCTCGTGCATGTTGCTTCTTGTTTCCAGACAATTAAGCCTGATCTTGGTGCTCCACCTTTGTTTTCGGAGGAGCCATTATTTAGATGCTTTCCTCATCCCCTTTATTTGTGCTGAATTTATGTTCTCGGAATATGTCTGTCATGACCTTTTAGTACGTTGCGCTAATTAAGAGCGAGGAAAATAATGGCACAAAGCTTGGTCCTCGCCCACAAAATGGATGCAAGTCAATATTTGTCTTTAACAACTACACTCAAAACAAGGAGCTTGCATTCTAAATGTTTAAATGAATACAGGTTTAATACTTACACATTCAGGTATTCTTTTTTTCCCCAAGCGTTTCGAGGAATGCTGTGCCCGATGTTGTTGTTAACACAACTTCGCTCTCTTCATTTCTTTTCAGCTTGAGTAATACTGCTTGTGACCCTGAGCGACTTTTTATAATAATCGCTCGTACAGCATTTGTTCTTAAATTTCCTCAACTCGAATTTGTGGGATCTTGCCTGTCTTCATTTTGTTTCTTTTGTTAGCTTCCTACTTTCAAACCCCTGTTTGACGTTTCGATTATTAGTTGGGTTCGTAAGACTTTCTTCGTTTGTTGTTTCCACTATTTGAAACTTGTTCCTTTTGTGCTATACTATATCCAAAACTTGCCACAGCCTCAAAAGAGCCTAGCAGTAAGCTGTAAACAAAATAAATTAAAAAAAATTGGAGAGTACGCTAAAGCTCCACCTTTAGATAATGACGCGATAGCCTAGTGTGTCAGGCTTCCCATTCTGAGCAGTATAACAATTTTAAATGCGTTTTTCTTTTCTTTCAATTATTTAAAAAAATCAATTGATCAATTAAACAGCTTACATTTTCGTAATTAGCTTAATAAACCATTTACTTCTCATTCTCACTATTTTGGCATCTTTTAACCCACTTTTACTCTTTTGCGTTTCTTTGTGTCTTTATATATTCAAATATTTACAATTATTTAATTACCTCTTCCTCGCCAATCACAAACCAATCAATCATCAATCACTAGAAACAAAAATTACACCGAGATTGTTTTTACACAGCTTTCGATTATACGTCGCCGGTTCGAATCGCTGCTGCCATCTATGCTGTTTCTTAAGTAGTCAATTTTCGCTGCACGAAACGCTGAATCGTACGGTACCATCCGGAATATTTTGTGGAAAACGGTTGGCATGAGACGATTTTTTTTACGCAGCCCCTGATTACTTCCGACACGCGGTGCCGACTACTGCTATGCCGACGGCTTTTCTACCGAACGAGCTCTATACGCTGTCGCGTGATCAAATTTCTCTTTTGGCATAAAGGCAACATCTAGTGATATAATCAGTGGAATACAGAGGCACGTGCGCCGTTTTTTCTGAGTGGAGTAAAATATTTGTCAATTATTTCCTGTTTCCTGTTGGACAAAGGTCCGCTCCCCCCAGCATATAGCCTTTGTCAGGCGCCCAGAAAAACAGCGAAAAAAAAGATCTCTGGCTTTCAACACCTATGGTGGTAGCCGGGCCACATTCCGAATGGAGAGACGCTTTTAAGACCGCCAAGAAAAAAAAATTATAAAGACGTGCATCACATTTTAAAGGACACTTATTGAACTTCAAGTTTTATAAAAGTCCAAGCTCTTTAGTTCTCTCATTGGCATGGATGCTGACGGTGAAAGACAACACTCCAAGTTTTCCATATAAATTGTTGGGCTTTTTCTTGAGGAAACATATTTAGTTTCCGATAAAGTTGATCTCCTTTTACTTTTCCCAACGAGAACATTTTCGTTGCCCCACTCGGATTCTTGGCGCTTTATTCAAGCGCCTCCATTACAAACGATTTATGCTTCGTGTCGCGAAAATTTGGAAAGGTTAATCGCCTTTGACAATTATGGGAACTGCCTCGGATTCTCTCCTTGCGCCCCTAAGTGCTTGACCAGAGCAGTTTCCGTCAGCAGTCAGCCACACGAAGATAGCATAGAAACTACATAAACAAGTTAGTATTCAAAAGCATATCGTTCAAAAGTCTAGATGAAATATTTAGTGCCTCTCCTCACCGTCAACTCTTCGGTCTAAAGGCGACACCATAAACTGTCAAGAACAACAAAGTCCAATCAAAGCATTTATGCACGTTTCGAGTTAGACCAGGCGAATATTCAGTACCAACTCAGAAGACCCATATACAGAACGCGTGAAAGCTAGAAAAGATCCATTTGTATTGAAGACAGCTGTAACTGGAAAAACAAAATTACGCCTTTATACAGAGACCGTATATTGGGGCATGTGGCATTTACTGGGCTGTTTCGAAGGCCAAATTGCTAAAGTTCACCGTCTTAACCAACATGCCACTGATGTGGCTCAGCGGTTATAGCACTCAACTTCTGACCCCAAAAGACACAGGATAGATTCCGGCGGCGGCGCTAGAATTTTGATGAAGGTGAAATTCTAGAGGCCCGTGTACTGTGCGATATCAGTGAACTTTAAAGAACCCCACTTGGTGCAAATTTCCGGAGCCCTTGATCTCTATGACGTCCCTCATATCCTCAGCCCATTTGGGACGTTAAACCCCATAAACAAAACAAAAATAATTATCATAGACTTAAACAGTCAAAGGTTATAATGCATAATGGCGCAGCTGTTACTTTGCCACCGGCACCTACTCTTTAAAATATTCTTCTGTGGTCGCACTCATGATGTCCGGGTTTTTTTTTTCGAATCTCGCAGTGCATTTCCAGTCTGTAATGAGGGTTGTGGCTGGACAATAAAATATTTGACGGCAATTTCACAGATCTATTTACAAAGATAGGTGCATAAAAACATTTCGTCCGGTAGAAGAACGGCGTCGTAACAACTTGCAAATGAAAACTTGAACGTCCCACATGGGAAACATGGGCACACTGCCCAAAGTGGGCCTTGAAGCGGGCCCTCTAGGGAATTTGTATTCTGCATAAGCGGGCTGTGGAAGGGAAGCTGGTGATGGCAGAATTATGCTTAACGTAATATTTCTTCTATTCGGCGGAAAAAAAACTGCATTTTTCTTTGCTAACTAGTTAATGTAGCAGCTTCAGAATTCCTTGCTATGAATAACAAGGGCAATGGTGACGTTTTATTAATGTTTTAATGTGTTGGCATTAGAGGTAGTAAATGACTGAAAACATGGCGAGTGAGTATGTGTAAAAGAGCGTGTTGTTGAAATAAACTTTCCGTACCTTTGGCCTCCAGCGCGATCAGATCCCGTGGAGGCACGAAAAAATCAGCTTCTATTCCCGCTGGTTTAGACCACATCTGTAGTGCCGTTCTATTCTCTTCCCCATGGCATTGATTACACTGATGCAATCCCGTACGTGTATGAACTATATGCAGACCATTAGAGAAACGGAGACATAGCAGATAACGTCACTACTACATCGTTATAAGACACACTTAACCTTCCAAATATCAGAAAAACAGGTATTCACAGCTGATCACTAAGAGTGAGTGCCATTCCGGCTGAAACTTGGTACGGGCATACCCTTCCTTTAGATGAAGACTCATTTTTCTAAACTGGCCTTTAGCAGAAACAACAGTTTCGCAAAGTCGGTTCATCATGCGTGCTTTCCGAAGGGTGTGTGGTCTAAGTATAAACACCATATCTTACAGTTCATCATCAAATGGCACTGAAGTGAGCTATCGTGATGACGGGGGTACCAAATTGTCTACTTTCTAACAACGTCCGTAGCATAATATCCCAGAAGAGTGTTGTTGCTAAATACTTTGAGGAGCATAACAAAGGTGGCAATATTCCATAGACGCGAAAACCATCTTTCTATAACCGAGTTTTAATAAGCAATGTTACCATGCGTAACATGTAGAAAAATGTTTGTACCCGGTGAGAGTGGAATTTCGCGTACTCTTTAGCAGATGTCCCAGTCAACCAAAATACACAGAGCGGAGAGAAAAACATGCAAATTAAGCTCCACAACAACCATTTGCTCGACAGTGAAAATCGGTACTCAGGAGAGAAATGAACAAATAGGAAAGAAATAGTAGAATATACCTTCCTGTTAACCGTGTGGCTTGATGAGACGGCCAATACTCTCAAATATGCAAGCAAGTCTTACCGTGTGTTCCAGTATTGCAGCTACGCTCATGAAGAATTACCACTACTGTAAACTGAGTTGGCAGAGGCATTTGGTAGAATATGCCATTATATACTTTTACCCTTTTTAATCGCGCAAATATTTGTTTATTTTTTTTCTACCGGCAAACGCCTTTGTTACAGAAACTGTTCCACGTGCTTGAATAAAACTGGCTGTCTCTCACAACCAATCCGCATTCAGAACTTTTGAAAACTTCCGCCGCTGTGGCTGAGTGGTTGTGGTGGTGAGCTACTGACCCAAAAGACGCGGGTTTGGTTCTGATCGTTGCGGTCGAATTTAGATGCAGGCAAAATTCTAGAAATCCGTGGGCTATGCGATTTCAGTGAACGTTAAAGAAACCTAGGTGGTCGAAATTTCTGCAGCCCTTCACTACGGCGTTCCTCACAGCCTGAGGTGCTGTGGGACGTTAAACTCCATAAACCAACCACACCTTTTTGAAACACGGTTGCCGACGGTCCTCGCTCTGGTTCCCACTATTTTGTGAGCCACTTTTACTGTTAAAAAATGCAGAGCCGTCAGTGATTTCTCTACCGTGGGCCATGAAATTAGGGCATAAGCTCGTGTAGGTGACCTCGCGTTTTTCTGATGTGATGAGCGATGCATCGATGATGTTCTTCATTTACTCTAGGAGTTTGGTTTGGTGTCAGGAGCTCGGACTAATCGATCTAGTAGTTGCGGTCTCTGGTTTACTATGTGCGGCTCGAAACCTGCTGGAAATGATGGTGTGGCGTTTGGTGATACAATCAGGTTCGGGTAAACGCTTACTAAATTGACGTGCAATGAAGCCCGTTCTATTGAGTGTTTATGATCACGAAAACATGAAACGTGAAGCTATCATCCCGACATACACGAGGAATTACCTTAGGCTTTTCGCGCTTGCAGGTAGAAAAAGGTTATCATGCCTCAAAGATTCGAAAGACCATTCGCGCACAAAAGTAGCGAAAACTATAAAAAAAGCTGCAAGTCAGGTATTGCGCAATGATTAATTTTCAGTACATAATGAATTTCAGCGACGAAAAACAAATTAACAGCGATCAGCCTGCCAGAAATTGAGCCTAAAGGGGAGAAAGCGCTTAGTGGTTGGCACGCAGTTTTTCCTGTATTGTGCACTATGTTTATAGGCACTTAAAGGGACGCGCCAGGGTATTTGTGGTGGCATACATGGCCATGCAACACGAGCATATTAAGGAGGTGTCCATCCTCAATGCTAAACCAGCGAGAGACCGCAACTCTTAGAACAATTAATTCGAGCTCCAGACACTAAACCGTATTCTTATGTTAAACGAATATCCTTATGGATACTCGGCTTATCAGCGGAGTAAAACGCGAGGCCATCTGCACAAGCCTATAGCCTGAATTCATGACCTTTAATGCAGAATTCACTTACGGCTGTACTGTATGCAATAATTTCTTGCACGCCTCCAACTAATACTCTTAATTTTGAAACCCGACGTTTCGAAGGTGGCTCGGCTCCTTCTTCAGGGGGCTACGGCTAGCATCTTTAAGTCTGCATGGTGGTTTTTGTGGTTTTATGCTCTTTAACTTCCCAAGGGGACTCAGGCGATGATGGAAGCCGGAAATATCGACCACCTGGTGTTCTTAAACGTGCACTGTCATCGCAGAATACATGGGCCTCCGGTATTTCAAAACCATTAAAGCGCGACTGGCGTGGCTGGGATGATCGAACCCGCGTTTTTTGTGTCAGCAGCCGAGGACCATAACCACTGAGCCACCGCCACGGCTAATTGCATTGTGGGGAGCAGGAACACGAAAGAAGGAAAACGCTGGTGTGAAAGGTGTTGGAGCACCCCAATCAAACCTAAAGAAAACATTGAAAGAAGCCTTAGAAACGCGCTAAACCTTCCGGAACATCTGCCTGTAGCTATTAAGCTACAACGGATGGACTCAAGCATTCTACGGCCTACCAAAGGTGACTAACCTGGATTTCTCTGTGCCCGCTTGTGGACTTCCTGTGTTTCCGCCTTCGGCAT
Organism: Amblyomma americanum; assembly: GCF_052857255.1. NCBI lineage: Eukaryota > Metazoa > Arthropoda > Arachnida > Ixodida > Ixodidae > Amblyomma > Amblyomma americanum. The sequence goes on along the minus strand of NC_135504.1, from coordinate 107,221,118 downwards.
TTTTCAGAGTAACTGGACAAGCTCATATCTCCAATAACGGGTACGTCCCATGTACTTCATTTGAAGCATTTCATGGGATTCGTATCACAACTTACCCTTGAGGCCGACGAATACCTTGCATCCTTTGACGCGGTGTCCCTGTTCACTACATCAGCGTAAACCTTGTGTGACGGCTATCCGACACGCCTCGCAATGCGACGGCGCGCTCAACGAACGAACCCCATTCAGTGTAAATGAAGTGTTCCGCCTCCCGGAATTTTGCTTATGTAACAAAAATCGGCGCACACTTGGAAAGCCAGCCCGGCGCGGAAGGAAGCTATCTAGCCCGCGCACGCCGTAGATGAATCCAGAACGTTGAAGTAAACTGCACTTATTGACGAAGGAGAGCACGTAACCTTGAGCTTGATGCGTGATGGCTTCTCCACCTCGCTCGCACGCGGTGGCGCCGGCTCGAACAGACGCCACTCGAACTTTCTGGAATTCTCTTCTCCAGTTGACCAATGGCGACGCAAGCCGCAACAAAAGGGTTAAAGAAAGCGGAGTGAAAAACCAGGCCGAGCAGGTGGTAGCTGCGCCGAGAAACACACAATATTGGCCGCGTGTGACTATTACGAGTGTTGACAGCGACTTCGAGCTACACTGTATGGGACAGCGGCAAGCGGCAGTTTCTCTCGAGTTGTTTTGTCGCCGTCTACACCGAGTTGGCCTAGCTGCCTTCAAACCAGCGCTGTCTACGCAAGACGTAATAGTGCCGGTGTCGCGAAGTGTTTATTTGGAACTGTTTGTGACAGCTACAAGCGTCATTTTTCGCGCGAGGATCTTCACGGACAGCAGCGAGAAGCACCTCCCTAGGGTGAATTTCCTGTGCATGCAGCAAGCATGGAAGCGCAGTGCCAAGTGCCACGCAGTAAATGTAATTGCAGTCGGAACGAGTGCTTTTGCGTCGGTTAGTTATTTCGCCTGCAAGTATAATTACGTTTGAAAAGCTTACTACGCACGCCCCGTTTTGCGAATGCTGAAGTGAACTTAGAGCCGTACAGCAGATCCTGGTCCGGGTGCACGCGCGTGTACTGAGTTTGAGAACTCCCGTCAGTGCGACGTGACGAAATGAGCTTCGTGCTCCGCAGCGAGTCGCATTCGTTGCAGCGGTTGCAGTGATCGCGAGAGCAAGTCATTGTGCGGCGGCGTAGCCACCATCGATATCTATCGTAGTTCGTGCGTACTGTGTTAGACAACCGGCGTGAGTGCGACGAGACCATTCTGAAACCTTGTTTTTTGCGTATGCGAAACGACCTTGGCTGCACGGCCGTCGGGATGCTTTCTACCGGGACTACGGAAGCGTCGACAGAATTCTGCGTCATTGTGCTCGATAAACTGCAATTTGCGACTATGAGTGGCCGGATTACGATGGTATGCCGGCGGCACTGTGAAATCTGTGTGAAAACATCGGTGTGCATGGCAGCTCACACACCTGGAGCGTCTTTATTGATTTCCTGCTGGCTAAGCGGGCTCATATCTGCAATAAATATTTGCGTGACAAATTGAATGAATCTAACTTCCCCTGCATGTGATCATGGTCTGAGCCAAAGCAGTATTGTTAAGCTTGGGTTGTAACATGTTATCACCAGATCAAGAACACTTATGTACCAACAAAAGCATTGTCGCAACTCATTCACCGGTCTTTTACAATGCAGAAGTCACTAATAAGGGCCCACTAGTGCAGCTACTTTTCATGAGCATTTCATTTTATCTGATCCCAATAAAGAAAAAAAGACTACAGCAGATGCTTACGCTGCAGGAAGCAAGCAACCCATATACAATTGTGCTTTATTAATATGAACATTTTAGTTCTGGATCAGAACTGTTCATACAGAGTCTTTCTTAATAGCGAATCAGGATTAAAAATGAAAAGCATTTTCTGTAAACTGCTGCTATTACAATTTATTTTTTGCTTAGCCGCGAGGAGTGAAGTTGGATTTTAGACAATTTTAAAATATTAATTGCATTATTGTGGTTGCCATCGCTATTGGTAAAATGCTGCTGTGATCTCGAAGTTCTCCATGAGCCATGCCAATCAGTATAGAAACTGCACTCTTTTCTTCAGCACCTGGTTCGATATTTATTGTCGCTTTCACTACACTGCTGTCGCCGAGGTGCTCAACAACAAGAGTTTATTGGTGTCAAACAGTTGTTAACTAGCGCTTCCTAACTAAGCTGTACCGGTATGTGTAAGATTTCTCGAAGCCTTTAGAAGCACATGCCATCAACGCACAGGCACACGTGCATATGCTGCGTTCATTTTCCTGTGAATGCCTGCTGTAAACTATATTTGCCTGCTGGATGAAGGCGATGGTGGGCCTATGAGAATGTATTTTTCAGAAATGTAGAACGCTTCCTAGAATTCGTTCCCCTTCTTTGCATTTGCTGCCTTTCTAAATTTGTTTGTTTGAATGTAGATGCTTGTTTGCACCTTCCACAAGGCTCAGCTATAGGTCTTTGTGGACACACATCGGTTCACATTGGTCGTATGGTCGTGACAGGGCCATATTTGTGCATATTGCCAAAACGAGGTTAACAAGGTTTATTTTGAATTTTCTAAATGTGCTACGCGCTATTGCACTGTATTTTACCCTGCAATGCTGACGTTGTGCCGCTTCTTAAAGTCCTATAGTGCCGGTGCAGCCGTCGACCTGTTGAGGTTGAGATCACATTTAATTTCAACCCATTTCATTACTGCTTGGATTGCATTTGCGGATTCCCTGCTTTGCACCTGTGCTGAGTTCTACTCGTGCCCCACATGCTTTAACTCGAGTAGTTTTTTCTTCTTGCTGTGTGCTCTGTTTAAAAAAACATTAAATTAGTCTTTAAACTAAACATCTGTGATGATATAGCAAAAAAGTTACGCAGTCGGCGGGCGGATAAATTAATTAATTTTTTCAGTGAACAAAGTGCGCCAGGAAATGAGTCGCCGAGCCTTTCAGTGCCAATGATTTTGCCGCCAGAAAAGTGCAAGCGGAGAGAGTCAGCGTACCTGGCAGTTCAAGATTTAACAAAAACCGCACGCTATGCTGCAAGTGGTATAAGGGCAATACTAAGGTGCAACAGCCATATGATTCAGTCTGTATTTGTCGCCAAACATTTCTAGCAGTCCTTGCGCTATGTTATAGTATCTGGTTACCACAGTCCAGACGATCGCGTTGCAGTCCATATTACGCGACAAAAATATCCGGGTCCTAATGGGCTTTGTGCATTTAAGCCCTGTCAGTTGTCGAAACAGCAAGTTTCTACGTTAAGGCATGCATGCTTTGATAAAGTTTCATCTCTAGAAAAGTTCATAATTAGAGCCATCATATTAGACGGTGGATGTTAACGGGGCATGGCTGCATGCAGCAGAATGTGGTAAATGTTTTAGTTCTGATAATGGCACAAGCACCAAATCGTTGCACCATTTCTATGACTAGCATGGGTTCCTAATCGTGAAAAACATTACGTACTCTCACACTGCTGAATTGTTGTGGCCCATTAAATTGTTGCTTCCAAATCGGTACGCGTTTTGAAAAGCGTTACTGCGATAGCCAAATTTCTTTCTTAGTGGCAGACACTTGCACCTTAGTCTCTTTGAGATAGTGTGCGATAAAATCCTTTATAGAATAATGCCCTGCTTCGTACTGTTCTGAGCGGGATTTAAGTGGTCCTTGCCAGCTAACAACAGTTGGCCCATGCTAACTCTTGCTCATCCTGCCTTTCTGTTTTTTTGTAATCTCGGGCAAAACTAAAAGTATCGTACTTACCGCTTCCCTTTTTCTTACATTCATTATTGTCCTTCCTTTCACTGTTTCATTTAACTAGCCTTCATTGATTGCTATATGGTCTGCCATCCCACTACCAATATCAACATTCCTACCCTCCAGAAGAACCGTCTGCGTGCTTGAGAATGGCCTATTTGACAATGTTATTAGGACTGCATTAATAGTTTTTACTGTCAGCCATACCCGTCTCCATTACGAGCTGATATGTGTCAGTATTTCCGTTTTGCTTGTATCCTACCCTGTTTCAAGCGATACAACACAGATACTTCCATTATGCAATGTGGTTAAAACGCTAGGTGCGTATGTTTATGCATGTGACTTTTATGTGCGTGTGTCATTTGAACCTTATCCTCATCTGAAATGGCCAGCCAAGTATGTCATGGGACCAGTATTTAGAGTATTTATAGAAGTGTGCCTCATTTTTTTGTGTAATAAAGGTAAATTTCACATATAGTTCTGTCGTCATCAATGGAGTCACATTACAGCTGCTGTGAAATTTGTGTGTGAATGTGATTTTCTTACATTGACAGCAGTGAAACGCATGGAAAGGCACAAGTCTGTACGCAGTATTAGTTTATTAAAAGAGTTGCTGTTTTTGCTTACAGTAGTAACAAGAGTTTTCATATAAAGTCCTGAGGAGGATTATGATTTTGGTGCAGTATTTTGAGAAAGGAGGCCACAAAACAAGACATTTGTTTGCCTAATACATGCAGCCATTCTAGGACTGCTTAAATTCCCATACACTCTCCGTATGAAGCCAAAACGTGGGCATAGCCTAGGCAAAGATCTTCAAGCAGTTAGGTTAATAACTAAGTTATTTTAACATAAGGAATGCCAAAAGAAAACTCTGGCAGTTTGAAAACCACTGACAATGAAATAAGCTTTACTTTGCGGAAGATTTTGCTAATGACCACAGCTAGCACGTTCCAAAATTCTATACATGACTAGTGGTGCAGACAATGCTCAGTTTCATCTGCTGTTTTGGGAACCAGAATCACTGTTACGATTCCTCTTTTTTTCTGGTCAGAAAAATTTCTTAAATATGAATAATTATTAATAATTGGTTTGGGGGGAAAGGAAATGGCGCAGTATCTGTCTCATATATCGTTGGACACTTGAACCACGCCGTAAGGGAAAGGATAAGGGAAGGAGTGAAAGAGGAAATGAAGAAGGAGGTGCCGTAGTGAAGGGCTCCGCAATAATTTCGGCCACCTGGGGATCTTTATCGTGCACTGACATCGCACAGCACACGGGCGCCTTAGCGTTTCTCCTCCATAAAAAAAAGGTGGATATTACTGTAAAGCTATTGAGAGGATATATGCATGCATACACTACACACAATTAAATACTTGTTTTTATTTCATTGTATTTTGTAACAACGCAATTTTCATCTTGTAAATATATTTCTACAAATTATGCTTGAGATAACCACTATGCACGGTCAGTGCATCCTTTTTCCCTGAACATATGAAGCATTCTTTCCCAACCTCAACCAGGAGCCGTCCAGATGTAGGCCAGTTTACCGACTCCAAAATCATGTTATATTTACACTGAAGATAAAAAGGCATGTATATATAACCTTTCACGAAGCGCTAAGCAACTACTTTCTTTTCATTCGCATGGGCACTTTAAGAATTTTCTGGAGTTGTACAGACAACAAGCCAGCTTGTTTTTGTCTGTGTCACCATTGACTGGCTATGAGCATAACTCTCCAGGCTTGTTTGCAGTTCTGCATTCCAGCTTGTGCAATTCTCATTGCACTATGAGCTAAGGAATGACTTCTAAATAAAACTGTTCGCCTGCTGTCACTGTACAAAAACCAAAGTCATGCATTTCAGCGCAGTGATAGATGGCTTGGCCCCTTTGTCACCACACTGTGCTATTTGCATTTTGTCTTATCTAACGGACCGAATAACATTACAAAGAGAAATCAGTACTGTTGCACGGTCACCCTTCTGTGAAATGCACACCTGCTGCAGGTACAAGTGATTTTACATATTCCAAATTACTGGGAATGTCATAATTTTCTCGTGCATTTGGGATCGCATTCGGCAGCAGTGTGCTAAAATATAGAATTTTTAATACTTGCGCAATTTAAACACAACCTTCTTATATCGATTAAAAGATAATTGTATTTTTCAATTACAGTTAATTGGGCAGACAGCAAGGATTCCTGTTTACTTGACAGTGACAACCAATGTTTATAGATGACATCTAAATTGTGCATGAAATAATAAAAGAAGCTACAAAACAAAGGCAATTAAAATACATGTAATAAGACTGCAGTGTGCTAGTTTGAATAAGTGATGATTTAACCTGTGCCTGATCTCAGGTATGTGAATTTCTCTGTCACAATTACAAATGATCGAATGTCTGCTGCTAACCTACTGCTTTTCTAGTCCCGTATCCTTGGCTCCGATAATTTGCGATACGAATCGGATCGTCGTTTTGGAATCGTTATTGCATGTTACAGTTTAGCGCAACTTTCAATGGGGGGCACTCTTCAAATATTCGGAGGCAAAAATCTTAGATCGTAGTTAGAACGGTTGCATATATGGGTGGTCTTCAGCGGAGTCTAGCCGACTAGCGGTCGTAAGATTTGTGTCACGGTCGCGGTGTGATGATTTTGTTCACTTTCTTAAGTACAAATAGCGCAAACGTTACTCGTTTTCCGTGACGCTATTTTATAACCTCGCCTGCGGTGTTGCAAAGTAGTTGCGACTTCGTTCGCGGACGTGAGAATCAGCCGCGCCGAGATCCGGGGCTATGTTCGCGGTTTTACCTGCAACGAAAAATCTCACAGCTAAACATGTCTCAGGTGAGCCGCAATATCAATGTGTGGGTATTCGTACGGCAAGATATCTTCGTGTTTTGCTACGACACATGCCTGTGCTGCCGCACGAGCGGCACTGACGAGCGCATCAATCAGAACGGCGGAGTCGTCCGCTCGGTCGCTTGCAGCAAAGTTTATAGTACAGCACCTCATCCGCAACGCGCCCTCGCGCGCCCGTGCGCATGGTCGCAAGGACGCGTGCTCATCCGAAAAAAAAAGCGATCCTACAGCAGCCTTCACACCCCTCGGACCCCACGGACCTGTGAGGCCGCGCGCCAGTCATCCGGATGTCCCCTCTCAATTTCCTGTCGTCAGACTGGCAGTGCCCGGTTAACAAATTGTGTTCTACATTTTTGCATCTCTTGTGTAATAAGACACTTTAGGTCAAGATATCACTTGTATTTTAGCCTCCATTTTGTGTTACTTTCACGTGTTGAATTCATTGCAGATCATTTTTTTGTGTTCTTACGAGTGATTAGAAATTCCTCTGTCTCGTCTGTTTGTTTTATAAAGATTGGTTTGTCTGTAAACATTTGACTCCGACCCATTATGTGCCTTGCCACCAGCGAAAGCTGGGTACGAAACGATCGCCTCTCTGTGTCACTTGATGGCTGGTTTCTGGTTGAGCTTGCTGCGCTGAGTCGATGGTATCTCTCTTGAGAAACCGAAGCAGCTACCCTCCCACGCTCTAAGTTAGTATGAGAGCTTATGAACCACTATTCCGCGTCTAAATGAGAATTCTACGCACAAGTGAAAGGAAAACCAAAGTGAGCCTCCGTCTCTGTCTTCATGGCAAATGTAACCATTGAACACATCGAGGATGTACCCCTCAACACCTTCGAGCCACAGCCGAAGGTTTTACTCAGGTATGTCGGCGACTTCTTCGCAGTCATCAAGGGATCCCAAATCCAAAATTTCCAATCTCATTTAAACTCCGTAGTAGCGGACATCCAATTCGGGCAAGAGGTGGAACAAGGAAACTCCCGCCCGTTTTGGTTTTTTTAACACAAAAACACTGCTCAAATCAGTTCTCCACGCGGCTCCGTACAGATATCGGCCAGATTTGGTTGGTTTGCATAGACAGAGAACTGAAGGGAGCCTATGAGCTTGTACAGGTAATCGGACAAACGTCCACGGGGGAATACCAGTAGACCACAAGCGGGCATAGAGGGATATCAGGTTAGCGGTCATGAATAGGCCGTGAAATGCTGGAGTCGATCAATTGGGGCTCAATAACAGCAGGCAGAGTTTCCGAAAGTTTTAGTGCTTTACAACGACTTCTTTCCATGCTGTCTTTAACTGTGATGAGGTACTCCTGTCTCCTTCACACCCCGCTTTCCTTCTTGCGGGCCCCTGCTCCCACACCATGCACATAGCCGCTGCGGTGGCCCAGTGGTTATGATCCTCGGCTGCTCACACAAAAAACACGGGTTCGACCCCAGCAACACCAGTCGCATTTCAATGGAGGAAAAATGCTGGAGACCCATGTACTCTGCGATGGCAGTGCACCCCCACGCATACTTAGAGCATTAATCGTTTTAAGAGTTGCGGTCTCCGGTTTTGCAATGAGGAAGGACATCTCGTGACTATGATGGTGTTGCGTGGCCATGTATGCCACCATACATTGGCGTCACTTTCATTGCCTATAAGCATAGTGCACACTACTTGAAAAACTGCGTGTCAACCACTAAGCGCTATTTTCCAACTTTTCTCCAACTAAGTTTTTGGGAGGGCGATCGCTTTTAATCTGTTTTAATCCACTAAAATTCATTAGCACTGCAAATTATTCATTGCACATTGATTCAGATGCAGTGTTCTATAGTTATCGCTACTTTTGTTTAAGATTGGGCTTTTGAATCTACGACGCGTGATAACCTTTTTCTGCCTGCAAGCGCTAGCTGCCTAATTTTATTCGAACTATGTCTGACTGATAGCTTCACGTTTCATGGTTTTTCGTGATATTACACGCTCAGTAGTGCGTGCCTTTTTTCTTGCAAGTCAGTGCAGTAAATGCTTAACCAAACTTCACTGCACCATCCAACGCCACATCAGCATTTCCAGCAGGTTTCGATCCCCACATAGTGAATCAGAGACCGCAACTCCTACAAAGATTAGTCCGAGCTCCTGAAATTAAACCAAGCCACTACCTTAGACGAAGAACCTCATCGATGCATCGCTCATTACTGCAGACAAGCGCGAGGTCCTCTACACGAGCTTATGCCCTAATTTCATGACCCATACTTCAGAAATCACTTCGGAAGTTTCTCCTTCAGATGACTTTGTTCGTGAGTAACAGTTGTGCAGCGATCACCCAAGTCGACAGTTTTTTTTTATTTCATGCATGCAATTTATCTTGCTTGTATATATATATATATATATATATATATATATATATATATATATATATATATATATATATATATATATATATATATATATATATATATATATATATATATATATATATATATATATATATATATATATATATATATATATATATATATATATTTGTGATTATCTTGACCATTTGACTTTCGCTGTACAGTTAGTGTTTCGACAGTTCTTGCGTGTGTACATTTATACATATGTATGCACTAATTGTGCTGTGATGTATGTTTTTCTACTATAATTTCATTCGTCTTCCCTGTAAAACTCTTAGGGTGCCGAAGCCTCGTCAGGTATTTAATCCTTTTGTCTCGGCTGCGGCTTTCTGTAGAAAGAAAGTAAAAATAAAGAGAAAGGAAAACTTAAGCGTTGTGGCCTTCGATACAACACAGTCAATGCCAAATGCCCCAATATATCGGTCTCTGGATTAGGCCTAGTTTGGTTTTCCCAGCTATAGCTGGGATTCATACAACGGAAACTTTTGTAACTGTCACTCGTTCTGCATCTCGGTCTCCTGAGTTGGTAATGGGTCTTCCCTGTTCGAGCTCAAAACATTCATAAAAGTCTTAATTGAATTTCGTTTTTCTTGACAGTAGATGGTGCTGCCTTCAGCTGGAGGATGTTACCGTGAAGAGAGTCCCTAAATATTCCATCTAGACTCTTGAACGACGTGCTTTTCAATACTCACGTGTTTATGTAGTTTCTATGCTGTCTTCGTTTGGCTGACTGCTGACGGAAACTGCACAGGGCAAACATTACGGAGCCCACAGTGAGCATATGAGGCTGTTCCCATAAGTGTAAAGGCGATATGCCTTGCCGAATGTTCGTGACAAGAAACATAAATCGTTTCTAATGGAAGCGCTTGAACAAAGTGCCGAGAGTCCGAGTGGGGCAGCAGAAATGTTCTCTTTATTTGGAAAAGGAAAACAAAACCAACCCTATCAGAAAATAAAGACATTTACTTAAAAAAAGCCAAAAATTTACATTAAAAACTAGAAGTGATGTCTTTCACCGTCCGCATACAAGCCAATGAGGGAACTAAAGGGTTAGGATTTCTATAACATATCAAGTTGATTAAGTCCCCAGGCAAATTCTGATGCACGTCATTACAATTTTTTTTTCTTGGGAGTCTCCAAGTGCGTCTCTCCATTCGGCACGTGGCCCTATTCCCACTATAGGCGTTGAATACAAAACACATTTTTTCCGCTCTATTTCTGAAGGCCTGACAAAGGCTATTTGAGGGGGGACCTTTGTCAACAGACAGCAGTAATTGATTCGACAATATTTGTACACCACTGAGAGAAAAAGGACGCGTTGCGATGTATTCGGCTGATTATATAACTAAATTTTGAGTTCATGCCAAAAGAGAAATTTGGTCACGCGATAGCCTATACAAATCGATCGCTCAAAATGCCGTCGGCGTAGTGGTAGTCGGCGCCGCGGATATGAAATAATTGGGGGCTGCGTAAAAAAAAAAAATCGTATCATGGCAACCGTTTTCCACAGAATACTCCGAATGGTGTCATACGATTCGGCGTTTCGTGCAGCATAAACACACTGGTTAAGATCCCAGCTTGCTGGAGAGATTCGAACTCGAGACCTATAATCAAGGGACGCGTAAACGAATTTTATCATGGTGATTTGTGGTTCTAGTGATTGATAATAGATTGGTGTGTCATAGGCGATGACGAGTTAACAAAACGATTGTAATAAAGTGATTAATAAAAGAAATAAAAAAATGCAAAATCCGAAAAAGTGATTCAAATGTATCAAATACTCAGAACGAAAAACCAACGCCTGATGATGCTAATTATGAGAATTTAGAGTGTGTATTTGATCAATTATATAAGTTAAAGAATTCAAAAAATTAAAAATGCTATCAAAACTATTGAACTGCTTAAAATGAAAAGCCTAACCAACGACGCTATTGCGTTCCTTAGAGACAACTACTAAGCTTCGAATATAGTTCAGGATATTTATAATGTATTTTAAACGCATTTTGTATTCATGAATGAAATAAAAACATGCCTGAAATAGGTTCGCGAAACTTTATGCTTGGTATTCGAAATATATTCTTAGAATGTGCCAAAAATACGTCACTTAAAGCATGTTTCGAGGACGTTTTGAATACGTGAAAAAATATGAATGCGGTTTTAGCGTCTTGTCAATGTATTAAAAGCGCATTTCCGTATATATAAAATTAATTGATTCGAAGTATACGCCACTTCAAGCAAGTTTCGAGTACGTTTCAAACACGTGAAAAAATATGTATGCGATATTAGCATTCTGCCAGTGTATTAAAAGTGTACTTTCATAACTACGAAATTAATTCGTCTCAGGTATACTTCAATTTTAACAAACGGGCAGTCCTTTTAAACATATTTGAAGCACACTTTTAGCTGCCGTAGAACAATCTAATGCTCGAAATCGCGTTTCGGCAGATGGCCTTTGCATGTTGGCAATGTATTGGAAATGTACTTTCGCAAATACGATAATAATTCGTCCAAAATACACTTCAATTCTTACGAATGGGCTGTCCCCGTAAACGTATTTGCAGCACACTTCAAGCTGCCGTTGAACAATTAGTCCTCGAAATCGCATTTCAAGGAATGACATTTTGGGAATGCATTTAAAGTGTACTTTTATAAATATGAAATTAATTCGTGCGTAGTATACTTCAAATTTGACAAATGGGTAGTCCGCGTCAGCATATTTTCAGCACACTTCAAGCTGCCGTGGAACAACCTAGTGCTCAAAATCACGTTTCCGGGAAAGCAGTGAAAACTCTCCCTTTTCGTCCATTCGTTTATGCTAACTTCTAGCAGAAAGGCAATTAAGTGTGGACAGCGTGATAGCATTGTACCGGCAAGGGTGTCATGCGCACCTCCGGGCCCGAGCATGCCAGCGAAAAGGACCCCGACTGGCAAGGCCTACCGGCTCCCCTAGACGCCCATGTATTTGTTGGTTGACAGTTCGACTCCTAACCGATGCCGGACACAAGTTACGACTAACAATTCGGTTATATAGATAGACCGCAGATTCGATCGCTACCACTCCGACGGTTGTGCGACAATTTGAGGGCCCACAGTCTTTGCGCAAAAAGCGCCTCATCGGACAAGATAATGTGTTTTCTCTCGGGGCGGGGGGGCATGCTTGTCGGAGCAGTTCCTGCTTTCTGACGTCACTTTCCGTCGGCATTTGTTTGTGTGGCGGCATATTTCCCGTTCAGGTACCGTCACGTGACCTTGCATTGGCACAGACTTCTTGATGACAACGCCTTTTCTCTGGGAATGTCTGCTAAGGGGGAAAATAAGTGCATTGTTGGTTGGATGGAAGCAAACGTGGGTCCCCCCGGAGGTGTCCCCCAGGATGAGGGCCGGAAGGTCGATAGGTGAAGACCTAAGCTTCTACTGGCCGGATCACACCAACAAACACTGAAAGTCGTGGAGGGGCCCGAGGTAGTTGACCCCGGGTTAGGTTTTTCTGTCTCCGGCGGTCGCAGCCCATTGCCTTTGTGGGTGGACGGGCATCCCGTGAGCGGGACCGCTCCATTGGGCAATCTTGATGCCCTACCTGCCCTGTCCAGGCAGGCCAGTAATGGAGTCGAGATATATGAAGGATCGGGGCAAGAAAATCTGTCCTCATTCCCATCTCAATTCCCATAATCCATTTCACCCATTCCTCTCCGCGACGTCCCAGGGGAGATCAGGGGAGCCTCCGCTGGCCCGCACCCTCGGCTGTGGTTCGCTATGTAGCTTTGTACCCCCCTCATTTTTTAAAATTTTCCCCACCTACGGGTGGTAGAATTACCATTCCCTTCGGACCTTGTCATTTGTTTTCAAACTGGATTAATCCTTGTTATACGCAATTTGTGCGGGCTGGGGCTTATTATTGTTCAATATTTATAGGTTGACCCAGCCTAACGAATGTCTGTTGGTGCTTATAAGGGACCTGTCACACTATTCCGACACGACGCCGACGCTGATCCGACAACGACAGTGATGATCGGCCGACTCACTCGGCAGACCAAGCTGTCGCACTAGGCCGACAACGACACCAACGCGTCCGACGACCAGATGTCTTCGTAGTGTGATGTTCTTTGACGCCCGCAACGCCGATAAAACCAGTCTGCCGACCGCGTCGTCGAGAGATTGGTCGCCGAGCTAAAACATTCACCAGACACGAACACGATTCCGCTAGAGTACTGTTTGTTTACGTTCATAACAAGCTCTGGCATAGACGAATGTCCAAAAAAGGTATCATTTCTGAGGGTCATTGGCCAATGCCAAGGTGCTGTTTGAAGTGATGACTATGGTAGAAGCAACTTTCATCGTACAGCGGCTTCCTGCTGCTTCTTGGTGCGGCTCGCCTGGGGTCTGCTAGATCCGCTGCTGAAGGCGTCGCGGAAATCGAGCATAACTTTATTTTATTATGGCATGGGTTTGCAGTAAAGGGGTGAGTAGAGGGGTTAATTTATTATGGCGCTGGCTAGTTCCGAAGAGCCCTGAGCTGCGGCATCAATGCGAAACCAGCTAGGCTTAGCAACGACCAGGGCAGCCGGGAAGCAGCGCAGTTCGTCGCCCTGGCACTCCCGCAGGCTCCGTCATTGCCGAAAGCGCGGCTCATGCGCAGGCTTGCTGTCTCTGCTCGAATATAGCAGGCAGCGTTTCTGATGGAATGCCTGTTTTGTCTTTTTTGGTGCGCACTTGAAGTAAACCGAGCCGGTTCGCCGGCCGGCCAGCCTGGATCCCGTCTGCCAGCGTAGTAAAAATCGGCTTAAGATTGTTTTTGACGTAAATCATAAAAGTCGATATAGAGAAATGTGACAAAGGTAACATTTCTGAGGATCATTGATCAACATCGTGTTGCTGGTAGAAGTGAAAACTTTGATACGAGTAAAATTTCTCGCTGGAATCGCCTCGCAAGCTGCCACTGGCCCGCCGTTGCAGCCCGGCTTGCCTGGCGCCTGCAGCGGTCCGCTAGCTCCGCAGGCGAAGGCGCCGCTGAAACTGACGATAATATTTGTTTATGGTGATATTGTGCTGTTAAGAGCCAAGCGATATTAAAAGTAGGCATTTCATTATAGCGCAGGCTACTTGCAAAGCGGCGTCCGCTGCGCCTTGGATGCGACGGCCAGGGCAGCCAGGCATCAGCACAGCTCGTCGCCTGGCGCAACCGCGGGTGTCGCCGTTGCCGAAAGCTCGCTACTAGCGCAAGCATGCTTTGTCTCTGCTTCCAATTAGCAGGCGGTCTTTCTGATAATATGGTTATTTTGTCTTTTCTGGTGCGAACTTCAACACCAAGCCAAGCAGTAATCAGACCGCTGCGGGTGGCAAAGCGCATGTACGCTTTGAGCTCGAGTGCTTGAGTCGAGCGGCGCAGCGGTGCTTGCTGCTCCGTGTGTCCCTGCTTGCAGTGGGGCTGCAATTAGCAAGCAGCGACCGGTGCAGCGCGCCAGGCGAGTTTTCGCACATGGGTCGCCTGCCTTACATCTGTCGCGAGTGTCACACTGCGGACTGCTTCCTATAGGCGCTTCTGAAGCCGCCAAATCGCTCTTCCCTCTATGGCATCGTGGTTATAGGCGTAGCTTCTCATTCCGGAGGTTCTTAGTTGGAAACCGCGTGGACGAGAATTTTACCTCTTTATTATTTTAGCCTGAAATAATCTCTCCCACCTTGTTTGCCAACGAGCGACTGGATTTATTTTTCGAGCCATGCCTCTCTGACCCAGCAATAAGTGCCGCTCAGTACCATTACCACCTGAACAGCTTTCAGGCCTGCGCCCAAAATTTTGACGTCACATCCGGCAGGCTGACACTTGCAGAAGCCGCATCGCCAGCGACATGATTTTAGACCCTGCTGTTCTTTCTTTCACGCTCCCTGCGCCGAGCGGGCCGGTTGGTTGCAGCGGCGTGGCCGCGTTTGTCGTCTCTCGTCGTTGTTTTGCGGCAATTTTGTTTCCTTGTGCGATGTGCAGTGGATAATAAAATGCCGAACAAGTGTTGTGTAGGGGGGTGCACCGGCAATTGCAATACGGGCAGGAAGGTACAAGTGTTTCCTTCCCAAAAGACGACGACACTTTCAAGAAGTGGTTACGCGCCATTCCAAGGAAGGACTTCGTGCCCACTTCGTACGCCAATGTAATTAATGTTTATTGTACTGTTATATGCTCCTGGTTGCTTTTACTTAATCAGCACTTTTATTGTGATATTTCCGAAGCCCAGATAGATTGATTGTGGCCACATTTCTTTGCTGCAAACACGCTTATAGACAAAGGGGCTAGCATCAGGCTATTTTAATAAGTGGATTCTGAGAAGTTTACGAAACGTTTGTAAGTTTGTGCAGGTTTGCGCCGATCATTTCGACGCTTCATGCATCGAGACGACGACATCGTACACGGATCGAAGAACAGGAAATGTTCTTACAGTTCGATTTCCAGTACCGCGGTTGCGTTGTGAATCGGTGCCTACCGTATTTTCAAACTGCCCTTCGTACCTTTCAGCACCAGACAACAGCAAGAGAGAAGCACCTGATGGTACTAGGCGCCGACTAGAAGCTTCAACTCGCCCGTGCGGTCAAAGGATGACTGGCGTCATATGAAGCGGAGCAGGAGAAAGACCAATTTTCGTCACTCGAAGAACTAAAGGCGCGCCTGCAAGTGGCCTCAGTGTCAGTGCAGTGGACTTTGATTCATAAAGAATAGTGTACGATGTTTTTGAACATCACCAACGATCGTGAACCTTGGTTGAAGTTGTCATTGACAGTGTTCGAAAACCTCCAAGTCTCAGCCAGCTACCAAGGATCCGCGATCAAGAATCTTGGTAGCGCTATTGTACCAGACTCGGTTTGCAAACTAATCTCCTTGTTGGAAATTTTGAGCAACCTGCGCATGCTGTCTGACGAGTCTGGCGAGCGTTGTAGTTCTCGCCACCTATCGCTTGCAATAAATTCCCTTCTAGACAAATTGGAAGCAAGCATTAATGAAAACAAGAAAGGGGCTGTGAAAGTTTTAAAGGAACAGCTAACACTGTTATCTGCAGAGCGTATTCAGTACAGCACACAGGCAATGGTGTTTGCATGCATTCTGCACACAATATCTCCGCATGCCTACAAGTATTTGAGAAAAACAAGTACACTAGCCTTGCCCCATCCGAGCACTATTCGGAAGGTGTGCTCATCTGTACAAATGTGCCCAGAAATTGATTCTTGTGAGTCAAATTTTCTTCAGTATGTTTCCCAGAGATTTACGCATCTGCAGCCACATGAAAAGACAGTGACTTTGACGCTTGACGAAATTCATATCAAGCCTTGTTTTCATTATAAGGGGGAAGCATATGTGATGATGCAGTTAATTCCAGCGAGGCAGCCACATCTGTACACATGTTTATGATACAGTCTGCTGAGCTCATTCAAGGAGGTAGCACACATTCTTCCGGTAAAAACCATACAGGGCGACCAACTTCATACCGTACTGAAGGAGGTGATCACACGCTTAGAAGAGACTGGATACCGGTTCATAGCCGTTGTTTGTGATAATAACTCTCTAAATAGAAAGGTAATGAAGATGTTGTTGAAACTTCGTTTTCTTTTCGTGTTTAACCTGTGTGTCCTTTGTATGTGATTTTCTCAAATACGCTTCATGAGACGAAACCCAGACACCTCTCGCTTGTTTATGGCCGGCGGCGGCTCCCCTCGGGCGACGGGACTCTGGGAACCCGAGGGAGAGGGCCAAAGGTTGAGACCAGCAGAGAGCGCCTCCGTCTGGAGGGGCAAGGGAAAGGGCAGAACGAGCGGGGAGCCCCAACGATAAGCATGTAATTTTTCGAGCTCTTGCTCCCCTCCTAACGAACAGTTTGATTGTTTCTTGTTTCTTGCAATAAACGAAGTTACATAAACGATAACAGTCTACTGTCATTAGAAACGAAAGCTAAATCAGTTAGTTTTCTACAACAGATGTTTCTGCCAAAGCCAATGCTTCGTCATGTTTATCCACATCCGGCAGATCCAGATCGGACATTATTTTATGGGGTAGATGCTGTACATCTTTTGAAGTGTATCACTAACAATAGGCTGAATCAGAAAATGCGGAGACTTGCTTTTTCAACCCACGTTTTGAGCTTTCAAACAATGATGTTCGTCCTGAAGGCAAAATGACTGCCTCATTTAAGAATCTGAGAGATGTACATAAAGAGGAGTCATCTCTACTGATATAGTCTGGGTATGGCTTGACATCCAAGGCACTTAATCCGAGCAACTTGGAACGGCAAAATGCGAAGCTGGTACTGTAGGTTTTTATTCCGCACGTAGCCACTGCCCTGGCAGCTCGCAGTGCTGAAGCTGATTTTCAACATGCGGCAGCAACCGCAGATTTCATCAAAATCATTCTTCGCTGGTGGAGTATTGTAAACGTAAAAACGCCAAATAAAGGCTTCCATCATCGTACTGTTTAAAAAGAACCGATGTCTTGCAGTACAGATGACCCAAAAGTAGCTTTTCTGAATGGTTTCATTACCTTGCTTGATGTCTGGAAATTTTATGGGCATGAAACTGGGGTCCTTACTCAGGACACATTGAGTGCCCTAAGGTTATCTGCTCAATCCTTGCTGGCATTGGCAAAGTACTGCTTAAGTGAGCTTCATTTCAAGTACGTCCTACTAGGGAAAGTTCAAACGGATCCTCTCGAGAGTCGTTTTGAACAATACCGAAAAATGGTTGGTGGGAAGTACCACATATCTGTTCGACAGCTTTGTGTGACAGAGGGCAGCATTCGCCTTCAAAACGCCCTGCCAAAGATCAGCACTGATGACTTCAGAAACATCGAAGAGACAAACAGTGTCAGAGATGTAGGAACCTGCTTTAGAGTTCGAGTTGTAGGCGCTGACCTTGATGCACTCAGAGAACGAATGCCAGTTATTGGTGATGTGGGCGGGTATTGTGCGCATGCTAAAATGAAAGTTTTAAATTGTGAAAGTTGCCGAGGACACTTGGTTGTTACCGGAAGTGAGACGGAAATGGAAGAAGACACCCATTCTTTAATCGCACAACTGGACTGAGGTGGACTCGAGTTTCCCTCTGCCCTTGTGATTACAATAGTCATGTACACGGAGATTGTAGTTACAAAGCTTGTGACACAAAGTGCCTGCACACAATTTCTTCTTGGGCCCAACCAAAGGAATGTCGTTCGGCAACTGACACTCAACTCTCTACCGAGGCTTGAGGACATAGATGCATGTGAAAATGGGCATGAATACGAGATCCTTGTCACACTCGTTGCAAACTGTGCAGCAAACATAATGCTTAACATCTTATGCAAACAAAGGAATGATCAACTTCATATTATAAAAGAACATGAGCAAAAAACAGAAAAGCCCAAATCTTTCTTTAAAAGTAATTTTCCATCACTTGTACACCGCACATTCAATTACTTTAAATTGCACTGCAGGTATTTTATTGCAGTTTCCTCATGTGATTTCTTTGCCGAACTTCTGCCTGTTGCAGTGCAATGATCCTTCTTTTGTCTGCGTCATGCATGCTTTCTAGCCCAGAGTTTAAATGACAGTTCTTTGTTTTCAATCCGAAATTTTAAAATATTTTTTCAATTAAGTGCAATGTTGTTTTTTTTTACTGAGCTGAACTTCAGACAGTGCTTGCTGTGGTAGGTCAATGACTTATTTTTCACACCTTTTGTCTGTATGTGTTCTTATTGTGCAGTGTTAATTATGTATTATTGGATTAGTGGCTATATTACTGTGAAATGCAGTTTGTGCTGCGGATTCCTTGTGCATTCCTGTACCTGCAGCAGTGAAATAAGTGGTTCTTTGTGTCACTTATTTATTATAACCTAGTACACAGTTCAGTCACAAGTGTGTTTAATGTACTGTGGTTTCTTTGCATGTCTTCGACTCTGCAAAGTAATATGTTGTGTTTTATGCCATTGAAGGGCGGCCACCTACTCTGACAAATGGATGAAATAATATTTTCTTCTAACCTACAGTTAAGATGCGAGTATGGTTTTCGTTTTCTCCCTCTTGGCATTGCAATGTGCTATGTTCTGCTTCCTCTCATTCATCTGAAACTCGTACCGTGCCACAGAGCCTACTTTAATAAACAGATTGGTATTGGAACTGTGCGTATCTCTTATTGGTGCAACAACATGTTTCGGCTGTCAGTTGTTTACGATATCATAGTACTTAGTATAAAACGCAACATCCGCCTACATTACAGCGCGATATCGTTTTCTGTCTGTCATGTATTTTGGCCGCGAACGATGTGTAGTCGTAAATATCTGTTAATATGCATACAGACAGAGTCTGCCGTGATAAATAAATATGTATAATTCTGTCCGTAATCTTAATTATTTGTCTTTGCCCTGATAAATCGCGCGGACCTGGCGGTCGACGAGCCTGTCTGTGGCATCAGTTCCCGCGAGGCGAGCGCACGGCAATCGCTCGCGGCCCTAAGCCGGCGCGCAGTGACGTCGGTGACGTCGCGTCACGTGACGCGCAGGCCTGAAAGCTGTTCAGGAGGTAATGTCAGTACTCGGCCGCACTCAATCTAGGTTCATAATCACGATTGTTAAGAAGTTTGTTTCAATATGGTGGGATTTATTTAAGGGAGTTAAAAATGAAGCATCCCGCCCCCTGAATTTCGCATAGCAGGAAGTGACAAAAAAAGAGTGAAAAAGAGAAAGGGTCAAGTCGACAGGAGGTCTCGCACGTTGTCTCGCTAGTGTGACATGGGAGTTGGCGGACCATCGGCCAGCTGCCGTGTTTCGGGAGACCTGGCGCCGACGGCGACACTCAGCCGACTGTTTTTGTCGGCGCAGTGTGACATAGAGCCAGACACCATGACGACATGGTTTTGGCAGACCGAACCGGCCGACTGTTGGCCTAGTGTGACAGGCCCTTAACCAGTTCAGTGATTACTTTTATTTTTATTCTCAGAAACAGTACACAAACTGTTGGTTGGACCCATAGCCTTTACGGCTAGTGAGGGGTCCAAATACAACACTAGCACAATACTACCGCAGACCGTGTAAAATAAAAAACTTCAAGATTAACACACACAATTGATTCCTACATTTCCATGGAAATTAAATAGTGTTTTAAAGATGCTGAAAAGTTATTTTTTTCTTTAACTTCATTCGGGATTTCATTCCACACATGGGCTCCACTGTATTCTAGGAGTCTCCGGCCGTACATATTGTAACAAGGTGGTAAATTAAATAGATTGTTAGTTGCAGCTCTTGTTTGTTTCATTGGTAATCTAAATAAACTAAGGGGCAGGGGCTTGTTAGATTTTATTACATTGTTTACTATTTCAGCTATCTTCAGTTTATATGCCGTTGATAGGGGTAAGATACGAAGCTGCTGAAAGAGTGGCCTGCTGGGGTTTGTATTATTTGAATAAGTTATCATACGAATAGCTCGTTTTTGAAGGCGAGAAACAGGATCTAGGTATGTTTTATATGTACCACCCCACGCTTCCAGACAATAAGATAATTGACTGTGCACAAAGGCGAAATACAGAACGCGTAGAATTGGAAGATCAAAGCAGTCCCTGGCCTTTAGTAAAACATGACAACCATAGGCTAATTTGGAGCAAACATTATTAATTTGTTCTTTCCAGTGCATATCAGACGCGAACAGGACACCAAGATACTTGTATTGAGGCACCCTCAGCAGAGTCGTGTTGTCGATAGTTACAGATATACGTTCGTAGTTCATGTTCTTCCTTCGCGAGTGAAACACGGTGTACTTTATTTTCTCAGTATTAAGGGTTAACCGATTACTTTTAAACCACTGCGAAACTTCACCAAGCTCTTCATTAATTATACATTTAAGTGCCACTAAATGTTCCCCTGTAAAAAGCAGTGCAGTGTCATCAGCATATATTACAGCTTTCGAATATTTCAGCGTTGATGGAAGGTCATTAATATACAGGGAAAAGAATAGCGGCCCAAGCACGGAGCCCTGAGGCACACCTAGATTAATGCTTTGCGGTAGTGAGGCTAAATTGTTCACGACAACATATTGTTTCCGTCCTGTAAAATAGCTTTTAATTAGATCACGAATTTTCCCTCTTAAACCGTAGGTTTCCAATTTCTGTTGTAGTATTGTGTGATCAACCGTATCGAAAGCTTTTGATATGTCTAAATATACTACTATGGCCAGCTTGTTATTATGCAGTGCAGAATTTATAAGTTGTGAAAGAACAAGAACTGCGGATGACGTTGACCTTTGGGGCCTGAAGCCATGCTGATTATGACATATAATGTTGTATTTATTTAGAAAATTTTGTATACGTTTACAAAGAACCTTTTCAAAAACTGTATTAATTGCATTTAATACCGATATTGGTCTGTAGTTTCGCGGATCAGATCGCTCGCCGCCTTTATAAATAGGTACAACCCTTCCAACCTTCAGCTCGTCAGGATATATTCCGTTTGCCAATGAATGGTTAAATATGTGTGGTAGATGGATCGCTAGTATATCAATGTTGTTTTTGATCAGTCTAACGGGTATTGCATCAGGTCCTGCCGCCTTGCCGGCTGAAAGGCTGCCGACTGCAGTGATTACTTCTTCTATGTCTATGTCAGGCAAAGCAAAACTGTTGTTAACACGTTCCGGCATCTTCGCCGTAGGTGCGTCAGCATGAACTTGCGCGGCAACCGTAGGCCCAATAGAGGTAAAATAGGTATTGAATGATTCTACTGTGTCTTCGTCAACTGTCTCAGGGAGTGTTGCCGTACTGGATCGCAGGCCGATTGCGTTGTTCACTATATCCCAAATTTTTTTGTATTTCCATGCGCCTGTTTCACCAGTGATGAATAATATTCTTTTTTTCTTTTTCTCATAAGAGATACAGACAAGTTCCTGCAGCATTATACTGGGTTAGGTAGTATTCGTTTGATCTCAACTGCTTCCATTTGCGATACCATTTGTCCTTATCTTTTAACACGGCTAATATTTCAGTATTCATCCAAGGACACGTTGGCTGGCTGTATTTATTAGTGTTCGGCAGAGAGCTCTGTTCAATGGCATTTTTAAGGATGTCTAAAAAGTTCTTACACTCAGTATTGACGTTTTCATCATATGCCGTAGTGAAGTCGGCTTGTTCTAATGTTTCACGCAGTGCTACATAGTTTATCTTACTACGAATTTTACACTGCGTCAACTGCGCTTGTGGAGGCAGGTCTTTTTCTATTACAAGAAAAATGGGTGAATGGTCGGCTACCACCTCAGCGCAGGTACCGGCCAGCACACCTGGGACAATATTACAGAGGGCGTGATCTATTAGAGTACTTGAAGTACTTGTTACGTGGGTAGGTTCTGTAATAAGGTTACCTAAGGCAAATGATTCGAGAAGGAAAGTGTAGCTGTTCTGTACTCCATGTGTTCTGTACTCCGTTATCGATGTGTTTGGTGTCCGATAAACCACACCAACCATCAAACCATCCGGAAGTTTTATGAACAGGGTTTCAATGCAGTCAAAACTAACAGACGCCACTCCCATTTGCTGGTAGGAGACACTATCTCTGACAAACATTCCTACCCCACCTTCCCTTGCTCGTGTATCCCGTGGCTGGGATAAAAATTTATAACCCGGGAAAGAGACTACTTCATCACGCTTAAGCCACGTTTCACTCACGGCTATTACATCAAAACAGGATTCATACCTTGCCATGTGTACAATCAAGTTATTTAGGTTACTTCCTATGCTGCGCACGTTACAATGCAAAATTGAAAAGCTTTTATCACGCATCAAATCGTCAACTTGTTGAAACGTAAAAGCCATGTCAAAAGAAGCAGGAAAAATGTCATGCTAAGATCTGAACGACAGAAAAAAAGAAAAGTCACACAACGTTGGCCAAGTCACCTTCACTTGTGATGTGCAGAACAGTAGAGTTGTCTGCCCTACGCATCAAAATTTTTCCTTGTGACAACCAAACAAACTTCCAGTTGTGGTCCTTAGCTGCTTTCTTTGCTTTAGATAGTAGTACTTCGTTTTCAACGCACAGTTAACAAACAAGGGTTCTTGTTCTTCAAAACCAAGCAGTCTCGTGTTCAGTTTGGTCTTTTTAGCTGCATTGAGCACTTTATCTCGGA
Source organism: Amblyomma americanum (assembly GCF_052857255.1). NCBI lineage: Eukaryota > Metazoa > Arthropoda > Arachnida > Ixodida > Ixodidae > Amblyomma > Amblyomma americanum. Next base: position 107,197,981 of record NC_135504.1, on the reverse strand, counting down.
TAGACCTTGTGACAATCTTGACCACCACGTTTGGCTTATCCTTATCTTTAGAGCGCACTCGATGCACTACATCAATGTCAGACTCGGCAAGTGCGACACCCAGGCAAGAAGCCACCTTCTGAACAGAGTTTACAAGGTCCTCATTCGGAGCAAGCGGAAGTCCCTTGATTTCAAGATTTATGTTCCTGGTGAACTGTTTTAGCTCTAACATCTCTTTTTTTGTCTCTTGCAGTTCATTTCTCAGAAGCTCATTTGTTTTCTGATAATGTTCATTTTGTTTTTTGACTTCCGCAAGCTCCCGACGAAAACCCTCCACATCTGCCTTGAAGTTTTCAAACCCCTCATTCATGAAGTCAATTGACTCTTTAATGCCAGAGAGCTCAGCGCGAATTTCAGTGCTTGAGCCGCCCATTTTTTCGATGCTGCTTTTCATGTCGGATGCAAATACATCAAGTTTAGTTAGAAGTTCGGTAAGAATCTTCGCTACTTCCTTAATGCTCCCTGGAGGCTTATCCCCGAGAGCCCTGAAATCTTGTAGGGCATCCTTTGCACTGTCCATTTTCGCGCTGAGGAGCTCGGCGAAAGCACCCGACAAAGTTAGTCCTAGAGGCGACAAAAATTACACCACAACACACCTGGCAGCAGCAGCGACGGCAAGGTGACGATGCCGTTTACAATAAAGCATACAAACAAGCACCAACCTGAAAAAATTGAAGACAATATCTTGATATGCTGTGTGCGTGTCCGCTGCTGCTGCCAGAATGTGAAGATACGTGTTTCGCACGGCTGCAGGTAAGCGATAGTCCAGGTGGCGCACACTGTGGGTGCCAGACACGCCCACCTCGGTTATCCTCTGACGATGACACGGGGCAGTACGTCGATGAAATGCTGCAGGAAATTGTAAAAGCGGCGTCGCGATGAGTGCCAGGAGAACGGAAGAGGCAAGGCAGCTGCCAAGGCAACCACCGGTAGAGCACCACCGGTAAAGCGTACAGAAGAGCCGTCCAGCGTCTAATACCTGAAAAAATTGAAGACAATATCTTGATATGCTGTGTGCGTGTCCGCTGCTGCTGCCAGAATGTGAAGATACGTGTGTCGCACGGCTGCAGGTAAGCGATAGTCCAGGTGGCGCTCACTGTGGGTGCCAGACACGTCCACCTCGGTTATCCTGTGACGATGACACGGGGCAGTACGTCGATGAAATGCTGCAGGAAATTGTAAAAGCGGCGTCGCGATGAGTGCTAGGAGAACGGAAGAGGCAAGGCAGCTGCCAAGGCAACCACCGGTAGAGCACCACCGGTAAAGCGTACAGAAGAGCCGTCCAGCGTCTAGTACCTGAAAAAATTGAAGACAATATCTTGATATGCTGTGTGCGTGTCCGCTGCTGCTGCCAGAATGTGAAGATACGTGTTTTGCACGGCTGCAGGTAAGCGATAGTCCAGGTGGCGCTCACTGTGGGTGCCAGACACGCCCACCTCGGTTATCCTCTGACGATGACACGGGGCAGTACGTCGATGAAATGCTGCAGGAAATTGTAAAAGCGGCGTCGCGATGAGTGCTAGGAGAACGGAAGAGGCAAGGCAGCTGCCAAGGCCACCACCGGTAGAGCACCACCGGTAAAGCGTACAGAAGAGCCGTCAAGCGTCTAGTACCTGAAAAAATTGAAGACAATATCTTGATATGCTGTGTGCATGTCCGCTGCTGCTGCCAGAATGTGAAGATACGTGTTTCGCACGGCTGCAGGTAAGCGATAGTCCAGGTGGCGCTCACTGTGGGTGCCAGACACGCCCACCTCGGTTATCCTCTGACGATGACACGGGGCAGTACGTCGATGAAATGCTGCAGGAAATTGTAAAAGCGGCGTCGCGATGAGTGCCAGGAGAACGGAAGAGGCAAGGCAGCTGCCAAGGCAACCACCGGTAGAGCACCACCGGTAAAGCGTACAGAAGAGCCGTCCAGCGTCTAGTACCTGAAAAAATTGAAGACAATATCTTGATATGCTGTGTGCGTGTCCGCTGCTGCTGCCAGAATGTGAAGATACGTGTGTCGCACGGCTGCAGGTAAGCGATAGTCCAGGTGGCGCTCACTGTGGGTGCCAGACACGCCCACCTCGGTTATCCTCTGACGATGACACGGGGCAGTACGTCGATGAAATGCTGCAGGAAATTGTAAAAGCGGCGTCGCGATGAGTGCCAGGAGAACGGAAGAGGCAAGGCAGCTGCCAAGGCAACCACCGGTAGAGCACCACCGGTAAAGCGTACAGAAGAGCCGTCCAGCGTCTAGTACCTGAAAAAATTGAAAACAATATCTTGATATGCTGTGTGCGTGTCCGCTGCTGCTGCCAGAATGTGAAGATACGTGTTTCGCACGGCTGCAGGTAAGCGATAGTCCAGGTGGCGCTCACTGTGGGTGCCAGACACGCCCACCTCGGTTATCCTCTGACGATGACACGGGGCAGTACGTCGATGAAATGCTGCAGGAAATTGTAAAAGCGGCGTCGCGATGAGTGCCAGGAGAACGGAAGAGGCAAGGCAGCTGCCAAGGCAACCACCGGTATAGCACCACCGGTAAAGCGTACAGAAGAGCCGTCCAGCGTCTAGTACCTGAAAAAATTGAAGACAATATCTTGATATGCTGTGTGCGTGTCCGCTGCTGCTGCCAGAATGTGAAGATACGTGTGTCGCACGGCTGCAGGTAAGCGATAGTCCAGGTGGCGCTCACTGTGGGTGCCAGACACGTCCACCTCGGTTATCCTGTGACGATGACACGGGGCAGTACGTCGATGAAATGCTGCAGGAAATTGTAAAAGCGGCGTCGCGATGAGTGCTAGGAGAACGGAAGAGGCAAGGCAGCTGCCAAGGCAACCACCGGTAGAGCACCACCGGTAAAGCGTACAGAAGAGCCGTCCAGCGTCTAGTACCTGAAAAAATTGAAGACAATATCTTGATATGCTGTGTGCGTGTCCGCTGCTGCTGCCAGAATGTGAAGATACGTGTTTTGCACGGCTGCAGGTAAGCGATAGTCCAGGTGGCGCTCACTGTGGGTGCCAGACACGCCCACCTCGGTTATCCTCTGACGATGACACGGGGCAGTACGTCGATGAAATGCTGCAGGAAATTGTAAAAGCGGCGTCGCGATGAGTGCTAGGAGAACGGAAGAGGCAAGACAGCTGCCAAGGCCACCACCGGTAGAGCACCACCGGTAAAGCGTACAGAAGAGCCGTCAAGCGTCTAGTACCTGAAAAAATTGAAGACAATATCTTGATATGCTGTGTGTGTGTCCGCTGCTGCTGCCAGAATGTGAAGATACGTGTTTCGCACGGCTGCAGGTAAGCGATAGTCCAGGTGGCGCTCACTGTGGGTGCCAGACACGCCCACCTCGGTTATCCTCTGACGATGACACGGGGCAGTACGTCGATGAAATGCTGAAAAAATTGAAGACAATATCTTGATATGCTGTGTGCGTGTCCGCTGCTGCTGCCAGAATGTGAAGATACGTGTTTCGCACGGCTGCAGGTAAGCGATAGTCCAGGTGGCGCTCACTTTGGGTGCCAGAAACGCCCACCTCGGTTATCCTCGGACGATGACACGGGGCAGTACGTCGATGAAATGCTGAAAAAATTGAAGACAATATCTTGATATGCTGTGTGCGTGTCCACTGCTGCTGCCAGAATGTGAAGATACGTGTTTCGCACGGCTGCAGGTAAGCGATAGTCCAGGTGGCGCTCACTGTGGGTGCCAGACACGCCCACCTCGGTTATCCTCCGACGATGACACGGGGCAGTACGTCGATGAAATGCTGAAAAAATTGAAGACAATATCTTGATATGCTGTGTGCGTGTCCGCTGCTGCTGCCAGAATGCTGTTGAAAACATTGATCGGTATTATCCGGTGAATCCGACTAGCACACCTTTTGTAAACCAAGCCGAAGTGAATATATTTTTTAATGTATTAGTTTTGTATACTCAGTATATTTTTAATGTAGTGTAATGTATTTTTGTATATTTTTGGTATTGTTTAATATATTTTTATTGTATACATTTAACATATTTTTCATGTATTAATTGTATATTTTTAGTATAATTTAATGTATTTAATGTGTTCAGTATATTTTTAATGTATAATAATACACTAAGAGGACAGAAAATGCACTATTGATGAATTTGTAAGAATGTTCAATATAGTCCTCCTACCATACTTAGAAGGCATTCGTGTGGCAATTTAAGCATAGGGACAAATTTTCAAAATTGATACGAAGTTAAAAAATGCATTCGAAATACATTTTTATGACAGCCTTTTTTCGATAAGTGGTCATACCCTTAAGGCGTAGCTGAAGTGTCCGCTGCAATTTATTATTAACTTTATTGCCAACATACTGCTGGCCTCTATTCAGGCTGTAAAAAGTTTCAAGCTGTGGCAAGCACTAAAGGAAGAAGTTATAAATAGTGGAAACAACGACAAAAATCTCATGAACCCAACTGTTAATAAAAACGTTGAACAGTGGTTTAACAATAGTAAGCTAACAAAATAAACAAAATGAAAACAGACAATATTGTGCAAACTCGAGTTGAAGCAATTTAAAAACTAATCAATTTAAGAACACGACAACTAAGAGCGAATAATAAAAAAAAGATGCCAAGCATCATAAAGAATACTATTGAACATACAAAGAAATGAACAATGCGGATTGGTATTAAAAACAACTTTAGGCAGGGCATTTCTGTCTCTAAGCGCTTGGAGTAATAAATGAATGCCTGAATGTGTCAGTGTTAAACCTATATTCATTTAAACATTTAGAATCTATGCTCCTTGCATTGCGTGCAGTTGTTAAAAGCAAATATTGACTTGTATCCATTTTGTGTCCGCCGTATAATAGAAGGAAGACAAATTGGAGCCGCGTGAAATTGACGCGAGATATTATTGGTGGAAGGCAGGCTCGATAAAAAAGTTCGGTCGGAGAATCATCACGTTTGCATCGGTTTTAAACAAACCTTATTGTTGCGCGTTGGATGCTCGCTAACTCATTTGTACAATATTTTGTAAATGGGAACCAGGCTATGACTCTATATTCTGGTATTGGGCGAACCAGTGAGGTATAAGCTACTATTTGTTTTCCTTGTTCAGCTTTCGCTTTTGTTCTTTACTTTTACTGCGGACATTGAATAATAGGAATTGCACTGCCGGACTTATTCCTGACGCTCAATACTACAATTCACGTACAAAGATGAAATGAAGTTGGGACCACGACCCCTTTTGAAAACGCGTTAAGGAGCAATAGGAAAAAAAAACTTAAGCGCGAAGGAATTGGACAAGAACCTTCATCTGCACTCCCTGTTGTTTCGTTTAGCGATGCGATCTGTCTTAGTGATAAAATACCAATGTTATCGAATGCTCTCCTTTGTAATTCCATCTAAGCTCATCGAGTACTTATCGAAATTTTAGGGTAATGATAAGTTCAGATAAAAGTGAAAAATGGCTCGCACGTTAATTGCCTCACAAGTCCTTATGAGGCAAGGCTATTTCCCCAAGGCTATTTCTGTGGTATTGAAAAGGCTGTTCGTCTTTGCGCTTATAACGTCGAACATTCGCTTAAGATTTTGCGCAGACGTACCGTCATCAAATTTCGCGCAGTGTTCTTCGCGCCTCATACTTTCCAGCTCTTTGTCACAATAGCGGATTTCTTTGCATTTCTTTCTGGCGCGTTTGAGGTACAAGCAACGCTCCCTTTGCGTGCATTCATGAGCGCGCTCGATAGGCTCAATAGTTGGCGCTGTGGGGACAGAGACTGGTCTTCCAGTTCTGTTTTCTGTTCGCTGTTTCGTGCGCTGGTTGCCAGCCAACGGACGAGTTGGGGAATGTTCATATGTACCTCTGGCAGGTTTCTTTTTGGGGCAAGATGAGAGCCTTCCTCAAGTTGACGACCTAGACTGCATTCTTGGGGCGGGCGTGTTTCTTTTGTTTTTGGGTAATCCAGGCAGGGAAATGATCGCTGCCACAAGTTTGTTTATATTTTCCACGGAGTGCAGCCCTTACTCGCCCAAATGCAGTACGGATCAGTAGGGACACGACATTTAGTGTAGATAGACTTTCACGCGTTTGTTCATGTCGCTCCTGGGATCCAGATCAGCGTCTCTGTGTGCACTAACTAGTTCAATGCCTCTAGAGTTGTTGCTGCAGCAGCCTCAGAGCCTGTCTCGAACGTTAAACTCTGCTCCGATTACGACATGGTCTGCTGTGTATTCTATTCTGCTGTATCTCGAACCCTTTGCACCTGAGCTCTTTGTTCCTGCTCGTTGTTGCTTGTTGTTTTGAATCCTTTGTTCCTGCTTCGCTATCGCTTCGCAGGGCGCAGGCATCGTCGCTACGGTGTTCGTTCGGAGCGGCGCATACTTTATCACTTTTCTTGGGCCGACCACTGACTGGCCCTGGGGGACCGTATATTTTGTGCGTAAAATAAAGAGTTCAGTGTGAATCCTCTGTCACTCGGCCGTTTATGGATCGGTGTTGTATTTACCAATTACTATGCTTTCCGGATGGGGATGGCCGACAGCCCTGCCTGTGAGAGCTGTGGTTGTGAGGAGACCATCGCTCATCTTCTCTGTGAGTGCCCTGCATTTGCGAGTGCAAGACACACTGTGTTGTGCCCTGGACCGCCTCGATCCTCGCCCATTAACAGAGCAAAAGATCCTCGGTCCATGGCCACAGCAGTCGACTGCCCTCAAGGCATACAAGGCACTCTTTGCCTACTTGAGAGCGACTAGATTGAGCGACAAATTGTAACAGCGTTGTGCGTGTGTGTGTGTTGTGCCTTCTTTTCATTCTCTCTTCCTCCTTTTAGTCCCCTAATCCCTCTTCCCCAGTGCAGGGTAGCCAACCGGAACCCCTTTCTGGTTAACATCCCTGTCCTTTCCTCCTCCTCTTTATCTATCTATCTATCTATCTATCTATCTATCTATCTATCTATCTATCTATCTATCTATCTATCTATCTATCTATCTATCTATCTATCTATCTATCTATCTATCTATCTATCTATCTATCTATCTATCTATCTATCTATCTATCTATCTATCTATCTATCTATCTATCTATCTATCTATCTATCTATCTATCTATCTATCTATCTATCTATCTATCTATCTATCTATCTATCTATCTATCTATCTATCTATCTATCTATCTATCTATCTATCTATCTATCTATCTATCTATCTATCTATCTATCTATCTATCTATCTATCTATCTATCTATCTATCTATCTATCTATCTATCTATCTATCTATCTATCTATCTATCTATCTATCTATCTATCTATCTATCTATCTATCGATCGATCTATCTATCTATCTATCTATCTATCTATCTATCTATCTATCTATCTATCTATCTATCTATCTATCTATCTATCTATCTATCTATCTATCTATCTATCTATCTGTCTATCTGTCTGTCTGTCTGTCTGTCTGTCTGTCTGTCTGTCTGTCTGTCTGTCTGTCTGTCTGTCTGTCTATCTATCTATCTATCTATCTATCTATCTATCTATCTATCTATCTATCTATCTATCTATCTATCTATCTATCTATCTATCTATCTATCTATCTATCTCTTCTACTCGGAATGTTTTCATCCAGCAGGGGCCCCATCGGGAAATGGCCTTCTTTCCCGACTTCGAAGGCAGCCCTGAGATTGTTTACTGTCTGTTGAAGTCATAAGAGCTACTACTGTGACTATTTGGAAGTACATCCTTGAGGGTATTGGTGAGAGCTATCAATATATGGAAAGGGACGAACACACAGGACGAAGCGCTTCTAACAACTCAGTTGTTACACGCGCTTCGTCCTGTGCGTTCGTCCCTTTCCGTATTTTGCTAGCGCTCACCATTACCATTAAGTCTTTTGGAGGCTGCGGTAGTTCAGCTGTAGCATGCTGTCTGCCAGGACTTCATTAGTGCAGTTGTGGGTGCAGGACTTCAAGACGCTCGTAGAGTACCCGGCCCAACTTTGTTTCTTTTGCTTACTACAGCCGAGTTTTGATGATGGCTCTCTATTTGGTGATGGATAACTGCATGTATTCTCGAATTCCCAGACTTTGTGGGTTGCATGGATTGGTGGGCAACGCTAATAACCCGCCCCGTGCGCGAAGAGGCTACACAAAGGTGAAGGAACACCAAGAGGACGGAAAAAACGCGCCTGCCAAGTTATTTATGGCACACGCGGTTCTTGACCCTCCCGCTGCCACCAATTATCGTCTTTAGCAACGGATTATCATTCCCAAAGTATCTGCAACTGGCAGGAATCGCTTCTTTAGGCATCATTCGCCTTTATAAGAGCGGCGAAATTCCAGCTTCGTACTAGCAGGTAGCCTTTGCACTGACGATCCCATCCAGGTTACTCTAGCGTGGCCACGCATTAACGCGTTGTTCGCTTTTGCTTCAAAGCGCCTCTCTATTTACGAAAATAGGCCTATATATTGAGTATCTTGAGTAAATAATTAAAATGGTGTGGTGAAAATTAAACGACGCTTATTTTGGGAATGGTAAACCCGTTCAATATAATAACGTTCGGATAGAAGCTCATTGCGTAGTGCCACTTATTTCCGACAAGGTAGAAAGCATCTTACTCATTTCATTTTGCGCCATGTACTCCTCTTCAGCAACAATAAAACATTATTTCATATTCAAAACTGATCGGCACAAAGCGATGAACTTCGCAATTGTGCAGCGGAAGTTGATGGTGTATTTGGCCTTGAAGTACCCTATCGCTGCAACAACCCTTTTTAAACGGCAATTCGAAAGGCCTTTTGCAATTTTAGAGTTCATAATAGCATAATGTTACTTAAAGCTCGCTATCGGTGCTGCAATAAATTAAAATTCATATATCGGTGAATACTTTAAAAGGGACGGTGAAAACTACTGCGTCGAGTTTTGTTTCAAGTAAAATCCATTCTATTGTTTTTATTACCTGTGGTTACGCTTCAATGCATTACAAGACTCATTTATTGCGGTGAAAATTGAAGAATTCAGAAGTATATCATATTTTCGCGGCGAACCAATTCATCCAGTGGCGTCCTGACCGGAAAGGGCCGCATAATTATTATTTTGAAGTGCATGGTGGCGTAGCCTGGCATCACAAGTCCTTGTTCCAAAAACATTTCTATTATCAGCCAAAGCGCCACAAATAGAAACGGGTGTCAGATCACGATTAATAAAAAAAAAGCTGCGTTTCGACAAACGTTTCCTACTTATTCATTAAAACAAGAGATATGATGAATGGGCACTAAAACTAGATTCTGTGCGGGATTTTGTTGTGTAGGCGTGTTGGTGTTCTAGAAACTACGGAAAAATTCAGAGCAAATGCACCATTGCGTGCAAAGATACGTAGAATAGCCGCTTGATAACTGTGAAATACTGAAATTGCTACTTCGGTCCTATCTTGTGAAATGAGCGTAAAAAAATGCGTTAATCAAGCGATTTGAAGACCTCGATATACCTCAACACTGTCAATTGGTAATGCACAAGCGGGTTCTGCTTCTTCATTGGTGTGCTCATTGGTTCGTGTGTTGTGCTGCTGACCGCGACACCAAATATTTAAGCTTCTAGTAAAGCCCAACAGCGGAGGTGGTGTGAAATACCGGTGTAGATTGTTGTGTTTAGTAAAAACGCCTAGGGGCACATTTTTCATGAGTGTGGTTGGATTGTACAAAGACGTAGGACTAGGGGCCTCTTTAAGATCGTACAACTGCCGCATAGTGTGAGCAGCCATAGGGTATGCGTCCCGGGAAATGAGGAGAGGGTGCCCATCCGGCCAGCTCTCAAAACCTGAAACCGCGGAGAGCCTTGTAGTAAGCTGTCTCCGCCTGACGGATGAGGAGTCTTTGTTGATCGGGGTCGTGGCTCCGGATCAGCTCTTCCCAGGTGGCAAGGTCTGGGGCGCTTTGTGATTTAGCCCCAGGAGAATCCTGACACTCCAAAATTAAGTAATTTTGCGAAGTCATTCTGTGGCAGCTACTGCAGAGCTCAGGCTCCCCAGTGTCTTCATCGTGTAGTATAGAGTACGGAAGGAATCTGTTGTCCTGAAGCCTCCTCCAGGCCCTGCACTCCTTTGGAGTAAGCGACCGCAGCGGCCGCGTTTCGATGGACGCGAAACGCTAAGGCGCCCGTTTGCTTTGCGATGTCCGTGCACGTTAAAAATCCCCAGGTGGTCGAAATTATTCTGGAGCCCTCCACTACGGCACCTCTTTCTTCCTATCTTCTCTCATTCTCTCTTTTATCCCTTCCCTTAAGGCGCGGTTCAGGTGTCGCCGAGATGTGACAAAAGATACTGCGGCATTTCCTTTCCCCAAGAACCAATTTCAATTTCAGGTGTTAAGAAAGGGGTTCTGACAGTGCAGTGTGCTTAGTTTTTATGCTGTATAAGTTTCCTGCACTGGCCAGTATGTTACTCTTATAATATGACATCATCATCCTTCATTCACACAATCACTCTCCTTTTACTTTCCCTTTCCCCTGAACCCAGTATGGAGTAGCAGGCCGGGGTCACCTTACCGCAGGCCGACCTCTGCACCTTTCCTTTCGCACTGACATCGCACAGCACACCATGCACTGACACCGTGTGCTGTGCGATGTCAGTGCAGGTTAAAGATCCTCAGGTGGTCGAAACTATTCGGGAGCGCTCTACAACGGCACCTCTTGCTTCCTTTCTTCTTTCACTCCCTCCATTATCCCTTCCCTTGCGGCGCGGTTCAGGTGTCCAACGATGTATGAGACAGATACCACGTCATTTCCTTCCCCAAAAACAAATTATTATAATTACCTTTCCTTTCATTAATTACTACCTCTCTGCACACTCATTTTAGCATTTTTCCATAGACAATTATAAAGGTACTGGTACCGAGTCAGCACCTTACTTGATTATTTCTTGCCGCAATGTTAAGAATATGCCTCGTGCAGTTATCTACCATTGAATATCGATTATGATGACCTAGCCTATTTGTCAGTATTGTGTCACTCAAACTTGTGCTATGTCGGGTTCAGCGTTCGAGATGTATGCATGGGCTTTGAAAGATTCCGTAGTGAACGTGGGCTGATTATTTATAGCAAACGGTTTTAAATAAGGCTTAGGAGAGCAGAGCATGCTATTGAAAGGAGAATAATAGGCGTAACGCTGACACACATGAAGAGAGCAGAATGAAAGAAATGCGAGTTGAGCGACACTTTAAGTTGGGAGCACGCAGTGAGGCTGCGCACGCTCACTGCGTTGCATACGTTGTAAATGGCGCAGACACCACACTTTTAGATTCCCGTGCCGCAGCATCGCTCAGGTGCACGTGTACATTGTGGCGCCAACCAGTGATTTGAAGACAAACTATATATACACGCTAGGTTGAAGAAATTTTTGATTTGCAATTATTGACGACAACAATGGGTGCGGTGGCAGCCTTTTTAAAGAGCGTTAGCTCTTATTACTCGCGTTCAGACGTTTCTTCTCCGCCCGAGATTTCAAGCTGGCGGCCGGACATGTGATCGAATTGCTGCAGCAACCTGCAAAATGTGACCCCCCCCCCCCCCCCAATCACCTGGCTTTGCTCGCGCGGTCGTCGGGCCGACAAAGCGTCCGGTTCACTCTCTACGATGGCGTTGCGCTGTATACGGCGTTCCCCTATATCGTATTGTTACCGGTTATTTACAGCAGCGAGTCGACCTGAGCTTGGTGCGTTAGTGCGAAGATGGCGAGCTTCTTCCACGTCCCTTCACCTCTTCGTCGTCTCTTCAGCGTCGCGTGACACCTCTGCCTTCGCAGACGAAGCTTTTAGGCCAGTCAGTCAGGGTCCTGAAAACAGCAGAGCTTCATCCGTGCAACGTGCAAAACGTGGGTGTGGGTTTGCCGAGAGCGGCGACCTTGTGAACATTGCCGAGACACCACGCAGTTCCAGTCATTGAGCTCAAGAGAGCACAATAAACGGGCCTGTGTACTGTGACAGCAGCTTCTGGGACAGAAGACAGGCGTCCACAGCCATACTAAGACACCGGGCAGGTAGCTGACATCCCTGTACCGGCGGTCATAGCGCTGCTTAGAGCGGTGCTGCGAGGCCAGAGTGCGTAACCGTGTGAGCCTACGAGCCTCTGCAGTGTGGCCGAGGGTGCTTGAAATAGAAGACTCGGTGTCCAGAGAGGTCGGTAATATGTTGTCGAGAGAACTTCGAGGCGGACGCATATACAAGACAAAATGGGCTATAAGCAGTTGTATCATGCCTCGATGTGTTATAGGCATAAGTAATGAAAGGAAGCACGTCGTTTCAGTTCTTGTGACGGGAGTCGACATACCTGGCAAGCATGTTCATCAGTATCCGGTTTGTACGTTCAACGAGACCATTTTTTCTGGGGGTGGTACGGCGTTGACTGATGGAAATCACAAGAACAAAGGCGCAGAAGCTGCTGCACAACATCTGCCGTAAATTGACGGCCACGGTCACTGATAATGACGCGAGGAGGCCCAAGACGGAGGCTGACAGCATGTAGAATGAAGAGGGAGACTTCACCTGCGGTGGTGGAAGGTCTGGCGGTAGTTTCGCAGTAGTGCATGAGGTGATCAACGCACGCCATGACCCAGCGCTTGGCTTTGTACAAGTAGGGAAACGGTCCTAAGAGGTCAAGACCTACTTGCTCATATGGTGTGCTCGGAGGTGGCACAGAATACAAGCGTCCCGGCGGAAAAGTTGAAGCTTGAACCGCTGGCACATCACATACGCAACGCTGAGTCGCGTAACCCTGAGTCGCGCGACGCATGTTAGGCCAGTAAAAACGCTGCTTAATTCGGGTAAGGGTCCTGGCAAACCCCAAGTGCCCAGCCAGGACGTCATCGATCATTGCGCGTAGAACAGAAGAATACAGGCAAGCCGGAACAACGAGCAGAAAGCGCCCACCTCGAGGCGAGTAATTCGTTCGGTAGGGTAAACCGTCGCGAATGCAGAGAGGACTCGCAGATGTCGGATCTCCTCCGAAAAGCGGCACCAACTGCTGATCTTTGTGTTGTTTGCTCTGTAAAGTGTCAAGATCCATAAACTGTAAGAAAACGGCGGCAAGATAGTTGCCCAAGTTGTCTTCATCGCAATGAGCAGTCGCGAGTAGCAGCCGGGAGAGGCAGTCAGCGTCGGCGTGCTGTCGGCCACTTTTGTACGAGACTGTGAAATCGAGCTCCTGAAGGCAAAATGCCCAGCAGACCAACCGACCGCTGGGGTTGCCCAGATTTACAAGACCGCAAACAGAATTGTGGTCTGTGATGACAGAATAGCCACGACCGTAAAGGTACGAACGAAATCGCTGTCCTTATCTCTTTCACTCCCTCCTTTATTCATTCCCTTACGGCGCGGTGCAGGTGTCCAACGATATATCAGACAGATACTACGCCATTTCTTTCCCCAAAAACCTATTATTGATTATTATTGTAAAACAACGCCGAGGCATTCTTGCTTGGTCACGGTGTAATTCGGTTAAGACTTGGTGAGGGTGCGACTTGCCTAAGTGACAACGTGTTGATTCCTGATGTGGCGGAGCATGACCACAGCACGCAGGCCGATGACCCGCAGGCGTCATTGTGAAGTTCGGTGTCAGCTGTGGGGCAGAAATGACGCAGTATGGTTAGGCCGCTCGACTACAGGTCCAGAGTACCCGGGTTCGAACCCAACAGCGGCGGCCGCGTTTCGATGGCGGCAAAGCGCTTAAGCGCCCGTGTGCTGTTCGATGTCAGTGCATGTTAGGGATCCACAGGTGGTCGAAATTATTCCGAACCCCTCAACTAGGGCACCGTTTTCTTCCTTTCTTCTCTTATTCCCTCCTTTATCCCTTCCTTTAGGCCGCGATTCAGGTGTCGGCCCATATATGAGACATATTCTGCGCCATTTCCTTTCCCCCAAAACCAATTTTCATTTGCATTTTCCTGCGAGTTAAGAATAAACTTCAGCTGGCTGGTGAAAAAAAAATTGAAAATTGGCTTTTCGTAAAAGGAAATGGCGGAGTATTTGTCTCACATCTCGGCGGATACCTGGTAGTGGTGAAAAACCGGCATTGTCGTAGCTCAGCTATACCAGGATAAACGTAGCGAGAGCTGCAGTTTCTGTCTTGTTGCGCATGTTGTCCAGCTTGTTGTTGTGACTCAAATTTTAAGCATTGTAGACGTATTTGGTGAAACACATTGTTTATTCATTCAACTGTATTGAAAGAGAGAAACACTGCCCGATAATCAGTAAACACGCAGATGTCTCAATGCTGCTCCATACGAAGCGATTGTGATACACCGAGTCGCATCACCTCAGCTTTTATCCACACAGCGCACATACGCTGTTTATCCACGCGACCCCACACGCGGCGGCGTCAGCGGCCAAGCTCTGGCGTCATGCGGCGCGCGCCTGCTGCCCTTCTCAGGTTGCCGCGCATGCGCATTCACGCGTGGCGCCAGCGTGCGCAGCGGGCCGGCGTGGCTCCTCGCGCGGCAGCGGCGGCGAAATCGGATTTAGTAAAACGAGCTTTTGGGCAAGTTGGTTACTTTGCTTACACATAACTGCAGCGTAAAAAATTAGTTCAGCGCACTGTGCGTCCGGAAGTAGCCCCCTACCTGCACACAGTCTCGCATAACTTGAAGAAAGTAGCGAACACATTTGGGGTGCCGCTGGTTTTTCCAGCTCCGAAAAAGCTCGGCCAACTATGCCCTCGCATCTCCGGTAAGGAGACAACAAAAACTGGCTGCGGGAAAAAGCATACTAAGCCCCATGTAGAGTGCCAGGTAGGAGTGGTCTATGAAATTCCGCTGTCATGCGGAAAAGCCTATGTCGGCCAGTCTGGCAGATGTGTCAACGATCGATTGAGGGAGCATGAAAGAAATTTAGAGAGAGATGAAGATGTTAATTTAGTTAAACATTGCAGGTCTTGTCAGGATTGTTCGCCGCATTTTGAAGGTGCGAGGATTCTAGGCAAAAGCAAAGATCAAACTGCACGTGAACTACTGGAAGCTTACCATATAAAGAAAAAGGGCGCTTTTTGCGTAAGCGATACTCTGTTCATCTGTATAAAGTGGAATGTGACCTTTTTTCTGCCAGGCGATAAGATGGGTTTCACTGTGTGATAAAATTTTGTTTTTAGTTTTTTGGATTTGGTTTTTTTGTTGTTGTTTTTGTTTTGTTTTTTTTGCTTTTTTGTTTTTTGGGTTTTGTGATCGAGGTACGTGTACTTGCTGCGCGCGCATCCGCGGCGGAACCTTTATATTTCCCATTCCTGGCGAAATAAAATCAGTTGTGAGTGCAGCGTTTGTCCGTGTCGTATGTGTTTCTCCCCTTTTTTTGTGATCGTAATTTTTTACGCTGTAGTTATGTGGAAGTTATGTGGAAGCAAAGTAACCAACTTGCCCAAAAGCTCGTTTTACTAAAGCATATTTCTTCTACAGTGGGCCCATCTTTCTGTGTTATTCAAGCTCTTCCTTCTGTCGATGCCTTAATTTCCAATATTATCTTCACAATATGCCGTGCCCGGTACATTGCCGTGTGTCTTAGAAAAGCCCGGATTCCCGAAGAAGTTAGTGCCCTGTTCGGACCCGTGAAACCTTCATGGGGGCATGTAAAGCGCGTGGGAAAGATTATACGCTCAGAGCTCTGGCGTCAGGCCTGGTTGTACCAGGACTGGCTGTCGGCAACGTGCTATGACCGGTATCCACCTTGGCTGGCGGAATCCAAGATGCGCCATATCAAACGGACCACGGCTCATCTGACTGAGCTCTGGTGGAGCTCCTACCTAAGGTACGCCATTCGAGGTCCTGAGTCTACAAAGAGGAACGTACAAGCCAGTGGAAACCTCACGCTGTTAGGTGGGGTAAAACTGCCCCAGAATATACACGGTCTACTCGACAAAGGACCCAAGTACGGGCTTCCACCTTCTGTACCTGTTCAAGACCTGGCAGCACTCAACCGCCGTATAGCAAAAAAAGCGCCGACCGAGCAACTGGAGAGATGCTTACTCGAAGGTGCGGACACTCTTTTGAAAACAGCTGGTTTTTCATATAATAGTCATGTTGGCACGTCTTTGCGGAAGGTGGTTACTTACTTTCAAGATAAGGGGCTCTCTCTTCTCCAGGCCGACAAAAATGGAGGGTTTGTTGTTTTACCGGAAGGTGTTTTCCGTGAAAAAGCCCTTCAGGCTATGCAAAAAAACTTTACCCTGAAGAAAAGCCGTCCCACAACTGAAAAAAAGAGAGGGGCCAACCTATGCAAAGACGTGGGAAATGATAAACTGTCCAGGCAGATTATGAATTGTAAAGGCAATGCTTTGAAAGTGTTTTTTAGTGCCAAGACACACAAACCAGATGTACCGTTCCGAACTATTGTTAGTGAAAATGGTACATGGCAGGTGCTTGTTAGTCGGTTCCTGCAGAGATCTTTGCCAGGGCTTACCATTAATGACCCTTTTCTTATAAAGAATTCTAGAGAAGTTGTTGATTTTCTAAAAACCAACCGCAGCATTGGCTTCGCTTTCTCTGTGGATGTTGAAGATTTGTTTTATTCGATAACCCACCAGGAATTAATTGTTCGCTTCACTGAAACAGTGTATTGACAAAAGTGGTGTCATCCCCTTCCAAAATTCAGATGGTATGTCTGTTGACAATTTTCTAACACTTTTAGAATTTTACCTTCAAGGAACTTTTATCGCTTTTAACAACCAGCACTACTTACAAACCAAAGGAATATGCATTGGGTCCTGCGTAGCACCCGTGTTATGTGATATTTTTTTAGCTAGTATTGACCAGTTGTTAGCAACTGTTTTTAAACCGGACGAGGTCACAAAGGTGTACCGATATGTTGACGATTTTTTGATCTTATTGGACAAGCAGAGCCCTTTACACTACTGCGCTATTGTTGATAAGATTTTAGACGTTTTCAAACACCATGGAAAGGGACTGACCTTCACTTGCGAAGTGCCAAACGATAATTTTCTACAGTTTTTGGATATTCGTTTAAAGTTCGGGGGGGATCACGTGTGTTGGCGGTACTCTCCACGTGTGCAGAAACGTCTTTTGCCATATGATTCTGCACACTCTAAAATAATTAAAAGAAGCATTGTGAACTTATGCCTAGAATCTGCACTAGATAAATCGTGCGAACATGAAATGCAGACCAGCTTTGACGGCCAATTGGCAAGAGTATTTGACTCGGGCTACCCTCAGTCGATCGTGACGGCTGTTGCGGAAACCCTCCTGAAAAAGGTGAAGAAGAAGGCGACGTCCTCGAAGACAAGGGAAGTTGAGCGCACTGTGCGTCCGGAAGTAGCCCTCTACCTGCACACAGTCTCGCATAACTTGAAGAAAGTAGCGAACAGGTTTGGGGTGCCGCTGGTTTTTTCAGCTCCGAAAAAGCTCGGCCAACTATGCCCTCGCATCTCCGGTAAGGAGGCAACAAAAACTGGCTGCGGGAAAACGCATACTAAGCCCCATGTAGAGTGCCAGGTAGGAGTGGTCTATGAAACTCCGCTGTCATGCGGAAAAGCCTATGTCGGCCAGTCTGGCAGATGTGTCAACGATCGATTGAGGGAGCATGAAAGAAATTTAGAGAGAGATGAAGATGTTAATTTAGTTAAACATTGCAGGTCTTGTCAGGATTGTTCGCCGCATTTTGAAGGTGCAAGGATTCTAGGCAAAAGCAAAGATCAAACTGCACGTGAACTACTGGAAGCTTACCATATAAAGAAAAAGGGCGTTTTTTGCGTAAGCGATACTTCTGTTCATCTGTATAAAGCGGAATGTGACCTTTTCTCTGCCAGGCGATAAGATGGGTTTCACGGTGTGATAAAATTTTGTTTTTAGTTTTTTGGATTTGTTTTTTTTTGTTGTTTTTTGTTTTTGTTTTTGCTTTTTTTTGGGGGGGGGGGTTTGTGATCGAGGTACGTGTACTTGCTGCACGCGCATCCGCGGCGGAACCTTTATATTTCCCATTCCTGGCAAAATAAAATCAGTTGTGAGTGCAGCGTTTGTCCGTGTCGTATGTGTTTCTCCCCCTTTTTTGTGATCGTAATTTTTTACGCTGCAGTTATGTGGGAGGCGAAATCGGACATCATGCACTACGCGCCTGTTGCTCCTCTCTGGTTTTGCGCATGCGCACTATCGGCCTCTCAGGCTCAAGGTAAAATGTTTGACTGGGTAGCGTAGTGTAGCTTTCGCTACAAAACTGTCCTCCATGTCATGCTTGGCGGCGACCTTGAACCGCACCGTAAGGTAACGGATAAAGGAGAGACTGAAACAAGAACAGGATAGGTGCCGTAGTGGAATGCTCCGGAAAAAATTTGACCACCTGGGGATATTTAACGTGTACTGACATCGCACTGTACACGGGCGCCTTTGCGTTTCGTCTCCATCAAAACGCTCCCGCCGCGGTCGGGTTCGAACCCGGGTACTGCGGATGAATATCCGAGCGCCCTAACTACTGAGCCACCGCAGCGGGTGAGAGCTGGCGAAGCGCAGAGTCACATTCGGCATTCCACTCCTTTATCCCTTCCCTTACGGCGCGGTTCAGGGTGTACAACGATATGATACAGGTACTGCTTCATTTCCTTTCCCCAAAAACCAATTATTATTATTATTATTATTCCACTTGAACGGAATGTCGTCCTGCTAGAGACATGCGAGCGGGTAGGCTAAGTCAGAAAATGTTGGGAAGAAACGACAAAAGTAGAGCAAACTCCCGAGCTACTCATTTCTTTCAAAGACTTGGGCTGTTTGACGCAGTTGACAGCTTCAGCTATGGGTCGGGTGAAACGCCGTTTTTGTCAACCAGATGGCAGACCACAACAATTTGGCGTTCTCCGAGGCGGCACTTCTTCGAGTTCAGCACGAGACCCGCTCTCAGTATGCCTTGAAGGAGAACGGCTAAGCGGCTGTAATGTTCGGCAACTGTCTTCCCGAAAATGACGACATCATCCGTACTTAAAACAGCGCGAAAGACGGGGCAAAAGAAGATGACAAAAGAAAGCGCTTGTTTTATCTCTTTCTTTCCTTCCATTTTTCGCGCTGTTCTGAATATGAAACTTTACCGACAAGCTATTGTGGCCGCAGGGCAGTGCGCGCACTCGTGAGCGAACTTTGGTGAGCCTCTGTGGATTCCTCGAACACACGGGCTTGACGTCCCGTCTGTTCTCCGTCAGGTAGTTTCACGCAGTGACCGAACGCTCCGCGAGTTCTACCTTGAACGATTAATAACTGGACGCCCCACTCCAGTTGTAACCTACACAGTGCTGTGCGCGTGTGTGATTTAATTCCTCTTAAATGAACTAATCACGCGCACAACCTGGACACATTACTTATTGTGTAAATAGTTTGTACATATTACTTCTCCCCCTGTCCTCTATTCCTGTCCCCTCACCTCTTTCATTTCATTTCTCCATTCTGCCTGCTGTCTTTTATTTCCGCTGCCCCAGCTCAGGTGCTTCAGTATCGATGGCAGATGCCGGGGCTAGCAAAAATCTTTTCCTTCCTTTTTACTATTATTTTTAATAAAACCACTACCACCACCACCACCGACAAGCCAAGTTCGCCGCACTTGTGGACGTCATCCATATAACACATGCAAACTTGCCACTTCAGTCCACGCAAGAGAGTATACATAAAGCTTTCAAATGTCGCAGGAGCGTCGCATAGGCCGAATGGCATGACAAAAAATTTATACAACCCCCCTGAGGTCACGAGCGCCGCCTTTTCTTTGTCTCCGGAGCACATTGGGGCTGCGAGTACCCGGACCGTAAATAACAGAGGAAAAGTAGGAAGCCGAATTGAGGCATTCGCTGGGATCATCAACGCGTGGGAGCGGGTACACATTTTTCTTTTTTGAGAGTATTAAGGCGACAGTAGTTGACACAAAATTGCCACGTGCCATCTTTCTTTTTAACTAGCATCACAGGGGGAGCGCACGGGCTTGATGATTCCTGAATAATCCCTTTTGAAATATGTCACGGACCTGTTCATTAAAAATCTGACGTTCAGAGGGCGAGGCGTGGTAAGGCGTCTGTAGAATCGAGTATTGTTACGTCTCGCCTACAGCGCGCGGTATAGCCGGCGCGGATGCACCGGATGCCGCGGCTTCGTTCATCGCTGCCGCAACGCCTCCCGCCAAGCGCGTCCAGGCAGGTTTCAGTGCCACGTGTCGTCGTGCGTGCGTGTGTGTGTGTGTGCATGTTTTGCCCACGCTTGTCAAAGCGCGGCAGCCGGGGAGAGGAGCTCCCCAACTGGGAGGCGAGGAGGTCTGACCGGCGCCGGCCTGGCGGACGCGCCCGTCACGTCTGGACATGTTCAAGCGACGCCGTATCGGGCGCCTCTTCCCAAGCCGTTCCCTCTTGCCCTCGACTCCGAGGGTATAAAAAAAGACAGCTGCGCCGGACGCAAGAGGGAGACTTCGATTCCTTCCTTCGAGTAACGTGGTCGCCCTGACCGGCTGCTCTTTTGCGATGCCAGAATAAACAAGTTGTTCTGTTGCCAGTCGACTCATCCTTTGCCGGGACCTTCGGATGTTTCCAGCTTTGCCCCAGGCCGCCAGGCCAACGCTACCCTTGGGGCTTGCAACCCAGATGCAACAACTGGTTGCCAGCGGTGAGATCCCGACAACGGAGGCCAGCAGCGAAGATATGCGGTCAACTGTATGCTGAGCAGCACAACGACCATCCGGGAGCAGTGCAACGAGCCCTGTGTGATGACTGGTTGCCTGCAGCGGAACGACTGCGCTGAATTCTTGGCTGCGAGGTTTGGTGAGTGCGGGACTTTCTTCTTCTGAGTTTTGCCAGGCTTTTGTTAGTGTCAGAAACAGAGCTGGTAATTGTGGTTGTCGTTGCTGCCGGGTTAGTTTGCGGCAAGACAATAGTAGGCAGTAGAGAAAGCAGCATTCGGAGCAGCCATGGATTTGAAGTCGTTGCGCAAACCGAAATTGCTGGAGCTTGCAAGAGAGTTGGGTCTTGATGTCTCAGACAAACTCAGAAAACCAGAACTGCTAAGGGCGATTCTTGAGTTGGAGGCTGAGGATGACGAGCTGTCGGAATGCCTTGAGACCATTGAGGAGAGGGAACAAAAAGAAAAAGACGAGCGCGAACGTAAAGAACAAAAAGAGAAAGAGGAGCGCGAACGTAAAGAACAAAAAGAGAAAGAGGAGCGCGAACGTAAAGAGCAAAAAGAGAAAGAAGAGCGCGCTTTGGAAATGAAGCGTCTCGAGGTAGAGATGGAACGCGCTCGTAATGGAAGTCAGGCACACGGTGCAGGAGAACGAGTATCGTTCAAAATGACTGACCTGATGCGGCCGTTTAAGCTTGGAGAGGACATTGGTTTGTTCCTGGTTAACTTTGAGCGAACGTGCGAGAAGCAGGGGTTCTCTCGGGAAACGTGGCCACAGCGCTTGCTCACTTTGTTACCCGGCGAGGCGGCCGACGTAGTCGCTCGCTTGAAGAGAGAGGAGGCAGAGGATTTCGACAAAGTGAAATCGAGTCTGCTAAAAAAGTACAGGCTGTCAGCGGAGGCGTTCCGTCGGAAGTTTCGGGAAAATGAAAAAGGCAGAAATGAGTCATATACAGAGTTTGCCTACAGGCTTATGTCAAACATGCAGGAGTGGCTCAAAGAAGAGAAAGCGTTTGGTGACCACGAGAAAATTCTGCAGTGTTTCGGGCTGGAACAGTTTTATAGTCGGTTACCTGAGAACGTGCGGTACTGGGTCTTGGATAGGCTAGACGTTAGTACAGTGGCTAAAGCCGCCGAGCTAGCCGAGGAGTTTGTGACGCGTCGGGCTCGCGGAGCTAAGGACGGTCAAAAGGGTGAATTTGGCTCCAAGTCTGAGAGGCCGAAGTTCACACCCATGAGAGCAAGGGGGGACACGCGTAGTGCGGATGCGAGTGAAAGCAGTCCGACCGAACGTAAGGAGACGGCGGCAGCCGAAGCCGAACGCAGAAAGCGGTTCGAGAGGAGGCAAGCGCGCGTGTGTTATACGTGCCAGAAGCCGGGTCACTTTTCGGCGCAGTGTCCAGAAACAAAAAGAGAAGTCGTGTGTTTGTCATTATGTAGCACTGACGAGAACATGAAGCTTCTCGAGCCTTACATGCGAGACTTCCTCGTGAACGGGAAAGAGTGCCGAGTGCTTCGTGATTCCGCAGCTACAATGGATGTAGTTCACCCCTCTTACGTAGAACCCGATATGTTCACGGGCGAGTGCGCATGGATCAAGCAAGCCGTGGAAGCTCACAGCGTGTGTCTGCCCGTAGCAAAAGTGGTTATTGAAGGACCTTTCGGAGCAATTGAGACGGAGGCCGCAGTGTCATCTATGCTGCCCCCCCAGTACCCGTACCTTTTTTCGAACAGGTCCGATCACCTCCTGCGCGAGAAGGGGCTTTTGTTTGGTGAGGCTAGCGTTCAGGCCTTAACCAGACCGAGAGTTCGGGAGCTCGCTGCAAAGGCGGTGGTTGCGGGGCCGACGTTGTCGAACAATGAGAAAGGGTCGGAGGCGCAGCAAGCTGATATTCAGAGCATGTCCGAACTGAATAAAATTGAGCCTGTAGCGCTTAAGGCACCAGGTACTGGAGAGGAAATGCCCGACACGGGAAAGTTAGAAGAGCTTCCGGTCGAGCTTCCGGGACTAGGCTCAGTGACGAACAGGGAAGACACTGATCAGGTCATTAGTGACTTAATCATTAAAGCACCGCTGTCGCCTGAGCAGAAAACCGAACTACACCAACTCTTACAAGAGTTTCAAGGTCAGTTCTCTGAGAGGCCTGGAAGGACTTCTGTCCTTACGCATGATATAGAACTTACCTCCCCAGAGCCAGTACGATCCAAGGCGTACCGGGTGTCACCCCGCCAGCGCGATATTATGGAGGCTGAGGTAAAGAAAATGCTACAGCTCGGTGTTATTGAGGCGGGTGAGAGTGATTATACCTCCCCCTTGATTTTAGTTGAGGTACCGGGCAAGGAACCTCGTCCTTGCGTCGACTACCGCAGGCTTAATTCCATCACTAAGGATCAAATTTATCCGATCCCTAACATCGAGGAGCGCCTTGAGAAAGTTAGTAGCGCTCAGTTTATTTCCACCCTAGATCTTGTCAGGGGTTATTGGCAGGTTCCACTTACAGAAGAGGCTAGTAGGTATGCGGCGTTCATTTCATCAATGGGAACATTCCGTCCTAAAGTTTTGAGTTTTGGTTTGAAGAACGCGCCATACTGCTTTTCAAGCCTCATGGACAAAGTGTTGCGGGGACAGGAAGAATTCGCTTTACCGTATTTAGACGACGTAGCGATATTCTCCGCATCCTGGTCTGAGCATATGGCACATTTGCGGGCAGTGCTAACCCGCCTGCGCGAAGCGGGCTTGACAGTCAAGGCTCCCAAGTGCCAATTAGCACAGGCCGAGGTTGTCTACCTCGGTCACGTGATTGGACAGGGTCGTCGCCGCCCCTCTGAAATAAAGGTGGCCGCTGTGCGAGACTTCCCGCAACCGCGCACGAAGACCGATATTCGGTCGTTCTTAGGTGTCGCCGGCTACTATCAGAGGTACATCCCCAGGTACTCCGATATCGCGGCTCCCCTGACGGATGCTCTAAGAAAAACAGAGCCCCAAACAGTCGTCTGGAGCGAGACAAAGGAAAGAGCTTTTAGCGCCCTAAAGAGCGCCCTAACAAGCCAGCCTGTGCTACGATCGCCAGACTATACAAAAGGGTTCGTTGTTCAGTGCGATGCTAGTGAGCGAGGCATGGGCGTTGTACTGTGCCAAAGGGACCATGGAGAAGTGGAACACCCCGTCCTGTATGCTAGTCGTAAGCTGACCTGTCGTGAGCAGGCGTACAGTGCCACCGAGAAAGAGTGTGCGTGTCTCGTGTGGGCCGTTCAGAAATTGTCATGCTACCTAGCCGGCTCGAGGTTTATCATTGAGACGGATCACTGTCCTCTCCAATGGCTGCAGACCATATCTCCCAAAAATGGCCGCCTCCTGCGCTGGAGCCTCGCTTTGCAACAATATTCCTTTGAGGTGCGTTACAAAAAGGGGAGTCTCAACGGTAACGCCGATGGCTTAAGTCGAAGCCCCTAACGTAGGAATCCGCCTCAAAGTTGTTGGTTACTGATCTTTTCTTCCTGAGGCAGGATTTTTAACATATTGCTTTTGTTTAGTGTTTCTAAGTGATTATGTGCTTTCTAGTGCAATTTTCCAATTTGTGGACGCGTTCTGAGTGCTGCTTGACTACTGTAAGGAACTAGGCAGTAGTATAAAAGGGGAAAGAGCCTGGCAGAGCTTAGTGAGGGTTGTCTCGTGCTTGCTGACTGAGCGGTTGCGTTTCGGCGTAGTTCTAACGCTTGCTGGGAACGAGCACAAAAATGGCAACTCTCCTGAAGTGACTTTGCAGTGCCCTGTGTGATCCTGAACCTGAGAACGAGGCCTTCTCTGTACGCTGCGCTCAAGCAACGTCGAGGGACGACCGGTTTCGTTTACGAGCATCATCGAGCGACATCCCTCTGGACAGCGGATGCAGTCCCCTGACCATCGGGATCTCCTTCTCCCGGCGGGGCGGTCTGTTACGTCTCGCCTACAGCGCGCGGTATAGCCGGCGCGGATGCACCGGATGCCGCGGCTTCGTTCATCGCTGCCGCAACGCCTCCCGCCAAGCGCGTCCAGGCAGGTTTCAGTGCCACGTGTCGTCGTGCGTGCGTGTGTGTGTGTGTGCATGTTTTGCCCACGCTTGTCAAAGCGCGGCAGCCGGGGAGAGGAGCTCCCCAACTGGGAGGCGAGGAGGTCTGACCGGCGCCGGCCTGGCGGACGCGCCCGTCACGTCTGGACATGTTCAAGCGACGCCGTATTGGGCGCCTCTTCCCAAGCCGTTCCCTCTTGCCCTCGACTCCGAGGGTATAAAAAAAGACAGCTGCGCCGGACGCAAGAGGGAGACTTCGATTCCTTCCTTGGAGTAACGTGGTCGCCCTGACCGGCTGCTCTTTTGCGATGCCAGAATAAACAAGTTGTTCTGTTGCCAGTCGACTCATCCTTTGCCGGGACCTTCGGATGTTTCCAGCTTTGCCCCAGGCCGCCAGGCCAACGCTACCCTTGGGGCTTGCAACCCAAATGCAACAGTATGCAGATAAAGTATTGGTCATGTGATGGGTTCGAGAAGGTGGAATCGGCGGTGGTTGATCTCGAATAAAGTGAAGCACGTCCACATGCTTCAGAAGAACTTCCATTAATATCCGACGTTGGTGAATGGCGATTTGTTGATCATGGCCAAGAACTGAGATTCGGTCAGGTCGCTACATCTAGACTGACGAGCAGCGCTGTCACAGAGCGTGGCGACAGGGACAGAAATGTGTTCTTCCAAGCCGGCTAGGTTCAAACCACGCGGTAATATAGTAGGTTGGATAGAAGGATTAATAATAATAATTGGTTTTTTGAGGAAAGGAAATGGCGCAGTATCTGTCTCATATATCGTTAGACACCTGAACCGCGCCGTAAGGGAAGGATAAAGGAGAGAGTGATAGAAGAAAGGAACAAAGATGTGCCGTAGTGGAGGGCTCAGGAATAATTTCGACCTCCTGGGGATCTTTAACTTGCACTGACATCGCACAGCACACGGGCTCCTTAGCATTTTGCCTCCATAAAAACGCAGCAGCCGCGGTCGGGTTCGAACACGGGAACTCCGAATCAGTAGTCGAGCGCCCTAACCACTGGGCCACCGCGGTGGGGAGGTTAGAATGATTAATGTTCAAAAGCGTGGCCTGACCCTCTTACGCACCAACGACGCTCCAGGAAAGCAGCACTCTCTTCGCCCAAGCAAGGGAAGCGGGTTTCACTAGAGCGTCGAAGGCAGCGCAGACAGCGCTCGAGGCGACAACTGGGACCAAGAAGCTGGACATCGCTGGAACGACGGTATCATCGGAGACAAAAAACGCTTTGGGATCCCGCGGCGAGTATTCTTTGAGGGCGGACAGACGACTAGGACTTAATGATATCCCGCCAGTGTTGAAGTCGAGAGTTGTCCCGCACTGTTGTAAAAAGTCAACAGCCAGGATAATGTCGTGCGTAAAGCGAGGGAGCACCATGAATTCAGTTCGGGACACGTGGCCTGCGATCACTACATTTACATAACAAATACAAAGAGGAGCCAATGATTCGTCGCGGACACCGCAAAATATGACAGCACTATCCCAATCGAACAATATTTTAGGACCGAGTTGATTCATGAAATAATAACTCATCACCGACACTGTGGCACCAATATCCAGTAAGGCTATAACGCAAACACTGTTCACTAACACTTCCAGGCGGTTCTTTAACATAATGACGCTCAAAGGAATTTGCAATATCGATGACCTGGTCTTGTTTCCCGGTGGTGGTGAAGGACGGCGGGGCGAATGCTATTGGCGGGAGCGGTGAGCGGGGGATGTCAGGCTATGGTCAGAGGCAGGTGAGTCGTTCCGGTGTAGTGCGAAGCCGTGTAAGCCCTGAGGAAATGGGAAGGCGGACCCCGAACATCCGCACTGAAACTACGTCCACGATGTGGCCATTATCTCTGGTAGCGTGAAGGCTGGCCCCAGCGGCGGCAGAATCGGGATATGTGTGCGAGCATACCTCAGCGGTAAAAGACTGGCGGGTCGAGAGGACGCTCAGGATAACAGTCGTCGCTGACAGGATCGAAGCGGACATCAAAGACAATTCGTTGATGGCGTTGCAGATGAGGTGAAGCGCTTTGGTAGGAACGTGTGAGCAGAGCAGGGTCGCGGGAGTCATTGCGAGGTGCACGGATAGCGGTGTGATTGGTAGAGCTCTAAGGAGAGGTGTGCTGGACAGGAGCTGCCTGCAGGGACGAGCTGTCATACGTGATTTCACTGCGGAAACAAGATCTAGAGGACGAGAGCGTTCCTCACGAACGATTTGTTGAATCATGTCGGGGAGGCTTGCAAGCTCATGGGAATCCACGCTAGCAAAAGTGGTGATAGTAGGCAAGCGGCCAAGATTAGGGGTAACAGGACGGAGCTTATGCGCTCCAAATGTGCGGAAAAGTTTCATCCCGTCGTTGGCACAGTCCATGTTGTATTTGCTGATCAGAAAATTGTATACATCGTACGTGATGCCTTTGAGTAGATGGCCAACTTGGCCTTCTTCGAAGATCCGTGGATTAACCGCTTTTGCATAGCTTCAGCAATCTTCAAAGAACGTCGTGCAGGTCTCACTAGGCACTTACGCTCGCTGCAGCAAATTCTGCACACCGCATTTCAGTTTTGCAGAGGTATCCCCGAGACTGCTGCGGATCTCTTCCAGAGAACGGTCGCAGCTCGCAAAGGACGCTTCATGGCTCTCAAACTATGTCAACGCGGTGCCGTCCGAAAAGAAAACAGCATTGGTGAGCTTAACGGTGGCATCCCAATAAGTATATTTGCTCACCCGCACGTAATTGGTGAGCCACTCGTCCACGTCTTCCCCAGCCTTTCCAGAAAAGACCCGCGGCTAGGGATAGTGCAGCCAAGTTGGTACCGCTGCTCTTTGCTGCCGTTCGTCTGCTTCCTTGGTCATTGTCACGGGCAAAGGAGCAGTTCGGCGAGTCTTCGGTTCCAGCGATGTAGGGAAGGGTCCGTGCTGATATGTCCGGCTCCTGCACCACGCTTTTACAGGTTTTTTTTTACAGGGGAGAATAGACCTGACCTTAGTGCGTTTGTGCAAAGATGGCGATCTCGGTTGGTTGGTTGGCCTCAAATAAAGCTGGCACATATTCTCTACTGGGGAGTGGCCAAAACAGTGGCTGTTAATTACTGGAAACAAAAATTTTTGAAGGGAAAATCAGTAGCAATAGTATATAGTCTGACAGATTGGAAGACGTAAAGACAGGGATCTTGTTGACTTGGAGATCAAAGCCGTGAACATGGCTGATGTGCACAATCATATGCAATGCCTGCAATGTTCCAATTTCGTACTGACTGATAGCGGGATGAAAAAAAATTAGAATGGGAGTCGCTTTGTTTCTTGATTGAATTTTGCACAGCAAAGGGCACACTCCTGTCGCTTCGTTCGAGCAAAGAAGCGCCTATGGAGAGAACAACCTCAGCGGACACGGGCAAACCCATCTTGTTCCCCGTCTCTTCACCTCGTCTTCGTCTATTCAGTGTCGCGCGATAATATGTACCATCAGAGCGGGTGCCGAGACTGGTGCCACTTGGGGTCGCCATTTGTGACAAACTAGTGGCCAACCCGTGGCCTATCAAACTTGTGGCCCACAACAGAGGGCTTGAAGTGGTGGCAAACTAATCGGCATGGTTCAGCGCACAAAGTTGTTAGTCGAGTTGAAGCCTCCAGCGCGTTGTGTGAGGGATTCGTGCCGATGCCTTTAGTACTAAAAAAACGGCCGTGGCTTAGCTTGGTTAAGCCTGGTGATTGCGAAGCTTCTCGTTCTTCTTCCGTCTCCGTAGCTCGCTGATGCTTCATCTTTGCATTCTGCCGAGCTTCCTTGTTCGTAGGCACCATCGTAACATCTGGCTGTATGAATGCCTTGGCGAGAGGAGCGGAGCGGTTTTATACAGCTGGTGTGACGTCACTCTGACCGTAGCGCCCCTGGTGAGAGGAGCGGGAGTTAGGCCGCCGTTGGTGGCTACCGCCTCGCCTCGCGACGGCGTGAGATGGGGCCCCGTTTTTACACAGATGGTGTGACGTCACACCGACCGTAGCGCCCCTGGTGAGAGGAGCGGGAGTTAGGCCGCCGTTGGTGGCTACCGCCTCGCCTCGCGACTGCGTGAGATGGGGCCCCGTTTTTACACAGCTGGTGTGACGTCACTCTAGGTCACGTGGTGTGACGTCACGCAGCGAAGTCACGCTAAAGGTCAATGGTGCCTACCACCGCCTCGCCACGGAACGGGCTGAAGTGCGACCCAAAATTGTATTCCTTCGCAATAAAAACAAAATGACGGTGACCTTCGCAGGGCCGTGGCGGGCGAACCTCCAGTCGGAGAGGGATGGGGGTAGTACGAAACGAATCGTAGTTTCGTGGTGTATACGTTGGTATCCGAATTTGAGACCTGGGTGTGAAGTTCGGATATAAGGAATTTGAGGCTTGAAAAGAACGAAGGTGCACGTTAATAATCATCACTAATAATAATGTAAAACATAGTCGAAAGCATAGCTGAACACAACTTATCTAATGCTCTTCATCTGATTTCGCATTCGCGAATAATTCTTTAGTTTTTGGTTTCGAGGAAAAACTATGAAAATAAAACAAAATATAGCAACATAAAGCTAGAGAACTGCTTCGCCACATTTCGCTGCAACGCAGTGAACACAATAGATATAGTTAGGGCAAAAATGCTGTAAAATCGCCAACTTATTTGGAAAAAGGTGTTACCTGCGCCAATGGAAAATTGGAGCGGACATTAAAGCTCCACCCGCTACGATGGTTCAGTGGTTAGGGCCCTTGGCTACTCATTCGGAGTTCCCGGGTTCGAACCCCACCGCGGCGGCAGCGTTTTTATGGAGGGAAAACGCTAAGGCACGCGTGTGCTGTGCGATGTCAGTGCACGTTAAAGATCTCCGGATGGTCGAAATTATTCCGGCGCCTCTTTCTTCCTTTCTTCTTTCAATCCCTCCTTTATCCCTTTCCTTACGGCGCGTTTCAAGTTTCCAATTAATTGGTTTTGGTGAAAGGAAAATGGCCTGGCTTAGCTTATCGTTAAGCCTAGGATGCGAAGCATACGTCGCTTGGCAAGCCGTACTTCTCGTTCTTCTCCCGTTTCCGTGGCTCTTTGTAACTTGCGCTTTGCGGTCTGGCGAGCCGCCCTCTCCCTGGCCGACATCTCGCTGTTCAACTGACTCAACGAGTGCGTCGCATTTTATACAATTGCGTGACGTCAGTATCTCCTAGCGGTAGGAGCGGGAGTTAGGCCGCTGGCGGAGGCTGCGCGTCCGCAAGCGAGCGCACGAGTTGAGCCCCAGCTTTCACAGCAGTTGTGACGTCATATCACGTGGTGCGCCGATGTAGGTCAAGTGGTAGCTACGCGGCCGCGCGCGGCGCAGCAAGGAAGAGCTCGATTGTGCGGCTAGTATGCTTCGCATAAAATGGCGCAGTATCTGTCTCTTATATCGTTGGACACCTGAACCGCGCCGTAAGGGAAAGGATAAAGGAGGGAGTTAAAGAAGAAAGGAATAAAGAGGTGCCGTAGTGAAGGGCTCCGGAATAATTTCAACCACCTGGGGAACTTTAACATGCACTGACATCGCACAGCACACTGGCGCCTTGGCGTTTTTCCTCCATAAAAACGCAGCCGCTGCGTTCGGGTTCAAACCCGGGAACTCCGGATCAGTAGTCGAGCGCCCTAACCACTGAGCCACCGCGGCGGGTGTTCAAGTGTCCAACGATATACGAGACAGATACTGCGCCTTTTCCTTTGCGTCAATAAAAACAATTAATATTATTATTATTATTATTATTATTATTATTATTATTATTATTATTATTATTATTATTATTATTATTATTATTTAAATATTATTATTATTATACATTAAAGCTCCACCTTGACGGTATGGCACGATAGCGTAATGGGTTAATTCCCATATTTGCAGAAGGTCTTTCTCTGTATTATTATATCCCTGGGAGTCCTCATTCCGCCCAAACGCGCGGGACTCAGCTGGTGCAGTCATAGTTTGCTCGCACATCGTTCTCGACAAACCCGACGCCACGAACGCCAGCATAGCTTCCGCGCCGAACGAACGCGCAGCAAGCCGCAAGCTTCGTGGTGAACGCGCCTTGGATGTGCCCTGCGTTGTTCGCCGCTCACCCCGTGATTAATTCGCCCCCGCACGGCCTCACTGCGCCCTTTTGGTGTAGTGGCGTACATTTCAAGGAGCAGGAGGAGGAGGGAGTGGTTTCAGTGGGCGCCGCCTGATGACGCAACGTGCGCGCCAAGCGAAGAGGAAAAGTAGAGGGAACTCAGTTTGCTACTCGCTTAACTGCGACTTCTGTAATTTCCATGATCACAATACTAATATACACCACTGTACATGTTTCTAAAGCACCCTTCTATAACACCGTATTCACTAAACGCGCCTTTGTTCATTCCAAACCATCGAGCTGGTAAGACAATAAAGACAATAAAAATTGGCAGTCGCTTAGCTCAGCTATTCCAGGATATGCGTCGCGAGAGCTGCAGTTCCAGTCTCGTTCCGTATGTTGTCGACCTTGTTGTTGTGGCGAAAATGTTAAGCATTGAAGTAGTATTCGGTGAAAGATTGTTTATTTATTCAATTGTTTTGACAGAGACAAACACTGCCCGATGATGGTAAAGTAACGCGCAGTTTTCTCAATGCGGCCTCTAAAGTATTTAGACTGGTTTGTTTCTCTCTCCTACACAAGATCAGTGGTTGTTCCCCACTGTGCAGTCTGAAATGCGAAGATCGCTAGCTCCGTACGAAGCGATTGTGATAAACCTTGTAGTATCACCTCAGCTTTTATACACACAGCCACCATAAACAGTTTATCCACGAGACCTTTAACGCTCTCGCGTTAAAAAACAGGAATTGTCGCTTATACATCAACGCGCGGGGGGGGGGGGGGGGAAGCATTTTAGAAATAAAAGCGAACGCCACCAGTTGGAGTGAGCTAAGGCGTTGAAGAATGCATCAGCGACGTGTATTTATTCCGAAGCTTGTCAACGCAACCCGTAACGTGCCCGTGGCCCGCACATGCTATGGTGAGTAGCGTCGTACGCCCGCAACCCTTAAAAAATGGCCCAGACAGTCTATAGATTTCTCATACACTCTATTGCCTTCCTATAGATATTTCTTTTTGTCTATTTATAGCTTACAAATAGTATATAGTCATAAGTCTGCCAAAAGTGCATGGCCATAAATTTATAGATTGTCTATAGACTGTCCATGGGATTTCTATTGCGTATATACTCTTCTCTAGGCTTGTCTATAGAGAGTCTTTAGAGACTCTCCATAGACAAAAGTTAGAAGTTTATAAGCAGTCTATAGACTGTCTAAATTGATTTTTGTAAGGGCAAGGTGCGGCGAGATACGTCGCGTTGTGCGCATCCGATTTCGTTATTCGCAGAGTCGTTGCCACTCGCCGCGGTGGCTCAATGGTTAGGGCGCTCGGCTACTGAGCCGGAGCTCCCGGGTTCAAACTCGACCGCGACGGCTGCGTTTTTATGGAGGAAAAACGCTAAAGCTCCCGTGTGCTGTGCGATGTCAGTGCACGTTAAAGGTCCCCAGGTGGTCGAAATTATTCCGGAGCCCTCCGCTACAGCACATTTTTCTTCCTTTATTCTTTCACTACCTCCTTATCCCTTCCCTTACGGCGTGGTTCAGGTGTCCAACAATATATGAGACAGATACTGCGTCATTTCCTTTCCCCCAAAAAATAATTATTATTATTGTTATCAGAGTCGCTGTCTACAGAAGCTCAGTGCGTACGCCAAAAGAAAAAAAATGGCTGCGGTTTAACTACTGCTAAACCTGGTTAGAGAGCAAAAGCTGTGGTGTGTCGGGCAACTGTAGACACGGCTTGGCGTAACGCTGACTCTTTTCCGCCCTGCCACCCTGGCAGTTGACAGTTTAATGGCTGATCACGAGAGGATGGTCACACCAATGAACGATGCCGCCTATTGCTGCAGTGCCGCGTGTCTGCCACAACGTTGTCAGTGCTAATGCATGCAGACCACATCTCTCTCTAGAACCACTGCCACGTTCCTCAAAGCGCGATAGCGGCGTGCACTGTCCTAGGGACCCAGCTATGCGCCTTCCTTTCCTTTAAGATCATGGAAGGCTAGTACATTGTCAACACCAAAGGCAAAGAGCACAATGACCGCCGACGATCTATAGATTCAGTACCGCGTTTCTGCTAGAACGCTTTGAATGCCAACGCATGCAGCGCACATTTCTCATTACATACATTAAAGCGCGACTGAGGTGTCCACTGTCCCACGGGGCGAGATATGCGCCTCTCCTTTGCTGTGGAAAAAATTGAAGATTGGTTTAGAAAATATGTTTTGTGGAAAGGAAACGGCGCAGTAACTTCCTCACATATATCGGTGGACACCCGAACCGCTCACGGCGACGGCGCGCGGCGCAACACCTATGTTTCGGCTGAAGGTCGGCTGATGATCAAAATCCGGCGTACGTAAAACGCGCCTCTGCTAGCCCCGCGAGACTTTTGCTTCAAAAACTTTTTAATGACACCCGAACCGCGCCATAAGGGGAGTAAGCTTTGTGGAGGGGAAAGAAAAACGGAAAGCGTTGCCGTAGTGCAGGGCTCCGGAATAATTTCCGCCACCTGAACATCTTTCACATGCAATTATACCGCAAAGCACACGGCCCTATTTGACCCATCAAAACGCAGCCGCCGCGGTTGGGATAGAATCCGTATACTCCGACTCAGTAGCCGAGCGCTCTAACCAATGAGCCACCACGGCAAGTTTCTCTTCTTTGCGGTTGAAACATTTGGAGGACGCTTATGCTTCGTCTTAAGAGTGAGACATGACAGCATGTTGCAGTTCTCTCAAGGGGTCTACGGAACGCCACCGCCAGGAAAGGATGCCTGTGTAACATATCTCGGTGGACACCCGAATCGGCCCGTAATGGAAGGAAAATGAAATGAAAA
This sequence comes from Amblyomma americanum, assembly GCF_052857255.1. NCBI lineage: Eukaryota > Metazoa > Arthropoda > Arachnida > Ixodida > Ixodidae > Amblyomma > Amblyomma americanum. The sequence continues at coordinate 107,164,365 of NC_135504.1, read as the reverse complement.
TTGGTTTTAAGGAAAGGAAATGCCGCTTGTTACTATTCTCGCTGGACACCGGTACCGCGCTGTAAGGGAAGGAAAATCCCTTCCCTTACGTCACGGTTCAGGCGTCTACCGAGATCCGGCACATACTGCGGCATTTTCCGCTCACATCCAACGCCGCTGACGCCGACGACACCGCCTTTTCTACAACACGGGGCCCCTAACGCCGTCGCGTTAATATAGACCGACATTTTAGACAGTTACTAAGCCATACCTGGCGCGGTGGCTCAGTGGTTAGGGCGCTCGGCTGCTGATCCGGAGTTCCCGGGTTCGAACCCGACCGTGGCGGCCGCGTTTCGGTGGAGGCGAAACGCAAAGGCGCCCATGTACTGTGCGATCTCAGTGCACTAAAGATTCCCAGGTGGTCGAATTTATTCGGGAGCAAAAAAAATATTAATTGGTTTTTGGGGAAAGGAAATGGCGCAGTATCTGTCTCATATATCGTTGGACACCTGAACCGCGCTGTAAAGGAAGGGTAAAGGAGGGACTGACAGAAGAAAAGAAGATGGATGTGCCGTAGTGGAGGGCTCCGGAATAATTTCGACCACCTGGGGATCTTTAACGTGCACTGACATCGCACAGCACACGGGCGCCTGAGCGTTTCGCCTCCATCGAAACGCAGCCACCGCGGCCGGGTTCTAGCCAGGGAACTCCGGATAAGTAACCGATCAGTAACTCCAATACATCACCAGTTTGTTCCTTGTTTCTTTAAGTCCTTCGTCTATTTCTTTCCATACGGCGCTGTGCAGGTGTCAGCCGAGATATGAGACAGATACTGCTCCATTTACTTTCCCCCAAAACGAAATTTTACTAATCCATTTGTACACATGAAAAACCTACACAAACTGCGGCCTCGAAGAAAACACGTTGATTTACCTCAACAAACACCTTTAATACTTTCTCACTGAGAAATCAAATAAAAAGCTTCCGTGCCTTGCGGAGATAAGTGTAAGCAAAGAAAAATGTTGGACGAGTTTTCTGCCCTGTAAATACATTTTAAAGACTTCGAACACAAAACCGCTCTTTTTTCGTGTGCTTGATAGGATTGCCTGAATTTTTGATTCAGTTTTCGCGACAGGTTAATGGCAGTAAGTGCTGTGTTCCAGTAGTGGATAATATTTGGCACATGTGATGAAGTGCAGGTTACACCGGGCAAGATAGCGAAGTGCTCCCTCCATAATATTTCAGCACAGACTATTGCACAAACAAAAAATTTACCGCAGAAGAATTGGAAGTGGCCTAACTTGGCTAACCCAAGAATTTGGCGAAAAACAAGGACGCTGGCTAAGCGTTTTAAACCTGTCCATGGCATATCCGCTACAAGCTCGCGACAGCCTTTCTATACAGGTTATTTTTGAAGCGAAAAGTTTCACTAGGCTCGTCAACACACAGATTTGGCACAGCTGCGCATGCGCTAAACAGAGTAACGTCACGCGGAGCGCAGGTGGCCGCTGCTGCCGCAGCCGTCGTAGCCACCGCTGACTCCGTCGTCTGACTGTGAAACCGAGTGACGTCACGCGGAGCGCAGTTGGCCGCTGCTGCCGCAGCCGTTGTCGCCGCCGAGCACTGCCTCCGTCGTCTAACCTTTCGCCATAGAAGGAGGAGAAGACCGAGAAGTGGTAGCCTGGGAGTTGGCTCAAAGGCAGCGAAAATATGAAGACTGCGAGGCTAGACAAGCTGCTGAAACGCCAGAATCAGGAGAGGCACGCCTTGTTAAACGCTTTTCGCTTCGAGATATCCAGGCTAACACTTTAGCTAAGCCTCAGCACAACTATTCTTGTTACGAAAGCAACACTACGCCAGCCAGCGAGCCATTTCGGCTCGTCGCACCATTCAGCTGTGTGCCGTATGACATGGCTAGAGTGAAATTGAAGATAGAGTGTGTCAAGCGCATGTGCCGCCTGTGTATGAAAATTGAGGCAAAAAAGGGTAATTTCCGCTAGGATCGTTGCGAACGTTAGCCTTCCCTAGGTGTCTTTTTAGAGGCGGCAGAACCACCACCAGCGCGCTGCGTAGCGTAGTGGTTAGTGAACTCGCTTCACACGCGTAAGACTTGGATTCGATTTCCGCTGAACGAGCAATTTGTTTTTCTTTTTTAATTTTAAATAACAGTTTGTTTCCGTGCAAACAAGCCTTGGTAGCTAAAAAAAAAAGACAACCGAAACTGCAACTGAAGTTTGTGCAGCGCCGCCTTACTGCTGCCGTGGACATCACCTTGTCAACGTAAAACGGCCGGAATGTCCGTGCCACGCAGCGCCAATTTTGAATGCGCGTTTAGAGCACACCCGACGTTACTCTCCAAGCTCCGATCTGTGCTTTTAGCAGATGATTAAGACAAACACGCCCTTCAAATAGTGTTGGGAATTGTTTCGTTCAGCTTGACGTCTGCGAGCTGCACACAGTGCGTCACGCAGACGTGCGCTGTCACTGAACGAAGTTTTCGTCTGCGAGGTGACTGTAGTGTTTTCTTGCAGCTTGTGAAAGAGGGAAAATAAAGCACAATTGGATCAGCTCAGATTTGGCGGCGGCGCACTGCACACAATGCAGCGAACGTTGCGCTGTCAAGAGTCCTAGCCACCGGTTAGACATATGTCAGCCGATGGATGCGCGAGCTGCATGATTGTGAAGCATGGACGGCTAAGTTATCGACAAAAGTGGGCACACACACTTCACTGTGGAAGTATGAGTGAACTCAGAAGTGCAATCAAGCCGCCTTGCCGAACTGCAGTGCAGCGTATGCAACAATGATAGCTGTATTCAAAAACATGGGCGCAGTTATACGCTTAACTGCATGAAAAAAAAAGTGCAGTAATGAAGACATAAGTGCAACTTCGCACTTCAGGCTATAATGAGAGCGCATATGCATGTGTGCAGTAGAAGTGGAAGAAAACGCGGCTTGAGTAGATATTGTTTATTATATTGAACTTACATATAAATATTCTTTATTTCCTTTCAGTGTACAGTCAATAGTCGGCAATGAAAAGGCTATTTTAAATCGGTTTGAGCTCCCAATGCTCTACAACTGCACCTTCAAAGGGGGAAGGAACAAAATTTTTGCGTTTCGCATTTTCTCATACATTGGTAAATATAGATTACTACGTGGTAATCAATTAGGTACCGGGTAAACAGACTATGATTGTGGTCACGAAGACATAAAGAAACGGCAATAGCTGCTTGTTCAGTCTCTCGCATTCCGGCTCATCGGGAAGGCTAGTATGGTTAAGAGGCACAGGTTAATAAAACCACAAAGAAGTCATTGAAGCTATTTGTGCATGTTACATGGGCACTAAATTTACTTGTTACTTCTTTACTTTTAAGTAAATTAAATTTGCTAAATGCAAAGCTATTCCGCTTTAATTTTCCTGTTTCGCAAGCTCAAAGAACGCACACTACAATCAATTCGCCGGTGACGGTGCCAAAGGTGGGCGAGGGGTGGCGGCTGCCACACCAGAGATTTGCTTGACCACATTGCAAATTTACCTACTGTTTCAGGAGGAATGTAACTGCAAGAAAAGGAGCACACGTACAACCGTCACTTACCATCTGACACCACATTTATGATTATGATGTGGCCTTTCTGGTTAAAAAGAAGGGGATCATATGCATTAGTGATATAGTTGTAGCTCTGCGACACAATGAATTTACAATCTTGAAACGTTTTTATGAAGACCTGCGTGGCCAAGATTTCTCTCATCCTTTCCGGCGTCCGACCCAAACCTGGGTAGGGCTGTTGTCGTGGCCTTTATTATTATTATTTGTTTTTGTTATTTTATTTTGTTTTTGTTTTGCTTTTACGTTTAAGGTTTTGACTGCTTTTGCGTCGAATGCACGACACTGTTTTTGCTACGGTTGAGTGACACTGCTATTGCTAAGGTTTTGTTTGGTATATCTTTCTATTGTAACCTGGTACTTCGTGTAATATTTTCATAAGCTACAGCTTTAAGCGAATTGTAGATGAGCCTTCTGCGTTTTGTTTTAATCTTGTAATTTGGATATTACATGTTACTGGGTTGTGAGCGATAGAGCGGTGGCACACGGTAAATGAGGGTTATAAATGTGCCCCTTTTCTTCTAATAAACACTTGATAGAGTGAGCATGTGTTGTCTTTTTCTTCCTTGTGTTATCTTCATTGCCATGCAGTTTTTTCAGTCATGCACCATTTCGCCCTACAGGCCGTCATTCTGAAGTGACAGCCCACGTCTGCGTGACGCACTGTGTGCAGTCCGCATACGTCAAGCTGAACGAAACAATTATCTGCACTGTTTTAAGGGCGTGTTTGTCTTTAATCATGTGCTAAAAGCACAGATTGGAGCTTGGAGAGTAACGTCGGGTGTGCTCTAAACGCACATTCAAAATTGGCGCTGCGTGGCACGGACATTCCGGCCTTGTCAAGATAAAACTATTGGTGTCTTCGGCTGAGCCGCACTGCCTCCGTGCCGGTGCTTAGGAAGTGACGTCAGATACGGCACGAGTGGCACATCCACTTGCACCTCAGCCGAACGTGCAAAACATTCTCATCGTGCTGTTGCTCTTTCTGTCATCTGTTCACGATGGCCTCCGAGACCCTCAAAAATCTCGGAGGCCATTCTTACGAGCAGCCGACGCCAACGACTGCAGTCGGCAATTTGTACAGCTAGCAATGCGCAGGAACGGCGTTCATAGCGATGGTGGGCAAGGCGGGAACCACGACCATGCTCATGAAATACTGTGACTGTGCTTGTGCAGGTTTGTCAGACACACCACAGCGGTTTGCTTGCCGGTTTTGATGCATACGCTTTAGAGCAGCTAGAGGGACTTCCGAAAATATCTGCCGACGATTCTCAATCCAATCTCAGCTCCCCACATTGTCAGTGTATTGATATGTATTTTATCCTATGCTCACGTTGACAAAAAGTATGATGTCATAAAGTGCAGGCGTGCCAGATGAACCGCATTTGCCGTCCGCCGCACTAAAAATATTGACGAACCTTTTATTTTTTCAAACGGTCAAGGCACAGCGCTCACCGGCCGGTGGCTGCATGATTGCAGCGCGAATAAATGCATTGCAGCCGCTACAATATTTAACATTTCTTTAAAGTATGCCCACTTGTGATGCTTCGTGTTTTTTCCTCTTCGTCGATGCTTCCTATCGGCCACTGTGTAGAGATATTGTCTGCGCAAACAGCGTCGTCTGCCCGCGACGTCTGCTAGCGCGAGCTGCACGACGGGATTGCACCGCTCTCCACCGTCGGTCTCCACGGTGGCGATGTGGCGCGCACTCGTGTCGTGCTCGTCCCAGCCGAACGTACGGCACTGCACGAGTGGCATCCAGCCGAACGTGGGGCACCGCACTAGTGCGCTGAAAACTCCACGAGTGCCGTCAGCCGAAGACACCATATGTTGACAAGGTGAAGTCCACGGCAGCAGCAAGGCGGCGCTGCACTTTTTTTAGCTACCATGGCTTGTTTGTATGAAACCAAAGTGTGCTTTAAAATAAAACAAATTTCTCATTTAGCGAGAATCGAGCCCTAATCTTTTTCGCGTGAAGCGAGTTCAGTAACCACTACTCTACGCAACACGCGTGTTCTGCCACTTCTAAAAAGGAGTCTAGAGAGGGATTGCGTTCGCGGCGATACTAGCGGAAATCACACTTCTTTTGCCTCACTTTTCGACTTTCGTTTGACACACTATATCTTCTAGTCCCCTCTACCGTGGCCAACGAACGGCCTTGAGCCGCCGTCCCGTAGCAACACCGCAGCAGCGCTCCAACAGATGGCGCCACCGTCGACGCCGCTGCCGTCGCCGCTCGCTCCCTCAGCAGGTGTGCTCCGCTGGGGTAGAGGGAGAGGAGGTGTCGCCTCGCGGGGGTGTATATATATTGTGAACTCTGAAGCGCTGGCAGACGACCGACGAAAAGAGGACGTTAGGAGGAGGCACTGATGAGCAAGTCAAGCAGCCAGGCAGATAACAGGGGCCACGACTGCACTTCAGCGAGTAAAGAAAAGAAGCTTTCGCGGCTTTATCTGGAACCACGGTTTTATTAAGGTGAAATCACGGTATGGCTCATTGGCAACGAAGCGCGGCGTCGTTGACACCAAAAGTGGTCATGAAAAATCCATTGCATTTTCACTGTGGTACCACAGAAAAGTCAAAATATCTTCCTGAGGTGCCGAGATATGAACTCAGGAATTTCAGATTGCAAGGCCTGGATGTAACCCACAGGGCGCCAAACCAGGTTGCTTGTTGCCGAGCGAAGATGAATCTCGTGTTTTCGTTGGCCTAGGACTGTATACTAAAGTGTATCATTAGAAAGGAAAAGAAAAAATTAAATAAACAGAGAAATAAAAGGGGAAGATAACTTTAAGAAAAGCAATCCTTTCATTTTCAAAGCAAGTAGGTAGCGTTAAGTTCGTTCCGTAATGTTTAAATGCTTTGTTTAGGTTACAGAGCCAGGTGGCAACTTTTTTAGCGAAACACATTACGGTAATACTAGTTTATATGGTGAGAGCTGGGAAAGCAGAGTAATGGTGCTGGCGTTGACTAAGTTGCTATAGCTTCCCAGCGATTTATCTGCTAGATCAGGCCAGAAGCTTGTTGCTCCTAGTGGCTTTGTAATCACATCGCTGGAAGTTCTGATTCTTCCCTAATTTTGAACTATGCACACTTTCATTATCACTGAAATCGGCACTAGGGCAATCGGGTGACATTTACCATTCACAGGGAGTTTACATAAAGGGAGGATTTCGATGCCGCTGCAGTAATTTCATATATAAATAAACGCTCATAATGAAGTTTCTACGCGCAAGGCAGCACCACGGATATGTTACAATAAGAGTCGTTACAGCGGGCTGCACCGGAGTGGCTTCAACCGCATGAAGCTTTCAAACGGACAGTTATTACAGAGCAGGTATGTTTCAAGAGTGCTCTTCAGTTGAAGTTTGAGCAAGGTTCTTGGAGATTATGACCAAAAATCTGTGCTCAAATGCGGATATTAAAAGCGGCAGAGCGGGTGCAACACAAGGATTATTAATTTTTGTATTTTTCGTATATAATAAAGTGTTGTGTATATAGGAGTGATTTATTATGATGAAGTGCTCATTGGAAACCTTGCGTGATTATTTAAATGCAAACAAATATTTTTCTTCGTTTTAGTCGTCAGAGGTAACGATATTCTAAAAGGAAATTAATATAATGCATGTTGCTTACCCATCACATTAGTGACATCAGTCTCGTGCCGTATGAACACAAAAAACTCTGACCCTTTCAAGAGGAATGGTAACCTCTGTCTACTTACAAACGTATTGAAAAGAAGACTTTGGCTCGGCCCTGAGAAAGTCAGGTCCCTTTGTGTAATCCTTTTGAGCAGATACAGGGTGCTTTCGCATTGCTTGTTAAGGTTTCCGCACTAACAGCCATCTTTTTCCTTCTGTTGTAAATTGTTGTGGGGGTAGGCATTGTGCAGCTAAGTTGGAAGGTTCTGAGTTAATTTGGGGAGTAGAATAGCATCTGCGCAGTACAGCCTTGTTTGAAACCACTAGAAAACCTGGTTGAAAAAGACCAAAGTAAAAGAGAATATGGCATACATAAGTAGGTTTGAATTACCTTAACACAAGTTATATCAGTTCAAAGAAGCTCTCCTTTCGGGCACTAGGCAACGATGCCGTAATTTCGGGCTGAAACAAACTACAAACTGCAATATCGCTGGCATTTGGAGCCGTCTTACCTGTCAAATGTGTTTTTCCGAGCTTAGCCTAGATTGAATCGTGGGCTGAGAGGTAAGAAAGCTTGCTGTGCATTCTGTTACCTTGTTGTTAAGGTCGTGGCGTGTCGGTGGTGCCCTTGTGGCCGATTATCCTCCTTGCATCCGCGAGTGCTTGGTTCGATCCTCTGTGGCACCGGTTACCCTTCGGTTTTCTAATGCTACAAGATATTTCAAGAGCCGGTGCTCGTCTTTTTTCGGGTGCAATGCTTGGGAAAGGGGTCTTGTGCCAAGCGTGTACCAATCCTTTGCCTTAATAGGTCAGTGATTCTTACCGGTGTCAGCTACTTAAATTCGCCTCGTGCGGTAAGGAGAAGTTGTGGCTCTTTATATAGAGATGTATAAACCAAGCATATCTACTTATGGAAAAGTACAAAGAAAACTTGGTTTACGTATGTTCGATTACCATATAGCAGTTCAGTTATGTGACAGTTATCATGTGTGAGTTATGAGTTGTAGCTGCCGCACTATCCCGTTAGCTACGCACGCGCTAATTATGCTTTTCATATCATACCACTCGCAGCTACCTAGCTTGTTACGAGACTATCACTGACCTAGCGCCCATCCCTGTCCACGCCACTTGGCGACGACAAACATCCGAAGAAAGCGAACGTGCACATGTAAGCGTAATAAGAGTGCAGGAAAAATTGAGAATTAGCTCACTTCGGCGAAAATTATTTCCCTTCAAGGAAGCGTTCGTCTGTCGAACAGTCGAACTGTGCCTTTTAAAAGGCACAGAAATGATTAAAGTTATATTGTTCCGATGTAACCACCTGTGTGAACGATCTCGAAAATCCACGAAGCGTTCTTCCTAAGAAAGAAGTTCGAAAAATGTTATGATGGATATATGAACGATTACAGATTTAACTTTTTTTTTTGTCTGAGAGGAATATTCCTCATTTTTTAATCGTTCGCCTGCTTCGTGGTGCAATTTATTTTCAATTTCTGAGTAGCTGTTCAGTCTTACTACATAATAAATATATGACCACAGTTTCCATTACATCCCGGAAATTTCCAGCATCGCATTTATCTCAAGATGGTGAAATTTCCGACCGCCCATAAAATTATTTAGTGCGCGTAGCTTGGTTGAATAAACGGAGAAAAATTAATGAGTAGACAAGCTCATTTATTGGTCACACCCGCCAGGCTGAAGCGTAAAATTGAATAGGAGCTTAAGAATAAAGTTGTTGTTGTTATTGCCTCTCAAAGAAATGAACAGTCTTTGCCTTAAAGTGATGCATGGCTGGCTCATAATGCAGACTCCATCGCTCAAGGCAGTCATTATTGAAGCCAGAAGCCTATACTTACGGTAATGGACGGGAACTTCCACTTCAGACATGTGATTATGTTTTCCTATTAAAAAGATGAATGAGGACATTTCTTGAAATGTCAATGAGCTGAGATAACGCACCTTTGAAACGATAAATGGTGGATAACAAGTCATCTGTTTTTGTTTTATTCTTTTTGGTCGAACCTCTGCTTTAGCGCGCAACTAAGGAATAATGTTTATTTTTTCTTTGATTAACAATTGTTACGCCTCCCATTTGCAAAAGTATTATATACCCAAGGCGCTATTTTCTCTAAGTGACCTCCCAAAAATCTATCCCAAATATAGCTTCCTGAATAAAGGTGCGTTATCTTAATACGTATGTTTCCCACATGTTGAAAAAAGCTTGTCTTCAGGAATTCTACAAAGCGAAAAGTAGAAATTGTTGGTAACCTTCAAGGGACAAAAAAAGTTTTGCCTTTTTTCTTGTCACCGCTACTAACCAGGGATCGGCGGGAGTGAGAGGTAGGATCTCTGAAAATTAAAAAACACCTGGGACCGTTCTCTAAAAAATACAGGACTCCTAATTTATCGTCAGATGTTTTGCAACAGGCCTATTCTTAACAAGCCGTTCATGTTAACGTTACCTTTCTCAACTTGCTACAGCAGACATCCGTATTTGCGGTGATGGCAGAAACCTAATTCGATTTCGTTCGCTTGCCGCTGCATTCCATATCTTCTAGCTAGCTGTTGCAAAATTCGTATACATTCCCGTAGCCTCGGCATTTCGCAAATAAAGCTTTATCGCGTACATAATATGCGGGCTGCGAAAGCAATATGCATCCATCACTTATGCCAAAGGTAGCCTGCCGAGGTGGGCCTGATCCGAGAGTAAGGCAGACACAACAGAGGAGGCGTCTAAGGGAATGAGCCTGTTGTGCTCAATTGGCCTAAGTGATGGTGAATGCGCATGTGCTCTTACTTTAGCAGGGCAGGCAGTGTACTTATCACTGTCGCTACTTTTCTCTGAGGACGGCTTCAAGGGCAACCCCAAGAGATTTTCTATGTTAACATTTTCAAATTTAGAGCAGATTTTTCTCCTCGTTTTGATTATCTCCGTGAAGCTTGGTATGCATGGGGCACATATTTCTGCGCAATATTATTTTAAGTTTCCCCGTTTCTGAGAGAGGCCCAGCCATCGCTGAAGCATTGGCCCGGAATAAATAAATAAATAAATAAGGCCACGACTGGGATTGGAACCAGCGGCGGCGCGAAAAGATTAGCTTCGCTGGCCGCCACTTCCCGAGAGCACTATGCTATCGCCGCACCTGATCAGGCCTCGCGTTATATTGCAACACACTCTTGTGCTGTGCATTGCACATCGCAGTCTTCATCAACTTTCTTCTGCGGCGCAAACAGATCAGATAAGCTTAGTCTAGATCAGAGGTTAACCTTAGTCTCCGTAATATTGTCGGCAGACGTGCGTACGACCCTTCCAAGCAAAATCATGAGCCAATAGGATAAATGCATGCTTTCCCTCGTGTGCTCGGTTGAACTACGTTTTAACACTTTTTATTCAGAAAGCACTTGGCTATCGGGAGCAAGTAGAAGTATTTTAATATTTCAGCAACAGACGGGTTCATTACAATAGCCTTTTTTTTAAGAAACAAGAGATTCAGGCGAATTTTAAGGTATATTACTGCCGGTTTTCTCTCTCCGTTAATCGAATGAAAGGTCATACTAGTGCGCTGGTTTTGTAGGGGCTTAACTTTATGAAGCTGTCCCTGCTATCGGGATGGACGGAATGGTGGCTCGTAAACTTTTTTGTGCCTCCTAAGTTCTTACCTGCACTCACATTTTGGGCCTCCTAAGTTCCTAGCTGCACTCCTTAGCTGCACTCACACTGCACTCCACAGTGACGTTAGGTCACTTTGTCTGGCTTTAAATCTAGTCATTACGTCTGCAATACCTTGTGCTTGATTGTATCATTTACCTAACGTGGAGTATCACTGCAATAGACGACCACAGAAGATATACATGTACAAGACAGCATTATTACTGTAAGGACATTTATTCCCACAGCCCTTCTGTTCTTTTGCACTTGAGGAACCAGCTGCACAGTGATTTTGCTTACGTAATGTTACTTTGCGCTAAAATGTGTGCTATACCACTTAGGCCATTTTCGCACCGTTCGTTGATTCCGTGGTATAAAAAGATGAGAACTTTCCCTAAAGCACTCGTCTTTGACACTGGCGCTGTTTTGACAAGGACAGCTCAGCGCAAATAACTTATAAAATCCCAACAGCACACGATGGTTTGTTATTCAGATGTTCACAGTAAGAACGTGAACGGCCCTAACAGCTGAAATTTTAAATAACTGAATAAAAACGGCAGGTTCTCCTTCATGAACTCTACAGACATTGCGCACGATACTCAAACTCATGATTCAGGTTCCGCGGCGAACAAGGGAATGAATTTTAGCGCAGACTGTTCCAATATTTCGGTACTAGGAAAAAGATGGACTTTAGGTGTGTTCGTAGTCAAGGTAAAGAGGATTACAGTTCGTGCAGCAGGAAGGGTGATTAGGTGGCACTACAGCAAACACGAGTAAAGTAGACTGATTAAATATCAGAGCTCAGAAAGCCTTGAAACCTAATTACCTTTCACAGGTATAGACATTAGATTTGTGAGCGTGAACACGGCGTCCTGTTTTCCCTTTTGCAGACAGCGCAACCTAGCTTATCCTTATCCTGCGAGGGATGCCACGTGCGAAACTTGTGCGGCTACGGCTGTTTCGCGAACGAGCACACTCCATGTCGTGTCATTGTTTGTTGCCTCATCTCCTTGTGTAATCTCCGGGGCTTGCTCTCAACTACACATTGTGATGACCGTTATTGAAAGCCCCACTCAGAGGGACAAGAGTGCGGCAACGTTCAAACCTTCGCGAACTATTTTGTATAAACACTCAGAGCCAGTCAAGAAAGAATGTGTCTTCATTTTTAACACTACAGCATGAAAGGTCTCACTCAGCGGAAAAGTCGGTGCTGTTGCGACCCTCGGCGTTGCTTCCAGGATATCCGGACAAGTCAAGAGCGTCTTGACGTGACATGCGCATCACCTCGCACACCAATTCAAACACCCGCAAAAGACACAGTACAACCGGGATGACGCCACTTTACAATTATTTCATTTCTCTGCTGAATCATGAAGTCATTCCACAACCATTTCGTAGTTTCTTGAAGAAAAAACGGCAGAGACGGGACTTGAACCGCTGGCACTTGGTTCTGGAGCTGGGCATGCTACCCTTAACAACTAAAGAGCGTTCGTTCGATTCGGTTAGAGTTTCCACGTGAATCTCGTGGTAAAAAAATTGAAAATATACCTAGATCGATTCTAATTTTGATTCAGTCCCAATTCTCATTTCATTCCAATTTTTAGTGTTTTGTCTTTCATTCCCGAGTCTATTCCAGTTCTGACTACGCCAAAGGTGTCACATTGTCTATCGTGGCGAGTCCTCATACCACTACCGGCGCAGTTGCGCAGCGGTTAAGCGATGCGGCACCGCTCGGATTGCTTCAAACACAGGCAGCAGTGGGGCTTTTGACGCCTAGAATGCTCTTCCCGAGCAATTCGAGGAGGAACAGCGTGCTCAAGCCTTTTGCGCAGATAGCTGAACTGTAGGCTGCCTATTTTTCACGTGGGACGGGTTCTCTTTAAATCACTTTTTTGTCACCTCTTTCTTCCCTTCTTCTTTCACTCCCTCCTTTATCCCTTCTCTTACGGTGAGGTTCAGGTGTCCGCCAATATATGAGACAGATACTGCGCCATTTCCTTTCCCCAAACCCAATTATTATCATTGTTAATATTATTAAGCATGTCACGAACTATTACCTTCAAAGCCGGTGTATTTCTCACCTGTGGCGGGTAAGATAAAGTTTTTCTGTCTGCCTGTGGCGGAGCAGGACACATCACTGCTGTGGAGTTGGGTTGAGTTCAGGTGTTGAATGCTACAGGTGGGATTAGCCTTGCTTATTCTGCCGGCAATTTTTCCATCGTAGCGTCACTTCTATGTTTATAATGTCCTAAAACCTGCCGGATCTACCCCGCTATGCGCAAAGTGACTTATAATGGCACATATTACACTCCGCAGTCACCATCTATGCACATATTCAGTCACAGTAGAACATGGTCTATTGCAGTGCCACAATCCATACACACATTCACTCACAGTATAACGTAGTCCACTCCGGAAGACACCATCTACGCACACATTCAATCACAGTAGACCATAGTCCGTTCCTGCCGTCACTATTTACATAAGAAATCAGTGTCCTGCAGAAATGTTTAAAGAAGGCGTGCTGCCTCCCTTCTGCATGTCTGGCTTACACACTGGGGTAGAAAATGCCTGAACTGTACTGTGAAGGGTTCTTCTCTTCTTTAAGGAAGCGAACATCACATTCCTTTCCGCGCTGTACTCGGGGCAGTACATAATAAAATGTTTCATATCCCCGCACACACCACATAAAGAACATAGCGGAGGCAAGGCTATGCCCGTCTTATGCATCCAGGCAGGAGTGCGAGCAGATACCGTGCTAATTCGATGTAGTAGAGTGGCCTGGGATCTTCTCAGTTCTGTGGTCCCACATGGCCTGTGGAGCGCACTCCACAGGGTACTGAAATGATCGAGCACCGTTTTCCTGTAGAGATTTTTCCATCTTGAGGTACTTTTTTGATGGATTCCTTGACAGACCTTTATGGGCGAGACTGTACGCCACCTCATTGCCTCGACTCCTATGTGAGAGGGCACCCAATTGGAAATGTAGAGTAAAGCCTCTGCTGTGCAGATTCTGCGCCAAGCGTAGAGGGCTTATAGACAAGGCATCAGTAGGGAATCCGCACTCTGATCTCTGAAGGGCACATTGCAAGGGCACATTGCCACGCAACTAAATATCGTATGACATCACCTCCGGAACGCTGTACAAGAAGCGGTTGCGTCACAATTTTGGCACGAATGTCAGGAAAACTGGCGCGACATGGAGGTCGGCTATTTGAGATTATATATATATATATATATATATATATATATATATATATATATATATATATATATATATATATATATATATATATATATATATATATATATATATATATATATATATATATATATATTAAGGAAGCCAACAGTCACCGATATCAAGGTGCATAGGGGAATGTTTCTTTTCCTCTTTTTTTTAATATCAAGTGCCAATCAATTACATTTTTTTATAGAAAATTACTTATAAAGCAGCAGAAAAAACAACCATGCCGCCGGTGGGATCCGAACCCACGACCTCTGAATATCGCGTCCGGTGCTCTTACCAACTGAGCTACGGCGACGGCTGTCCAATCTGCTGCTTTCGTGGGTATTTATGTTTTGCATGTAAGCGAACCTTGAGAGTGTTCACCAGCGCCACCCTCGTCCATAGCGGTGGACGTGGCACGTCCTGTAATACCGCAAGTGTGACGTAGAACGTCATCTAACGGCGAGGGCGGAAACTGTGCGAGAGCCCTCTTATGCTACCTATGGCATCAAGACTGCCAGAACCGAGACCCCCGTTAAGCTATTAGCAGACAAGGCAAATGAAGTGAGGGGCTCGTTTTGACGAAGATATAAAGGAACCCAACAATCACCGAAACCAAGGTGCATAAGGGAATGTTTCTATTTTTTAATATCCAGTGCCAATCAATTAGTTTTAAAGAAAATTTCTTATAAAGCAGCAAAAAAAAACAACCATGCCGCCAGTGGGATCCGAACCCACGACCTCTGAATATTGCGTCCGGTGTTCTTACCGAGCTACGGTGACGGCTGTCCAATCTGCTGCTTTCGTGGGTATTTATGTTTACCGTGTCAGCGAACTTTTAGGCTATATATATATATATATATATATATATATATATATATATATATATATATATATATATATATATATATATATATATATATATATATATATATATATATAGATTTAAGAGAAGTGGGCACTTCTACAAAGACACTTTTATTTATCAACGTTTCGACCGCGGTGCGGTCTGAAGAAGACCGCACCGCGGTCGAAACGTTGATAAATAAAAGTGTCTTTGTAGAAGTGCCCACTTCTCTTAAATCTTTATTCTGCGGAGCCAACGCAACCTACGTTCGTAACACATATATATATATATACATTGATTTACATGCTTAGTGTAAGGAAACATTTATGTTTTACGCGCCATTTCGATCGGAGGACCGATCTTTTTCAAGAGTGATCATAGAGTGCATGGGCGCGTGTTCTAATAGCATGGGACTTGACACACAGAAGGCTTAAAAAGAGAAATAAAGAAAAATAATGAAAAGTAAAAGGAGGGCGGCAGAACGGAACACAATAGACACCTATGGCATATTAGAGAAGCAAAGGCGGCGCGTCGCGTACCCGTTGACTCACTGTACACACACACACACACGCACACGCACACGCACACGCACACGCACACGCACACGCACACGCACACGCACACGCACACGCACACGCACACGCACACACACACACACACACACACACACACACACACACACACACACACACACACACACACACACACACACACACACACACACACACACACGAGGTGAAAGAGGCAGTCCTGGCTGGGTGGGCACGCGGCTACTGCGACAAGAAAAAAGAGAGAGGAACAAAAAAAACGTGATGAGGACTTAACAAAAGAAGGGAAGTGTCCGCCAATTGTGGGCGCCTTACCCCTCTGGCCGCGTATGTGTGGCCCCATGAGACTCCGAAAGATGCCGGAGCGAGGGGGCACAAGTTGCGACCGCCCAAAGTGGCTCCACATGGTGACGCGCGAGCCGCTAAAACCAGATGAGTTTCCCATAGGGGGTTCGTATATATATATATATATATACATATATATATATATATATATATATATATATATATATATATATATATATATATATATATATATATATATATATATATATATATATATATATATATAACAAGAAACATAACAGGATTTAATTCTCGACGTTTCGGCTGGATTAAATCCTGTTATGTATATTCAATTTTTGGTGACTTTATACTATATATATATATATATATATATATATATATATATATATATATATATATATATATATATATATATATATATATATATATATATATATATATATATATATATATATATATATATATGAAAGATATGCATAGAATTGTCGGAAGTGGCGGCGATAGGCTTTCTGTGTGCGTCATACGGCCCCTCTACATCAAAAGATTCCCATAAACATTTGACGAACACTTGAAGACGTCTCCCTGTTTATCTTTGTATCGCTTCGATTTTCTCTAATATCTGCGAGTACAAACACGCGCACACACACACGCCACCGCCTTTTCTCGTAATGGGACTAATAAGGTTTTCACATTGAAAAGGACTAGATTGAAAAAAAAAAAACTTTTTTGGCGCAAGCTGGCACTGTGATCGGCCGTTGCGCAATAGCGGGACTATCCCCCGTCTACAAATGTGCTGGAAAGAAAGATTGCCGATCGTGAATAAAAGGCTTCCTAAATCTAACATTAAATCTAAGACTTACCAGTCCTAGCTAGACTTAACGAGGGGGAGTTTGTAGTTCAATGGACTGTGTTTCCGCCTAACTGCTTCGTCTGCGGCAGAACTACGGTGATCGCTAATTAAGCAAGTGCAATAACGAGGCCTCCGGAACCAGCGTTCACTCTGAATGACGAACAGCAGCTGGTAGGTCATTAGCATCCAGTGCGGCACGCCTAAGTCCTTTTTCAGTGGGTTTCGCTGTATTTATGTACTCAGAATGTCTTGGGCAGAAATGAGCGCGTTTGTTTTTCTAGTGAGGGGAAGGCTGTTAATCTTTTCCAAGTGAGCTTAGCTGGATCTTCAGATGGAAGATAGGAGCGTCACATTTGAAACGGAGTGAAGCCAGTTGCCACCGTGGTCGGCTTTCTTCTTTATTTTTATTTAATCGTGCTATAACTTGGTCTCATATTTCGCCATTTTCTTAAAATACGTTTACAGTAGGACACTTCTTACGTTAGGTCAGCTCTCTGCTTCTGAGCCACCAATAGCCCAATCGCTTTCTGCTAATTTCCACCGCAGATTTTTTTATATGACCATTGTTATCTCTAAACCTTAGGTCCTCCGGGAGAATTACTGTGCCTGCATAGACATCTGGATGGACACGGTCACATTCGAGGATGAGGTGTTTAATTGCTTATACAGATTTACCACACACATCACGTGTGTTATCTTCGTTAAATTTTTGTAGCTTCGCATTCTAAGACGCCCTGATCTAGCTAGAAAAACTTGGGCATTGCCTCTTGAATTACCACAGAACGAGTTCTTCCTGATCTGTTTATTCTAGTATCTATATAGTTCTACACTATGCTTCGTTTCCATTGAATTAATCCAGTTTTTACCTGCGGCGCTTTTTAGCCGTCGTGTAATTCTCTTTCTTTCTCCGTCCATGTGTCCCGCAGACGAGCGTTTAGTATAGCAAAATCGGTTCTTATAATTCTAATAGCAAGAAAGGCAGAGGGAAAGCGGAATAGCAGAACATAAAAAAATTCTGAGCACAGGAAAATATTACATGCTTTTGCTTCATACTAATGAGCCGTAAGTTGAGCAGAGTTTAACTTAAGCATACAAGGTAGGAAAATGAGGGACAAGTTGTGACCTACGTATTCAGTAAGCCAAGATTGATCAAAAGTATGCAGCGATTACACGACTAATTTCACATGGTCAAACCACAATTTAAGAGATAGCATACCAATATTTTCTAATTCTTTCTTTGGTTTCGGTGACTGTCGGTTTTCTAAATAAAGTGTTTATGTTTCTCCCGAAAACAAAAGTCAGAACACGCCATTCGGACATTTCATTCCTAGCGTAGAAACTGACCTCCATTAGGCATTTGCGCTGAATAATACTGGAAGCAGTACGCTTAAGACACACACTACAGTCTTCATCATTAAGGAGGGCTGCGCTTAAATTTTACATCTCATGCACTTCGCAGAAAAATGAAAATTGGCTTTTGTTGCAAGGAAATGGTGCAGTATCGGTCTCACATATCGGCAGACACTTGAACCACGCCGTATTAGAGGAGATAAGAAAGGGAGTGAAAGAAGAAAGGAAGAAAGACGTGCCGTAATTGAGGTCTCCGGAATGATTTCGGCCACCTGGGGATCTTTAACGTGCACTTACATCGCACAGCACACTGGCGCCGAATTTAATAAGAAAACTTTCTTTATATATATATATATATATATATATATATATATATATATATATATATATATATAAAAGTATAGCCCGTGTCCCCTTACCACAGCCTACCGCGTTGCATTGAGCAGCGGGCAGCAGCTCTTAATAAAACTGGGCTGCAGTGTTCATTGTCTTTAGTTTTAACTTTTTATTAACCGGCACTCGTTCTACGCAGGACTACTGTAATGTGGGGGGTGGAGGGGCGATTTTGCGGAACAATATATTACAAAAGCATCGCATTAACAGCATAAAATGCAAACAAGAATTACACGCGAACATTCATGAAAAACAACAACGTAGCGATATATTTTCCAGTAGAAGGAGCACGTTTCCCCAGAATGGAACAAAAAAGAGGTGAAGAAACAGAAGAAAAATAGAATTAGCAGTTTTTAACGACAGAAACATAAAAATGCAAAAATAAATAAAGAGTAGACGCTCACAGACACTACAGCACGAGGAGCCAAAGTTCGCACAAATACGAATGTTTCCTGGCTGAAATAACAAAATGTGGAGCAATAGAACAAACCCTGATGATGCAGGATCACAGGCTGATTCACAGACATATAAGAGGCCATCATGTTCGTGAAAATACACTCTGTATTATATTCAGAGGCAGTGTCATCAGGCACTGCATTCAAATAATTTCAAAAAATGGCATGAATCTCCTTTTATTTAGATACATACATGGATGAATCTTTACATCTAGACTAATTCTCATATACTTGTTGGCGCACAATTGCGAAAGTAATCCTAATTCTTTCGTCTTTGCAGCCAGGCTTCAGCTATGTAAATTTTTTGCATCTATGCATCTACGAGAAAATAGTTTGCACGACGAAAGAAGAAAAAGAAGTAACATGTATAAGGCGCATTTGACAAATAATGCGAAAATTTCATTTTTACAATTCATTATGAGGACATAATGATGTACAGAAGTGTTTTCGTTATCATTATTTGTTGTGCTGGCTCCAGCAATATCGCTTTGAATATCTAAATTCTTTATTTCTTTGCGTACTAACATTTTAAGAATTACATCAACTCCGTTTTGTATTTAAGCACCATTGCTTAGCTGGGCACTGCATTCTGAGCTCGTAAGACACTTTTCTTTAACAGCTGACTAATAGCTTTTTACGAAATATATTACCCACTCAGGAAAACTCAATCCCCTCTAAGTTCAAGTAGGAGCATTGTTACTTCCCCTTGCGAGCGAAGTGTGCCTTCTGCGCTCGTGATAAAGTCTTTTGTCACAAAACATCAACATGGCCCCGCCGCGGTGGCTCAGTGGTTAGGGCGCTCGACTACTGATCCGGAGTTCCCGGGTTCGAACCCGACCGCGGCGGCTGCGTTTTTATGGAGGAAAAACGCTAAGGCGCCCGTGTGCTGTGCGATGTCAGTGCACGTTAAAGATCCCCAGGTGGTCGAAATTATTCCGGAGCCCTCCACTACGGACCTATTTGTTCCTCTCTTCTTTCACTCCCTCCCTTATCCCTTCCCTTACGGCGCGGTTCAGGTGTCCAACGATATATGAGACAGTTACTGCGCCATTTCCTTTCCACCAAAAACCAATTATTAATTATTATTAAACATCAACATGCAAAATCTCCTCTTTTCGAACTCTGTGCCCTGTAACCCTGAAAAATTTAAGAGTTTCCAGCAAATACCTAAGGATCTTTCTTAGTCTGATATATCTGGATGCGATTCACTATTTATTTGACCATGATGATGCATAGTTACGGCGCAAGAGCATCAGTGGCCAAAGAGCATCATGAAACAATATGTTTTCCTCTACTTAAGTTTGATCAAAGATCCCAGTTTCCAAGTATTTCACCCTTAAGAAGCCGAGCTTGTACCCACTGTATCTATCACCCATGGGTATCTGACTGCACTGGGGTTCGAACCCCGCATCTCCCGAATCTGAGACAGTTGATCAAACCACCAGGGCGCCTTTGCTGGTAATTCAGTATTTCTTATTGAGGGAAAGTTTCTCCTAAGTGATGTTTGTGTTGGCTTCGGCAGGTCGCTTTGAACCACTGGCTCAGAGCGCGCAGATCGGGGCGAACATTTAAGGCGAGTCGGAGGAGGCGCCATCGAGGCGAATATGCTAGATGTTGAGAGCGGTGAAGTGACGAAAAGAAAACCTGAAAGATATTTTCCCGTGGCGCCGACGGATGGAACATTTGGCGCATTTAATTTATTCCGTATACTACCTTACCTCAGAGTACGATATTTCATCCTCAGTGCGTTGGCTGACACAGCTAATAGATCGACACTGCAGCAAGACTTTTCATCTAGGCCAACGCCGAGAACAAATCGACTCGTTTGAAAGTGGACACTGCCAATATATACACCAAAAGATTGAGGTTTCTCTATGCACATGAATATTTTTTTGCACTGCGGGCACTAATGAACGCCTTTTCTGCATTTGCAGTCAAGGTAGCGAATCCGAATGGATGTCTCGGAAAAATGGAGGGGGAATGTAGCGCGGCAACCTTCTAGCGCTGAGGCTTTTACATACTGTCAAACGTCGCTGCTGAAGTCAGCGACGTTAGCGCGGCAGTCTATGCAGCGACGAATAGCGCAAAACGTTCCGAGACACAGGCAGTTATTAAAGAACTCCGTTGGCATAAAGCTTGCGGAGAACCCCGTGTAAGATTATAAAAAGATATCGCACAGTTCGTCGCCCGCAGCTAGCGACAGCTCGACGCATATGTCCGCTGCGCCGGCACCGGGCCAGGACTTGTGGGAGTACACACGTGACCCAGAGCACCCGGCCCCAACCACATGAAGAGGAAGTCGGAGCGCATCGGGGCGCTCTGAGCGAGAAGCGAGCGCTCGGAAAAAGCCGGACAAATGTAGCCGGAGCGTGCAGTTTCGATCTGCTGAAATGTGCGCCCGCCTATCAGAGAGCTGCAAAGGAAACGAATGCGAGAAGTCAAACGCAAGTGGCCTTAAAGGGGGGGGGGGGGGGTGGCGCTGTCGTATTTGTGGTACGCGATTACCTCACAATGTTTCCGAATATTAGTCCCGTTCTTCCGCCTGTTTTCGTTGCCTATGAACCCGCATAAGATACACATGTTCGTGGACTAATATCAACCATCTGTAAACTGTCGGCTTGGATTTACGGCGTAGTTTAACGTCTTGTTTGTACTTATTGCTGCGCATGCCCACGGAGGTGCATCTATCATTTTCTGTGTCTGTGCTGCCACCTTATTGTACACGGCTACAACGGGCGTAAACTACTTTCTCTTTGGATGCCTTGTTGCCTGTCGCAGTTCAATAAGCTCAGGGAATATGTTCTCACGTGCGTAGTATTGGAGAATCGGGATGGATGGTAGTTAACGCTAGGCCGTGATGGTGGTCCGCATTGGATTCCAATAATGAAGGCAAGAACATGCAGCTTTGAAAACAACGTGCCTTTCTGTCCCGTCACGACAGCTTTTTATAAAATTGTCATCATCGTCAACAACTGACTACCCTTTCACGAGAAAGGCCTCTCTCATTTCTTTCCAGTTAATCTGATACTTGAACACAATTGGGCCTACGCAACAATTGAAATGTAACTCGTGTTCCTTCAGCAACATTCGCTGAACGGGAACGCTGAGGATTCCAGACATTAAAATTTCTTTGCAAACCAGGAATTTAACAGAGTGACAAAACCGCACTTCATGCCAATGTGGAAGCTTGTGTTCTCAATGTGACAGCTTTAACAATTTGATTACATCATCTGCGTCACCATTATCATCAGCCTCAGCCATCAATATCATAAGCCTGGAAAAGCCTTTCTCATGCATCTCGAATTAAGTCCGTTCTTTGCCAGCTGCAGCCCCGTATCCCCGCAAACTTCTTTTTTTTTATTTGTTCATTACAGTACCCGCAGCGCCCTTGGGCATTACAGCGGGGGAGGGGGGGACAAAAAGCAAGAAAAAAAAACAGAGGTAACGCAACATGTCGTGCAAATCATCAACACCATCAATACATCGTGAATATACTTCACGGCAACGCTTTAAAACAGACGCACACGCGCGAACACTACACACAAATATTAGTATTCTCCATAAAAAAGGATATAGAGGTTGAAAACACCTCGTTTGAGTTTATTGACAGGATGTGAGATGCAAGCTTGTTCTATTCTTAGTTCTGGGTAAAAAGTTGAAAGCTTCAGTTTTACAATGCATTTCTTTAATCTTACTGGTGTGGTCTAGTCTCAATGAGACGTAATCAGGCTTGCATAAATACCTATCTGGGTCTATACCTGTGCGAGAGTAAAATATGTTGTGAAAAAGTTTCAGTCTAAGATATTTCCTACGTTTCTGTAGTGGTGTCCAGAAAAGACATCTTTCCCTGTTGAAACATTTAAATTCCTGTATTATTTGAAAAAAAGTAAATAAAAACAAATCACTATGTTTTGGATTCTTTCTAAGCGGTCTGATTACCTAACTTTTTGCTGCCACTGTTACGCTTGCCTTCTCTTGGAATCCACTCCGTTACCCTTAAGGATCAGCAGTTATCTTGCCTTCGCATTATATACCTTGCCCAAGCCCATTTCTTCGTCTTGATTTCAACTAGGATGTCATTAGCCCGTGTTTGTTTTGAAAACAATGCAGATAAAATTGCGCAAAACAGACTGAAGTACAAATAAAAGTATTGTTAAAAGACAAACGAAAAGAAGAGATCCCTATTAATAATAGTGAAACATGAACGTAGGCTGTCTGCAGCTTTACATTGCACGCAACTGTTAATAATATCATCTGAAAAAAGTGAAGGGAGTAGACGCTCATTTAGTAGTAAAACGACTAAGGAACTGTGATTCTATCGCGAGATTGTAGTGTGCTCCGGCATGTTACGTTAGTAGAAAGTTACTGTCAAGCTATTTAGATAGGCAAAAACAATTTATGTACGTCAGTATTATTGTGATAATTTAAAGCTCTAGGTTATAATATGAGCACTTGCCGGTTACCGCAGGTTTCTCCCCTAAACTAGCAAAGGCACTACTACACATTTAGAAATTCATTGTTAAAGACGACTTTGCACCCATTCTTACTGAAAAAATGTGTACAGGTTTGAACGGGTTCAGAAACCTGGATTATGGAACGGGACCTAAAAGCTATTTGAACCGGCGCACCTATATTGGTTAGGTCTTAGGATTGGTCGGAGCCTTAGGATATGTCGGTGTCTTAGGATGGGTCGGGACCTTAGGTGTGGTCAGGATCCTAAGACTTGTGGAAGGGGCCCCCAAATTTAATAAGCCCTATCTGTATGAATCTGTACTGAACTGCATGCAGCGATGGCGTAGAGGTAGAACATCCGCCTCGCGTGCAAGAGGACCGGGGTTCAAATCCTGGTGCCGCGCAATTCTCCACCGGATTTAAAAAAAAAAAAAATCCGCGTGTTGATGGAATTGCATAACCAGGCCTGGAGTGCGGCCTGATCTCGGTGACGAAAAACGACAACGCACTCCCTCACCAGAGCAGGATTTGGCCACCCTGGTGTAGTACTTGGCCACAACCTTCTATGATCAAGCCAATTAACCCTCGGCCCTCAGTCCCCAGCGGCTGCAGAGCAACTGACCACGGCGGCGGTCAGACCTGTGACGCAGCGGAGGGTGCTAAGAATCTCTGGCTCCGGACAGGCCGCCATTGGAATCTGAACCTGGCAACGTTTAACGCTAGAACTTTAGCTAGTGAGGCTAGCCTAGCACTGCTGTTTGAGGAACTAGCGGGAATTAAATGGGATGTGATAGGGCTTAGCGAAGTTAGGAGGACCGGTGAAGCGTATACAGTACTTAAGGACGGACACATACTGTGCTATCGCGGGTTAGAGGATAGACGAGAACTAGGTGTGGGTTTCCTCATTAATAAGGATATAGTTGGTAACGTAGAGGAGCTCTACAGTATTAACGAGAGGGTAGCTGCTATAGTAATTAGGCTGAATAGGAGGTACAAGCTGAAAGTGGTGCAGGCCTACGCACCCACATCCAGCCATGATGACCAGACCGTTGAAAGCTTCTATGAGGACGTAGAATCAGCAATGAATAAAGTAAAATCGCAGTACACTGTACTGATGGGCGACTTCAATGCGAAGGTGGGCAAGAAGCAGGCTGACGACCACGCAGTAGGTGACTATGGGATAGGCTCTAGAAATAGCAGGGGAGAGTTATTGGTCGAATTCGCGGATAGAAATAATTTACGGATATGAATACCTTCTTCCGCAAACGAGAAAACAGGAAGTGGACCTGGAAGAGCCCCAATGGTGAGATTAAAAATGAAATCGACTTCATACTATGCGCTAAACCTGGCATCATTCAGGATGTGGCCGTCCTCGGAAGGGTGCGTTGCAGCGACCATAGAATGGTAAGGTCTAGAATTAGCTTAGACTTGAAGAGGGAACGGAAGAAGCTAGCGAAGAAGAAGACCATTAACGAGTTAGCCGTAAGAGGGAAAGCACAAGAGTTTAGGATAACGCTGCAAAACAGATATTCGGCTTTAACTGAGGAAGATGATCTTGATGTTCATTCAATGCACGATAACCTGACATCAATAATTACGGAGTGCGCAGTAGAAGTACGCGGTAGGACAGTTCGAAAAGATACCGGGAAGCTATCTCAGGTGGCGAAAGATCTGATTAAGAAGCGCCAAAACATGAAGGCATCTAACACTACCGATAGAATAGAGCTAACGGAGCTATCAAAGTTAATAAATAAGCGCAAGGTAGCCGACATAAGGAAGTTTAATATGGAGAGAATCGAGCATGCTATAAAGAACGGAGGTAGCCTAAAAACAGTGAAGAGGAAACTAGGCATAGGTAAAAACCAGATGTATGCATTAAGAGACAAGCAGGGCAATGTCATTAGCAATATGGATAAGATAGTTAACGTAGCCGAAGAGTTCTACACAGACCTGTACAGTAGCCAATGTAATCGGAGCGCTAATGAGAACAGCAGTGCACAGCAATGCGTCATCCCGCCAGTAACGAAAGATGAAGTAAAGAAAGCCTTAGAAGCAATGAAAAGGGGAAAAACAGCTGGGGAGGATCAGGTAACAGCGGATCTGTTGAAGGATGGAGGGGACATCGTGCTAGAAAAACTAGCCACCCTGTATACGCAATGCCTTATGACCTCGACTGTACCAGAAGCTTGGAAGAATGCAAACATTATCTTAATTCATAAGAAGGGAGACGCCAAGGACTTGAAAAATTACAGGCCGATCAGCTTACTATCCGTTGCCTACAAAGTATTTACTAAGGTAATCGCTAATAGAGTCAGGGCAACGTTAGACTTTAATCAACCAAATGATCAGGCAGGCTTTCGTAAAGGATATTCCACAATAGATCATATTCACACTATCAATCAGGTGATAGAGAAATGCGCAGAATATAACCAACCTCTCTATATAGCTTTCATTGATTACGAGAAAGCATTCGACTCAGTGGAAACCTCAGCAGTCATACAGGCATTGCGTAATCAGGGGGTAGAAGAGCCTTATGTCAAAATACTGGAAGATATATATAGCAACTGCACAGCTACTATAGTCCTCCATAAAGTCAGCAATAAAATTCCAATAAGGAAGGGTGTCAGGCAAGGAGACACGATCTCGCCAATGCTGTTCACCGCATGTTTGCAGGAGGTTTTTCGAGGCCTGAATTGGGAACAGTTGGGAATAAGAATAAATGGAGAATACCTAAATAATCTGCGATTTGCTGATGACATTGCCTTGCTGAGTCACTCAGGAGGTGAACTGCAAATCATGATCAACGAGTTAGACAGGCAGAGCAGATCGATGGGTCTAAAAATTAACATGCAGAAAACCAAGGTAATGTTCAACAGCCTAGCAAGGGAACAACAGTTCACAGTTGGCAGGGAGAGCCTAGAAATTGTCCCGGAATACGTCTACTTAGGGCAGGTAGTGACAGCTGATCCGGATCATGAGAGGGAGATAACTAGAAGGATAAGAATGGGGTGGAGCGCATATGGCAAATTCTCGCAGATCATGAGTGGCAGTTTACCAATTTCCCTCAAGAGGAAAGTGTACAACAGCATAATCTTACCGGTAGTCACCTACGGGGCAGAAACGTGGAGGCTAACGAAAAGAGTTCAGCTTAAGTTAAGGACAACGCAGCGAGCCATGGAAAGAAAAATGATAGGTGTAACGTTAAGAGATCGGAAGCGGGCAGAGTGGGTGAGGGAACAAACACGGGTTAATGACATCCTAGTCGAAATCAAGAGAAAGAAATGGGCTTGGGCAGGGCATGTAATGCGAAGGCAGGATAACCGCTGGTCTTTAAGGGTAACGGAGTGGGTTCCAAGAGAAAGTAAGCGTAGCAGGGGGCGGCAGAAGGTTAGGTGGGCGGATGAGATTAAGAAGTTTGCAGGCAAAGGGTGGATGCAGCTGACAAAGGATAGGGTTAATTGGAGAGACATGGGAGAGGCCTTTGCCCTGCAGTGGGTGTAGTAAGGCTGATGATGATGATGATGATGATGATGATGATGATGATGATGTATTGAACTAGTCTGGGAGTTGTGACTCACCTAAATCATGGTCAGCTTTGTTAGTGTGCGCTTGACATCGTATAACAAGTGTCCAGATTGAGATGTCTTTCTAGAATGTAGTGCAGAGTTGAGCTGGTTGGTACATGTTTAATTCAAATTTATTGGGTAGCACCACAATGGCATTAGGCTGGCGTAAAATACTGTGCAGCTTCAGTCGACAGTCTGAGCAAGACAGTGCATCTACACACATCTAAAACATATGTATTAGCATGGAGGGAACATGAATCAAGTTCGCAAGGAAATGCATAAAGCACGAAAAAGAAGCCTACAGCAGGAAAGTTACTGTCCTAAAATGGACACAGCGGGCCCAAGAGGCAGGGTTTCGTGAAGGGTACTATGCTCCGGCTTACTCAGCGGTGCCACACTATGTGCCAAATTTAGCTTTGACTATCACCCTTTCTATCTCCTAAAAAGCAACCACTGCAGCCTCTCTTCCTTTCCTTCGCATCTGGCTCTGATACAGGAGGTGCGGGGTTAAATCCACAGTGCTGCCGAGTACCCACCGGGGATAAAATTAGTACAGGTTTTCTACTGCCTTGGTGGTGTTGGGTGAAATGCTTCGAAAATGGGTTTGTGGCCACGCCTTGTGTTAAAAAGAAGCACTCTTTGTCAAAGCTGCCATTGCGCTATTACAATTCAACATCATAATCTTTCCTCCCCCCATCCTTTGAACACTGCCGCTTGTTCTCACACCCGTGCTTCCCCACATCCTCCTCTTTACCCCACGCAGCTTCTGAGGCGAGAAGTGTCTCGAAGCAAGTCAGTGTCAAAAGGTAACCAACCCCTTTTCCCTCTATCATCGTTGCTGCTTACTTTAATGCGCCTCCCACTGCCTCGCTCACCTCACTTCAACTCACTTCTCAATCCTCGCTGCCCCACACTAGTGCCAAAGCCATCTGGCTCTCAAGAGCAATGCCTATTGGAGCAGTCATCGCCTGTTACCGATTTTGAAATAGCCAGTGTGTGTGCACTGTTACACTGTGATATCCGCACGTGCATCTGCACAGGCTGCTGCCACGGGTGTTCATGTGCAATCATAATATTATTAAAACAAATGCGTTAACTGCCCTTAGGTAACTTCCATGACCTTGCAGTGAAGCACAGCTCAATGAGCTTAAATTGGTACCCCACACATGCGTGTCCCACGCTTGAAATTTGCCAGTGCATGGGCTTTGCTCAAGTGGACACATTGCCATTTGTGGCCAGTACTTGAAATAAACACGTTATGCGTACATTCTGCTTCTTATCCTTGGCTATGCTGAGCCCAATTCGGATTATTTGTGAGCCACAAGCGATAATACACGCATATGGCGGCAGCATGTGCTTATAACGCAAGTAGCATCGCTTGTGACTTGCGAATAAACTGATTCGAGCACTGCCTAGGCACGGAAAAGGAGCACGAATGTAAAATACCGCCCTATTTTAAAAAAGACATGCCAACATCACCATGTACATGCATGCGCGGGCCATGCAGCGGTATATTTTGCTTGTCGTAACCGCATGAGCGGGGCACCAATTTCAGAAAACTGTGCTGGCTGTTCTGTTCATGGAAAGCACCTAAGTGGGTAGGTAACGTATTAATTTCAATACTAAAATTATTGCACAGGACCCTCATACACATGCTGCCGCCATGGTTGCGTAGTATCGCTTGTGAAACCAAGAGGTGGCAACTCTGACGAACGTTGCTTGAGCATGTCTACTTCGCGTTGCTCCAGCGCCAGAACATGGGAGCGATGCAGATGCATCAGGTGACATTGGGCGGTGATGGTAGAGTGGGGGAGAGAAAGAAGGAAAAGGGTTTGTAGTCTTACCACACTGGGAGCCAGAGCTTGGGCACCCTTCATGAAACCCTACCGGCTCATCACAGTCGGACGTGTTGGTTGCGCTGACAGGCGCTGAGGATGATCAGAAAGTTGTGGCTGACAGCAGCTTTTGATGAGCTGGCCTAGTCGGTGGGCGGCAGGCGAGTACAAGCAGGAAGAGTAGTGTGGAGAGGGTAGCCAGGCAACGGACCTTGTTATCTCGCCAAGCTTGGCAATCTTGCGAAGCGCCAAGCTCAAATTCAGCCCGCCTAGTGCTATGGCTTCTATCATGATACGGAACGTCATGTTCTCCTGCATACATGTTCTGAATCACCTGCACTAAGCCGTATAACATCTTTGAAGCCAGTCTCACACATCATAATTACAGTGAAAGCAAGAGGTCTGTGACGATTCCCAAAGGCAGCAGACGCCAAGGACACCGCAGGCGCCTTCTCAGCGGCACCCAGCTGCACGGGGAAAAAGGGAGAGGGAAAAGATAATAAACGCTCCCCCGCTTTTCAAGGAGAGCAGCCAGTCTAACTCCCGCCAGTAACGTGTACTGTCGTTTTACGGGGCGCTCTTCCCGCGCCCTCGTTAGGGCACGTCGGTGACCCGTTCCGGCATTCGCTTCTGTGCTCACCCCCTTACAATACTATAACAACGTCCCATAGCACAGGACTGTTGGGAGAAGAGGGAGTCTTCTAGAACACGAAAGATGAAGTAAAGTTTTTTGTTTTTTGTCCTAACACCGCTCTTCTTGACAACCAGGCTGCCCGGGCTTCCCTAATTGCAGTTACTACTTTAGAAGGTCGCCTGGTTTCTTGGCATGCCAGACGTGCCATTTGCCTGGTGTAGGTGCAGATGTGCAGAGCCCTGCCTCCGTCGAAAGGACACAGTCGCCGAGTATGCCGCATAATAGCATCGAACTCAAGGCACCAGCACCGGTTCTACAAGGGCTGCCTTTGGGCGGCATTTGGCAGGGGCAAGCATCGAGTGCGGCGTTTTCGTGAGTCGTGTGACCTAGCGAAGCAACACACGGAATTCCGCTGGCATCTTCACGCCCTCGGCTACGTGCGAAGACGAAGCGTTCGTGTTCTGAGGGCACGCTACTGGTTCTGGGTGACAAGTAAGTGCCAGAAAGGTTCCAAAAGGTTCTCATGCAAGGCCCGAAATTTTGTGTACAGCCATCCCTAGGGAAAGAAGAAACGCTCTGCTTTGGAAGGAGTGCTTTTCGCCAAGCCCGGAAGGAGGAACAACAGACGTGCGTGGTGGAATATGTTGAGGCTTTGAAAGGGACAGTTGGAGGGTCCGCGAAGGGATTGAGGTTTGCTCCCCTGGTGCACTTTCTCTCATCAGAGGATTTATGGTTGCTGGTATCCGATAACGAAGAGCATTTTGTTGGTCACCTAGAAAATCTGGTCAGGGAAAGCGCCGGGAACTCTATAGCAAAAAACGACAAACAAGTTCGTATTAACGTCAATAGACAAAAGACTGAAGCAATGCGGTTACTGGGGGAAATGAATTTGGTAGGGCTTCAGCGCTCTGATAGTAGTTCGCAGAAAAAATGCACAGATATTTTTTTGTCTGCGAAAACGCATAAACCCGAAATTCCTTTCTGGTGTATAGTTAGGGAGCGTAACACCTGGCAACATTCGATATCAAGCTTTTTGAAAAGGCACCTTAGCAGTCTTGTGATTGGTGATCCGTTTCTTGTTTCAAATTCTGTCGCCATTGTTGAGTATTTGCAACTCTGTAAACCGGGTTCGAGTATCATGTTTAGCATCGATGTGGAGGATTTGTTTTATTCCGTACCTCAAGACTAGCTCCTGCAGTTTTTTGAGAAAAGTATAACTATTGACAATGAAGAAGAGAGATTTATAGCGGATTGTGGGGTATCTGTGGAGTCGTTTTTTTTTAATATTTGCGCTTTACCGGCAATCGACTTTTGTTGAGTGGGAAGGTAAACTGCTTGCTCAAAAAGCAGGGGTGTGCATATGTTTGAAAGTAGCACCGTTGCTAAGTATTATTTTTCTGTGTCATTTTGACAGGACGATAAATTCTGAGTTCGGAGATTGCGTCATACGGGTGCTTAGGTATGTTGATGATTTAGTTTTTGTTGAACCTACAAATTTCAAGGGCCACGTAGAAGAAATACTAACGGTCTTTGACAGTTGCGCACAAGGTCTAAAGTTTGCCTTAGAGCTCCCAGAGAACACCGAGCTACAGTTTTTAGACTTAACATTGGCCCTGAGCCGTGATCACGTCTTTTGGTCTTTTCAACAGCGCTCAGAGAAGCCCTTGTTTGTTATCGCTCAGCACAATCTAAGATAGTCAAATTTGTTATAGCCTTTGCATGTTTAGGATCAGCACTTTCAAAATCTTGTGTGCATGGAATGGCAAACAATTTAGTAAGCAGGCTCGCAGATTACAATCGGCAGCCTAACCGGAAGAGATAATCTTGCTTTCGTGCCATAATATCTTGTGGAAACTAAAATATTTCAAGAATTGCCATTTACCAGAGCCGCCAGACATGAAGAGCCATATGATTATACCATATGTTCATCGTTTTCGACATAAATTAAAAAATGTATGCGCCAGATATGGCATTGAAGTGGTTTTCGCAGCCACAAAAAAACTAGGAAAAATATGTGCCATAGTAGATAGGAAAGCAAAGCCTAAAAATAGAAAACAATCGGCAGTAGAACCCTCGAAATAAACTACCAAAAGAAGTTCACGTCATGTGCTGAAAGGGTAGTCTATAACGTTGAGATTTCTTGTCGCAATAAATACATTGGCCAAACGAGAAATTGTGTGAACACCCGACTACGTCAGCATAAAACCTCGTTAACCCCCCCCCCCCCCCCCCCCCCAATCCCCCAAACTTGCGTTGCATTTCAGAGATTGCTCCATGAATAATCCCGATAAGAAAATGTGCACTCCTCATTTCCATGAGAGAAAAGTTATGTGCATGCGTAAGGAAAAATTAACAAGGGAACTTTGTGAGGCATATCAATACCACGTGAGTGGTGAAACATGTGTAAGCACAGTTTCGGTGCTTCTTCATGATTGTGAGATTAAGTATCTCTATTCGCATGATTAGAAGTGTTTTCGGAGAAGCATGTATCCTGGTTGTTTTTCGGAGTGTATAAATACCTGTGTTTTTTCCAATAAACCTCAGTTGTTAATCAGCGCTTGTCCGTCTTCTTTCATCGTACGTGTCCGTTATCGCTGCGCTGTTTTGCACCACATCTAAGCTGGCTTATAGAACTTAAAATGTTTGATTTATTGATTTTATATCATGGGTTTATCATTCCAAAGCGACTGAGGTTATGAGAAATGTCATAGTGGAGGGCTCTGGATACTTTCGACCTCCTGGGGTTTAAACACAAGCTGACATCGCACAGCACACGGGCCCCAAGCATTTCCTCTCCATCGAAATGCGAGTGCAGCGGTCGCGTTCGCATCCAGGTTTTTCGGGTCAGCTTCCGAGCGCCGTAACCAATGATCCACCACAATTTTACATTTAAAGGGGAAGGTCAAGAAAACCTGGCCCTCCTCTGGTGTCAAGAATCATATTGATCTATAGAGAAAAAATCCACTTTTTACAAAAGTGTTATTGATGGCTTGCTAATGTAGCCTACTGTGAGGTTGTCAATAATGGCTGCCTGAATGATGTCGTAAGAAAGCTGGGTCTTGTGTTTTTGACACATATACAAAGCCTAGAAAGGCTGTGAACAGCAGAAAATACAATGTCAACACCTGCTCCTTTTCCAATTCTCTTTAGACTGCATGAAACCGAGCAGACGTAGAGTATGATGTGCTGCTTTTGTCGCAATCACTTCCTTTCAACGAAGTGCATTATTTTCCTTCCAGCATGGTTTTTAAAACTTTATTAGCTATCTAGGAGAGAAGCATTGTCGGGTAGACATTTCTAGTAAACAATTCAAGAGGCCAATCTCTTCTTGCTTGAAATCCAGAGCAGAGCACTGCTGTCTTTCCACTGAGGTTGAAGACTTATTTCTTTCAATTCCTCATAATTAACTGCTCCGGTGTGTGTTCGTGTACTAACCAGCACAGCCTTCCAAAATGCCTGCAGCATGTCTGCTCATGGGTTTGTGGAATTATCTACTTACCTTAGTTTCACTTGAGTGGAATGACTTGCTTTTCAGTCAAAAACAAGGGCTCTGCACCGCGCCTTGCACTCCCATCCTGAGTAACTTGTACCTAGCAATGCATAATAAAGCCCTCAGAACAAAGCTGGAAAAATTTCCAGCTCTCAAAATTTTTCCGGTACGCGGACGATTATTTATTTCTCTTACCCATGCCGATGAATACCTGCTGCAGCTTAAAATGTGCTAGCTAACTTCACTCAGTGTTTGTATCCCTTGGTCTTAACATGAGATACCGACAAATTGCTCTTTCTGCTTCGTGGAGCTGAGGTTGCTTTTCATTTGCGCCCCGTTCAGTTTTTTTTTAACCAAGTGCCAACAAGCCCATCTTACCCAAGACTTCTTGCACTCAAAACTAGATAAAAGTAACATTGTTCAATACGCCTTCAATAACACGCTAACCAAGCCATATGAGCACTCCTTTCGAGAGTGTTTTGAGAAGTAAGCTCGGAGAATGTTTTTTTCTTGGTAGCCTCCAATGCTTCTCTCCTCAATAGCCGAGAAAATATTAAATGCCTTGCAAGGCTAAGAGCGCACTTCACACAATACAAAAGACTGCAACAAAAACTGGTAATCGTACCCCACGTCCATAGGTTTCGCACAAGTTAAAAAGAATTAGACGAAGAGCAGAAGCTGATGTCATATTTTCTGCTCATCACTGCCTTTCCAGCCTTTGTAGACTGATCAAGAAACCAGTCAAATCAATGTACAATAAAGCGTAGAGAACTCTGTCTCAAGCACCACGGTAGTCGCATAATTTTTCTATCTTGCGGCAAAGAAAACATCGGGCTGTCACACTGCTATGTCAACAAAAGATTGCAGGAGTCCTGCATAATTCTAACATGAGAGGTAAAATAATCCTGCCTGTTCGCCATCCACTGTTGTGAGATCTCACCCTGCAGGTGCCGCCCTCCGAACGTCGCGGACACAAGAATAATGGCAAAAAACAAGAACTTCCTCACTCATGAAATAATTGAAGCAGCCATTATTGGCAACCTAAAAGCCGGCTGTGTTATAATTCCACCAGTAGGCCTTCAGGAAAATGACATTTTTTTTCTCTCAGTGGATAAATAAGATTCTAGACATCATTCAAGGGCCCAGTTTTTTTAACCTTTCTATTTAAATGTATTCCTAAGCCGCCTTCAACCGTGCCAAATTTTTTTCAATTTAATTTTTTACCTGTGGCATCAACTTTTGTCCATGTTTATTGTTGCCTGACAAATGCCTTCTTAATTCTAACCTGTTTTTAGTGCTTCAGAAATTTTGTTTTCAACATTGTCATTATCATAGCCGCGTTTGACGTTGCCTTTTGTTGTCTCCGCTGTGGCCATATTTTCTCAAGCTCTCTTGCTCATTTTTTTGTTGTTGCTGTGAATTTAGCCTTCCGGTCTAGTCATTTCAGGAGTCCCTGTTATGTAATTTTCCTCCCGATATCCTTGGCAATATGAGTGCGTGATCGCTTCCCTGCCACACTGAACTATGCAGAGAAATTTCTTCAAAAGTAAAGCTGATAGTTCAGCGTGTGCGTCGTGCTGAACTTTTAAGCGAAAGCTTTACTGACCACCAACTTGCGATTTTGCTGTAGCGGTGCTCCGAGAAGGCAGAGACAGACCTTGAGCCGTTTCCTAGCAACCGCCGCTGCTGAGCGGATTCCGCTAAAGCCCCTTGATAATAGGAAAGTTCCGCCATCCATTGAACTTTGCCGCCGCCGCGCGACCTCCTCGCCTTCTCCTTGCCCCTTTCATTCCCCTTCTCTGAGGGCCGGCTCTCCGCCCGATTTCCTGCGCGACGATTGGTCTCCCTGCCGTTGCCCCTGGAAACGCGTCGGTCCGGCGTTTTGCTTGTGTTTTTCTTTTTCCTTCGCGCCATTTTTCTCCTAGGCTCGGCGAGCGATTACGCGAATATTGCAACGTGCAAGAGCTATGCCGTGCTGTTGAGCGTACAACTGCAGCAAGCGGCCTGAAGATGGTTATGCGGTATTCATGAACCCCAAGGCAAGCGTGACGGCTTACGCAAGAAGCAGTGGCTTCACAGAGTATTGGCATACGTGCCGCAGTGTCAACCATCAGGTGAGGTGGCAGTAAGCAGTTGCGCAAGACGTAAATTGGGTGCAACTGCCTCTGTAAAGTTTTGTACGTAACCTAAGCGTTAGGAGAGGGCGTAAAAGTAAAACGCCATAGTCACCACCCACTGATATTGGTTAAGGCAGACTTTTGCGTGGTGTATGAAGCCAAGGTTACCAATATTCACTATAGATATACTGCTATTTTCCAAGTATCCCTTGCGCGTTTTATCTGCTACAGTCAGATACAGCTCAAAGAAACCAGAAGGGAACCCTTCGGCAAATGACATCGACCAATCACCATGACGGCGCGGTTAATCCTATTTCACACAGAAACCTACCAGCCACATGCGATGTCACGTTAGGGGATTAACCACGACGTCATAACAAATGGTTGACGCCGTTGGTTGGAAGGCATCCTCCGAGGGTTGTTTGCTGCTTCGTTTTTAGGTCATTTTGCAAGCGAGGCCAGAACGCAACGAATCACCAAAGCATCCGCGCATTGCATCTTCTCTGCAAATAGCGGCTGGACTAAAAGCATGCTAGTTCTTGCTCCTGCAGCGTCGCCTTTGTAAAAACAATTCCGCAGTTTTTAACAGACAAGCTTTTAGCGTAAGATCCCATTGTCCGTCAACTTTAAGTTGCATGAAATTGCTGTATACATGTACAAAGTGATGTTGATTTGAGCTATGGCATACACCACTGTTGTATTTCCATGAGCATGTTTTTTCTCAACTGTCATCAATACTGCATAGCACATTTCTGTACTAGAGTAGATGCTGAATGTTATGTGATACTCCCGTCTGTTACGTGTATCTCGTCAATCGACGTTCTTGTGCGGGCGCGAAAATAAATCATCCTGCTGACCATGCTCTCATTTTCTTTAATGATACATTTTTTGGGATGCCTAATCAAAATACCAGCTTTATATCCCCTACTACATACTGGAACGAAATTTCGGCGTCAAGTATAATATTACATTATCGAGAGGCGTTTATCTTGACCAGAGATTTCATTTACTGCATGTAAAACTATTCAGTGTGAATCCGCTACCATATTGCTGCCAAGCACTTTGTTGCGCGTCTTGTTTTGGAGCTGATTTGCATTTTGTTTGTCAAAGTCTGAGAAATGACCAAAGAGCTTCATAAAATGTTTGAAGACTTGAAGCGTGAAATAAAACAAGAGTTTCGCGATATGAGAGAAAGTATCGAGCGAGACCTCAGGAAAGATATCACAGAAATTAAGGCCAGCATGGGCGTTATTAACAAAAGCTATGAAGAAATAAAAAATTCTGTTAAAAGAGTTCAAACAGAGAACAAGGATCTGAAAGAAACAATAAGGACGCTGCTAGAGGAACGTCAGGCTCTGTGTGCACAGGTAAAGGAACAAGAGTCCCGACATATGCAGACCGAGCAGCACTCACGGTGTTTCAACATTGAAATTAAAGGAGTGCCACAAATAGAAAATGAGAACTTGCAAGAACTAACGAAAAAATTGGCTCAAGAAATTGGCATGCCTCTGGCGGACGCAGACATTGAGGTTTGCCATCGCGTTCAAACTGTCGGAAATGCTGCCTCCCCTAACATAATTGTGCAGTTTACACGCAGAGCTCAGCGTAACTCTTTCCTGGAAAAAGCTAGAAAGTGCAGGCTTACGGCAAATGACCTGGCGTTAAAACCTAACAACGACATCTTTGTGAACGAGTACCTGTGCCCAGCCATGAAACGTCTCTTCGGTGCTGCAAATGCAGCGAAAAAAGCGCAGGGTTGGAAATACGCGTGGGTCAAGAATGGAAAAATCTATGTTCGCAAATCTGATACCACACCCGTCATCCCTATCACCCTCGTGGATGACCTGTCCAAGACAGCGTAAAGTGCTTGCACTTATCTACCTTTGTTGTCCAACAATTATGGGTTTTCTGCCGCAAGAAATTCAGAAGTTGGTTCTGACCAAAAAGCCAGCCCTATCCTTTTTTTCACCAGAACGTTCGCTCTTTAAAAAATAAAGAAAGTGAAATGAATGCTTTGATAGATCTTTTCGGAGTATCATTCACGGTGTTAATGCTTACTGAAACATGGTATGAAGATGAATCGGCTGTAATTCAATCACCTGTTTATCAATGTTTCTTTCGCAATTGTCAGGACAAGAAAGGTGGCGGTGTTTCTATTCTTGTAAAAGAGAATCTTATCTGTGATACTGAAGAACGTTTCTGTGCTGTCACACCTGATTTTGAGGTGCTTACTCTACGCCATCTTGATAATCTGTTTTGCGTGGTGTACAGGCCACCGTCTGGTACTTTTAGCCGATTTTTGGCCTTCTTAGACGAAGTTTTGGAATATGTTGTGGAACAGAAAGTGAATATCTTTTTGGGTGGAGACCTGAACGTGAACATGCTTATACCTACGCCTAACCAAAATGAACTCAGCCTTACTCTTTCTGCATACGGGCTGTCCATTGTTATCACTTATCCAACACGGATCACAGAACAAAGCTCTACTTTATTGGATGCATTTATTACTAATATTAGCACTGACACAATATTCGCTGGAACTACGTAAACTAGCATGAGCGACCATCTGGGAATTTTTCTATTGGTAGATAGGCCCTTTCCGATCAAGTGGAATAGAGAGCAAACTACTTATCGCCAAGTAATTAATCCTGCTCGCCTTGAGTCATTCCGGTGCGCAGTTGAACAGCAATCATGGAACTCCGTCTACACATGG
Organism: Amblyomma americanum; assembly: GCF_052857255.1. Taxonomy (NCBI): domain Eukaryota; kingdom Metazoa; phylum Arthropoda; class Arachnida; order Ixodida; family Ixodidae; genus Amblyomma; species Amblyomma americanum. The sequence goes on along the minus strand of NC_135504.1, from coordinate 107,126,705 downwards.
AGTGATAGTAATACTGCATATTCAAAATTTATAAGCATATTTAAAGATATATACCACCTACATTTTCCGTTAGTGCAAGTGAAGAAACCGAAGAAAGCGCAAAAACCCTGGTTAACGCGAGAGTTGTTGAATATGATTAAGCATAAAAACACGTTATTTGCCAAATTTGTAAGAACAAAAGATTTAACAATACTTGCACAGTTTAAGACCTATCGAAATAAAGTTACATCTAAACTAAAGCCGGCTAAAGATTTTTAATAAGCCCGTGTGCTGTGCGATGTCAGTGCACGTTAAAGAACCCCAGGTGGTCGAAATTTCCGGAGCCCTTTACTACGGCGTCCCTCATAGCCTGAGTCGCTTTGGGACGTTAAGCCCCCATAAACCAAACCATAAACCAAACCGATTCTTAATAAACATGTTCCGTGATGAATACACACAACGTCCAGATATTGTATGGCGCAATTTGAACTTGTTGTTGCATCCCAGCATTAATGCATCTACACTTGATGCCCTTACGCATGACGGAAAGCTACTCTCCGGTACTTCTTTGGCAGATGCTTTTAACCGTTTCTTTATTGAACAAAGTAGTGTAATTAACCAGAATGTGAGTGTCTGCCGAAATTACGCTCAGTACGTACAAGGAAACGATAGTACGCAGTCCCTCTATTTAGCCCCAACTGATTCAGCCGAAGTTTTCGCTTGCATAAATAACATCAAAAATAGCAAATCACAGGACTCGAATGGTATGCAAATACTGCCTGTCAAGTATGTTCTCGACATCCTGTGCCCTGTTATTACCTACATATTCAACTTAATTTTATCCACTGGAATTTTCCCTAAGGAAATGCAGATTGCCCGAGTGGTGCCAATATTTAAGCGTGGAGATAAAAATTTACTCAATAACTATCGACCGATTTCCCTACTTCCTGTGCTTTCTAAGGGCATTGAGAAAATAATCCATACCAGAATAACTTCATATCTTGATTACAATCGCTCATTCCTTGACTTTCAGCATGGCTTTAGGAAGCATAGGTCTACTGAAACGGCACTTCTAACACAAAAAGAAATTATAATACAGGCATTTAGAGAAAATAAACTCGCTATTGGTATTTATATCGATTTTACTAAGGCATTTGACCTCATTAATCATGATGTCCTTCTTTTTAAATTAAATAGGTATGGTGTACGTGGTGTAGCGCTAACTTTATTAGAATCCTACTTATCACACAGAGCTCAGTATGTAGATATAAACACAGCAACTTCTTCTACTCTCCCTATAACATCTGGAGTGCCTCAAGGAAGCATACTTGGGCCATTACTGTTCTTAATTTATATAAATGATATTTGCTACAGCACAAGTAGCGCTCATGTAGTATCATATGCTGATGACACATCTTTCTTTATCACAGGTACTTCCGAAACAGACGTCTAAAAACTAACAAACAATGCACTTATTCAACTCAGTTTATGGGCAGAAGCAAATTATCTACGAATAAATCCAGTGAAGACTAAAATTATGTTGTTCCGTCCTAAGGGAAAGAAAATATCGCGACCTATCAAAGCCGTATTCAATAGCCAGCCTATAGAGCTCGTTGAGTCCGTAAAAGCACTGGGAGTTACCTTTTCAAGCAATTTAACTTGGAATACAGATATTGATTACATACGTTCAAAGGTCGCCTCAGCCCTTGGTATACTTGCGCGGTTTAGGCACATTCTTCTAATAAGGGTAAAGATCATACAATGCGTTAGTACTTTCTCATTTGCAATATTGTAACATAGTGTGGGGCACAACAGGCATAACAAATCTTAACAAGATACATCTGCTTCAGAAAAAAGCAGTGAGATGTATTTTTTTTTATCACAGTACCCACAGCGCCAGTTTGGCATTACAGTGGGGGGGGGGGGGGGGGGGGGGGAGAAGTACATATATCATTGACAAACAGCAGTTTATATAGAATACAGATAGAATACAGTTTATATAGAAGATACAGATCAGGGCAAATCGCCGTCACAACAAAAAGAAGGAACAAAGCGGTTCTGTTGACACAAGCACAAAGTACAGAAAACAAAAATTGCAAGTCATACTGCTGAAGCAAAGGCATCATTTGAAGATAGTGATACAACATCGCCGGGCAACCTGTTCCACTCACTGACCGTCTTAGGAAAAAATGACATCCTAAAAAGCTCCGTTCTGCATCTATACTCTTTAATCTTAAGTGGGTGATCGCGCCTGCCAGAAGTGTACTCCGGTGGCCTTATGTAGCTATCACGATTGAGGCCAATGTACCACTCTTTTCTCCCACCAGGAATATTTTTGTAAAGTATGAAATCTTTCCAATATTTGCGTTATATACTTATAGACTACTATCATGTTACAAATCTCACCTAAAACACCCCGACAACCTCATCATTTTGCTTGCACAATTAAGAGAAAACGCCAGCTGCCGTGATACAAGACACAGAGAAATTTGGTTTAGCCCAACACCAAGAGCCTATTATGTGAATCAATCCTTATGTTATAACCTTCCAATTCTGCTGAACAGATTAAACAAAGAAAATTTTGACATAACCCGAAAATCAAAGCACGAAATTCGGGAATACTGCCGGGAGAATTCTTTTCCTTGAAAATTTAAGATGCAATCTTTCTGATTATTATGCACCATTCTTTTTATGATTATTTATGACCTTTTCATCGCATCGCATTTTATTTTGTCATTTTTGCATGATGTGCATAGGTGGCCTGCGAAGTGTTGATTTATTTACTTTTGCTTTGTATGTATGTATGTTTGCTGTATGTATAACCGTCGCTTTTCCTCCTGTACTGCCGGGTATGTAAAGGAGCCGGGACCATTGTCAAGCTGTCGCCGCAGCTTTTAGTCCCGGCTCCTCCTTTGTAAGAAAGGAATAAACTTCAACTTCAACTTCAAGATATAGAGTGCATTCTCTCATAGGTATATTCTTGAGCTTCCTTGACACTAGTTCCTGATAATTTTCGATGAATTGCGGTCGATGAATGGTTGTCCGCGCTCCTTGAGCGCATTGAAAGTGCGCAACTGTTTTATTCAGCGAACAGACTAGAGTGAAAAAACCACTTTCACACTGATGAGACAAACGTATGGACGGAAGATGCACTCATGACTCATTTATTGTAAGCGAGTGCACGCTAAATAAGACCTGCTGCACGCAAGTATGCACAAGCAAAGAGAAACATTTCGAAGCAGTTCATGTTATACCTAGATAGAGTTTGAGCTGTGTTGTTTTGAAGTTTATATTTAAGTGTGGCTAGCTAGCATAATGCGTTTACACTTGCCCTTAGTTTTCCTTCAATAGTGGAAAGTTTGGATTTAACTGCATTTAAACAATCATCACTAATTAATTCAGGCCGATAACTTGCGCAGCTCATTTGCATTAAACCAAAGCTTTTGAAAGGTATATGACTCGATGCTATAATACCAAGGGTGTTTTTGATTGCATATAGCTCAGTAACGCTAATTAATAGGGATCGCTATCTGATTCAGAGCATTTGCATTCATTTTAAGCTTTTCAACGGTATATGACTTGATCGTATAGCTTAACGTTTGGATTAATACAAAATTAACTAATTAACGCAGATTAATGCGGATCGCTAACCAGCACAGTGCCATTACACTTGGCCTAAGGTTTCCAACGATATATGACTCGATGCTGCAGCGGAAATTTGGGTTTTAATTGTAATTTACTAAATATCAATTAATTTGGCTTGGTAATGGGTCAAAATAAGTGTATAATTAACCAATTATTCAAACTAACGGTTGATCACGTGACCTATACTATGCTTAGACAGATAGCTTGGCAGTAGCGAAATAGACCATGTCCCGCTTTGACCTTCTCCGATCTTGAAGTTTAAAACACCAGCCTGGGTCGTTTTCCTAAGTTTTACCGCGGTGACAGAGTTCACGCCTAAAAAAACAAACACAGACAAAGTCAGAGGCAGTACTAGATCAGGTGCACAAACTAAAACACCTTATCATCTTACTTAAAAAGCGTCTGCAGTGCCGAACTCGCCTGAAAGCTTTGTTTACATCAGTATTCCCCATTCAAACAGTTGTAAGAAACCGATCACTTCATGAACGTTACTTTGGGCATTTTGAATGCTTTTGGGAATCTGTTGGGAATCTGTTGGGAAGTTGGGAATCTGTATGGATCGAACCAGACGAATCTTTCTTTTCACTAGATAGAAAAAATATAGTCATTGGATGCATATACCGATCACCGTCGTACCATGTCAAAGATTACTGCTCAGCTCTGCACTCAGTCTTAGAGGTATTGTCAGTGGAACGAAAAAATGTTATAATAATGGGTGACATCAATATTAACACATTAGATACCGACTGCTTCTCATATGCAGATTATATGGAAGTTTTAAATACTCATGGCTTCCAAAATCTTATCAACATTCCCACACGCATTTCCACTGCTGGTTCAAGCTCTCTCATAGATCACGCTTTATCAAACCTAATGTCCGCCCCTGATGCAGGTGTCCTAAAAGCCGATATAACAAATCACTACCCTATTTTCATACAGTTCGATAACTGTGTTAACTATGTTAGGCATACTCAGTTCATTAAAAGAACATTGTACTCTGCATTATTCCTTGAACTGGTTGCTATTACTGACTGGTCAGTGGTTAAGGCTCTTGATGACGCCGATATTGCATTCAATCAGTTCTTTCTTATTATCTCTAATACTATCGATGAGTGTTCTACTATATATAATTGCAATAAGAAGTTTTCAAATCCGAATAATCCCTGGATGATTTCTGGCTTTTAAGCAGTTTGAGAAAGACAGATAACCTCTATAGAAAATGCAAAAAGCAACCATTCATCTTAAGGCTTTTAGCGCGTTATAAGAAATATTGTAATGTATTAGGTTTGCTCCTTAGAACAGCGAAGAAAAATTACTATGAAGGAGAAATAAAACACGCTGGAAATAACGTTCATAAGCAATGGAAAGTTATTAATTCCTTCCTAAACAGAAACAACTCGAAAGCTCCCATATCAACAATTACTTCCGGTAAGGTAACATATACCAATCCCTCATACATTGCTGAAGCCTTTAGTGATTCATTTGCTCTAGCCTCAGGAGTAATAAATACTGCCGCTAATCAAACATTACAACGATCTCCTCATGGCATTTTCCTTTTACCTATCTCCACTGATGAAATCGAGAATATAATACGCAACCTGAAAGACGCCAGTCCAGGTCTCGATAATATTCAATCATCCCATATTAAGTTAATGGCGCATCTCATTTGCGATGTCTTCGCCCATATTGTAAATCTGGTCTTGAAATCAGGCACTTTCCCTACTGCATTGAAAAAGGCAAAGCTAATTCCAGTCTTCAAAAAGGGAGATAAACAAATCATTTCTAAATACCGCCCGATCGCTATTTTATCGCTCTTCAGTAAAATTATTGAAAAAGCCATTGTATCCGAATAAACAATTACTTAACAAAATTTGACATTCTCTCTCCTAACCAGTTCGGTTTCAGAATTGGATTTTCCACCGAATTAGCTGTGATCGCTCTCACCGATAAAATTAAATCCTACATCGACGAAGGTAGCTTTGCTGGTGCATTATTTATTGACATTTCCAAAGCTTTTGATTCTCTCAACCATGCTATTTTATTCAAAATGCTTGACGCTGTCGGCATAACTGGGCCTGCACTTTCGCTAATCAGAAGCTATTTATTCAATAGAAAACAAGCGGTGTTCATCTCGGGAACATACTAAAAATTCAAGACTACTAATGTTGGAGTTCCGCACGGTTTCCTTCTTGGCCCTATTCTTTTTTTATTATATATCAATGACCTCCCTAGGTGTCTTTATAATTCCAACTGTTTTCTTTATGCTGACGACACAGCAATCTTAACCTCAGATTCACATATATATAAAGTGGTCGATAAACTTAACATTGATGCACACAATGTATTCGATTGGTGCAGAAATAATATACTGTTCATTAATGCATCCAAATCCAGCTTTGTAGTTTTTAGGTCGCTTCAAAAAATTATTTGCGAAAACCCGTCTGTTAGCATAGGCTCAAACTCAATCCTTTCAGCTGATCACGTATCCTTTTTAGGCGTAGTACTGGACAAACATCTTAAATTGCAGACCCACATCTCATCTATTTCCCGAAAAATGGCGTATGGTATTAGAGTATTAATTAATGTTCGCCCGTATTTCCATGTTCCTATTCTCATTTCACTCTTTTACTCGTTCATCCACTCCTATATTCAGTATTGCATTTAATCTTGGGGAAACACGTATCATTCGCACTTATCTTCTGTGCAAACTATTCAATATCAAGCAATTCGAATTATCACTTATGGTCACAACTCAGCAAATGCCCCTCGTCTGCTCCTATCATGCAATATTTTATCAGTGCCCAAAATATTAGACTACAAATTATTTACCCTTATGTACAAATCTGTTAGAAATCTGCTTCCTTTTTCGATAACTCGCAGTGATCAAAATCCGCGTCGCAACGACACGCGTTTTGCTAATAACATTAACTTTTTGCCCCCTAAACCTAACACTAATTATGGAAAGCAAACAGTTCGTTTCAGTGGTTAGGGCGCTCGACTACTGGTCCGGAGTTCCGGGGTTCGAACCCGACCGCGGCGGCTGCGTTTTTATGGAGGAAAAATGCTAAGGCGCCCGTGTGCTGTGCGATGTCAGTGCACGTTAAAGATCCCCAGGTGGTCGAAATTATTCCGGAGCCCTCCACTACGGCACCTCTCTCTTCCTTTCTTCTTTCACTCCCTCCTTTACCCTTCCCTTACGGCGCGGTTCAGGTGTCCAACGATATGAGACAGATACTGCGCCATTTCCTTTCCCCCCAAAACCAATTATTATTATTATATTCACTGCCACTACATTATGGAACTCATTACCAGTTAGCATAAAGCAATCGCCTAATATATGTTCCTTTAAATCCGCTCTCCGTCAATTTCTCCAATCCCCCTAAAAGTATTTTACTTGGTGTATCGTACTAGTTTTGTTATTTATATTATTCAATGAGTTGTCTTTTGTATTGGTCTGTATGATATTAGGTGTGTAATCATTTTTCATTCAAATAAGGGTTTGCATTATTTCTCTTATCTCACTCACTGGTCATTTATGATGCCAACAACTTTAATTTTTTTTGCATCTGCTGTCTGTAATTCATTTTTACAATTGTTCTTACAGGAGGTTCCGTCCACAGTCTCTGACTTTGGGACCTCCTTCTGTATTCCAATGTTTTTCTCTAACTTGTCCCATAAGCATGTAATAAACGAACCTTGAACCTTGAACCCAAGCACAGCCATATAGCTACAAAGGAAAGCCAAACAGATTTCACAGAAAAATTGCAGTCGAATAAAAATTCGGCCCGGTCCGGGGTTACGTGTGCCACCTCGGATTCGCCGCTGTTCTTAGTTGCTGAAACAGCATTTTGGCTCAGCATTGGCGCAATTTCACGAAAAATCGTGGACTTGTACCGGCATGTAGCAGGTTTAATGAAATGGCGCAGTGGATGGAGCATTTTCACCACTGTGTAGGTATTCCCACCACTGTGAGCTGCATATGCCAGCTGCCATGCGGTGTGGCAGCCTTCATATTTTTCTTAAATGGTATCAAACAATGCAAACAAAACAATGCACGTCTAGCGCTTAAGTCATTAAATGCAATGAATAAAACCCACAAAAAATATTCAACGCAAAACTCAAACTGGCTTGCAACAAGTCCATTCTGACAATCAAAAAGAGTGGGTAAACATAAATACCTGACTGCATATATATCTGCAAACCTTAGCTTTTAGAAAAAGGGCAAAGAAAGTATGCCCACAAAATAATCCAACAGTTTATGAGGGCTGTAAAGACAGCAGCTGTAGTATCAACTTTCATTGCACATTCTGATTGTATATGGTGGCGATAAAACCCATGCTCTTGGCTGCTAAGCGAAGGCTAACGTATCACCTGCAAACATTCATTTACCTGAATTGTTGCCAATATGACAATAAACAGCAGGGGAATTGAAAAACGCAGCCAAACACTGTTTTGGCATATAATAAATGTTGCAAATGAAGCTAAACACGCATCTGTTCCTGTAAAAAACGTCTGGATACATGGTGCAACCATCACACTAATGCGATAAATCTACCAAGAATTGTTCAAAGGCACCGTAAAGAAAAATTTCAAAAGCAGCATCATCAAATTCCGCACTGTGGTTAACCGGACACAAGAGTCACATCATAAAAAAATAAAAAAACGATGATATGAACTAAGCATATTTCAGAAATGAGACGCAGAGAAATCTACTATCATGCACAATACGAGCTGCAACACAGAGGATTTTGCACGACTTCAACTCCCGACACTGCCGGAGCAAAACGGTGCTCAAAACATGCGCACTTAGTGGCCGATAAAAATAATACAGCGCAATGACCATTTCGCCAAGCATTGCTGTCTGTAAACAGGTTTTTTGATTGGCCTTACAGCGCCACCTTCATTCGACTCCCGCCGGGTGAGTTCCAGCCCATACAAAATTGATTAAAGTGCACGCGCCATAGGTGACGCCTAAAGGTTTGAATCCCCGTGGATACAAATTGCAAGCGCTATCTCGAACATCAACGATACATTTTATTCACAGCCAAGATGCACTTGCTTTAAACGTGCAAGATGATGAGAACTAGCAGGAGAGGAAAATGCACAGAACAAGACAGGGCATACAAATTAGCACTTAAGAGTAACTGTTTCATAAGAGTGAGCCACGAAGCTCCTGCACATAATAAAGTCACGAAAAGCGTAGCACACACAAGCACTTTCTAGCATTCTTTTGCTCAAAAAGGTGAGCAGATGCGAGTCCTACGCTCTTGCCCCACCCTGTGCGCGTTAGCCCAACAAGTAGCAGAAAGTTGCATTCACTCTTTTTTGGAGCTCTAATTGCAAACCCTGCACAACTGGTATAAATTCAGAGTATTGCTTACCTTCAGAGAAAGCTTCGTAGTCGTGCAAACCGCTATTCGTCTTCGCATCACCGGCACCGCTGCAACAAGTCCAACTAGCACAAGTAATGCTGCATCATGGGAAAATCTACCGCATAGTACCGCACATTAGCATCGTCCAGGATTTCAACTCCTCCACAGGCGACATAGAGCGACGAAGGCAACGGTGCCTCCTCCATGCTTCCAAAATAGAGGAGGCGCTGGCCAGAGCTCACAACAAACACGCACTGAAGCTACCGAGAGCGGAAATGGTCCTTGGCGTCAGATGCGACCCGCTTAGGACAGCACGCGAGCGTACTCGCTTGTAAAATTACATACGCACACAGAAAATAGCACGTTTCATGACGGTACTCCACGAAAAATAACCCTCACAATCGCACAATCCGTGAAGCTCATTGCAAGAGCCGTTGGCGCACTTGAAAACAGACCCGAAAAGGCGGAAGCGGAAAATGCATGGTTGGATGGCTGGATGGATGGATACGGCTTAACCCTTTAAATCGGGTGGTGGCTCAAGCCACCTAGCCATGACATGAAATTTTACTCCTGGCTTGATTTAAGCCACCAATTAGATAACCTTCGCTTGGTTACTTCTACCGGCTTAAAATATACTATCCCTTCACTGTCCTTAAACCCCATTGCCTTGAATAAATCAACCCCGCTGCTCTCGCCTCTAGGGTGAAACACTTTACAGAAAACAATCAAGTGTTCAGCCGCTTCCCCCTCCTCTCTGCACGCAACACACAACGTGTCTATCTCGTGGTGCCTGACTCTGTATGTCTTGGTCCGCATAACTCCCGTCCTGGCCTCAAACAACAAAGAGCTTCCCCTACAATTGTCATAGATATTTTATTTAGCAATTTCCTTCTTAAAGATCCTGAGTGTTCTCAGTGCCAATTTTGTCAGCATCCTTGTTTTCCAGAGAGCTCTCTCTGTTTCTTTAATCTTTTTCCTAACCAATAATTGGTGACTTTCCCCCTAATGCTGTAATGATATTTGCTTGCAAAAACCAATACGAGTGGCCGCCTGGGGGCAGATATTGTTTTGTTTCAGTTTCTCCAGTGAAAAAAATAGAAACGCAGATTTTTTTTACGACGTGTATTCGGCCCCATAAGTGCGCACAAAATTCCAAGCGATCGCCATCACTTATCTCTCGTGGACCACATGCGTTGATTGACGATCTGTTGCTTGGGTTCTTGTTCAAAATGCATGAGTTATGAGGGCACAGTCTCTATACTGCGGTGTTCATTTGCATGAATATTGGTTGATTTTCGTTTGTGTCAGTCCTGATGCATGTTTTTATTTTTAGCTAGTACGGGATCAAGAAAATTAACGACGTCCACTGCATAATAGCCAGAGTGCGTAGGTTATCGCGAAAACTTCGCTCCGTAATAGTGACTGCTGAGCATGAATGCCATGTTCTTCATGCCAGACGGACGACGTGACAGCGTTCAAATGTATCCGGAATTTCATCTTCACTTTGTGCTGCATATTCTGCTCGCGTGAATGTACTGTGTTCTTCAACATATTTCTTGCGTCAGGCAGCTTACACGTCGCCGATCGCATTCGCCGCCTATGAAACAACGTCACTCTCTTGGTTGAGTACGTGGGCACGCCGTTAGGCGAAATAGTCAGGCGAACGTTTCTTCGCAACGCAGGCGGGATGACATCCGGCCCCTACGATATGGAATGCCTACAAATGAGAGAAACCACATCCGTAGAGAGAGAATAAAGGAAACGCAGGGAGGTTAACCAGATGTGAGTCTCCGGTTTGCTACCCTACACTGGGGATGGGGGATAGGGGTTAGAAAGATGACGGAGAGGTAAACGCAAAAAAAGGAAAAAAAGGAACATGCACACATGGAGACACACACACACAAGGCGTCCCTGTTAAAGTCTTTCACACAGCCCGGTAGATTGTAAGAAGCGCAAAAGCGCTTGCCCGGCCTTCTTCTTTGACGGTAGGTCCTTGCGATGTTGCAGAATTCTTTTTTCGGATAGCGGCTGGTCGTCCAGTTGGTCAAGTTCGTGGCTAAGGCATGCCCTCTGTGGACTGTACTGCGGGTAGAAGCACAATATATGGCCAATTGATTCTTCATGGCCGCAGTGGTCACAGATTGGGGTGTCGGTCATTCCTATGCGGAAGGCATAGGCTTTAGTAAAGGCAACACCCAACCAAAGTCGATATAAAAGCGTGGCGTCTCTACGGCGAAGCTGTGATGGCGTTTGAAGACTTAATGTTGGATCAAGTGAGTACAGTCGCGTATTTCTTTACTGTGGCTCATTCCATTGCAACTCGGTGCACTGCCGAGCAAGTAGGCGGAGCTTCCGTGCCGCGTCAGTTCTAGAAAGAGGAATTGGGACGTGGCGCTCCTCAGTATGGGCCGAGCGGGCAGCGTGATCCGCCCGTTCATTGCCGATAATCCCGCAGTGACTTGGAAGCCACTGGAACGTTATTTCATGGCCGGCCTCAATTATATGGTGTAACGTCTCTGCAATATGGAAGATTAGTTGTTCGTGCGGTCCGCGTCGTAGAGGTGACAGTAGAGACTGCAGTGCCGGCTTCGAGTCGCAGAATATTGTCCATTTGTGTGGCGGTTCATCACCTATGTGATGAAGGGCAGTTAAGAGCGCTGCGAGCTCTGCTGCCGTCGATGTTGTCGCGTGGGTCGTCTTAAATTTGATTGTTGAAGCTTTCGCTGGAATGACGATTGCCGCCGCGGAGCTGCTTGGAAGAACAGATCCATCAGTGTAAATATGCGTGGAGTCACGGTAGTTCTCGTACAAATGTAGTAGCGTGAGCTGTCTAAGGGCTGGTGATGAAAGATTAGCTTTTTTCGAGATACCAGGTATTGCGAGGTTGATTTTTGGCTGAGCGAGGCACCATGGAGGGATCGAAGGTCTCGCAGCCGGAGTGAAACAAGCTGGCAATGATTCTTCATATGCAGTTATCGTTTGGCTGAAAGATGTGTGTGGCCTGTCCGCTGGAAGAGTGGCTATATGGTGACGAGGATTCCTGGCTAGATGCCTTATATGGGTCCTGAGTACTTCAATTTCAATGTGGGTCTTGACAAGGTGGTCTCTAGCGATTGCTATCGTAGCCACTGGTGAAGCACTCTGAGGCAGGCCTAGACAGATCCGGAGCACTTGACCCTGGAGAGTTTGTATTGTCCGTAGATTCGTTTTGCCTGTGTTGATTATTTCTGGCAAGCTGTATCGTAGAAATCCTAGAAAAAGCACCCTGTACAGTTGCAACATGGCACTAGGCGACATTCCCCAGGTCTTGTCAGCGAAAAACTTGAACAGGTGGCAGATGCCTGTCAACCGTTTTTTCACGTATATGTGTGGGCTCCATGACAAGTCCCTGTCGATTATGACACCTAGAAACTTGTACGATCGGACCCATCGTATTATTTGGCCATTTATCATTACACTGTAGTTTGCCATGGGTTTGCGCGTAAATGGCACTAGTGCGCATTTCTCGGAGGAAATTTCCAGACCTCGATTACGGAGGTAGATAACAGTCTGTGTGGCGGCTCTCTGAATTCTCGCTCGCAACTGTAGGCGTGTTACTGCAGATGTCCATATGCAGATGTCATCCGCGTACATTGATAGCCTGACTGTGGTTGGCACGTGCTCAAGGAGAGCAATTAGTGTTAGATTAAATAACACGGGGCTAAGTACACCGCCCTGGGGGACGCCGCGGTAGCTATAGTGAAGAGAAGTATGGCCTTCCTCAGTGCTTACAAAGAATGATTGCATGGATAGATAGCTCCGTATCCATTGAAACATCCGACCACCCACTCCTACCTCTGCGAGAGCAGAGAGGATGGCTTCATGCGTAACGTTGTCATACGCCCCTTTAACGTCGAGGAATAAGGATGCGCAGAGACGCTTACGGCTTTTCTCATGTTGAATGTAGGTCACCAGGTCGACGACGTTATCGATCGATGATCGACCGCGTCGGAAGCCCGCCATGGCATCTGGGTAGGTGTTGTGGTACTCCAAGTACCACTCCAGGCATCCTAGGACCATCCTCTCCATTACTTTGCCCACACAGGTCGCCAAAGCGATCGGGCGATATGATAAGAGCTCCAACGGCGACTTGCCAGGCTTCAGCTGAGGAACAAGGCGACTTGTCTTCCAGGTTGTTGGTAGCGTGCCATTTCTCCAAGATTCATTGTACACCTCTAGAAGAACTCCTCTCGCTCGCTCCCCCAGGTGACACAGAGCTCGGTAGGAAATTCCGTCAGGCCCTGGCGCTGATGTGCGGCTACATAAAGCTAATGCTGCCTTAAGTTCGTGGATCGAGAATGGTAGATCCAACCGGAAATCACGTGGTGGCGGGTAGCTGCTTGAAGCCGATGGAATGTTGGTAGCTGTGAGTTGGCCGGATAATCTGGCGCTGAAATCCTCTGCCACGTCAATCTCCGATCTCTTTTGAGAGAGGGCAAGCGCCTTGAATGGGAATCGCTGTACGGGAAGTGCCCGCAGCCCGCGCACAGTTCTCCATAGTTGCGATAAAGGCTTGCGTGGATCTAGCGACTCACAGAAGGCAGCCCAACGTTGCGATTCGAGCTTGTCTAACCGGCGCTGTATCTTCTTTTGCGTGCGCCTGGCGGTCCGTAGATCGTCCATTGTTTTCGTACGTCGGTACCTTCGTTCAGCACGTCGTCGGATTGCTCGTAGTCGTTCTAGTTCCACATCAAAATCATTAAGTTTCGAGGAGCATGTTAGAGTACACATAGTGTCTTGCACCACGCTCTTGATTGCCTCTTCCAAGTCTAAAGAAGAATTGGCGTCGCAGTGTGCTTCCATAAGAGACTGAAATTTAGGCCAGTCCACTCTTTGGATCGTATCCTGTGTTTTGGAAGCGGTCAATCCTCTGATCTTGACGTACGTGGGGATATGGTCGCTTCCGTGCGTCTCTATGTCCTCAAATTACCCTGCACGTCTGACTATGCTTCGTGAGACGAGAGCCAAGTCAAGACAGCTGCTGTACGTGGAGCCACGTAAGAACGTAGGACTTCCATCATTCAGCAGCCAAAGTTCATTACTGGAGGCGAAAGATACCAAAGCTCTGCCTCTGGCGTTGATGATCCGACTTCCCCAGAGTGTATGATGGGCGTTTAAATCTCCAATGATGACCCAGGGATTGGAAGTTGAGGAAAAGATGTCTTGTAGTCTTTTGTAATCAAATCGACTTGACGGAGATAGGTAGGCGCCTACAAAAATAAAGGCCAGATTCTTTTTCCTTACGTTTAGGCATATATATTGATTACTGTCATTAGGAGGTACAGGCTGATGAGTGTAGGTGAGGTCACGGCGAATAAACACCAAAACCTTACTGTTTTCATAAACAGCTGACGACATATATGACTCATATCCAGAAAGCCTGATTTTGTTCGATAAGTTCGGCTCGCAAATGACGATAATGGGAAACATATTGGCGTACACGAAGCGACGGAAATCCGAAAGGCGCGCTTTGAGTCCGCGGGCATTCCACTGAAAAATAGCTGTTTGTCGGACCTCTTCCCTAAAAGACCAAGGCTGTGGAGCCATGATCTACTCAAGGGTTGCAAGCACCGGACTCAGAGCGTCCAGTACTTGAAGCGCACTTCTGGCAGACGGTGTGTGCATGTTGTTTAGCAGCATGCGAATGGCATTCATTAAAGGCCTAATAAGTGCTATCACTTGCTCATCTGTATTCCGCGACTCCTCGGATACAGCACCTTGCTGTACTGAGGGCGGCTTCTTCTGCGGCTCTTCTGGCGGTCGTGTACGCGGAAGTGGCGGCCATTCCTTTGTGGAAAGTGATCTGGCAGTTTTCACCCTTCCAACATCGGTGTTAGGAGTGCTGGAAACGTCCGCTGATGATGATGCTTGACGAGATGACTTTTCCTGAAAGCTTGATGTTTTCCGCCGTGAAGACCTTCGTCGGTGACGTCGTCTTCGCCGTACTTTCACAGCGGCCTCTTTGTGGGTAGAGTTGTCTCTCACCATTTGTTTAAGAATGGTGATCTCTTTCTTGATCTGAGGAAGTCTTTGGAAGAGGCGCAGTGATCACCTTGACAGTTAGGACACTTCAACGTGGTTGCGCTGCAGTTGTCTTCTGAGTGGGATTCGGCACATCGTGGGCACACGGCCGAATTTCTGCAAACACCCTTCACATGTCCAATCTTCTGACAATTGGAGCATGGCATAGGTCTTGGAATAAATGGTCGAACCTGGTGGCGAAAGTGGCCGACCTTCAAGTGGGGTGGAAGGCAGTCGCCTTTGAAGGTTATCCTCACACAACGTGAGCTGCCGAGGCGACCAACATGCACAATCACGTTGTGTTCACTTGCTGGTTTTATGAGAATTGGTAGGTCTGCATTAGATATTTCATTGTCAATGTCATATATGACTCCTGTTATTGTGGCACCATTCGTTGGCACGATGGATCGGACCTTGATGTTTCCCAGCTGCGTTACATGCTGTAGTATGGTCAGTGCGCTCGGGCTCATCACATCGATTGCCAGGATGTTTCGCCTTGTGTTTATCCTGACATCCTTGATCTCATTTGGCACGGTGTTTTCTAGATACACGGAGAGTGCTTGCCTGTTGAGGATGCGCAGGTTGTCGGTAGCGTTCTGTGGCACAAACAGGATGGAGTGAGGCCATCGCTGAGGAGCTGTTTTCACAGTGTCCGAGCTGGACGCCGAAGATGAGTTGATAATTCTTCGTTTGGCCTTGCGGTACTGGACAAGACGAAAGCTGTCTTCCGAGGACTCGTCACCTGATGCGCAGTACAGGTCTGTGTCCTCGCTACCACTCGACGTATTTCCTCGCTTCCGAGAACCGATGTCCGCGGGTGAACGGGAACCGGGAGGATCATCGGGGTGTTGTACATCCATCACCGCGATGGAGGGGGCGGTAGACCCCACAGGTGCAGTAAGAAGTCCAGAAAAACACAGAGACAGTCGAGATGTGTTCCGCAAGAGAAGCACGTCGTCTTCTCCAACCACATCCATAATATGAATATATACCCTATTCAAAACGGCCGCTGTGCCGAACCAGACGGGGCCAAATAAACTATAAAGGTGCTGAACGAAAGTCGCATGATGACGCACTATTCTCAGAGTCACTGCTAACTATATCGTCAAAAAAATTGTGGGTGCAGCTGATTTAGTCAAGATATTTTCCACATCTCAGGGTGCGCCCACGCTGGCGGAGGCGGCTATTTTAAACTTCTCCGCTCCGCTAGCTGCTCTCACAAGCGGTTCAAAATTACCCGAAAGATTAACTGAAGAAAAAATTGCCGTAAATCTTCAGGTTCAAGGCAATATCGCGCAGAATGTTAAAGAAAAGCGCGGAAGTTCTTGAATTTTGCTTTCGCAATCACCGTACAGCGGGCTACAGCGATGGTCGACGCGCGCCAGAGTTCATTTTGACCGGGCCAATGTGAACCTGCACAAGTAGCCCAAGCTAGTCCTGTTCAAACCTATATAGGGCAAGGAGGTTCACGCCAGATCTATCCAAACCTGTCTGCCTCGACAGGGCTCCTAGAAGAACATGTACATACCTGTATGCCTGACAGGCTGCGCCTATAACAATCATGACATACCTATATTCCTGACAGGCGGCTCCTGCAACGATCAGGACATACCTATATTCCTGGAGGGTAGTGGGGGGGGGGGGGGGAATCAGCCGGGTCAGTTGGTGCATGACAAGAAAAATTCAAAGCGCTAAGGACGGGACAAAGTGAAAGGAGACACACGAGCCAGCGCTACTAACAACTGAAAGAATTTTATTGCGACAAGAGCAATATATACGCATGGACAACGCCCACTGCCAAAGAACATAAAAAGATAAAAACAGAAGCAAGGTTGTGCGCATGCTCAGCCATCGAGTAATCTAATATCTTTTCTTTTCAGCGTTAAGGAGGGCGCGCTGACACAGGTTTTCCCTCTGCAATAAATAAGATAGGCTTCATACATTTCGCGCACACGCCGATGCTAGTACTTTCTTAGAACCGTGCTTTTGTCCATGTTTGCCGTGCACTTGCATGTGGACACGTGGTCAGGTAGGTAAGTTTTTCTTCCGCCTTCTTTTAAGTCTTTTTTATGCTCCCATAGCCTAACGTTCAGGCAACGTCCTTTCTGCCTAATATAAGATGACCCACATGGTAGTGGTATCTCATACACGACTTCTTTTTTGAAGTCAGCGAACTTCTTTTCATGTTTATTTTCGCATTGTTTTGACGATGGGTTATCCTTGTTTACTAACTTGCAATGCTTTTCCAGCTTGTTGGGGGCAGAAAACACGAGCTTCACGTTGGCCTGGCTCATGACCTTTTTCAAAGGATGACTTACCTCATGCACACAGGTAATCACAACAGTGCTTGCTTGGTCTTTTTGCTCCTGGGGTACTGTGCATGCTGGACTTAAATCTTTTAACAATTTGTCACACACGCTGTGTAGAACAATATCTAGGAACCCCGCAATGCGAAGTCTTTGCATTTGGCCCTTAAAGCTCAACTCGATACGATGATTGCATGACCGAATAACGGCATTCTTCAAGGCACTTGCGGCGACTGACCTCTTAACTAGGTTCGAGTGAGCTTAACTGCAAGGCATCAGGCCTTTCTTTGAGCGCGCAGCATTGCTGCAACAGATGTGCTTGGGGCGTATAAAGGGTCGCAAATATAAGAACTGAAGTTGGCTTTCTTTCGGCAATTTTTTCGTCGAAGTAAAATCATGTAGCATATCTGAGGAGATCCTGTAAATACTCTCTCACCATTCTGTGAACTTGGAGCAGATGCTTTGTAAACAACCAAAAAATCTTCCACGTAGCGAAAAATGCTTACCACGCTGCTTTTTTCCAGAGCTTTCTTCAATGTTCTGTCATAGCGCCCAAGTAGCAGATCACTAAGAATCGGCGCCACGCACGAGCCTATCAGACTCCTTCTTTCTGGATGCAAAGCCCATCTTGGAAAGATGTGAAGGTTGAGTTGAATTTGAACCCCAAAACTTCAAGAAAGTTGTCACAGCTTACTCATCAGGCATTTTGAAAACGTAGAGCTCCTATAACATCAATCCTTTCCTTGACATCTTGAATCAAGCTTTCTTGGGGTAGAGAATAGGACAGGTCTTTTAGGTCGATCAAGAAGAGGCTTGCTCCTTCCGGGCAGAGTTCTTGTAGGTACTTTGAAATCTTCTCTGGCTTTTTTATCAGGTATGGGTCGTTCAGAGTTAACAAGGAGAGGTAGTCTTGAAGGACCCGCCCCAAAACATGTTGCCACCTACCTCGTTCCGCACCCTGCGATGTCACCCTGCGCCGTCATAAACCGTCATAACCGTTTATTTCAGGCCAGCAGTACAATGGAAGGACCGCATTCCTACTGGGATGACTGACAGTAGTACCTATTTTAAGAGACATAGCAGACAGGAGCAGGCTGATGCACGCCCTCTCCCCAAAGGGGACCAATCCAGGAACCGGCACACAACGTCACCCCGCCGTAGCAGGCGTCCCACTGGCCGCTGTTAACGATGATCTAACCAGCGGCCAAATGTCGCGTCCACCACACCGGCAGCCCAATTTAGGGGCGCAGACAGCACCTGTGAATAGTCCAACCAGCGCTAGGCGCCCGGGATCAATCCAGTTGCAACCGAAAGTCAGGGGAGATTCACCCTTCGCAAGTACAAGACCAGTTCAAGGCCACGGCACGACATGCAGCACAGTCACACATAAGCCAAGTACAGGAGCCCGGTCAGAGGGCAGGCGTGCACCAGTTCAGCCCGCAGGAGACAGCTGCGTCTCCCACCAAGTAGGTACTGTACAATAGCACACAAAATGATCAACATGTTACCTTTAAGAACAAGCGTAGCCAAGACACAATATTCTATATTCCTGAGAATTTCTATATTCCTGATAGACGGCACCTATGTGTACCTGTACATTCCTATATTCCCTACGTAAGGCGCCTATAGGGTCCTATACATTCCTAAATGCCTGACAGCCGCTACGCTTAAGAGCCTAAACATACCTATTCGCTCCCACTTGCTTCCTATAAATACCGATTTATACCGTTGTGATCCCATACGGGTTTTTTCAATAGAGATCTAAACCATAATCGCCGCAACAAGCGCAGCTGATTAGGCATGCATATCATGCTGGTGCTGCAAATAGACATTCTTGAAAATCAGTGTTTGTATAATTGACAGCCTGCACGGTAGGTAATCAGGCCCTCCTTGCTGCATTTTGATCGATGCCAGATGAAGAAAATACCCCAATGCTACGCAAAGCCAGTCATCGTTGGCAACGGCAGGTTATGGAAATCATTGCTGTCTATTCCGCCAGTTCTCCCTCAGTCTCCTTTCATCGCCTTTATTTATCTATTTTTTCACGATGCTGTTGAACAAATTGTTTCATCTTGTGTGAGACACAAACTCCATCTTACATCCCAAAATTATTTTCGTTTGAATTTTTGTATTGTGTTTCGAGTGCTTTTGCGGCAATGCCACGAGAGGAAAATGCTCAATTCAGAGTTCTAAGCAGATTGGGTTGCTGCGGAGAGGCTAAGTACGAGATGCGGAGTTATCGTCTTCTTGTTTGTCGTCGTAGCGTAATGGTCCTTAAATGATTTCTAAACATCTTGCCGAAACAACCTCTTTATCATGAAGAATGTACACATTTGAAGCAACAATGGCATGGTCGGCAATTTGCGAATTTCTAAGCTGCAGATGCCCGCGTGCGGCATCAAAAGCAGCTCGTATGCTCCAAACTGCATCTTCAGAATTTATGGCAGAAAGCCTGAAACAGTCATCAAGAATTGAACTTTCGTCTTTGTGTATGGCTCACTTAGAAAGCAAAGCAGGCGGCGTAATGACCGAAGTATGGTGGCCTTCTTTATCAGCGTAACTGCTCGGAAATTACATCTCATCCCTGCGGTGCATCCAAGAGCGAGAATATTCCATCTGAATGGCTCTCTAGAAGGGTTATCGCTGCCTCCGCAATAAACAGACCGATGCCGGGCTGAGCAAGGAAGCACTAATAAACCTCCGAGCATGAAAACCCATTCAGTGAACATTTCCGGGCTAGGGACAGCTTCACGTAACGTCCGAGTCTCAACGAGGCTAATGACACTCCCGAGCATTAGCTCTAAATGTGACACGTGTTCGTGGTCGTAGAATATTTTTCTCATGCATGTTCTTGACACGACATTTAGTTGAAGCCCGAGTATTATAATTTTACCGCAATGTGTTTACTCCAAACTTTCACAATTTACTAATGTAACTAAAATGAATAAATGGTCCGCTCTAAATGCAGCGTACTCGAGCTCACTGTCGTCGGTAAGTGTGGCAGAGAAAACTAAAAGCAGAAGTATCAGACGCTTGTCCAGAGCGCAAGATCAGCAAGGTGTGAGGCTAGTTGGTACTACATACGGAGATAAAACAGCACGTGGAACTTGGACACAGGATGAAAGAAAACCTTTTTACTTTGTGATGGGACTACACTGACTCCCGACGATTGCCCAGCACTTCACATTTTATCACTCCTTCCTACGGCGTATTTACACGTCTTGCTCCGAAATAAAATTTCTTAGCTCTCATGCACGTCTCTTCATGCGTCCGTGTTCTGAGCGCTGTATTCTTAGAGTGGCGCGTCTTAAGCATGCCTCTGTTGCGAATAAAAGAAAAAAAATGACATGGTGCGAACAAGACGGAGGTTGCAGTGGCGGCAGTGGTTCAGAAGTTAAGAGTGTAAAACAATATGCTTGCAATGGCCAGCCAAAGATGTTTGCAGCGGTTTGAAGATTATCAAGCAGTGGTCAGTGTGGCTAACTCGTTGCTAGCGCATTTAAATCTTGCTCTTGCAGGGAACAACCTGTCCTTTATTGCTTTTCTGATGGAAGCGGGCAATGAGAGCATGAGTAGAAGAGGAAATGTCAGCCGTTGTATTCGTTGGAAGCCACTTTAATGTTAGTGTACTACAGCTTGCGAGCCTAACATGATGGTTGAGAGCGTGGCTTCGACTAATATTAGGATCGCGTTGCGGTGGTCGCTGTATCAAGGATCATGCTATGGTAGCTGGTTTAGGAATCTCCGTCTAACGCTACGTGGTACTATGGTCCGTCCAAGCAGCGCAGGAGTTATGGGCTCCGTGCGCTGGTTTGGTGGCGCCAGCAGCGACCACATCGCCAACGCTGCCTCGTGGCACTATAGCCGCGTGAACCGGACTCTCAGTCACGCCGGTCTCGAGGGGAGAGCGCGCTCTTCCCTCGAGACCGGCCCTTTGCCTTCCTCTATGTCTATAGCGTTCGCGTCAGCCCGGCCGCATAGCAGACGCGCACTGACCGCGATGCCATTCTGAGTCAATGCCTCCTTCTTTGCGGATTTCAACGCACTGATAGCCGTGAGACCACCGCTGCTATATTTATTTTCAATTGTTTTCAGGTTGGGCTGATCACCTAATCCAAGGAACCATGATTGTGTTGCAGTGCCGACGGCATTACAATATCCGGCAGCGCTGTTCAACTTATTGAGATTAATTAAGCGCATTTGCATTTTGTGAAAGAAGTGCCCGGTTGGCCCAGATAATGAAATCAACTATGTAACGTACATCCATTGTGAAATCCACATTGTGAATGGTCGGTTAGAATTGCAGAAAACGCAAACTTACTACACATATCAAATGATAATGTTCTACATCCAGCACGATTAACATTGCGTTACTTTGTGTATTCCCCTCAGAGAAGCATAGCTCTAAGCATACAAAAGCACGATCGGTTTCTTGATAACTATCTTCCAAAGTGAGATGACTTTCATTTTACGAACTTAATGAAGGCACCAATTAAATGAAATAAGGTGGTCGTATTTTTCTTTTGGTAAATACTTAACTCTAGAAAGGGCGCCACGGTGCTTCAGACCTTGTGGTGCTCAGCCGCTAACTCGAATAACTCTGGTTCGATGCCGGTTGCGCCGGTCGCCTTTCGATTGAGGCGAAATGCTAAAGGCCCGCGTACTGTGCGATATCAGTGCACGTTAAAGAAAGCCAGGTTGTCGAAATTATTTGCGACAATGGCGCCCTTTATAGTCTGAGTTGCACTGGGACGAAAAATCCTTTTAAAGTCAAGATTAACTCCAAATGTTAGTGGTTTAGCGATGTGTTGAGATCAGAGAAATACATATTCGAAAATTTGAGCCACTATATATTTTTCTTTTTATTCATCTAGAATAGGATTTTAGATCTCGGCAATGCAACAAATATGCGCAATTTTTAACCACTGCAGGAAATAAAATGATACAAATACATACAAAAAATCTTAGGTGAAACAATATGAAAGACAACAGAAGACTCTCAGATATCTGACGTCACACCCACAACCTATACACACGCACGAAAAAAAAACTAGAAACAAAATTGAAGCGCTGAGCCACAGATGAGCATAACAAACGAAAACTCAAAGCTTCAGATGCTAGCTCCTGGAACTTCACCGTAGACCATTTCCTGTGACTCACTGAGCGCATTCCTTCCTTTCAAACAAAGACATAAAAGCAACTGTCGACTCCTTCCAGTGATGGCACGTCAAAACACTCCAGTCAGTGTAAATTTAAGCCCTTCCCATTTCACACTTATGAATTTAGTTCCACAATGCACTCATTTCTAGTAGACCCTATGTGTAAGAGCAAGCATGCTCGATCTTCTAAGAAAGCGGTAAATATATTCGGTACCTTGACTGCAGTTTTTTTTCTAGCTTTTATGACATTGCTAAACAGAGCAGTAGGTCGAGCACACATTATTGGCAAAGCTTGTTTTCGCCTTCGGACTAAACACCTTACCGCTTGCTTCGCTCACTGCAAACTGAACGACAGAGATGCGTTGGCTGCGTCCTCCTTTCGCCACCGCTGTTAACCAGATGGTGCCATTCGCGCGCAGCAAACTGGAGCGCGGAGCTTTTTACGAGGCCCAAGTGGTCTGCAGGCGCAAGGGTAGGAGGAACAGAAGAAGGAAGCAGAATATTGGAGGCTGAGCACAACAGAATGGCAAATAGGATATCTATAAAGAAAGCTACTAAAACATTAAAAGCAGGATCAGTCACATAAACTTGTAAGAGGGTAGAAAGAAATAAAAATGGTTAGAAAGAGAACAGCAGTTAAAGGAGAATGAAATAGATGTGTAGGATCTTTGCTGGGCGCATCTCAGGGATCAAGAGATCCATCATTTTTATGTGACTACGTCTGGAAAGGGAGCAACAGAACAACAATGGGGAAAAGGAAGGAGGGGTAGGTGTGCTGATACATCGATGAACGAATTGTCAAAGAACAAAACCAACTTCCAAACAACATCTCTTTGTATACGGAACACTTATAGGCCAATGGACATGGCTAGGGGTAGTTTATTTACAGGTGACTAATGGAGGCTTGAAAACAAGGACCCAGTTAAGTGCCCCAATGATTATAAAAGAAAGTTTCGAGACGGTGCCGGTATTTAATGGCCACATCAAGGATGAGGATAGATACACAGGTTTTAAAGAGAATTTAACGTTATACTTCTGTGACAAAACATGGTTATTGTAAATAGAGAAACAAAATCTGAGGGACAAAGCAAGTGGGATTTCTGTAACAGGCAGACGACCATTAACTACTGCCTAATGTTACAGGTGATCTTTAAGAAGCTGGCAAATATTAAAATAGACGAAGAGGGGAAGCGCAGTCTCCGAAGTGCTTATAAGCGTAATATTCTGGAGGCGAGAGCCCTCATCAAAACAGAAAAGCAGCCAAGATAAAAAGAGAACGAAAAATTGTACGACGAATAAATAGCGTTAATAGGAGCCGGCATAGAGGAGGCAATAGAGAAACGAACCATGCAAAAGTGGGACTGTGCTTACTTAGAACTGCTCGACAGTACAAAATGAAACAAGTAAAAGGATTACAGAGCTGGAGAGGAAATAAGAAGCCACGTAACAGGTGGAATAAGGAAATTAAGGAGCCCATCGAACAACGACGGTTGACTTCAATGAAGCACAGAGAGGCAGAGAAGACGCAGTTATGACAAAGAAAAAATATACCAAAAATGGGAATCTTATCGACGGAAGTAACTGGAGGAGCACGTCCGCGTCCAAGCTAAAATAAAGGACTGATAGCTGGATGGGTGAAGTTCAAGGCAGAACTAGAGGTGGGCCCGGAAAATTCTGGAGCCATATCAGCTGGCCTAGTAAAACGAATCAAGAGAGGAACAGATTCAAAATACTGAGAGGAAATGTTTAAGGGAGGCGATGCTGTGAACTACATTACATCAGTTATAGCTGAGTCATTTAGGAGTGTCGTCGCAAAGAGAGTCGCAAGAGAGGTGAACAAGGACGAACGAGAGGACAGGGTAATCTCCCCAAATAAGGAAGCAACACAGCAGAGCGAAATAAAAAGCAGCTTAGAATTGACCATTCTTAACTGGATAAAGGCGGAAGCAAATATTCCTAAATGCAAATCCGCAGAGATAAACTAAATTGCAATCAAGGTGATTAATGGACGTGTCCTAAGAAATTAC
The DNA here is from genome assembly GCF_052857255.1 of Amblyomma americanum. Taxonomy (NCBI): domain Eukaryota; kingdom Metazoa; phylum Arthropoda; class Arachnida; order Ixodida; family Ixodidae; genus Amblyomma; species Amblyomma americanum. The sequence goes on along the minus strand of NC_135504.1, from coordinate 107,102,157 downwards.
TAAATGTCGTTAAAAGCATTGAAATCAGTCATAACAACTAAGCAACTTCAGCGCAGCTTGTAGAGCAGGAATCGCTACAGTGTTATAGGATACTCAGAGAAGTTCAGTAGTAGTAGGCCCTTAGATAATAGCCTGTTCGCGCTTATCTAATATATAGAAACAATTAAAGCGGAAAACACCTTATATTTAGCCTTCCTGGACATATCTGGTGTGTACGCCAATGTTTGGAGGAAACTCCTGCGGGACATATTAAAAGGTCAACGTAACAGTCACGAGGTAGCTGAGTTCCTAGAGGAAATATACCGAGATAATAAAGTTGAAATTACGAGGGAATGGATAAGAAAAACGACAACTTTCGAGGTACGCAATATATTAGGGCAAGGTTTGCTCTATCCCCGCTGATCCTCATGCTTTAATTGATAAATATGGAAAGAAGGCTACAAGAAAATGATCTACGTTATAATCTGTGACAATGTTTACGCGGAAAGGTCTTTTGGCAATGGCCCCCCAGCTTAATGTATGCGGACGACATTCTTCTGCTGTGCATGCGAACCGTAATAATTGGACTGGTGTTTTTAACTTCGTAATATGTCTCGATGCAAGTCTTCAGTGTCTTTGGTGCAAGTTTTGAGCACTAGTTCTAGCACTGTTGAAATATGTTTTCTGTACTTTAACTTTCTCAACGAAAAAGAAAAAAAAACGGATGTAGTCTTCGACCGGCAAAGACTCGGGCAAGAGTCTCGGAAGCGTCAGCGCGAGATGGCACGGTCTGTGTTGCCACTGAGATTAGAGCACAGACACTGGAGGGCGTCATTTGTGAACACAAGTTGAAGAGCACTGGCTTGAATACGTAACGAGGTAAAAAGAATAACTGTTGCCAAAAAAAGAGTAACACAGCTCATTGAACTCGAGCGATACGAGGCCAGTCTTTGTTCACGGGACGCAGTGCCGGCGTCTTTCTCGAAAGAGCTGTAATGGATCGATCGTATCGAATGCGCGCAAGATGAATGACCTGAGGCGCATGCACCACTTGAGGAGCTCTTAGCGAGACTGGGATGACCTGTTTATTCTGTCCTGCGGAAGGAATTCCCCTGCTTCTTAGAAAGAAGGAACCAGAACCAGAGGAAGAATCGTCCCGACTTCCAGTGTACTGGTCCTGTGGCAATCTCCCGAGCGGATTATTATCACACAGATCAGAGCAAAGTTCGATGCGATCTTTTAGGCTCTTTTATGTTGTACTAATGAAGATTGCTTCAATAAAGAACTTTCAGACTCGTCAAGTGTTCATGCACAATACAGACGTCGCACGCAACGGATCCGTGACGAAGTGTACTTACCTCAACGCAAAACAACGCTAGTGATCAAATTGCCTACTGTCCCCAAAGTATTCATCATGGTAAAATTAAGGAATTGTTACCAACTATGTTAAGGGTGTCCTTGTTGCGCAGAAAAAGAAGCAAAATTTGAAAAAACTTTGCATTAAGAGTGTCGAAACAAGTGTTTTTCCTGCTGGCTGCTGTGACGATTAGCGTCTTTTAAAACACATACCTCTTATAAAATGTCTTTTTAATGTCTGCCAACGTCATACAGAGTTCGTGCTGAATCAATATAAACCGAATAATACGTTTATTCCACAAACGAGCCGCTGAACAAACTTCGGTATCACTTCACTCAACACAGTGTATGATGGTCCGTTTATGTTCATTATTAGTTGTGGCTTTTCAGAGCATAGAAAGAATATATTTTAAGCTCATTGGTGGAATATTTGAAACATAGAATTGAAATTTATTTAGAATGTATTTGAAAGGGTAAGCGCTCTACAGCATTTCTTACTTGTAAATATTAAGGAAAATACCCCTTATAAACCAATAGTTACGTGCAAACGGCATTAATTGTGATAGTTATGGCTACTCCTTGAAAAAGTAAATTGCCCTATATTTGCATCTATTCTCATGTGACTATTTATAGCCAGCAGGTCTTTCAATATATGAAAGGTCTTGTCTACTAGAGATATAGTATTCTGTTTACAAATTGTTTCAGAAGCCCTCACACTAATACTCGGCAAGCTTAATCCAATTGATATGTTGTTATGCCAAACGTTGAACTCTTTTTTCTCTTTTGGTACATGTTATGTGCTAGCTGAGAAGCAAATTAGCAGGAGCTGCCCTAAACTGCGCAAAAGGAGTCTTCTATGGTAAGCTATGAAATCAAATAAGCAGTCACACATGCTCTGCTCACTTCATTTCAATCTGCATTGTTGCTTGAATAGCAACGAACCGTTTTACCAAGTGTTTCATACATTTTAAACAAAGATGTTATGTCACTATTCTGATTTGCAGAAAATTTATGTTACAACTACTAATATAAATTATTTGCATTATTGGAATAATGCATGATGCAAATAATTTATTTACCAATGATTTGCATTATGGAAATAATGCGCAAAGAATACCAGGAACGGCCATTGGAAGCCATACCTATGGAGTTTACGAAGTATTATATCATGGATCACCGATTCCAAAGCTTTTGATACGTTTAAAAATAATGCACAAGCAAGTTCATTGTTGTGGTGAGTATTGTGAAGAAATATAGTTATTTCATCTAATGCTAACCTAGTGCCACGCCCGCAAGTGAATTCCTATCGGTTAGGCGAAAATATGTTATGTGTCTCAATGAAGCTTTCCATTACATGAAAAATGTGGCTTTCAAGTATGAGAGGAATGCACGAAAGTATCGAAATAGGTCTGTGTATAATAATGTATACATCTAAAATCGGTATCCGTCCTGTACTCTCTGAGTTTCCCAAAAAGCGGCCTGTTTTTGTATATTTCGCAGCATATGAGACGCGCGGATGTATATCGCACCATAGCAAATTCTTGCGAACTCTTTCCCACAAAAACCATAAACACGTTAAAGGTCACTGCGGCTACCAGCATTGAAGGAGTACGAAAACATTTATTAAGCTGCACATCTCCAACGAAAAATGTTATCTTTAACCCAACGTTTCGAAGCCGACTCGGCTCCTTCATCAGGGGAGACTGAGGGCAGTAGCTAGCGTCTTTTAAGTATGGAGGGGAGGGGGGGGGGGGGGTGGTGAAAAGAGCGACTGCTGTGTCGCGCAAGACGCGGGGGAGGGGTTTTAGGCTGTTAGTCACGCTGGCGCACTGCAGGGAGGTGCTGAATGGCGAGACTTTTTTCGTTGCGTTGAAGAGCGAAGTCCATGGGCATATACTGGGGGCAGGTTTCCTTTTGTGCGGTTGATATTGTTCGGGGTGGTTTGGATATGCCAGTAATCCTGGCATATCCAAACAATATCAACCGCACAAAAGGAAACCTGCCCCCAGAATATGCCCAGGGACTTCACTCTTCAACTCAACGAAAAAAAGTCGCCATTCAGCACCTCCCTGCAGTGCGCCAGCGTGACTAATAGCCTAAAACCCCTCCCCCGCGTCTTGCGCGACACAGCTGTCGTTCTTTTCACCACCCCCCTCCCCTCTATACTTAAAAGACGCTAGCTACTGTCCTCAGTCACCCCTGATGAAGGAGCCGAGTCGGCTTCGAAACGTTGGGTTAAAGTTAACATTTTTGGTTGATGTGCAGTTTATTATAAGTCTTCAAACCCAACCAGACAGGTAAATCTGTCAAAATGTTTAGCCTTCGAAAACATTTCAACCTCCTAGACATTCGTCGCCTCTCTCTTCCCCTCTTTTAGTCATTTGACGTATGCTTCCAATTAATTAATAATTATCTATCTTCTGAACCTATTAATAATCAATATATTAATTAATCTTCGCATTGGGTGGAGACCTCAACCATACCCTACCGCCGGCAGACATCTCCACTTCTCCTCTCATCAAACTTTACTTTCTGTTAAGTTGACAGCTACAAGAGCAAAGAATCCTTTTTCAGCGTACCGTTTTCATGAAAAAACCGTTACCTTGTGGTCTCAGTGTCTTTGTAATTAGTGAGAGGAAGGAATATAAGGACGCCGAAATAATTTTTATCCATCTTGTTCTACTTCATTATTATCATCCGCAAATCAAAATGAAATGGTCATCGAATGAAGTCGCAATATCATCACCCACCTTGGATATCACCAAGGTGGGTGATGCCCTTTACATTTTTTGCCTTGTGTACACATCCAGTGCTGCTGCTGCTGCTGCTTCCACAGTAAACGTGTTGTGGTGGCATTTACTGTGCGCTTCGTTTCTTTGATTTCGAGCACCCCTGTAATCTGAAATTTCTTCTTTTTCATGTGAACAGTTGGTCCTACGTTCGCTCAATTCAAATGTCTGGTGAAATGTTTAGAGGAATCCTCCAATGTGGAGTAACTTTGTAATAAGGGAGCATTACTCACTGGCATCCAGCCAAGCGCTACGATACTCCTACATAAAAATGCAATAAAGCTTCAACAGAAGCTTCGTAGATAAAGAAAAATTTGTACTGGTCCGAGGACCAGGAGAAAAAGAACACTGCATGAAACGTTGAAAGACCTGTACAGCTTATGTCCGAAAGCTGTGTATGTTGAAGCGACTAGACTGACATGAAAAAAGACATGTATGAAATAAGTAGAAGGCGCAAAAATACTTAAAAAGAACCTCTGCACAAGTGATAATGCAAGAAAAATGCTGGAGACAATTTAAGAAGCTACAATGAAAAAGCCAAAAGTTAATTCTAGAAATTCAAGGAGTTGGTACTTCCGACCATGAAAATTTACTTAGGGAGTTAAATTCAGCTGCCTGCCTAATTAGCGTTTGTGCACTGAGTGAGACAGACGTCAGCGCCAATCATTGTCTCCCGTCCAAGGCTGGGTTAAGGTTATGGCTGGTCGTTAAGGTGAACGGAGTTGATTCCAAAAGGAGGTAAGCGCAGCAGGGGGCAGCAGAAAGTTAGGGGGCGGATGAAAATGAGAAGTTTGAAGGGACACCATGGCTGCAGCTGGCATAGGACAATGTCATTTGCAGAGGCAATGGAGAGTGCTTTACCTTGCAGTGGGCGTATTCAGGTTGATGATAATATCATGGTGCAGATGACGAGTAGCTGAAAAATGAGTGGAACGGAAAGGAAAAATCTAGGAAGTTTATCGCACAAAACATCAACACTCAAAGCAGCAACTGCTTCGAGAGGCTGATAGTTTGGCGGAAGCAAATGGGTTCAGAGATGCATGGCAGAACACTACAAAAATATTGTTTCGCCGAGTGGAAGGCGACTTTGTAGTTTACCGCCTAACGTTCCAGCTTCAAACTGCCCACATTCCTAAGAGTAACTATAATATTCGTTTCCTGTGAGCTATCGCAATTAAGGATTCTTCTTTCCCACAAGAGTTTAGCCCTCTTTTCGCAAGTAACCGTAATGATTAACTAGTATCTTTTACGTGAATAATTCCTCGCACAACAAGAAAACATAAAGTGGATTTATCCGTAGTTTACCGGCTTTGTTTGATAGAGTCATGTTCAGTTAAACTTTGCGGAAAGATGACCATAATGTGCTCAAGTTTTTCATCTTAAAAATCGCATTCTTTAAACCGATCAATCTGTCATGGCGGTGGTCTTCTGCTTTCACTATATTAGCATGTGAACTGTTAGATGAATTATGTCTGGGATATGATATGATGATTTTGAAAACATAACTACCAGTGTGAATTCGTATGGACATTCAATCTGTTAAACACCACCAAGTGGAAAATTTGCGAGCTTCTCTTTTTTCCACCTGTAGCTGTTGCCCTTTATTGCACAAACAGGTAATTACTTTGTGTCTGTGGTCGGTTTTTTTAATAGACACTTTTACTGTTTAGGTTCAAGAAACAACGTTAATTCTTACTATTTCAAACTGTTGCTAAAACTTGATCCGTGTTCAGATCAGAAATACAAACAAAAGTCAAACACTCCTGCACTTGCGTATTAAAATCTTTTCTCCGCAAATGTCACTTCCGGGGTTATATCTTTTGATTCTTTACGAATATGAGTTGCCTTGCTTTCAAACGTAAGTTTGAAACATGAGTTTGAAAGCAGCAGGCTGAGAACGGCAGCAGGGCTTACACGCAGATCTCAAACCCGTTTATCTTCTACGTGCAGATCGTTTTCATCTATGGTTTGTGGGCGTTTAATGTCCCAAAGCAACTCAGGCTAAGAGGGACGCCGCAGTCAAGGGCAGCGGAAATTTCGACCACCTGGGGTTCTTCAACGTGCACTGACACCGCCCACTACACGGGCCTCTAGAATTTCGCCTCCATTGAAATTTGACCACCACGCCTGGATCGAACCCGAGTCTTTCGGGTCAGCAGCCGAGCACCACTATAATTGAGCCACCGCGGCCGCACCTCTACGTGCAGATCGTAGCCAGCCTACTGCTGATACCAGCGGGACAAGAAGTGTAATATCAGTCATTCGTCATTCAGCACACGCATGTGCTTCAAAACGTCCGTTTTTTGTAGCTTCCTATCCTGCAACCTACGCATGAGAACCCATCATCGTCTACTTCCATCGGAAGTGATTTCTTCAAGCCGTTGAGCGCGGCGCCACAGCCCTTCCGGGGGATAAAAACCGCCAACGCGCCATCGCATTCCAAGCGGTACGGCAGGAGGGCTTACACGCAGATGGCTCATCTGTTTGTCTTCTACGTGCTGGTAAGAAGACGTTTAAGAAAATGTTTTCTTCCTAGCGAACGCGGTCTTGTCGTGCTGCCATGCCCTGCACTATTTCTGGTTTCTCTGTATGACATAGTGCACCTTGTGAAGTTGTTATTGCTTGCCGGAGATATCGAGACAAATGCCGGGCCCAGGTTTTCGTTGCTTTCAGAGCAGCTGAGTGAAATCGCTGCTGACATGAACACAGTAAAAGAAGTATGACTGACGTCGATTGGTGAAAAACTAGAACGTGTAACGCTGCTTGAAAAAATATCGCAGCCTGCACTAAAGAAGTCGCTAGCCAACAGAAACTTGTATCATCCCTGGAAATAAGGATAGGCAACCTAGAAAATCGATCCGTAAGATCGAACCTCATTATCTATGGTATGCCAGAAGATGAAGAAATTTCCGAATCCCTGGAACGCACAGTGAACGAAAAAGTCGTTAAAGATACTTTATAATTATATGAGGTCGCAGTTGAACGATCCATCGACTAGGCAAGTCAGGGGTAAACGAAAGAAGACCAATAATTTTAAAGGTCTTAGATTTCTGTGAGAAAACGAAAATATTGCGAAGCAGTCAAAAACTGAAGGTTAGTGAACACGCCATCAGTGAAGATTTTTCACCCCGTGCTCGAGGCATTCGGCGGAAGCTATGGGAACATGAGAAACCGAGGAAGAACTCCGGTGATAAAGTGGGGTTAGTATATGAAAAACTAAAGATTAACAGGCGTATTTATTTTTTAAATCTTGAAAGGGTGTAGAGAAAGGCACTAAGCTGTGCATATAATAAACACTCCCTTACAGATTAACCAACAGAATTACTAAAACGCTCAGAACATCTAACCGTGGAGAACAGAGAAAAATTTTCACGACTTAAAATTATGTATCGTCTAATACGCAATCAACTAAATGTGCCCGTTGCAAAATACATGTCGACCACCAAGACAAGATCGACCCCCCTGAACCTCGCACACAAATAAACGAGTTTCCATTGCGTACTGACATATTAATATACTCAATTTTTCCACGGGCTAGGCGCGAATAGAACTCTATAAACACAAATAATACTAACAGCTTGTCATTAGATACGTTTAGTGCCCTGGTTATCACTCACCCATTTATTTGCACCAATTACACTCATTTTCCAAACTTGCTTTTTCTTCCCTGTTTTACCGTGTTGTTTGCGCTTCGACTGGCATTAAAGCTATGACTGCAGCTTATATTCTCTTTTTGTATCCTAATCACCATGCTTGTCGCCTATTATTTTTACCTGAAAGTTGACCCTGTTCTTGAATTCTCTAACTGATTTTCTAACTATTTTTGTCATTTGTTCTTGTTAAACTGCTGTACTTACGGGTGGGTGCAACACACCCGATATACTGATATGAATTATGCATCATTCAGAGCCCTTCCTGTTACAGTCCCTGAGTGGGCTCGCAGTATGAAATAGAAAGAATAGAATTGAAATATGAAGTAGAGAGAGCTTACTATCTCATTAATAATCTAATCTAGATGAAAACACATATCCATGCACCGCTCGTTACAGGGAACAATGCAAGGTGGTAAATCCCTGAAGAAACTTTTCAACACTAAGTATATCATACTCTCTGCCAGCGCTTCTGTATTGTTTACAAAAATCAGGTATTGGCTTCAAGAACTCTTGTACGAGCACATTGTGAGTTTTTTCAAATCATTGTTTAAACTATACGTGAAGAGTTCATTTTCATAGTTGCTTATGTTCCTGTCGCGAAGTTTTGGTAAATATTTCAAACTAATGTGCAGTATTTTGATCATTTTTTTTCGTGTTTTGCCTTAGATTGCAAAGATGGTAGTGGCTCTCGTCGAGGCGATTTCTTTGAAAGCTTGTTTTACCCGCCAGTTTCTCCATCGTTATTGGAAATAAAGTTTTGTAGCAAAACCTACATTGGCCACAAACTCGCAGTTTCGCTGTGCTCACATTCCCACATCGCACCACGTGACCAACCAAATGACTGGTCACGTGACCAACCGCGTGGGGAACCACGTGACAACAACTAGCCAGACAACCACACTAACCTGGACTTTCAATCAGATCAACCAATGCTAACCAAGCTATGCCTTAGCTTTCGCTAGGTATATCCTGGCATTGCCGAGCTGAGCCACTGCCAATTTGTTTTTGTAAAACTAATATTTTTTCAGCTGCACAGATTAACAATCTATATTATAGTGCCGCGAATATTTGCAGTGTGTTCGTTTTTCAAATCTGCCGCCACATCGCTTTATCGCTTTGTTTGCTACGCAAGACGCGACTAGATTTATCTCGATTGATCGAAGCCAGGCAGAGCTGATTCTACGTTGTTCCGGAATGTTCTAGTAACTTTGCGCTCTTTATCTCGAAAGTTCGCCATCAGCTTTAAATTGAGCACGGCCGACAGCGGCCGGCATTCTGTTCGACGACCGCCGAGCACGCTTGTCGCTTGGCCGCCGCCGAGTGATTCAATCAATTTTGGTTGCAAGTCAGCCCAATAAACAGTTCTTTTAGAAGACCCTTTCGTCCGTCTTCATCGCTGCTTCGACTGCCGTCACCACTACGTGACATCTCGTGGAGGTGCGGGGTGGCCTTCCATGATCCGGACGCCCCCTTCAAGTCGTGAAGCCAGCCCTGAGCGCTTCGCACCCGAAGACGAGCCAGCAGCTCAGAGAGCCAGCCGACGTCTCCAGGGAGAGGATCCTGAGTTCGGGAAACTGCCGGACCGCACAAGACAGCGAAAAGACGCGGCTACGAGCACCGCAACCTCGCCGAAGATGTCGACACCGATCATACTGCAGCAGCCGCGGGTGCCGCCAAATTTCAATGGATCCCTAGGCGAAGACCCTGAAGAATGGTTGGATAAGTTTGAGCGCGTGGCGTCATTCAACAAGTGGGATGATGCGGCAAAAATCGGACACGTGTTCTTCTCATTGGATGGCTCCGCACGAACGTGGTACGAAAACTACGAGTCGTCCCTTACGACATGGGAGCTATTCAAGAGAGAACTATTGAAGGTATTCACCAGTGTCGTGAGGAAAGAAAGAGCCGAACGACTCCTCGAGTCCAGGATCCAGCTTCCGAATGAGCCCGTCCGCGGTTACGTCGAGCAGATGAAGCGCCTATTTCGCCGCGCCGACCCCGGGATGACCGAGGAAAAGAAAGTTCAGTTTTTAATGCGCGGCGTAAAAGAACAACTCTTTGCAAAGCCTCGTCCGCCAGCCGCCAAAAACAGTCGAGGAATTCATGCAAGAAGCCTGCACGATTGAGAAGACCCTCGACGTCCGAGCTCGGCAGTATAATCGTCCTTCCTCTGTCTGTGAAATCCGTTCGGACACGGCGGCTACCACCAGCGACAGCTTGCGGGAAGTTATCCGCGAAATCGTCCGAGAGGAGCTACGCCGATTACTGCCATCCTCCCCACAGCCACAAGCAGCGACTCTGATGGACGTGGTACGGGAAGAAGTGCAACAGGCACTTGGCACCCCGACGGCCATAGAACCCCAGGCCGTGACCTACGCCGCTGCAGTAAGGACTGCCCAGCCCCAACGACAACCCCCACGTCCTCCCCGAGATGAGCCACTTGTTCCACAACGCCGCCTCCCAGCCCCCGCCCGCCCAGCCTATGATCTACGCTCAAGCCCCAGGAAATGCGACGCCTGGAGGACTTCCGACAACCGGCCGTTGTGCTTCCATTGCGGTGAGGCCGGCCATATTCTTCGTCACTGCCCGTACCAACGTATCGGTCTTCGAGGATTTGCCATTAACGCCCCACGACCACGCTTCAGGCAACGTCCGCAGGAAATCGACGAGTACCTGCGTCGAGAAGAGTACACGCCGAACCGCTTTTCGCGCTCACCATCGCCGTCAACCTCGCGCTTTGCGTCGCCACGCCGCAGCTACGCAGCCGCGGTACGAGGAAGGTCTCCCAGCCCCCGTAGGGGAAACTGAAGGCAGCTACCTCTGGAGGTGAGGTCGCTCAAGAGCGAAACGCCGAAGATCCTCCACCGACCACGTCCCATGAAGACGCTGCACCCGCGACGCCTCATGAAGAACCAGCACTCGCTGCACCGACGCCGCACACAATGAGAACCCCGACCACGACGCAGGCTGCCTTGAAAACGACGCCGCCACCCAGAAGAGCTTCGACCACACGCCCCACCCGCGACTCGCATACGCGACGAAGCCGTGGCCCGACGCCAAGAGCGACATGCAATGTAATAGCCAGGACCTCTGACTTACAAGTGACTATCGACGGCCGGAAAGTTACCGCTCTAGTCGACACAGGAGCCGATTACTCGGTGATGAATGGAACATTCGCTGCGCAGCTGAGAAAAGCCACAACGGATTGGGAGGGCCCACAAATTCGCACCGCAGGGGGCCACCTCATTACGCCATCAGGACGATGCACAGAGCGAGTGACTCTCAAAAGACATGCCTATCCTGCGACCTTTGTTGTGCTACCGCAATGCTACCGCGAAGTGATCTTGGGTATGGATTTCCTTAATGAGCATCAGGCGATCATCGACCTGCGATCCAAGCTGATCACGCTTTCGACGGACGAAGCCATCGCCTCGATGAAAACTCGGGAAAATCACGTTCCCCTGAGTGTCCTGGAGGGAGAAGTGAGCGTCCCACCCCGATCATGAGTTATCCTGACCGTAGGAGCCACGAAAGCCGTTAGCGCCGAAGCCATCATCGAGGGCAACATGCAGTTGCTCCTAGACCGAGGAATCAGCATCGCAAGAGGCATCGCACATTTGCGCAATGGCCAGGCCGAAGTACTGCTGACTAACTTCAGCGACGAATACCGGCACATTAACAGAGGAACGACGATTGCTTTCTTCGACGAAATATCTGACGTACGAGACTCCTTCGCCCTCTCCGACCCCTCCGCAGAAGATTCGCCTGACCAAGAGAACTCGCGCACTTTCGACATCAACCCAACCTTGCACTGGAACAGACAAGACCAGTCCGCAATCTGCTTCAAAGCTACAGTGAGTGTTTTTCGACATCGCCGAAGGTGCGACCGACGCCAATTGCCAAGCATCGCATTATAACGGGTCAACATGTCCGACCTCACCGACAAAGCCCCTACCGTGTGTCACCGCGAGAACGACAAGCCATCCCGGACCAAGTCGAAGAAATGCTTCGCGGCGACGTCATCCAGCCTTCAAACAGCCCATGGGGGGCACCGGTTGTTCTAGTGAGAAAGAAAGACGGCTCACTTCGATTCCGCGTGGATTACCGCCGCTTTAACAACATAACAAAGAAGGACGCTACCCCCTCCCCCGCATCGACGACACACTGGACCGCCTCTGCAACGCCAAATATTTTTCATCGAAGGACCTCAAGAGCGGCTACTGGCAAATTGAGGTCGACGAAAGAGATCGCGAGAAGACAGCATTCATCACTCCGGATGGGCTGTTTGAGTTCAAGGTGATGCCATTTGGTCTCTGTTCAGCACCAGCGACGTTTCAGCGAGTAATGGATACAGTGCTGGCAGGCCTGAAGTGGCAAACTTGTCTGGTATATTTAGATGTCGTCGTTGTCTTCGCCTCGAACTTTGAAGAGCACCTCAAAAGACTCCGAACAGTACTAGACGCAAAAAAGCCGTCTGGCCTAACCTTGAAAGCAGCGAAATGCCACCTTGCTTACGAAGAGCTGCTGTTTCTAGGCCACATCATTAGCAAGGAAGGAGTACGCCCAGACCCGCACAAAACAGCTGCTATTGAACAGTTTCCACCGCCGGCCGATAAGAAAGCAGTGCGCAGATTTCTCGGACTGTGCGTATACTACCGACGATTTGTGAAAAACTTTTCGCGCATCGCCGAGCCCCTGACCCAACTGACGAAGGCAGACGTGTCGTTTAAATGGGAAGAGCCGCAAGCAGAAGCCTTCAAGGAACTTCAGCGTCGATTACAGTCCCCACCGATCCTTGCGCATTTTGATGAAAACGCCGATACTGAAGTTCATACCGACGCGAGCAGCGTGGGACTAGGCGCCGTCCTCTTTCAAAAAAGCGACAGGCTGGAGAAAGTCATCGCATACGCTAGCCGTTCCCTTTCCAAGGCCGAGGCTAACTATTCGACAACTGAGAAGGAGTGCCTTGCCATCATCTGGGCTGTGTCAAAATTCCGCCCCTACCTCTACGGACGGCCGTTCAAGGTGGTCAGCGACCACCACGCGCTCTGTTGGCTTGCCAATTTGAAGGACCCCTGTGGCCGACTCGCTCGATGGAGTCTGCGTCTCCAGGAGTTTGACGTCACCGTCGTTTCCAAAGTCCGGACGCAAGCACTCTGACGCCGATTGCCTCTCACGAACCCCTGTAGATGCACAGCCGCCGGACGACGATGAGGACGCCTTCCTGGGACCCATCAGCCCCAGCTCTTTTGCTCAGCAGCCACGCTCGGACCCCTACCTAAAAGGCCTCATCGAGTACCTGGAAGGCAAGGTTTCTTCACCCCTCGCTTCATTCAAGCGAGGACTGTCTTCCTTCTGTGTGCAGAATGAGGTCCTTGTAAAGAAGAACTTTACAGCGAACAAAACAGCCTACCTCCTTGTTGTACCTACTTGTCTCCGCGAAGAAGTTCTACAGGCTTCACACGATGAGCCGACAGCTGGACATCACGGGTTTACTCGCACCCTCCGCCGCATTCAAGACAAGTATTACTGGCCCCGACTGTCTGCCGATGTCACACACTATGTGAAAACCTGCCGAGATTGTCAGCGACGAAAGACTCCTCCCACACGACCTGCAGGATTTCTGAGCCTCATTGAACCTCCCTCAAGACCCTTTCAGCAGATTGACATGGACTTGCTTGGCCCTTTTCCAACGTCGACATATGGAAATAAGTGGATCATCATAGCGACCGACTACCTGACCCGCTACGCCGAGGCGAAAGCCCCACCGAATGGAACCGCAGCAGAAGTCGCCAAATTTTTCGTGGAGTGCATTATTCTTCGACACGGCGCCCCCGATGTGCTCATCATGGACAGATGAACAGCATTCACGGCGGAACTAACGCAAGTCATCCTGCGCTACAGCCAAACCAGCCACCGGGGGACAACTGCATACCATCCGCAGACCAACGGACTCACCGAGCGCCTGAACAAAACCATCGCCGATATGCTCGCTATGTATGTCGATGCCGAACACAAAACCTGGGATGTCATCCTGCCTTACGTCGTCTTCGCCTACAACACCGCAGTGCAGGAGACCACCCAGATGACGCCTTTTAGGCTCGTCCATGGCAGGGAGGCCACTACCACGCTGGACGCCATGCTGCCCAACGTTACAGAAGAAGAGAACGTCGACGTTGCCGCCTACCTTCAACGCGCATAAGCAGCTCGAAGGCTTGCCCGATTACGGATCAAAGATCAGCAGCGGTCCGACGCCAGACGCTACAACCTACGAAGACGCAATGCGGAATACAAGCCAGGAGACCAAGTCTGGGTGTGGACGCCCATTCGCCGCCGTGGATTGAGTGAAAAGCTTTTGCGCCGCTATTTCGGCCCGTACAAGGTTCTTCGTCGGCTGGGTGAACTGGATTATGCAGTCATCTCTGACGCAGTGACTGCATTCCAGCGACGCCGCGTACGACCAGAATTTGTCCATGTAGTCCGTCTGAAGCCGTATTATGCGCGCTAAAGGCCACTGCATTTCCATGCTCTATTTTCGCAAGATCCGTTTTTTTTCCTTACTAGACGCTTTATTTGTTTCAATGCATCGCGTCGATGCTTCTTTGAGAGGGGAGTAATGCCGCGAATATTTGCAGTGTGTTCGTTTTTCAAATCTGCCGCCACATCACTTTATCGCTTTGTTTGCTACGCAAGACGCGACTATATTTATCTCGATTGATCGCAGCCAGGCAGAGCTGATTCTACGTTGTTCCGGAATGTTCTAGTAACTTTGCGCTCTTTATCTCGAAAGTTCGCCATCAGCTTTAAATTGAGCACGGCCGACAGCGGCCGGCATTCTGTTCGACGACCGCCGAGCACGCTTGTCGCTTTGCCGCCGCCGAGTGATTCAGTCCATTTTGGGTGAAAGTCAGCCCAATAAACAGTTCTGTTAAAAGACCCTTTCGTCCGTCTTGATCGCTGCTTCGACTGCCGTCACAACTACGTGACAATAGCAGCGTTTCATTTACTCCGCACTCCGGGGAAGTGATAGGGTATTAATATTTATACGCAAAAATATTCAATTATTTCCCACAGACTATATAATATACCGCTGAATTTGCAGATTTGAAAATTCGTCTCTCTTACACTCAATTTACTCCATCTAGCTCTCTATAAACAGTTTTCATTCTTTCTATTGTGGAGTTGATAACTACCTCACAGCCATTTCCGCTATTCTTTATTTATTAACAGGTGGCCTAGAGAGATGCAAATTCTTTCTGGGTTTTTTGCGTTGTGATCTCTTCAATTTCATGAATAATTGTTGCGAGAAGCAGACAAACTATGATTTCCCCAGAAAGAAATTCTTTCGGCCTAATGTGTCATCGATATAGAATTTGGTGCGGGGCTACAAGTATTTACTACCGTCTGTGTAAATCATGTCAAGGCATGAATTCACCATTTCTTATGTTTTCCGCTGTCACTGAATACTAATTATCCTGTCATTATTTTGCCTGCTGCCATCTTGCTTTTGCACTACTTTCTAGGTTTCTTCTGCCACTGAGGCAATAGCCATCCTTGACATAGCAGAATTTGATAACCTGATGGCGACTTACGATTAAGGGCCCTTCCTTTCCAGAGGTGGCCTTTTAAGTTGCATTAGAAAATCCCGAAAAAATTGAATTTATTGAAAAGAGCACCACAGAAAATATAATAACTACGTAAAGTAACCTCAACCTTCTTCCGTTATGTAGGTATATTTCCAGATGCATAAAATTAAAATAAAAAAATGTCGACAATGGACACGTTATTAATACTGAGATAAGGAGGCATTGACAGAGCTTTTTAATATAACAACTTTAATGATGAGATCTGCGAAGCATTCTTAGAGTGCAGTTGCTGCTGCTTACCGCACCAACACAAAAAAAGGGTGTAGATTATTGCTATTTTCATTATAGTATTCGTTGATGCATTCATACTGCGTTAGCTCCCCTAAATAGATGTAAAACAGAAGAGCATAAAAGACCACGTCATCGTCCGTTCTTTCATGTTATATAAGAATATTAGGCGCTGATTTCATATGATCGGACAGAATTTGTCTGCAGTCTGCAATGGAGTGGGATGGATCGATAGCTATTTAGCTTATGCCAGAAAAGGAACGCTACTAGGATTTGGTGCCAGAAATGGAACGCCACTAGGATTTGGTGTTGGAAGAGGAAACGCCTCGACTATATTGGATGTGGCTGCTTTAAAATACAGCAAGCGAAGGCAAGAAGGGGACCGATTATGTTGCTAACATCATTGAGAAGCTGCAAACACTGTGTACATCAAACAGCCAAAGCAGCCAGAGAAGCTTCGTGCGCTTACCATTGTGAGCTGTTTCGTTCCTCAGTTGTAAGGTATATAATTTCGACTTTTGTGACGGTTCGTACATCTTTCCAATCTGCTTATACAAAATATTTGCCTTTGTTGTGGTCGCCGTTCCCGCAGTCAGCTTTGTCCCTGTTAGCGCTGCGCTTTGTTTAGTCAGCTCTTAAGAGCGGGAATAAGTTGCACTGGGCGCATAATGTTTTTGCTGTGCGACCCTCGATGCTTCCTCCTTGTATTTTAAGGCAAGTATCCGCATCCCGCTACTAGAAGGGAGAAGCCATAGCGCTCCGTGCAGTTTCGAGTACTCTTGCACCCAGCTCATCGATATTGAAGCCATTTTTGGGCCGAGTGTTGCACCCTGGTACAGCAGCCACAAGTGGCAACAAGGTGTGGAAAAAAGCAAATCTGTAAGAATCCGAGCACGCTAAATGTGCCCGTTCTGCTTACTCTAAGAGTTCACTATGAATGTTGTTTTGCATTGGTGGAATCGTTCGGCCTAGCTGTTGCTCATTTTTAATCATCGTACCCATTTTCAGGGATGTGTTACTTTTTAGTTTTCTCGGAGGCATGCCTTTTCACGGAAAACCTATCATTAGGATGAAATATATCGCACGAATAAGAGAGTAGATTTAGTTGCGCCTCAAACTATGGAGTTTGGGGCTGTAGTAGTCCAAGCCTTGAGATATGTTGCAAGAGAACTTTGCATTACTCTCGCTTGTCAGGCGGATTGTACAAAAAAGTGCAAGACACTGAAGACAGGGCTTTAGAGAAGGACAGCTCAGACGTTTTACCCATCGCTGCCTCCTTTTAAGTGAGTAGTTTCCCCAGTACGAATTTGTGATTACTTCGAACATCGCACACACAAGTGCCTATAAATCTTCTTTCGTCACCTAGGCTGGCGAGAGACTGAAATGAACGATATTTATTCCTTTTGTGCGCCTTTGGTGGGACCAAGATAACCTGGGCTAATGTTCCTGTTAACTTATGAATGGTCCGAAGTGGAGTTCGATGTTAAATTAGGACAGGAAGCTGACCTACAAGAGCCTGAAAAAAGTCTTTCTTTACATGCCAAAAGGGGTTGCCTTATTGCATCTGCAGAGAATGATCGAATGCACAAAGAACGTCGGGACCACAGTCCAGCGCTTCGTTGCTAGCTTGCTTGCTCTCTTGCACGCTCGCTTGCTTGCTCGCTTGCTTGTTTGCCGACCTGCCTGCGTGTCTGCCTGCCTGCTTGCCTGTTTTGCTTGCTTGCTTTGCTTTGCTTTGCTTTTATTTGCTTGCTTGCTTGCTTGCTTTGCTTTGCTTTGCATTGCTTGCTTGCTTTAGAGAAAATTGCGCCAGAGCTAAAGGCTCATGGCCTCACAAAAGTTCGTGCCTCAAGTGGAAAAATTCTGCACACAGTGCGAGATGCTCACATATCTACACAAAATACATTTGCGCACTCAACACAGGTGTGTTGCAGCACTGCAGCAAATGCGCGTGCACAATTACAAAACAAAAATGCAAAACACTAAATTTTTTTATGTTAATTTAAGATATGACAAACAATATATTGAGGTATAAAGCCATGCACTATGAGTATATTATTATAGCATCTCAAGTGCACAACTCAGCAATTTACAAAATGTATGCACATAAGTATGTTTATATAGATACAAATCACACAGCATGAGAGTCAGCATAGATAAGGTATGAGTATACAATTTTTTTTTCGGAAGAGGTGAGTGACAGCGTCTGTTAACGGAAGGAAACACGCTTGTTTAACAAATATCATTTGACATATTTATTAAATTCAGGTTGAAGAAAATCAACCTCGCTTCCTATGATATCTATCAAATATGGAATCCGCAAGTTCAGCATCTGTCGGCGATAGTTTTTTCTAAAAAGGGGTATTCTTGACTTGTGTTTACGCAGCCTGTACTTTGATTCAGGAAGACCTGCACTAGTGCCATACAATTTATTGTTATATGTTGCAGTATCTTGTGGGATTATATATAAGGTGCTAGAAGCATTGAATTTCTGATAAATAACCTGTCTGTTGGAAGGTTTTAGGGTCTACCGTGATAGTTTTCAAATATTCTTTCCATCTTTTTTTGGAAGATCAACAGTTACTGTTATGAGCTTCAGCAGTTCCGCCCACCAGAGTTTAGTATGACATCTATGGCAAATTAAAGAAGAAAAGTGCGTGAGATGCTTGTTTTAACCACGTAAGAACAAGTTCCCTCAACTTTCCTACGCATCTCAAAGCTTTACTTAGCTCTAGAGCTAACCTATTTGCGTGTTTTTCAAGAAACGTCATTTTGGAACCATAAGCCAAAGAATTTTGGAGCTCTGACCTCTTGTTATCGTTTGTTGCGAAACAGAATTTCAATATTAGCACTAAGTAAATTATTCAGGGGTTTAAATATCACATACCTCGTTTTTCTTATATTTAGCTTTATCTTATTTGTATACAAACAATAAGAGCAACGGTATAAGTGTTATTTTTTCCACCATAGGTATTATTGCATTTTAGACTAACAAGAGAGTGTCATCTGCATACATGACGATTTGGATTGAAAACGAAATAATGAAAAGGTCATCTATCTGCAAAATAAATAGCAAAAGTCCCACTGTAGGTCTTTGCGGAACACTACTGAAAACTATTGATCATGGTGGGGACTCTTTTTTGAAAGACATATATTGGCAGCGACTTGGCAGGTAACCTTTTAAGAGTTTACGCGCATTCCCACGCTTTCCATAGTTGCAGAAAAATAAATAAAATTTATAACTGACTAACACAGTCAAATGCATTACGCAAATCTAGATCTAAATCTAATGTGTAGAAATTATTTGCAATGCTTTTTATTATTTCTTGTTTTACAATATATTTAACGATAAAGCTTACTGACCTTAAAGTCATGTTAGTTTCAACCACTATTAAGAAGATTCAGAGCACATATATTACCCCGTAATTATTTAATTAGTCATTTCCTTTTTTATGAACAGGACTTACTGGCAGCCGCGGTGGGTCAGTGGTTATGACGCTCAGCTGCCAAACCGAAACACGCGGGTTCGATCCCATCCATGATGAACAAATTTTAATACACGCCAAATTCTAGAGGTCAGTGTACTCTACGATGTCGGTGCACGTTAAAAAAACCCAGGTGGTTAAAATTTACGAAGCCCTTCAATACGGCGTTCTCATCGACTCAGTCGGTTTGGGAAGTTGAGGCCCCATAAACCTATTTTAAGATTTTCGGGAAATATTCCCTACCTAAGCAGACAATTACTAATCTAGGTTAAATTTCGTTTAATCTTACTGAAACATGTTTTACGGGAGCTATCTTAATGTCATCGAATCCTGAATATTGACGCTATAGTCTGAAGTCAGCTGTTTCGCACATTACGAAAAAAAGTAAACCGCTGATCTGCCTAAGACAACTGCTGTGCGCAGTAGAAAGGAAACAATGACAGCCTAAATGCTCCTAAGAGTGCAGCTGCATAGTGACGAGCCGACAATTGCGAACCTAGCTGAGTAGAAGCAAACCTCCAGATAAAACGTATGGGCGAAATCACATCTGCATTATTCAGGGAACATCACAGCGTTTGAAAAATCCCGTACCCTGATGTCACTTCTCGCCTTTTCATTTCGTGGGCATTCCTACAACGTATTTATTTCGTTTCTGAAACTTACACCCATCGCACGGAGGTAGTATTAAATGCCTCCATGGGATTTTGAAGCCATGACGTGTGCCTGCAGCATTGCTAGCAGCGTTCTACATGAACCGCGTGATGACGTCTTCAGTTTCTTTGAGAGTCAACAAAATTAATCAAGTCTCCAAAAACGCACTAAAGATAACACCGAGAAAACCTGGTGCCGGAGGAACTACAGCAGTAAAATAAGCGACACTTTGTAGGGCGCTCTGTACAATACGAGCGGCGCAAATGTGTTACGAAATAGTGGAACGTCCACCAATAAATGCGCTAGAATTTAAAATACATTACCCACGCACTAATATTGCACAAAATTAACCTAATAATTGTTCATATCATTGAAACTAGCAATAACAAGCACTATGATAAATTTTTACATATGGCCAGGTGATACAGGTGCAGCGCCAGTGGACGGGTCCGTACTGTGGCAGTATATAACGCGCTGCATTGAAGAAATCGCCGAAAACACAGCACCTGAGAAGATGAAATGAACTCCACAAAATCACCGCAAACAGACTACGACAGCAAGGCGCTTGGACCAGTCAATGCCGGATTGCGAGTAGACCATTCTGCTGGGAAATCCTGGAGAAGAATGCGGGATGTGGATGTTTGGATCGGAATGCGAATCGAATTCAAATAAGTTGATGTTCTCACACTGTCTACGCCTCAGCCTGACATCTAACGCATTCTCCTTCTGACAACACAGACAGCTGGGTGAGGCAGTTCTACTTTGCGCAAAAACAATGAGAAAATATTGATGGTGGCCTAGCCCTGTCAGGCCAGGATATACGGACGACAACAAATTCGGTATGAGTTAATATATGAAATGAGCGCATTCACTACATGCGCATTTAGTCACAGTTAAACCTTGAGCCGTCGTGGCGGAGTGGTATCGTCTCCGCCTCAAACGCAGCATTGTCCTGCACTTTCCTATTGTCTTCTCACAACTCTCCTGTCTCCTACTCACTTCTTAGTTTTTTCGCTTTTCATAGGCGCCTAAGGGTTAACTTTGTATGGCCAACCACCCTGAGTTGCGTCATATTGAGTTACAGTTTAAGTGTGCAGCTGGCGAGGGCAGGGCTTGCTTACAAGTTGCTGTCCCGTCCCCTGGTTGGGCTCCCTGGTGGGCGGCTGGCACCGTGACCGAACATTAAGCACCACTCTATCGCTCCACCTCCCTTACAAAATGTTCGCGCTCTGAAAAGAGTGCGGACCGATGACATAACCGCCTAGTGCTTCTGAAAAACAAAAAAAAAACTTTTCCAAATCGTCACGTCATCCACAGCGCAAAACTATAAAATCGGCAAGCACAGTTTTAAATTCTTGTCCGGTGCCTTGGGCACGGGCTACAAGTTGATGAAAATGCCCATTGGTGACCTACTTCTAGAAAAAAATAGAATATCCAGCACTACAAACGGTCCGACACAGTCTCAGAAAGGGATATTCTTCTCTCAGTTAGCGCTCAACTCTCCTTAAACACAGTCCGAAGTATGGTATCCGAATATGACTTTCTGGAGCTCACTGAAGATGAAATGCTGGATGGTCTCAAAGAGCAAAATGTCACTAACGTGCTTCTCATCTAAATTAATACGAAACTAAACAAAGGACCCGCCGCGGTGGCTCAGTGGTTAGGGCGCTCGACTACTGATCCGGAGTTCCCGGGTTCGAACCCGACCGCGGCGGCTGCGTTTTTATGGAGGAAAAACGCTAAGGCACCCGTGTGCTGTGCGATGTCAGTGCACGTTGAAGATCCCCAGGTGGTCGAAATTATTCCGGAGCCCTCCACTACGGCACCTATTTCTTCCTTTCTTCTTTCACTCCCTCCCTTATCCCTTCCCATACGGCGCGGTTCAGGTGTCCAACGATATATGAGACAGATACTGTGCCATTTCTTTTCCCCCAAAACCAATTATTATTAATATTATTAAAGTAAACAAGGAAATACCAACCAAAGACCTCGTCCTCAGCTTCAAGTCCAGTACACTCCCCGAAGACATTGAAGTAGGTTACCTGAAGACCAAAGTACGGCACTATGTCCCAAAGTCCATAAGATGTCTCAACTACCAGCGATAAGGCCATGAGTCACATAGTTGCCGTGGGCGACAAGCCTGCGCGAAATGCGCATCACATGAGCATGTTTCTGAAAACTGCGAAGCAGCAGCTCTGTGCTGTGCAAACTTCGAAGGAAATCATCCCGCCTGCTCAAGGTCCTGGCCAAGATAGAAAACTAAAACAGATATAACCACTCTCAAAACAAAAGAAAACATTTAATTCATAGAAGCGAGTAATCGACTATCGCACAACATCAAAACGTTTTGTTTCAGTGCAGGAACAAATTTGGCTGTTGTGTTGCGCAGGGGCGGCATATGACAGCGGACTTCGGACACCTCGCAGGCAAAGCCTGAGGCAGGGCCACCCCCGCCCCCGGCAGGCCCAGCGAGGGAGGCCCTGCCATTTCTGAAAAAGGGAAAAAGGGCCGCCCGGAAGGTTTCCCTAAGTAAGGAGAGGCCCACAAACTGTGCAGCTGCGGATTCTCCGCGGGCCTCTCAAGCCTCCAGCGCGGCGATGGATACAGCGCGAAACTCACCTCCGCTGCAGCGGCGTCACAGCTCTCTTGAACGAAAAACAAAAGTTAACAGCCAAGTAATGGCACCCCGAAAACCGGTGTCCTAAGTTTTTGACTGCTCTACAAAAAATCGTCCATCACGCGTTCCGTATACACTAGAACTGCCGTGGAGTATTAAATAGCTACACTGAGATTAAGAACTTTTAAACACTTTCCCCTGTGGATTTATGCCTACAGGAGAACGACTTAATTCCCAACAAGAAGAATATCTTAAAGAAGTATAAAGTCTTTCGAACCGAGAGCAAGATAACGGGCTCTGATGAGGCGTTGCTATTATAGTACAGAGTGGTGTTGCAACCCGTGAAATCGAGCTAAAAACCAAATATGAAGCTGTTGAAGTCACCATACTTCATTTTAAAGCAATAACAATATGTTATATATATCTCGAAACACACTAACAGTTACACTCCACGTCTTGACACACATTTAGAACAGCTACCAGGGCCATTACTGGTAGTTGGGGATTTTAATGCGCATTCTTCTCTTTGTGGAAGTGCTCAAACAGATACTAGGAGTCGTATTTTAGAAGATTATATTCTGTCAAATAAAGTACAGGCAAAAAGACATACTGTTCTCCAAGCTCGGGAAAAATGCGCTATATAGCCTTGTAGTTAGTTCACAGTCGGTCTTTATTAATTTTAAATGTGATGTCCTCAACAAGGTATACGGAAGCGATCATGTGCTTGTAGTAATCAACCTGCCGTCATCACCATCAATCATCCCAAACGAACCGCGTCGACGGAAACTTCACACGGCTCACTGAGAGCTGTTTCGGGAAAAGGACTCCCCAGAAAACATATTTGCAGAGCACCTCAGTGCTGATGAACTGAACGAAATGTTTACATCGCGCATCATTACTGCGGCCCGCCTAGCAATCCCTCTGTCGTCGGAAGATGTTCGACAGAACCACAATGTGTTGTATAACAAAGAGCGCAGAGAGTTGAAAAACAGTAAAATAAGAATTGGGTATTTTTCGCAGATACTCGATGCATGAGAACCTGATTAACTTTAAAAAGGCGAGAGCTAATGCACGGCGCCACCATCGCAACGCCGAGAAAGCTTCCTGAAGAAGTTATATATATTCGATAAACATTTCAATCACACTAAAAAAATTGTGAAAGCAAGTTCAGAAATTAAATGGAAACTTCACCCCTTTCACAATTCTTTTTCTTAGAGCCCCTCATACAAAAACAAGTAAAGCGGAACAAGCAGACATCCTGGGTGAGAATTTCTCAAGTGTTTCCAGTTGCGCGGGCTACACAGAATAACTTCTAATGTAGAAAAACACTGCTGAGAAAATAGACTTCCAACAAGTGGTTACACAACTAATTTATTCATTAGATTAATTAAAATCCAAGAATTAAACAGAATTTTATCTGCCGGCAAACAGACAGCTCCAGGCCCTTATCAAATACATTAAGAAATGCTCGCACATCTTTCCAAACATTCTGTAGAAGCACTTTTGAAATTTTTACACAAAATTTGGACAATAGAATAAATTCCGGAAGCCTGGAAAAAAGCCATTATACTGCCATTCATGAAATCAGGAACACAGCCGACATCCCCTGATAGTTATAGACCAATGACGCATACCAGCTGCCTCGCCTAGTCTTTTGAAAGCGTTTCGAATATCAGCCGGACCTTCGAGCTTCAATCTCCTGAAGTCCTTGACATTCATTTTAAAAAATGCATGCTCGACAAGAGACCATTTAGTTTGCCTCAAAAATACTGTCCAGGAAGCTTTCATGCGTAAACAGCCCTGTCTTGCTGCTTTCTTTGCTCTCGTAAAGGCACACGACACAATTTGGAGGTTCGGGACACCCCGCTAATTAGCAGAGCATGGCATCCGATGAAGGATGTTGAACTGCCTAAAGGATTCATATCTAATCATTCATTTCATGTACGCCTATGTTCAACACTATCAAAGAATTTTTTTTAAAGCAGAATGGGGTAGTTTACTGGTGTGTATTAGGGGCAACTAGTTTTTGTCATGAAACTGAATTCATAAACCAATATAATTCCAAAATGAATTATATAGCTATGGTATGTGGACGATCCTCAGATAGCCTGCGCGTCAACAAACATATCAACATGCGTGAGACAAGTACAATTCACAATAAATAAACTAGCGACATGGGGAGAGAGAAACAGATTCCAGTTCTCTCCTTAGAAAACAGTGGCCGTCATGTTATCACTAAACGAGGCTTACAGAACAGTCCCACCCTCCACCTAAGGAAAATCTATTACCAGTATAAGAAGCAACAAATTTCTAGGTATAATTTTAAGTAAAAAAGCTCACATTCCTTCCACACATCAACACCTTGAAGAAGAAAGCTTCCCGATACTGAAATCTCCTAAAGGTGCTTTCAGGAAAACGGTGGGCGTCCGATAAGACATGCCTTTTGCAGATTTATTGTGCTCTAGTACGATCATGCTTATATTACGTATGCATCGTATGGGTCTGCGAGACCATTATACCTAAAACATCTAGACCCGGTGCCTAACCTTGGTTTATGTCTCTGAACTGGGCGTGCAAAACATCCCTCATAGAGATTCTCTACGTCGAAATCAATGAACCCTTCCTTACAGACAGAAGAATTATGCAACACATGCACATATTTCATTAAATTTCGTTCCCTGCCAAAACACCTGTGTTATCCTATAGTTATAATGTGCAATTCCAGAACACTGTTCAACAACAAACCCCGGTCACTCGGACCTCTGCTTCTCCGCTTCGACGATATTTGCCAAAACGTGGAGATACTGGATTTCATTCCTTCCTGGTGCTGCCTCAAGGCACGACCCACTGTCCCACTGTAGAGTACGACTTACTGCACAGCCTTCCCACTTTATGTGACCTAACATTAACACACTTCTGAAAAAAAAAACAAACGCGGCCCAAACGCGTTTTAAAGACAATTTCCGCTACCAGAAAAATTTGAGCTACAGAACATTTTACACCGACGGCTCAAAAGAACAGAATGCGTTGGAAGAGAGGTTGCACAAGGAAACTAGCAAAAAATTGTAAGGCTTCCTAAGTGTATATCTATTTTTACTGCCGAATGTTATACAGCCCATAGCTCTAGTCAGAATAATCAATAACATCATTCAAAACAGAATAATCTACAAATATTAAATTAACGTGCTCACGGCATTACATTGCAGAAATGCAGTAGAACCCTGAGTAGGAAACATATTACAGAACATAAAAAAAATCAGAACAAAAGGACATAATAAGATTCTGCTGAGCGCCGAGTCATGTTGGAATATGTGGTAATGAAAGAGCCGACAAATGCGCAGCAAAAGCTTGCAGTCATGAAATCAAGAAAGTCAACATACCCAATAGAGACTGTATGAAATTAATACATTTTAATATTAATACCAAATGGCAGGAAACAAAGCACAGTGAAGTAGATAGCAAACGGCATTTGGTAAAGCCCTTACTTCGTGAATGGAAAACCAGCTATCACAGGAACGTTTAATAGAAGTAATTTTACGCCGTCTCCGTATTGGATATATACACCTTACAAAAAGCTTCTTACGAACAAAAGAAGATAAATCTATTTGGAGAAAATGCGGAGATGAAATTGCAGTACACCAAATCTTATTCTCATGCACATAACTTGGATCACAAAGGAAGAAAAATTTTACTCAATTTTATAATGAATGCATTCCTTTTCGCCCAGCGCTACTCTTATGTGATAATGACATGTGTTTTGTTTTTAACTGTTTATGAGAAGCTGGTGTATTTGATAAATTGTGAACGCCTCACTTGTCTATGATACACCTCAGCCAGTTTCTCATTCATCAGAAGAAGACCGAGGTGTCCATTAAATTGGTTGGGAGACTCGACATCCTTGACCCGCCAAGGATAGCCGCTGAGGTTACCTTACCTCCTCGAACCACTAGGCCTTTCAAGAACTTATGCCCTTTAACTTCCCTACGTAGTACGAAATAACCTTTTAGCCATTTACACCACCATTATTTTATGTTTTATGAAATCCTACACAGTACAATTTTCTATACCTTGGGTTTGGTGCATTATAGCCTTAGATATTTATCCGCCCCTAATCCTAACACTACACAATACAGCACAGCGCGCATTAAGATAAATAACAATATTTTGCGTGTTAACAGTTACAGCAAAAATTATTTGAAAGAAGAGTCGGAGTAGCGCTGCAAGTTATAATTGCTGAACAGTGGTCAAAAATACATTTCAGCGCATGCTCTGAGATAGGTCTTCTCTTAAATAGGTTTTCTATCTCTGACTTAGTTCCTTCTCCGGCCGGGCTAGCACTAAGACGATGCCCGTCGTAATCACGTGGGAGTTTTATTTTAGGCGCTTATTGCCGTTCACCTCTTAGCACTGTGCAGTGAACTTTCTTCTGAAATAACAACGTTACAATATTCTTTTCTTTGGACGATGCTTCTCCTTGCAATTTCTCTGTTCAGCAACACGTGTCGCGCAGTGCGCGTGTACATATCATTTCCTGTGTAAAATAAGCTCTGAAGACATCATGGATACATGCGCTGACTTTCGTTCACGGCTTCATTTTCTTTTCCAGCATTTTCGGTTCTTTGGCCTGGCAACAAAAAAGGTAATCACAGGAACCTAGCATGCTGCTCGCTGAAAAAGCTCCAGCTCTATGTTACACAAACTTAGTCTTCGCAAGATAACAGCCGCCGCAAGCATCCTATGTGAACGGGGCCCTTTAAACTCCCATAGCTGGAAGAAGTTCCTTAGTGTCCAGGTTTCATTTCACTTAATTTATTTCCGCAAGTTTGGAATCTTGTTAGGCATGCTTTTACCAAGCGAAGAGTTCATTGCTTCCGTGCCTCCCCTGTGTTGCCTCAAGCAAGTCAAGTGCAGTTGACACGTGGTAATCTCACGGAGGTTCCTGCTTTTAGCACTTTTTTCTGTTTTATGAACAAGAAAGATGGTATGACAAAGAGCAAGGGCATCCGCCTGCTTGAAAATGGTCAACAAAGTTCATTCGAATCGCTGGGCGAAAACAGGTAAGGCAATTTAGCTTGACACTTTAAAATTTTGCTTTTACTCTGTATCGAAAGAAGGATCCAAAAAAAGCAGGCATTTAGCAGTCGACAAAAGTATTCACGAAATAGTATTTTGGGATACTTCACATAACAAAGAAACCAAAGGTATGCAAGACATCTCCTTCTGAAACGGCAGCGAAGGTGCTATAAAGTGCTGAACTAAATGTAGAACCGTTGGCGCAATCTAAATAGAGCAGCGAAGAGTGATACGTGCTGTCTTACAATGTAACTATGTCGCCGAGCTAAAGTTGTTGATTATACATATTTATTGCGGCCCTTGACGGCGTCTTAGCTTGCAGTGAAATTTTGGTGAATCGACTTTTTCAGATGATTTGGGTATCGTGCGGAGAAAAGGCGCCGCATTTCAGCGGCAATGCAATGCATATTTTTTATATCAAGTCCGTTGAAGGCTGGTTACCAAGTCGCTTGGCACAACAGCGTGGTTCACCACCGCACAGCACAAATCGCTTTCTTCGATCTTTTGTTTCATGCAGCTAATCGTCCACATAAGAGAAAACTAGCCCTCTTTCTATGCTACTAGTGCCGTACAAACACTTGGATCGCATGTTTGAGAGGAGAGAAAAGTGAAACCTGAACGGTTGCACCGATCAATGCGCAACCACGTTCTAAGTATCGGGACCATGTACCCTTGATGTCCAGCAATGAGAACTTTGTTCAGTATATGGAAGAACGCAAACCCATGGGTGCATGCAATAAAACGATGTTTGTCCTGTAGACCTGTGTTTCTCGGCTTCGTTAAGAGCGGCATTCTGTCACCAAGATCAGTCCTGTTAAAGTCCCAGCGTTCACCCCTCCAGAGGATCTTCGGCACAGGCCGCAGTCAGCGTAAGTACCTTTCTGGTGGAGGTATAGATACAGACTTGCAAACAAACACCCCTAATAATATTCCAGAACTAGTTACAGTGCTACCGACACTCAGAGACGCATTGAAAACGATGGGGGTTCTAATTTTTTCAAGTGTCATAGAGATCTGATAACTTCAGCTGTATCATCGTAAGACCATACAATCATTACAGCTTCTAGGTGGTAATAAAAACACGTCTCTTAAGTATACGTGTTCTTTTTGTCTTCAAAAATATTCAACATCACCTTATGAGCAATTATTAATTACATCAACGCACGAGAAAACCTCACTTTGATCCAAAATTGCCAATAACCTTATCGTTAGCGTGAGACACGGGGGTGTGTTTGACCACTGGGATCTCAAGGATGGTTTAGACAAAGCATCCAACATGGAAAGCTAATTAGAGGGCACGTACGGAAACATACTTCTTATATAGCTCACTGCACGGAAGCACAGTCCAAACTCTCTTATATAAAACATAAATGAGGCTGCAGAAAGGGTGCAGTTGCTCTTTTAACTTCGCAAGAGACACATGTGCGTTATATTTAAGGGTGGGTTTGACCATGGTAGTGTATATCGCCCAGTACGTAGTGAAAACCTCGAAATGGTGCGAAATATGTTTCAAGGCTGTTTTTTGTTTTTGAAACCCAAGTGAGTGAAGAAATGGTGACACAATTTACGCTCTTGCTCTAGGTATCTCGGTTCGTGTTTAGGTAAACCACTTCAAAGTATACTTTCCGTGATCGCAGAAAGGCCTACTGTTGCGAGGTTGAGCGCACAGTATGAAGCCAGTTTCATTTTTAGTCACACCATTGCGGCTCTTCCAGATCCACTTCCGGTTCTCTTGTTTGCGGAAGAAGGTAGTCATGATCCATAAATTATTTCTATCTTCGAACTCTATTAATAGTCTCCCCTGCTATTCCTAGAACCTATCCCATAGTCGCCTACCGCCTGTCGCCAGCCTGCTTCTTGCCAACTTTAGCACTGAATTCACCCATCAGTACCTCTAATAAAAAAGACGGCCTCTCAGTACTTCTCGAGGTGATCAGTACCTCTCGAGGTGAACCATGTCAGAGAACGAAAATGTCTCCGCATAACTTGTCAGATCGACGGCGACGAGTACCCTTCGGTTACCGGCAGAAGTAACAAGGAAGCGGTCCATAGAGGTCCATATATGCAAACGAAAGGGCGAGCAGCGCATGGTAAGGGCTGCAACGGGCCGGCTGAGCGACATGGTGGTGCCTTCTGTTGCTGGCTGGCGGCGCACCAGCGAAGGTAGCAAAGAATAAAAGTATACATGCCACGCCAGTAGTATCGCTGAACAAGGTGGTTGGAGAATTTCATGGCGACAGCATGAGTGCTTTGCGCGTCAGCGTATTGACGGGCACAAAGTTAAGAGCGGAGATGGAGTGGGATGACAAGTGATCATTTTATGCCGGCAGATGTGCAGTTGTGGCCGTAAAGAAGTCCGTCGCAGACGGAGAAATGGGAGGCTACGCGGCGGAGGGCTCGAGTATGTGGAGCCATGGGAGGGGCGCAGATGATATCCAGCAGGGAAGAAAACCAAGGATCTCTTCGCTACTCGGAGGCTGTGTCCATAATGCAGTGTCGTCTGTGGAATAGTAGAGGCAAGACAGGGCACTGTCGACCGGGTGACAGCGTTAAAAACGGCTAAAAATATCAGCCTGAAACGGGTCGAAGCCACACGAGCGGGGGCTCAAGGCATCAACTTGACAAGCTAGCGAAGGTGCGACTCGTCAAGGTCGGAGAATTGGTTCGCTGGCTCAGTACGACCAACGCACTCCCCAGGAAGCAATGAGGCGGAAGACGAGACATGGATTGGCCACTATATGTGCGCTGGTACCACTGCGCAGGTCAAACACGGCGAACGGCATCAATACATAGCGGCGGCGGCGGCGGGAAACAACTTTGGAAGGCAAAAACAGAACGGTGGCGTCGTCGGCAGAAGCGGCAGAGAGAACGAGGACAGCGCTGACTGGCGTGGTAGTGACATCCTGAGCGACGAGTTTGATAGCAGCACGAGGACCCGTCTCGTCGTGAACGGTATCTGATGGCAGAACACACTGCACGATGAGTCGGGCCTCAGAACGGGAGCAGTCAGTCAGAGCATGATGCCGGCACTGGAACACCCCTCAAGAATTACGCCATGAGAACAAGTGAAGAGGACGATCACTTCATTAACATACAGAGCGTGGCCGGAGCTCTGGCGGTGGAAAGAGCTGTCGGCTGGATTTGCTCAGCGCTTGCGGAACTCAGCGAGATGTCGGAAAAAGGCACCGTTACCTTGCAAAGAGCGCGACAAAGGTTTTGGCTCCTGACAGAAACGGCAGTACTGGTGTCTACGAGAGCAAGCGTCGAAACACCTTGGACGACAGCGGCAATAATGTTTGCTTGGAAAAAAAGACTTTGATGCTAGGACGAGTACGAAGTTCTTGCGTTGGGAACTGCGACGGTTAGTTTCCCGGCTCGGCAGAAGCAGGTAATCGGTTCATGGTCGAAAGGGAACGGCGACGAGGTGAAGGTGAGCGACGGGACGGAAAGACTTGAGAATCAGAAGACTGGTGGCGGTCCCGGAGGTGGAACTCGGAACTGGGCTGCCGAATAGGACGTCGCAGGAGGTGCAGGTACGCGTAGCGGCATGTGGCGTCGGCAAAGTCGTGCGACGTGTCTGGGGATGCCACAAACAAAGCATATAGTGCGGTTGTCCGATGTGCGCCACGGAGCTGTAGGCGGGGGCACTGGTCGAGCGAAAGTGCAAGTCGAGCGTACCAGGCGTGAACCATAAGCATATGCCGGGGATGGAGCACGGCGGGCCACGACTTCGGCATAGCTGTGAGGCGTCGGCAGAATGGCGTGCGTCGTGAAGGCTCCGGAGTAACTCAGCGGCGGGGCAGGTGCAGTAAGTGCGGCCTCAGCAAACGTCGTAAGAGAATCGCTGATTATTAATTTAGTCTCCAATAACTCTTAAACCCAACTCTTCGCAATATAGACCTCTTAGTACCTCCTGTGCACAGGTGGTGAATAGCATTAGCGAGATCGTGTCTCCCTGACTGACGCCCTTCCTTATTGGAATTTTATTGCTAACTCAACTTGTACACAGCTGGTCGAAAGTATACATTATTTTGTCTCGCCAATTAACAATAGAACGGGGATTGATGCGTATTTATGGACTCCTTGAAAGCTTTTGATAAGGCTACTCACGAATAGTTATTTTATAAATTGGACGCAATACTTAATAACAAACAATTAGTAAAATGTGTTTCAGTCTACCTTTCAAACAGAGATCAATCCGCTGTTTTTAAAGATCATTCTTCTGACAGGCTTACAGTTCACTCTGGCGCACCTCAGGGTTCTGTTCTTCGGCCTCTGTTTTCTTTAATATATAATAATGATATCGTCGCTAACATTCCTCTGAAAAT
Organism: Amblyomma americanum; assembly: GCF_052857255.1. Taxonomy (NCBI): domain Eukaryota; kingdom Metazoa; phylum Arthropoda; class Arachnida; order Ixodida; family Ixodidae; genus Amblyomma; species Amblyomma americanum. Next base: position 107,070,352 of record NC_135504.1, on the reverse strand, counting down.
TAGACTTTACACTGATCATTGTGTTATTGTTACACAAGTAAGAAATTTCTCCGATCAAGTACTGCCTAATAGTGCGTTGCAAACCGATTTCGCATGGTGTGAATCATGAAAAATATTCGTTAACTTTGAAAAAGCTGTACTAATGAGAATCACTCACTAAAAGAAGGTCTTACCTTTCGAATATTGTATTAAGTGCATGGCACTGACAGAATTAACAGAATATAAATATTTAGGGCTCTGGATCACTAACAATCTTAGTTGGAATAAACATATTCACTTCATAACATGTAACCGTTTTCGTAAACTGTTTTTTCATAAGACGGGCATCGCGGTTGTCTACCCCATCTGTACGACTACTTGTTTCCAAATGTATTGTTCTGCCTGCCTTAGATTATGCTGCTATTAATTGGGGCATGTTCACACAAACTAACATGAATAAATTAGATAAGTTTCAAAAGAGGTCGGCACGATGCATATGAAACAATTACCGACGTACATAAGTAACACATCTTTAAATCCAAGCTAGCCTTCCAACAATAACTGAGCGAAGTCGTTGTGCACGACTTAAATTTATGTATCAATTAACTAAAAGGCACTACCGAATAAAACTCACTGATGTGTTCGTTTCCTAGCGATGGCTACATTAAGCACTTCGAGCCTTCAGTGTGGCACCCATTTAGCTCCGTGGCGGTGCTGTGGCTGGTCACGTGGTGCGAAGCAGCTACCGGGGGCGCGGCGCGCCGGCGAAACCGAGGGGGGGGGGGGGGGGGGAGGGGGGATTGGAGAGGGGGGATAGAGTGAATCCACGTCGAGCGATGAAGGTGAAAGAGGATCGCCCAGCGAAACGGAGGGGCGAAAGACTGACTTTGCAATTCGACTGAGCGAGTTCCACTCGGCCAGCTGTAGCTATCACGTCCCTCCAAGTATAACCAGAGCTAAGCCACAGCCATTTTTTTTCTTCCGGATATGCGGCGAGACAACGACACAAGCTAACTTTAACTCCTTATCGCGTTTGAAATTACTTCTTTAAACACTCATATCCTTCCACGAGCTATTTCCGATTGTGATAACCTCACTAACAACGAAGTGCTGTAGCCGTCGCTCACGTTGTTCTCGCGACATATCACGTAGTTTCAATCGCAGTTGTTATTTCGATGTTCTGTTGCATATCTTTTTTGTTGTACTCGTAATGGTGCAGAAGAGCTTCAACTGCACTGTTATTTTTGTTAGCTTTTGCCTGTTTCGTTAAACTGCTTAGTTTGTATCCCCACCTGCTAAAATGCCAACACCGGGATTGCAGTATCAGTAAATAAATAAATAAATAAATAAATAAATAAATAAATAAATAAATAAATAAACATAAAGGAGGGTGATGGTGGCTGTGCAGCCGTTATATATAGTGTGTTTAACCTTAGATTTTACGCAATTTTTAAAAGTAGGCTTTTTGAGTTAGAAGAGCCTTTTTTTCGCCATACCATTATCAGCGGCGTAGTTCATCATAACACAGCTATCACCTGCTAATTAACAGGTTGGTAAACTAATATTGAATAGTTAACTTTCACTCATTATTGATGATTTCTTTATTATTAAGAGGGGTGTTGCCCACCGTAATTAATATTCATATCGGTTTTAAGAATTCAGAAAACGCGGTTCCTCTCGGTGCTTTGGCCCAACAAATTTTGACTACTTGCAAATGTTACGTGCACTGGAGAGGTGGCTTTGCCCGCGAGCTTCCCGATAGCGCATGTATTTTGACGCGCTGTAACCAATCAATTGAATGCGGCAGATGAGAGAAACGAAGATCAGGAAGGAACACACACACAACGAGGACGATGTTGCTCCTGCTGCTAGCTGCCATTTGTTGGGCCACAGCGCCGAGGGTAAACATGTTTTCGAAATTCTAAAAGCTGATATGAATATTACTTACCGCGGTCTACACGCCTCTCAATAATTGACAAACATAAAAGCAATATTTCAAAACATAACTATTCAATATTAGTTAATCTTGCTGGTTACCACGTCTCAGCTGTATTCGGACGTACTGCACCGCCGACAAAGCTATGCCGAAAAAAGCGCTCTTCTAACTCAAAAAGCCTATTTTTAAAAAATTATGTAAAACCTTAGGCCATACACCCTGTGTAGGCTGGTAAATATACCCAGGTGGTCGAAATTATTCCAGAGCCCTCCACTACGGCACCTCTTTCTTCCTTTCTTCTTTCACTCTCTCCCTTATTCCTTCCCTTACGGCGCAGTTCAGGTGTCCAACGATATATTCGACAGATACTGCGCCATTTACTTTCCTCAAAAACCAATTATTATTATGATTATTATTATTATTATTATTATTATTATTATTATTATTATTATTATTATTATTATTATTATTATTATTATTATTATTATTATTATTATTATTATTATTATTATTATTAGACTCTTACAAAGCAAATTAAACATTATTGAGCTTGCGCTCGTCACTCAAGTAGCGTCGCCCTTTTTTCGGGCGGCCCGCTCGAAGGTCTCCAGCCTATGCTGAGCGTCTTCGAACACGTCGCTGTGAAACGATGGCAGTGTTCCCGGTGGGTGGCAAAAGATCGACGCCATGGGCCTGGTGTCAGTAGCTGTGGCTGTTGAACTCAACTGTCTGGGCTGGCTCATCGCCGGGGACCTAGTGTCAGTGGCCATGTGAGTTGGACTCGGCAGTCGAGGCTGTGTCGTCCTTGTGGGCGTGGGAAGGGGCCCAAATTCAGGCGACTCTCTAGGGCGCCTGGGTCGCTGGTGACCCGGTGTGAGCCGGTCCGTATTGATTCCGGGCGGCGTGCTCAAGTCGGGAAGCGTACCAAGCACTGCTCCACCAAACTGTAACGTACAACCCGGAAGAGAACCACCGAAGCAGAGCTGAAAAACTGCAGTGTGCCCAAAGTGGCTCTCATGATTATGATGATGTATGCAGTCTCCAAGCGCGAGCGAGAGGCAACCAACTTCTGCCTCAACTAATGCATTCTTCACTTCGCCTACAATGGCATGCATCTATATATAGGGGCTGGTTACATTCTTCGCATTTCTCTCACGTTACTGATAGCTTGGATATGTCCTGTTCTCGCGGGGCCTACACGAAAGTCTGCTTGGTCATTTGATGAATTAAACACTCAAGTTGTCCTGATTCTATTCCTGATCATCTTAGTAAATACCTTGTTGACAACGGACAGTAACCTGTTCGGTCTGTAATATTTTCAAGTAATTATTGTCCCTGTATTATGGGTTAGAATGATGTTCGCGTTCTTCCAACATTCTGGTGTGGTAGATGTCATAAGTCATTGCGTATATAGGGTGGCTAGTTTCTATGCGACAATCCACCACCATCCTTCAAAACGTGTTGTTATGGGATCCTCAACAGCTGCTTTCGTTATGTTCACTGCTCCTAATTCTTTCTTTACATCCTCTTTATTCACTCGCGGGATGTCAATTGCCGTGCACTATTGCCTCTCATTACCTTCCTTATTACATATGCAATTTTATCGATAACATTACCTACTTTATAGATGTGCGGAAACCTAAGGCCGCTTTAACTATCTTATTGATTTTGACAATGACATTACCCGCCTTCTTTAGCGCGTACACCTCATTTTTTTAAGTGCTTAGTTTCACCTAAACTACCTTTAGAACACCTCCAGCCTCTAGAGTATGCTCGTCTTTCTGCATATTATGCCTTCTTTCGGCGGTTACCTAGCGCTTATTGATAACCTTTGACAGCTATGGGAGGTCTGTCCTGTCTGTGAAGTTAGAGGCTTTCATGCTTTGGCATTTCTTGATCAAGCCTTTCGTCTTTTGAAAAAGCTTAGCGGTATCATATCTAACCATACCGCTTGCCTGTTTCTAATGCCCTCTGGGTTATGGCAGCTGTGAGATTAGCGTTCGTTATTTGAACACTAATGTGGTCGTCCTTGTTTAGAGCCGTATACGTGTACTGCAGCGAGATCTTAAATTTCTCTACTTTCTTTCTTACCACTAATTCGTTCATTTTGTTCTCCCTGACTAGATTCTTCCATACCTCTTTGAGCCTGAGCTAATTAGGGACCTTACCATCTCATGGTCTTTAAATGGAACCTTTACGAAGACCTTGACAGCTTACACTATCGAAGGTGAGCGCGCAGTATTAAAGGTATTTTATACTTCCTCTCGCCTTTACGACTCTTCTACGTCCACTTCTTGTTTTATCGTTTGCAGGAAAGCGTTTTTGATTCGTAAATGATATCTTCCTGCGAATTCTACTAATAACTCTATCTGCCATTCCTTGAGTCTGTGCCACAGTCCCCCATTGCCTGGTCTCCAACCTTCTTATTGCCTAATTATGTACTGAAGTGACCAATCACTAATATGTACTGAGCTTTTACTTTGTTTTTTGACGATTCCATGTCTTCATAGAAGATTTCGACGATGTCGTCATCCTGGCTTAATGTGGGCGCTTGAGCCAGTACCACCTTTAGTATGCACCTCTTATTTACTAACTTTACGATAACTGCCTCCCTCTCGCTAGTACTATAGAAATCCTATTAATACCTTCATCTTACCGCCAGCCTATATTTACCACCTTTCCTCCTTGAATCCTGCTAAAGCATTCCATCTAGCCACTTTTTTTCAATTTTTTTTTATCCGGTGGAGAATTGCAAGGTACCGGGAATCAAACCACGATCGTCTTACACACGAGGTGGATGCTCGATCTCTACGCCACCGTCCCGTGAAGATAAAGTTAAAGCAATAAAAGCGTATGAAAAGCATGTTACCTCATTGGCCAATGTTTTTTGGCGCCGCCATCTCAATACAGAGTGGACTTTCAAGAGCAACGAGACAGGCACAGAAAATCCTAACCGCATTTGCAAAAGCCACCTCCAAGCTGATTGCACTCCCTTTCACGCAACTCTCTTTTACTGCGAACACAACAACAACAAAACGAGTGTAGGTTATCACTCAGAATCCAGCTTCAAACCAATACTAACCATAACGACCATTTTATAGCTTCCACGTAGGACCAGTCTATTACCGGTTTTTCTCCCAGGTTCACAGACGGCGACATATTACTAGCGTTAATAAACACAAAGGACAGAGAGCAGAAACACACAGGACAGACGCTAGACTTCAACTGCCGTTTATTACACACGCATGAGAAGATATACTATGCGCTTCTGCGCATGGTCGAGATACAAGACAAATCTGATTGACAAGAATGCTGGCTATCGCTGACATATAGAGTACTAAAAAAGAGAGAGAGAGAAAAAAACAATGTAAATTCACAATAGATTGAATCGCGTGCTTTTTGCCAGGTATGCAATTTCTTTACTCGTGAGGGCTATTGAAGGGGTGCTCGCGCATTTATCTCCTGCCTTATCAATACAAAAGGCCTCAAATATTTCCCTATCAACCTGCTTGTCGAACCGCATCAGCACGCGAGTGCTGCGAAAAAGAGGGGTGCACTCTTCCTCCTCTATTTCGCCGTGTTTCTTTGTCTTGCACTTGCGGCAATGGGTCGCCAAATGGCCACCTCCCATTAGCGCTGCGACAGTTGTGCGATGCTTCCGCAATCTTTCGTTGAGGCACTGGCCCGTCTGGCCTATGTAGCACTTGCCACAAGACAGTGGTATCACGTAGACCACCCCAATGATGCAGTTAACAAACTGCGTGGCGTGCTTGGTTCCACAGGCTATGGGTTCCCTGGTGGTGTTCACCATGCGGCACATCCTGGACATTTTGAGCGGCGCCGAGAAAACAACGCGTACGCCGCACTTTCCCGCCACCTTTTTGAGGCGATGGGACAGGCCATGCATGTATGGCACACACACAGGACGCCCCTGTGGACCATCAATGCTGGAGTGCGCTGACTTACGTCCATGCCTTACCTCTTTGACAAGGCTCTCGGCGATGGACGTGAGAGTGCTGTCTGGGAAGCCAGCACTGCTCAGACGAAGAGCCTGTTGTTGAACACTCAAGTTCACCTTGTGTGCGCATGATTTTTGAAGGGCGGCTCTCAAGCAGTTCAAAGCTATCCCTCTCTTAACAATTTTTGAATGGGCCGAATTATAGCTTAGGATTGGCTTTTTTGACCGAGGACAATATGTCCAACATACCGAATGATCTTTAAAGCTGATGTTTAAATCAAGGTACTGCAGGCAACCCTCCCAGGTATACAAGTTTAGCAGCGTCCGCAACAAGAGTGGTGCATAATAATAATATAATATTCATTTGTATAATAATCTTCTGGCGGTATTGGGTTAAAAATATTATTGCTAATCACGCAATCTGTAAACGAGAGTAGGTGCCATTTTTTTGTACTCAATAAATAGGTTTCTGTGATTCTCTGATGAATGAAGCTATCAATCCTTTGAAATCGGTATCGACAATAGATACGTTCACATGTGCGCTATTAGACAAAGCTGATATCACCCAAAACAGCTTGGAGAAAACTTCACGTTGGCCGAAACAGTCTAAGAAAATTTCGGTCTTTTGGGGAATATCAATTTCCTCTCGATAAAACCTGCATAATGTTTTCAACCGAGTCTGGTCATGCGGCATATAACTGCGGTTCTTGTAGTTCAGTGTGGAGTTTAACGTTACGAAAAATATCTTAAAATATCTTGAAACTCAGTCGTACTGCCCCCATAACTCTAATGTTAGATTAGCCGCACATTTTATATGATTGTTTCAGCCGTTACGTACTTACCTGTGCTAGTGATCGTTACATTCTGCCTTTTTACAGCGAATCTGTCCACCTCTACTGTGCAAGGAAGTTTTCGTGTTCTCGTCGTCGTCAGCAAAAAACCCGAGGAGTGTAAAAGTACCGAACAGCATAGAAATCGTGTATCATACTGATCGTAAAGAAGTCGTAAATTAAAAACATAAAAATTTATGAAAAAATAAAACAATTGGCAGTGGCTTAGCTCGGCTATGCCAGGATATACGTAGCGAGAGGACCGTTTGTCTGTGCTAGTTTGACGGCACTGTGGTCTTCTAGTGGAAGTTTTCGACGCACCTTGAAGCAGTTTCAGGGATTCTTCTCGTTTTAAGCCAAGCAGAGCTTCGGTTCAACTCCACGAAATGTCTATTCGGCGCCCCGTTCTCACAATTCCTGGTCAGTGTCTTCGTGGTCTGTAGTATGACCGAACCCTGGTAAAAACCGTGCCGTCGAGGGCTTACTCGTTCTCCATATATAAGGGAAGAATGTCCTAGGCCTTGTCGGTGTTTGTGGGTATTTCCACTTTTTAGTTGAATGTGTTACCCAAATAGCCTGTCCAAAATAAAACTAATAAAACAGACATTCATTTTAACTAGGGCCCTGCCCATGCTTACACACATTCTTCCCGCATTCGCATCTTCACGGCACCCACCTATATTTGCAACCACCGGTACCAAGAATTCCGCATCTCACTGGCTCGATTGCCCTCCTACTGGTTGCCATCTGTTCGCGTTGTGCTCCGAAATATTCATTTTCCCGTCCGCTGGCTCTTACCGCATGCTCCATCAGGCGACCAACATGGCCTGTGAAATTGCCCCGCTTGATTCTTCAGCCTCGTCTACCACCTGAAACTGACGTTGTTGAAGTTGTTCGCATCAAGTCGTACCACTGATCTGGTCCGCATCCACGTTAGCACCGTGAAGAATCTTATCCTGCCGTAGGATGGTGTGGTGACGACGGGTTTATAAATTGAGGATGGTAAATGCGTTCTCGTGCTTCAGGACGCTTGGAAGAAGCTGTTGTCTGCGAGTGCGTGTGCTGAGTTTAATGTTTTACATATGTCCGCTTCTGTAAATATGTTTTCACCGGAGATTATCTTCACTGTGTTTTTTATATGATACTTTGCTTTCTAGATTTGTCGCGTTACAAGTCGGGCTCACCAGTAAAGTAGGTCATCAGGATAAGAGAAGAGAGGGGGAGGGGGAAACGGTGACTGCGTGGCCACAGCACAGAGTGCCCTTCACCACAGTGACACCTCTGTGCCAGTGTTCTGAATGCGGATTTTGAGAGAATCTTTGCCTCCTGCAATAAATGAGTATTGAGGCCAGAAGACTGGAATACATCTAAAGAAGCGACTTAGATACAAATTAATCATTGTCTTAAGGTAGGCTTCATTACACATGAATGATTATGCAATTTAGGAAAGCTAAACCGCTTTCTCAGAAACTTCGCAGTTGAAAAAAGAGGTGTAATAAGAGAGTAATTACTCATAAGAATACACCCAAGCCCAACCATACGGCCACAAACGAAAGCTAAACAGCTTTCTCAGGAACTTCGCAGTTAAAAAAAAAGCACTTGAGCAACAGGTAGAGTTCCCAAAATATCACACTCTGAAACATGAGGTTCCATGTTCTCTTTCAGAAGCATCGCTATAGCATATCACTTACCTCGCACAAATTCGGTTCACGAGTTTCATGAGAAATGTTTATAAGATCTGTACGATACCGGCACTCACCTATGGGGTACAAACACGGAGGCTATCCAGAAAGGTTCATCTTAATTTAGAGACAACGCAGCAAGCTGTGGAAATAAAAATGATACGTGTAACGCTGAGATACACGAAGAGGCCAGAGAGGGTCAGGGAACAAACGCGGGTTAAGGACATCCTAGTAGAAATCAAGAGGAATAAGTTGGCTTTAGCAGTACAAGCGAAGCGAAATCAATGGTCCTTAATGGTAAGAGACGCTGTTACGGACGGAGAACGACAACATTCCGATAGTTTTCAAGCGACTGGGAGTCATCAATCGACAGATGCCTCAAGGAGGCGCCGGCGTGGCTGCGGCGCCACAAATGCAGGTGGCGGAGTCAACGAGGGATCCACCCCTCTTGTTTATGGTGGTTGAAATGACATCCGCTGCCTGGGAAAAATTCCTCGGGATCGTTGTTCCCATAAGTTCACGGCGCAGGACCCACCCGCGGGACGCAACGACATGGTTTCGGGTGTCGGCGGAGGCGGCGGGCACCGGTGCTGCGAGTGATTCACGCCGAAAGCGGCTATGTGTGTTTAAGGCGAGCAACGACGCCAGAATGTTCGCGCTTCAGAAAGAGACCTCGTCTTTTCCTGAGTGAAACCTTCTGCGCAAGTGCAGCATCGGCTTTTCGTTCGCACGGAGCGCTGTGCAGTGCCGGTGCCTGACCTGTGACCTTCGACGCCGATTGGGCCTCTATTCGGGCTGTTCATCACTGTTGCCGGGACAGCACGGACCATAACGCGCCGCAAGTAACGAGAGTGTGTTAAGGACGTCCTGGTAGGCGGATCCTAAAGACTGGACACGTTTTCGACATTACATCGATTGAACGCATTTTAAATGAACTAAATTCCCCGACTTGGGGCCTGGGGACAGGCGGTCCAATTTAAGGAGCAGTTCGGCATGTGTGCAACCAACTCCCTATTCACTCTTTTGAACTAAACTCTGTAAAAATGTAAACAAACCGTTTTCAGTCTCCCCTCCACCTCGAAGCCCATCTCGTCTCTTCGTCACCCCGTAGCTGCAGACTCCCAATTCAGAACCCGTGGACCTCGGCCTGGTGAGAGACGGCCCAGGCGAACCACAGGTACACCTCTAACAACTGGTTGGCAGCGGTTAGATCGACCATGCGGCGTGGTGCTTGTTCTGCGGGTGAGTACTTGAACATTGCTTGAGATTGGCCAGGCTTCAAATGTTCGGGTTATTAGTTTGAACTGCTGGGAACCGAAGGAAGTTGGTCAGTGAGACGAGTGTGTGTAGCTGATGTGAACAGTTGTTCAGCAAAGTCAAGGCTCACAGCAGCAGACATGGATCTCATGAAGTTGCTAAGGGCAGATTTGATGTCATTGTGCGAAGAGTTGGGTGTAGAGGTAGAGAAGATGAAAAGGTCGGACATATGCACATTGCTCTTGGAAACCGCCGAGGAAGGAACAGTTAGCGATACGTGGGAACTCCTCAAATCGGAGTGAAAGAGAGAGGAAGATGAGCGAAAGAAAGAGGAAAATGATCCAAAGAAAGAGACAAATGAGCGGAAAAAAATCGAGGAGTAACGGCTAGCGGCCGAGCAAGAGGAGCGGGAGCTCAGAAGGTTGCAACTTGCGCATGACCAATAGGAACTGGAATATGATAGCTCGAGAGGCCGGACTCCAAAGAGAGCGAGTAAGGCCGAATCGCTTGATATGGACAGACTGATGCAGCCGTATAAGATTGGCGAGGATCTTAGTTATTACCTCGTGAATTTCGAGAGGACGTGTGAGAAACAAGGTTACGCTTAGGAGACATGGCCACAAACGGTACTAATGGTGTTGCCCTGTGAGGCGGCCACTATAGTCGTGAGGCTTAATGCGAAAGATGCCGAAGACTGCAAGAAGGTGAAAGCGAGTCTGCTAAGAAAGTATCGACTTTCGCTGGAAGAATTCCGCAATAAATGTAGCGAGAGCTATGAAGAATTCGCATTCAGTTTGAAGGCCTACCTTACAGAATGGTTGTGTGGTGCTGAGGCGTAGGACACTAAAGGTAATGTTGTCGAATTTGTAGTCCTCGAGCAGCTCTACACCAGTATCCCTGAGACTGTTAAGTTAAGGTCAAGACAAAGAAAATGTGAGCACGGTGGAGAAAGCTGCAGAACTAGTGGACGAATATGCAACATGGAGAAAGTTGAGCTCCGAGGCAAGGGGGGCTAAATGAAATCTTTCGGTTCAAGAAAGCGTTTTATATCCGAAAATCGAACGCAATTTAGAAATCTTGAGGCAGTTGAGGGCCCCAAACAGGTCCCAGAAAAAAATTCAGGATCGTGCCAAGTAGGCCGAAGCTCAGAAATCATTGACGAAGGATTCCGAGATCGGGAAGCGATTCCGTTCTTTAAACTGTCAGCAAATTAGGCGTATTGCAGCCTTCTCATATGCTATTGACAGTTGTAAGAATTTGGAACATCTGCGTCCTTATATTCACGAGATCCAAGTGAATGGAAAACTGTGCAGGATCCTTCGGGACAGCGGGGCAACAATGGACATTTTCCCCCCTCATATTGTCACGTAGTGGGGACGGCAGTCGAAGCAGCGATGAAGACGGACGAAAGGGTCTTCTAAAAGAACTGTTTATTGGGCTGACTTGCACCCAAAATGGACTGAATCACTCGGCGGCGGCGAAGCGACAAGCGTGCTCGGCGGTCGTCGAACAGAATGCCAGCCGCTGTCGGCCGTGCTCAATTTAAAGCTGATAGCGAACATTCGAGATAAAGGGCGCAAAGTTACTAGAACATTCCGGAACAACGTAGAATCAGCTTTGCCTGGCTGCGATCAATCGAGATAAATCTAGTCGCGTCTTGCGTCGCAAACAAAGCGATAAAGTGGTGTCGCGGCAGATTTGAAAAACGAACAAACACTGCAAATATTCGCGGCATTACTCCCCTCTCAAAGAAGCATCGACCCGATGCATTAAAACAAATAATGCGACTAGTAAGGGAAAAAACGGATCTTGCGAAATTAGAGCATGGAAACGCAGCGGCCTTTAGCGCGCATAATACGTCTTCAGACGGACTACATGGACAACTTCTGGTCGGACGCGGCGCCGCTGGGATGCAGTCATTGCGTCAGGGATGACTTCATAATCCAGTTCACCCAGCCGACGAAGAACCTTGTACGGGCCGAAATAGCGGCGCAAAAGCTTTTCACTCAATCCACGGCGGCGAATGGGCGTCCACACCCAGACTTAGTCTCCTGGCTTGTATTCCGCGTTGCGTCTTCGTAGGTTGTAGCGTCTAGCTTCGGACCGCTGCTGATCTTTGATCCGTAATCGGGGAAGCCTTCGAGCTGCTTCTGCGCGTTGAAGGAAGGCGGCAACGTCGATGTTCTCTTCTTCTGTAACGTTGGGCAGCATGGCGTCTAGCGTGGTCGTGGCATCCCTGCCATGGACGAGCCTAAAAGGCGTCATCTGGGTGGTCTCCTGCACTGCGGTGTTGTAGGCGAAGACGACGTAAGGCAGGATGACATCCCAGGTTTTGTGTTCGGCATCGACATACATAGCGAGCATATCGGCGATGGTTTTGTTCAGGCGCTCGGTCAGTCCGTTGGTCTGCGGATGGTATGCAGTTGTCCTCCGGTGGCTGGCTTGGCTGTAGCGCAGGATGGCTTGCGTGAGTTCCGCCGTAAATGCTGTTCCTCTGTCCGTGATGAGCACATCGGGGGCGCCGTGTCGAAGAAGAATGCACTCCACGAAAAATTTGGCCACTTCTGCTGCTGTTCCGTCCGGTAGGGCTTTCGCCTCGGCGTAGCGGGTCAGGTAGTCGGTCGCTATGATGATCCACTTATTTCCAGATGTTGACGTTGGAAGAGGGCCAAGCAAGTCCATGCCAATCTGCTGAAAGGGCCTTGAGGGAGGTTCAATGGGGTTCAGAAATCCTGCTGGTCGTGTGGGAGGAGTCTTTCGTCGCTGACAATCTCGGCATGTTTTCACATAGTGTGCGACATCGGCAGACAGTCGGGGCCAGTAATACTTGTCTTGAATGCGGCGGAGGGTGCGAGTAAACCCGAGATGTCCAGCTGTCGGCTCGTCGTGTGAAGCCTGTAGGACTTCTTAGCGGAGACAAGTAGGTACAACATGGAGGTAGGCTGTTTTGTTCGCTGTAAAGTTCTTCTTCACAAGGACCTCATTCTGCAAACAGAAGGAAGACAGTCCTCGCTTGAATGAAGCAGGGGGTGAAGAAACCTTGCCTTCCAGGTACTCGATGAGGCCTTTTAGTTTGGGGTCCGAGCGTTGCTGCTGAGCAAAAGAGCTTGCGCTGATGGGTCCCAGGAAGGCGGCCTCATCGTCGTTCAGCGGCGGTGCATCTACAGGGGCTCGTGAGAGGCAATCGGCTTCAGTGTGCTTGCGTCCGGATTTGTAAACGACGGTGACGTCAAACTCCTGGAGACGCAGACTCCATCGAGCGAGTCGGCCAGAGGGATCCTTCAAATTGGCAAGCCAGCAGAGCGCGTGGTGGTCGCTGACCACCTTGAACGGCCGTCCGTAGAGGTAGGGGCGGAATTTCGACGTAGCCCAGATGATGGCAAGGCACTCCTTCTCAGTGGTCGAATAGGTAGCCTCGGCCTTGGAAAGGGAACGGCTAGCGTATGCGATGACCTTCTCCAGCCCGTCACTTTTTTGAACGAGAACGGCGCCTAGTCCCACGCTGCTTGCGTCGGTATGAACTTCAGTATCGGCGTTTTCATCAAAATGCGCAAGGATAGGTGGGGACTGTAAACGACGCTGAAGTTCCTTGGCTTCTGCTTGCGGTGCTTCCCATTTAAACGGCACGTCTGCCTTCGTCAGTTGGGTCAGGGGCTCGGCGATGCGCGAAAAGTTTTTCACAAATCGTCGGTAATATGCGCATAGTCCGAGAAATCTGCGCACTGCTTTCTTATCGGCCGGCGGTTGAAACTGTTCAATAGCAGCTGTTTTCTGCGGGTCCGGGCGTACTCCCTCCTTGCTAATGATGTGGCCTAGAAACAGTAGCTCTTCGTAGGCAAAGTGGCACTTCTCTGCCTTCAAGGTTAGGCCAGACGACTTGATTGCCTCTAGTACTGTTCGAAGTCTTTTGAGGTGCTCTTCAAAGTTCGAGGCGAAGACAACGACGTCATCTAAATATACCAGACAAATTTGCCACTTCAGGCCTGCCAGCACTGTATCCATTACTCGCTGAAACGTCGCTAGTGCGGAACAGAGACCAAATGGCATCACCTTGAACTCAAACAGCCCATCCGGAGTTATGAATGCTGTCTTCTCGCGATCTCTTCCGTCGACCTCAATTTGCCAGTAGCCGCTCTTGTGGTCCATCGATGAGAAATATTTGGCGTTGCAGAGGCGGTCCAGTGTGTCGTCGATGCGGGGGAGGGGGTAGACGTCCTTCTTTGTTATGTTGTTCAAGCGGCGGTAATCCACGCAGAATCGAAGTGTGCCGTCTTTCTTTCTCACTAGAACAACCGGTGCCTCCCATGGGCTGTTTGAAGGCTGGATGACGTCGTCCCGAAGCATTTCTTCGACTTGGTCCCGGATGGCTTGTCGTTCTCGCGGTGACACACGGTAGGGGCTTTGACGGAGAGGTCGGACGTGTTGATCCGTTATAATGCGATGCTTGGTAATTGGCGTCTGTCGCACCTTCGGCGATGTCGAAAAGCACTCACTGTAGTTTTGAAGCAGATTGCTGATCTGGGCTTGTCTGCTCCGGTGCAGGGCTGGGTTGATGTCGAAAGTGGGCGAGTTCTCTTGGTAAGGCGGATCTTCTGCGGAGGGGTCGGAGAGGGCGAAGGAGTCTCGTACGTCAGATATTTCGTCGTAGAAAGCAATCGTCGTTGCTTTGTTAATATGCCGGTATTCTTCGCTGAAGTTAGTCAGCAGTACTTCGGCCTGGCCATTGCGGAAATGTGCGATGCCTCTTGCGATGCTGATTCCTCGGTCTAGTAGCAACTGCATGTTCCCCTCGATGATGGCTTCAGTGTTTATGGCTTTCGTGGCGCCTACGGTCACGATAACGCTTGAACGGGGTGGGACGCTCACTTCATCCTCCAGGACACTTAGGGCAACGTGATTTTCCCGAGTTTTCATCGAAGCGATGGCTTCGTCCGTCGACAGCGTGATCAGCTTGGATCGCAGGTCGATGATCGCTTGATGCTCATTAAGGAAATCTATACCCAAGATCACTTCGCGGGAGCATTGCGGTAGCACAACAAAGGTCGCAGGATAGGTATGTCCTTTGACAGTCACTCGCGCTGTGCATCGTCCTGATGGCGTAATGAGGTGGCCCCCAGCAGTGCGAATTTGTGGGCCCTCCCAAGCCGTTGTGACTTTTCTGAGCTGCGCAGCGAATGTTCCATTCATCACCGAGTAATCGGCTCCTGTGTCGACTAGAGCGGTGACTTTCCGGCCGTCGATAGTCACTTCTAGGTCGGAGGTCCTGGCTCTTGCATTGCATGTCGCTCTTGGCGTCGGGTCACGGCTTCGTCGCGTATGCGATTCGCGGATGGGGCGCGTGGTCGAAGCTCTTCTGGGTGGCGGCGTCGTTTTCAAGGTAGCTTGCGTCGTGGTCGAGGTTCTCATTGTGTGCGGCGTCGGTGCAGCGAGTGTCGGTTCTTCATGCGGCGTCGCGGGTGCAGCGTCTTCATGGGGCGTGGTCGGTGGAGGATCTTCGGCGTGTAGCTCGTGAGCAACCTCACCTCCAGAGGTTGCTGCCTTTAGTTTCCCCTACGGGGGCTGGGCGACCTTCCTCGTACCGCGGCTGCGTAGCTGCGGCGTGGCGACGCAAAGCGCGAGGTTGACGGCGATGGTGAGCGCGAAAAGCGGTTCGGCGTGTACTCTTCTCGACGCAGGTACTCGTCGATTTCGTGCGGACGTTGTCCGAAGCGTGGTCGTGGGGCGTTAACGGCAAATCCTCGAAGACCGATACGTCGGTACGGGCAGTGACGAAGAATATGGCCGGCCTCACCGCAATGGAAGCACAACGGCCGGTTGTCGGAAGTCCTCCAGGCGTCGCATTTCCTGGGGCTTCAGCGTCGGTCATAGGCTGGGCGGGTGGGGGCTGGGAGGCGGCGTTGTGGAACGATTGGCTCATCTCGGGGAGGACGTGGGGGTTGTCGCTGGGGCTGAGCAGTACTTACTGCAGCGGCGTAGGTCATGGCCTGGGGTTCTGTGGCCGTCGGGGTGCCAAGTGCCTGTTGCACTTCTTCCCGTACCACATCCATCAGAGTCGCTGCTTGTGGCTGTGGGGAAGATGGCAGTAATCGGCGTAGCTCCTCTCGTACGATTTCGCGGATAACTTCCCGCAAGCTGTCGCTGGTGGTGGCCGGCGTGTCCGAACGGATTACACAGGCAGAGGAAGGGCGATTGTACTGCCGAGCTCGAACGTCGAGGGTATTCTCAATCGTGCAGGCTTCTTGCATAAACTCCTCGACTGTATTTGGCGGCTGGCGGACGAGGCTTGCAAAGAGTTGTTCTTTTACGCCGCGCATTAAAAACTGAACTTTCTTTTCCTCGGTCATCCGGGGATCGGCGCGCCGAAATAGGCTCTTCATCTCCTCGACGTAACTGCGGACGGGCTCATTCGGAAGCTGGATCCTGGACTCGAGGAGTCGTTCGGCTCTTTCTTTCCTCACGACACTGGTGAATACCTTCAATAGTTTTCTCTTGAATAGCTCCCATGTCGTAAGGGACGACTCGTAGTTTTCGTACCACGTGCGTGCGGAGCCATCCAATGAGAAAAAAACGTGTCCAATCTTTGCCGCATCATCCCACTTGTTGAATGACGCCACGCGCTCAAATTGGTCCAACCATTCTTCAGGGTCTTCGCCTAGGGATCCATTGAAAGTTGGCGGCACCCGCGGCTGCTGCAGTATGATCGGTGTCGACATCTTTGGCGAGGTTGCAGTGCTGGTAGCAGCGTCTTTTCGCTGTCTGGTGCGGTCCGGCAGTTTCCCGAACTCAGGCTCCTCTCCCTGGAGACGTCGGCTGGCTCGCTGAGCTGCTTGTTCGTCCTCGGGTGTGAAGCGCTTAGGGCTGGGTTCACGCCTTGAAGGGGGCGTCCGGAACATGGAAGTAACCCAGCACCTCCACCAGATGTCACGTAGTGGTGACGGCAGTCGAAGCAGCGATGAAGACGAACGAAAGGGTCTTCTAAAAGAACTGTTTATTGGGCTGACTTGCACCCAAAATGGACTGAATCACTCGGCGGCGGCGAAGCGACAAGCGTGCTCGGCGGTCGTCGAACAGAATGCCCGCCGCTGTCGGCCGTGCTCAATTTAAAGCTGATAGCGAACATTCGAGATAAAGGGCGCAAAGTTACTAGAACATTCCGGAACAATGTAGAATCAGCTTTGCCTGGCTGCGATCAATCGAGATAAATCTAGTCGCGTCTTGCGTCGCAAACAAAGCGATAAAGTGGTGTCGTGGCAGATTTGAAAAACGAACAAACACTGCAAATATTCGCGGCAATATGTTGAAGAGGAAAACTTTGCCGGAGAAGTGGCATGGATAAGACAGGTATTGAAAGATCAGAGTGTGTGCCTACCTATGGCAAGGGTGGTGATTTATGGCCCGTTCGGCGAGATAGTGACAGAAGCCGCCGTCTCGTCGGCTGTTTCATTACAGTACCCGTATCTATTCTCCACTTAGTCAAATAAGTTGCTTTGCGAGCAAGGTCAGAAGCTGGCTGAGGGGACAGCAAAAGCCCTGACTAGGTTCAAATCACGCGAGCTTGATTCCAAGCTTAGATAGAACCAGGAATCGAAGGCAAATGGCGAGAGAGAGGGTATTCCCGTGATTTCGAAGCCAAGCAAAGAAAATGCAGCTCGAGCACATGAGCAGCAGCAGGAACCTGTTACCGAAGGTAGTCAGACCAGTGCCGGCCTACAGGAGGAGTACAGACCAGCCTCCATGTCATTACCAACCTCCCCGTGCATGGATCGCTAATCACGAGTGGACAGAGACTCCTTAATCAAGGAACAGGGAGGAGACCCTAGCTTGTCAAAGTTACACTTTACAGCCCTGGAAGGTATTGCTAGGCGTAACGTGACATTGCGCCATAAGAGCGGCTTGCTGTATCGCAATTACAAGGATAAAAAGGGAAAGACGCTTGACCAGCTGGTCGTGCCTGCAAAGTACCGCAATGACCGTTTAGGCCTCGGTCATGGAAACAGTTGCTGAGGGCACTTAGGTGTCAACAAAACGAAGGGAAGGCTGCTTGGGGAATACCACTGACCGGGATGTTTCCGAGATGCTGAATGCTATGTGCAGTCATGCGACGCAAGTCAGCGCACAGGGAAACCAGGAGAAAGATGGAAGGCCCCGCTAAAGCTGGCGCCGCTTATATCAGAGCCTTTTCGACGTCTGGTCATTGACAACGTGAGGCCACTACCCAGAATTAAGTCAGGATATAAGTACGGGCTCACTATGATATGCCCTGCTACCAAGTTCCCGGAGGCGGTGCCTCTGAACGAACTTCGTTGAACAGAGATAATGGACGGTCTCCTGTCAGTTTTCGCCCGAATTGGCTTTTCTGCTGAAATTCAAGCTGATCAAGGGACTGTCTTCACGAGCGCACCCACCATCGCGTTCTTACAGAGGTGTGGGGTGAAGTTGATCCATAGTTCCGTTTACCACCCTCAATCGAACAGCGTAGAGAAGTGGCACTCAGTGTTTAAAAGAGTGCTCCGTGCTTCCTGCTATGAGCACAAAGACGATTCAGAAAGTTGTCTGCCGGCAACTCTGTTCGCCCTGAGAACAGTTCCGCACGAAGCGACAGGCTTTACCCACGCAGAACTAGTGTACGGAAGGGCTCTTTGTTCCCCGCTTAGGAAGCTTAGAGAGATGAGAGAGGGGACAGGAGAGAGTCAGTCAGTAGAGGAGTACGTGTTGCAGTTACTAAACCACCTGAATGCCACGCGAGAACTATTGGACCGGAATCTTAAAAGACTTACTATGACAAGAAAGCTAGACTGATAACATTCAAGGTTGGGGATCGTGTGCTTATTCTCAGGTCCGCACGCGAAAATATTATGGAAGTTTACTGGGACAGACCAGTCGAAGTTTTGGATCACATTTCAGAAACCATCTACACTTTGTAAATGCCAGGGAGAGGGCAGCAGTTAGAGATCTATCACTCTAACTTAATGAAGCCCTTTGTAGAAAGAAGCGGGGTTGTAAACATGGCAGTAAATATCCCCGAAGAGCTACTAACCAATAAACACTGAGTGGAAAGGCAGCCTGAAAGAAAATGCTACCAACAGCATAGAGGAAATCGTGTCCCATTCCGCGAACAACCAAAGCAACTCCCAGAATTGACGCAACTGCTGTCCGAAATCCAAGAGAGTTTAACGGTCGGGCGGGGAAGACAAATATCATCACGCATGAGATAGAGCGAACTTCAACCAATCCGGTAAGATCGAAAGCCTACAGAGTTTCTTCAAGGCAGAGAGAAATAATTGAAGCAGAGATCAAGCACATGCTGGAATTTGGCGTGGTATAGCCAGCAGTCAGCGACTACACTTCTCCGCTGATACTCGTAGAGGCACCAGGCATATATCCGCGACCTTGCATGGACTACAGAAAGCTAAGCGCTATAACGAAAGATCCGTTGTACCGAATACCGAACATCGAAGAAGTAATCGAGACAGTTAGCGCGGCACACTACATGTCGACCCTTGACCTAGTGAGAGGGTACTGGCAGGTCCCCCTCTCGGAAAGCGCGATCCGGTATGCAGCATTTATTTTTCCAGTTTGTTTCTATCCGACCTTTGGTGCTCAGTTTTGGCCTAAAGAATGCACCTTTTAGCTTTTCAAAGCTAATGGACATCATCCTCAAAGGCATGCAGGATTTTGCGCTGCCTTACCTTGACGATGTGGTCATTTTTTTTACTCGTGGGAAGACCATGTTTCCCACCTCAGGACGGCACTGACGAGTTTGAGGGACGCTAGATTAATCATTAAAGCCAAAAAGTGTGTTTTTGGCCGCTCACATGTCACCCATCTTGGTCATGTTGTCGGTCGAGGGACGTGAAGGCCGTCAGACCTCAAGATAGCCCCTATTGCTGAATTCCCGCAGTCCCAAACTAACACGGCTGTGCGTTCATTTCTGGGTCTTCTGGGATACTACCAAAGATACATACCCAACTATTCACAGCTAGCAAATTTTTTGACCAATGCGCTTCGCAAAAAAAAAAGCCGTATAGCGTTATCTGGGACGCAGCAAAAGAAAATCCGTTTCAAAGCTTAAGAAAGCGTGCTGGTTTCCAGCCACGTGTTGCGCGCACCGGACTACACCAAGAAATTCGTGGTCCAGTGTGACGCTAGCGAGAGGGGAATAGGGGTCGTATTAAGCCAAGTCGGAGATGACAACGAGGAGCACCCTTTCCTCTACGCCAGCAGGAATTTAACCATAATGGAAGAAGCCTACAGCGCTTCGGAAAACGAATGTGCTTGTCTGGTTTGGGCCGCACAAAAACTAGCCTGTTATGTTTAGGGGGCAAAATTTACTTTCGAGACGGATCATTGTCCGCTTACATGGCTGCGTCAAATGTCGCCCAAGAATGGCCGCTTGCTGCGAGGAAGTCTAGCCCTGCAGCAATATAAGTTTTATGTGCGGTACTAAAAGGGAAAATGCCGACGGATTGGGAAAAGCGGCAATGCTGACGGATTGAGCAAGTTATTCCCGTAATTGAGGCACCAGGTGTGTGGCAATTAGATGCGTTTTCGTATCTTTCTTTTTGAGGTGCCAGTTTGTTTGCTTTTTGCGTAATATCGTGATTACTTTTCTTCTTGGTTTCCTTCCAAATTTCCTACCCCTCTTCAAGTCGCGTATAACGAATCTGCTTTGGCAGCCAATTTGGGCGACATGGAAGCTGAATTTAGTAGCCGAAATTATTGCTGTCAGCTACAATATGTTGTGCTTACGTTTATGTCGACAATGCAGTCGTATTGTACAACAGCCTGGTGGCTCTCGGGTTAATTTCGTGCACTGCCCGGAGAGTGACGCAAAGTTGAGCGGTTGGTTTCGACTAATGCCTCCATTGTGTGAGGTATAGGACTGTGTTGTGTGCTCGCAGAGAAAATCAAGAAGGGCCTCCCACACTACAACTCAAGTACATTTCTCCTCAGCCCGTAATTGTGACCACTGGCCGATCGAGATTCTCCTGGCTGCGGAGGAGCTGTTACGGACGGAGAACGCCAACATTACAAGAATGTTCAAACGACTGGGAGTCGTCAATCGACAGATGCTTCAAGGAGGCGCCGGCGTGGCTGCGGCGCCACGAATGTAGGTGGCGGCGTCCACAAGGAACCGCCCCTGTTGTATACAGTGGTTGAAATGGTCATCCGCTGCTTGGTAAAAATTCCTCGGGACCGTTGTTCCCATTGGTTCTCAGCGCAGCACCTACCCGCGGGACGCAACGACATAGTGTCGGCTGTCGGTGTAGGCGGCGGGCGGCGGTGCTGCAAATCATTCACGGCGGACGCGGCTGTGTTTGTTTAAGGTGAGCAACAACGCCAGAATGCTCGCGCTTCGGAAAGAGACCTCGTCTTTCCCTGAGTGGAACCTTCTGCGGAAGTGCGGCATCGGCCTTTTGTTCCCAAGGAGCGCTGTGCAGTGCAGGTGTCTGACCTCCGACCTTCGACGTAGATCGGGCCTCCATTCGGGCTGTTCATCACTGCTGCAGGGACAGCACGGACCATAACGTGCCGGAAGGGGCGTGAGTGTGTTGTTGGGGACCTCCTGGTAGGCGGATCCTAAAGACTGGAGATGTGATCGACATCACAGTAATTGGACGCATTTAAAGTGAACTAAACTCCCCAACTAGGAACCTGGGGACAGGGTTCCCTATTTAAGGAGCAGTTCGGCATGTGTGCAACCAGCTCCCGATTCACTCTTTGAACTAAACTCTAAAAATGTAAATTTTCTCTCCTCCACCTCGAACCCCAACTCGTCTCTTCGTTAGCACGCGTAGCAGCAGATTCCCGATCCGCAAGCCGTGGACCTCAGCCTGGCGAGAGAGAAGGCCCAGGCGAACCAGGGGCACACCTTTATTATTGCATTCCAAGACAACGTAAACGTAGGAGAAGGCAATCGAAATTTAAGTGAGCGGATGAGTTACAGTAGTTTGCTGGGATAGGGTTGGCGCAGCTGGCACGGGCAGCACTTAGTTGTATAAATATGAAACAGGCATTTGTCCTGGAGTGGGCGTAGTCAGAATAATGATGATGATTTCATGAATATGCTTTGCTCGCAAGCAAGCCGTGAAACACGATATAAGGAACTGACCTCATCTTTTTCACCGGCTCTGTCTCTCCCTCAAGAGATAACTGTGGCGGCTGCAGGAGTCGTAATCGAATCGCCATGCACCAGGCGCAATCATTCCTTCCTTAATGACGGTAGACCGCGACCGATAACATAATATACACTCCTAGGACAGGTGACATGCCGAAGTGAGGTTTTGTTTTGGTTGCTACTGTTTGTGCGGTACGCGCTGGCACATTCCTGTTCTGTTTTCAAGCTATGTACGCCACCATTCGATCGATCTCACGGGCAGTCGTCGCAGTATATTGCACAGTAATGTATTAGGTTGGCAATTACTCAAGAATATCGATGTGGAATGTTTCCGGCTGGCTTATATTCCGTGTGTCATGCAGCCAGTGTCCAGTGTCACGATCAATGAGATCTGGCAATGATTTACAAAAGTTGAAAGCTTCAGCCTTGTTTTTTCGCACTAATAATTTCTATGGCTAATATTTCTCGTTCATTATTTCTGACGCAATACTATGAAAGAGGCGCATAATATTTTCATCATCAGGTTGGCATCAATTATGAGCCAATTTGATTTAGGACGGATATATGGGGAACGCTTGGCGGGAACGGCACAGGGCAGCGCTATTGGCATCTCGGGTTTTTCGCGCTTCTTCGTTCAATACAAAGGCTGCTGGGTGGTTGCTCTCCCCTCTGTATGCTGTTTGTCAAGTAGCTACGGAATTGTTTTACCAGGAATGCAACACTCGAGGAAAGCGTAAATTT
Organism: Amblyomma americanum; assembly: GCF_052857255.1. Classification (NCBI taxonomy): domain Eukaryota; kingdom Metazoa; phylum Arthropoda; class Arachnida; order Ixodida; family Ixodidae; genus Amblyomma; species Amblyomma americanum. Next base: position 107,047,851 of record NC_135504.1, on the reverse strand, counting down.
TTGATGGGCCTCAAACCTCAGCTCATTTAAGTCTTCATTACACTACGGGTTCAGCCATATGCGCTTGTACACATAGCTTTGACAGGATATTAAGCAAACATCAGTGAACGAAGCAAAAAACTCGACGTACATCATCAGGCAGCAAACGCGAAGAATTCTAAACGAAAATATCTTTAGCAGGACTCCGGCAATGCCAACCCTTACATCGGAGAATATGCATCCGTAAGTACTGCACTGTCCTTAAATTTAGGCAAGCCTCCGCTAACGCTGAAGTAATTAAAACTTTGTAAGAAGATATATCACTTGTACATGTGTAAATTTTTCATCAGACTATAACGATAATGCGCCCAATGCAGGACTCATTAGAACTTTTCAAATTGCAGATACGTTTTACGATGGTCCTTTTCGCAGGTGTTGTATGTTCTAGTTTATCGTTCGATCATAGAGCATAGACTTCGGCAGGAACCAAACTAAAACCTCATAATCGAGTATGCGTCTGGAACACCATTTCATACCTAGTAACTACATTTTCTGGCTACTTGAGGATCTTCTGACATCGGGAACGTCATCTGGATTTTTGTTTCTTTGCAGATGCTCACTCTACATTGTTCATTTTGTTTTCTTCCCTTACTTTTTAAGTCTTGTCCAGCTCATGCCCGGAAGGCCAGATTTGGCTGGTGAACCGGGCAACAGCGGCCGCATAAGGTGATGGGCGCCTTCAATTAGGCCTACCAAATTCACCTCTGTTTATTTGGTGCATTAAACGTTTTTCTCTATCACTTAGCCAGGATTAAAGCAAGAGCCCGCGTAAAAACGTTTCTCTGCGCGTGATAACAATTTTTATTTTTGCGCTGATAGAAACTGAAGACCACGAAAACACAACGTTCACTCATGCATTATGCACCGCCAAAACGAAAGAAACTCAGTTATCCCAGAAGCCATTCACTGGAAAAGTGAAAGTGATATCTCGAATATAAGTGATATGCGGCAGAAAGATAGCGTTAAACTGCCTCTATGATTTCGGCATTGCATGCCGCCAGCGAGCCCATGCAATTCAGCTACAATACATATATATTGCCCGTACTGATTACAAACCAATTCTTTCAAGTCAAAAGCAGAGAAAAAAGGTTTCCCATAAATTGCCTCAGCGGTTTCTTGTCTCCTGGAATCTCCGAGTATTACGCGATAGCGTAAGGAACACGTTCTGCTGAAAACCCAACGCCGTCGTCAGTAGTCCTGCGTCAGTCGGAAAAAATTCAGAAGTTTCAAACGAAGCTGACAAATTCGCGGAGGGTCCTAATGAAGCCAAATTTCGAGGCGAGCAAATACATTACTGTATCGTTGTCAGGAGCTTGAATCATATCATTTTGTTTCATTTATTTAACAGAAACATTATGGGTAGTCTCACCAGTAAAAGTTTCTATTAATCCGCTTGGTTAGGCTCAAGAGAGTGCTTACAGTAAACAGCAACGCAACAGCCGAATATAACAACTTGATTATATATTCAGTAATGAACATATAGCGCCCTCTCTTGGGCGGCGCCGACCACCCGGCTTGCGCGCGCCACCCTGCGAGGAGATTAAAGACGGCACCTGGTCGTGGCTCGTGCAGCCACGGCTAGGTAGTTCTGTTCTGGTGTCGGCTCGTAGCAGTGGTCTCGTTTCCTTCGCTCCTGAGGCGTTAAGCCTACATTGTGGTGACCCGTTGAGCCGCGCCTTCTCCATCAGCTGGGTTCCTGGATGGCTTACTGGCAGAACCCAGCCTTCAAACCTCCGCTTCCGGCATTCAAGCCTCAAGGCGTCGGCGGGTGGTTCACTCAATTCGAGGCGGCGCTGTACCTGAACGGCATCACCACCCAGCCGTTCAAACACGCCGTCCTCTGCGATGTCCTCCCGCCCGATCTGCTGGACCTACCTGCCGGCCTTGCCTTGGGCAGCCGGCCGTACGACGAGCTGCGCGCTGCCATTCTGGAGGACTTCGGCGTCTCCTACTGCCCGCTGCCGCTCTGCGACGCTGCAGATCCCCTGTCGCCGCCGCCAGCAGCTGGCGCAGGACCCGCCTCGGTCTCACCCTAGCCGCCTTCGCCCCAGCCCTGCCCGCCTCGGCAGCCCCTGGCCGCTAGCTCCCCGCCACTCCACCTCTGCGTCTCCGGCGCCGCCGTCCATCGTCACGACTCACGAGCCCTTCCGGAAGGCTCGGAGCTTCCGGCGCCCCCGGCCTTACCTTCGGCCTCGGCTCTCCCTTCGGCCTCGGCTCTCCCGGCGCCGCCAGCCCTGCCGGCGTCTCCTGCCCACCAGGTGTCATCGCGCCTCCCGACAGCCTCGGCACAACGAGCGCCCCCAGCCATCCTGGCGGTCTCGGCCCTCCCGGTGGCCTCGGCTCTCCCGGTGCCCACGGCCCTCTCGGCGGCCGTGGCACTCCCGGCAGCTCCGCCACTCCAGGCGCCTTCTATTGCCGCTACCTCGCCAGCGTCCTCCTACGTGCACGGCTCGGCGCCAAGGGCGCCACTCGTGCGGACGCCCGTCACGTTCAAGTAAATCGCTCCAAGGCTGTCTGTGAGCGTATCCCAGCACCCCATGCAGTACACCACAGCTACTCCCTACCTGAAATCTCGATGCACCTCCCGTAGCCGCCCCTCTGGGTACCAGGCAGCTCAGCCCTGCGTCAGCTGCGCTACACACCTAGCTCCCTCTGCTGCACCACCTCTCATGCGTCGGCCAACAGCTGCTGCACCTGAACCACCGGCACTTGGTGCATTTTGCAGGCCGACCCGGATGACCCATCTTCTTCACATTCCTCTCCGCGTCCCTCGACGCCCTCCGAAACCTCGGCCTCAACGCCACAGCCAGAGTCGCCCTCCTGAGCCTCACCTTCAGACCCCGGCCGGCCTGCACGACTCTTGACTGATACCAACTAATCGTCTTGGAATGAGGGGGGAGCCCTGTAGCGACCCTGGCCTCCCGGACTAGCCCTGGAACGACTCCCAGCGCAGCCTGACCTAGCGCTCGAGTGCCATCGCCGGCCCTCCGTCGGTTTCGACTTCCAGTCCAGGCGGGGGGCCCTGTATCGCCCTCTCTTGGGCGGCGCCGACAACCCGGCTAGCGCGCGCCACCCTGCGAAGAGAATAAAGATGGCACCTGGTCGTGGGTCGTGCAGCCACGGCTGGCAGTTCTCTTCTGGTGTCGGCTCGTAGCAGTGGTCACGTTTCCTTCGCTCCTGAGGCGTTAAGCCTACAAACACATTTAGTAATGGCTGCATTCATTATTGAGTTATAAAGCATAATTTAACTCTTAGAGATGCGAAAGCAGTAAAACTGATGATTGGGACATAACTAAAAGAATTAAACGATGGATTATTAATGACCGCTGATCCTGATCATGAGAGGAAAATAATTAGAATAAGAATGGAGTGCAGCGCATATTGCAGGTTCTCTGAGGTCATGAATGACGGTTTAACAATATCCCTCAAGAGGAAAGTATAGAACACTTGTACGATACCGGTATTCACCTATGTTGAAGAAACGTGGAGGCTAACGAAAAGGGTTCAACTTAAGATATGGACAACGCAGCGAGCTATGGAAAGAGATATGATAGGCGTGACGTTAAGAGACCGGAAGCGGGCAGTGTGGGTGAGAGAACATACGCGGGTAAATGACAACCTAGTCGGAATCAAGAGAAAGAAATGGGCTTGGCAGGGCGTGTAATGCGAAGGTAAGATAGCCGCTGGTCTTTAAGGGTAATGGATTGGATTTCAAGTGAAGGCAAGCGTAGCGGTGGGTGGCAGAAAGCTGGGTTGGCGGATGGTATTAAGGAACTTCCGGGTATACCGTGGCCGAGCTGGCAAAGGACAAGGTTGACTGAAGAGACGTAGGAGAGTTTATTTCCCTGTAGTGTGCGTAATCAGACTGATGATGATAATGTTGATGAATGTAAATGGGCTCCGCTAAGAGGAAAAATTTCCGTTATTTAAGGCTGCTATTTAGGTAAATTAGTACGGCTTCATGGCTTAAAAGCGCACGTAAACACGACAAACGAAAACAGCCAGCAGAAATGCTGACTGGCAACACGCTCTTTTATTCCTAGAAACAACACTCATGAGCATTGACGTTTCTACGTTAAAAAAGCCACCTACGAGTAAGCGCTTTGGTTATGCGTTCTTCCTTTGTCGCGTCTTCTCATATTGAGCAGCTTCTTATTTATCCCTACATTCGTCTCCAGTGGGCATGCCCGACGGTCCCATTGTCGTCGTGTACACTCCAATGTGTGGAAGCTTTGTTCCGTGACTCTCCTGCGTTCTCTGAGGCCGTTAAAACGACGACACCTTTAAGGTACTTGAACGCGACCAGCTTCTTCTCTTTGCCGCTTACAAACCAGTTCATGCCTCCAAATTTTATAAATTGTAAACGGTTCCTCTGTGTAATAACACACGCCAACTACGAGATAGACACATTTTCGCCGCTGCGACTGGCGACAAGTTTCTAGCTATCCTGAAAACCTAAAGCTCAATGCGTCCCTGTCGAGTGCAACATTACAAGAACAAACTCAACTACTGGAATAACTCATGTAGCAACACTAAAAAAAAGCGAGGAATCGAACTCAGGCGCGGCACTTGCAAAGAAACCTTTTCACCTTCAGCGACTGCAGCGCGGTCTGTTCAAAAAAAGCGTGACAAGTGTCGTCTTCACCGGCACATTTTGACAAGCTGCCCGACACGTGTCGTCGGCACTGGTGCTTTTTCAATAGCTGCGCGAGACGTGGCTTCGGCCCCAGCGTTTTTCTGAACGCGGCTGTAGTGATGCCGGAAGGGCTTTATGGGCTACTACCATCACCAGCAGGCACCTGTGTTTACAAACCCGAATGCAGTCTAGAGTAATTATTTCCGAGACGTAGCTTCTTACTGAAAATGCCAACAGCAACATCTGGCAGTGCCAGGACACACGCCAATTTCTCCTGTCAAGAACTTCATGCGCGCGATACATTCTAGACCGGTGCTGGTACAACAGCTCTTTGAAACTGCTATCCGTTGTTGTAGAGAATTCACAATACAGAGCTCACTGTGGGCTTCTTAAAACAGCGCAAAAGATACGGACGCAGCGAGAAGGTATACACACAGCGCTGACTTTCAACTAGGTTTATTCTTGAAATTTACATACACATGGCTTCACGCGCGAGGTGGAAAACCGACGCATTGCGCAATAAAACTTTGTTTTGTTGGATTCTTGCTTTCTAATTAAACCTTGTTTTATTGGCATCCTAACTGTTTTCTGGTGGCTTTCAGCCGATTCATGACAGTGTTACCTTTGGCGGTCACGAAGTCCCAATGAAAGTCTCCGCTAACTAGGATCGATACTTTGCCATCGTCCCCACTTTGGTTGGAGGGCACTTGGTTGTGTAAGCCTATCGGCTTTTATACTATCTGCTCTCATCTTAGCTTATCTGCTCTGTAAATTAAAAAAAAAATCACCTGGATAAGAGCAATTGTCTCATCGCGTAGCGCACTCCGGAAAAGGTGGTTAGATACCCCTCAGATCAGCGGTATCTCGTCTATTCCTCTGTTTAAAGAAGTATTTTCGGAGTTTTAGAAGGAGTAAAGTGTTACTGTTTTCTGCGGTGTAGGGTGCGGGCAAACCCGAGGTAGCAAGGTGTCGGTTCATCGTGCGATGCCTGCAGAATTTCTTCTTCTAAGCTATTCAGAACGACGAGGAGGTAAGCGGTCTCGTTTGGGGTGAAGTTTTTCACTACGATGCCACTAATAAACAGGAAGAGGGCAAACTGCGCTTTAGCGCTGCTCGAAATGCTTCCAGATAATTGATTAGGCGCGTTAGGTCGGGTTCCGAGAGTTGGTGCCGCGCGAAGTCGCTGGTGTTTAACTGTCCCAAAAAGGCATCTCCATCGTGCTCTTCCGGTGGCTTGCTCAATATAGGCTGTCTGCAGCGGTGTCCTAGCGTCAGGATTTGTAGGCGATAGAGATGTGGGACTCCTGGAGGCGCAGGCTATATCGCGTGAGGTGACTGGCCGGATCCTTCAAATTGGCAAGCCAGCACAGCACAGTGTCCGTACAGGTAGGGACAGAATTGCGACTTAGCCCAGGTGGTGGTGAGGCATCTCTTCTCAGTCGTTGAATACTTTCCCTCGACATAGGACAGGCAACTCCTTGTGTAGACATCCTTCTTTGCTATATTGTTCAAGCCGCTGTAATCGACGCAGAACCGAAGTGTGCCGTTTTTTTCTTTATTTTAACTGGTGCCGCACACGGGATCTTCGACGGCTGCATGACGTCCTCGGGAAGCATTTCCACTTGATCTGGTATAGCTTGCCCTTCTAGAGGCGACACACGGTAGGGCTTTGGCAGATAGGTTGTGCGTATTTGTCTGTTTCAGTACAATGTATGACGATGAGCGCTCCTTGAACGTTTGATGACGATGAAAAGCAGTCCCTGCAATTCTACGGTTTAGTTTGTTACCATAATCTCAGCTCGTCTACTTCAGAAACAGGCGACGCTCGCAACAACGGCCAGTCCTAAATCAAAGAGCATCTGTGTGATTTCCTCTATGATACCCTCAATGTTCTCGGTAATACTGGCACCCACCGCCGCGATGACACTTGATTGGGGGGGGGGGGGGGGGGGGTGAATCGCTCGCTTCTTCATCGAGCGCACTCAAGGCGATGTGATGTTCCGGTGTTGACTTCAAAGATAGGGCTTTCCCCGTCGAAAACGTGGTCTACTTGTCTTCATCGTCGATGATCGCTCTATGCTTCGTTAAAAAGTCCGTGTTTAAAAATATGCCTTGGGATTATGGCTGCAGGACTATTTAGATCGCAGTGTAGGTATGTCTGCTTACCGTCACCCATGCGGCGCGTTCCGCTGACGGTGAAAATAAGTGACGCAGTGCGGTGCGGATTCATGGGCCGGCATATTTTTTAGTCCCTTTCTTGAGCTAAGGCCACTTTCTTGAGACCAGAATGCTTTCTCTTTGCCTCTGAAGTTTTATCGTTTTTTCTCACAATCAGTGAGGCGCCGCTCTCTCTTCATGACCGCGATGGAAGTGGAGGACGTTAGGCCTCCTGTGGAACCCGGCGGGTCGGCGGCAGCCGCCCATAGGAAGCGCTTCTACCAATCGAGTGAGGCAACCAGCCAGGCCACCGTGCTGCACTCAGCCACAAGCGCAGACTCCTCGGCGGACGACGGGTTCTCCCAGAGATGAGCAAGAAAGCCAAGAAAAGACTGCGTAAGAGTGAGGACTCGTCCTCATCATTTACATCTACCGTCATCACCACGCGTGGTGCACCACCGCATACAGCCCTGTTTGCGCCTGAAACGTCCACTGACAACCTCAACCTGCTGAACTGTCAAGCTATGTCGGTGTTCCTCGAGGCTCATGCCCCCGGGGGTTATCAAAGACGTCAAGATCAACAGCCGAAGAAACCTCCTTGTCATCGATGTAACGGAGCGGAGCGCTTTGGAAAGTCTAGCCACCATCAAGAAGATGGGAGACATCACCGTCCGTTATCTTCTTATTAAAAACAATCGCATAACCGCTGGCGTCAGTTACGGCATCGATGCGAACATCTCTGACTCCGACCTGCCGATACTCTTACAACCAGCAACGAACAGCATCGAAATAACCAAGGTTTAGCGCCTCGGCAAGTCAAGGTGCGTGAAGCTCCCTTTTAAGGGCCATTGTGTTCCATCGCACGTGAAGGTTGGCCACTTTCGACATGCAGTTCGCCTATTCATCCCGCAGCCACTTCAGTGTCAGAAGTGCATGCAAATTGGGCATGTAGGTGGTGTTTTAATAACACCATAGCGTGAACGCGCTGCTCTGAACCACATAGTGGTGACCGCTGCTGCGCTACTGTCTCGAAGTGCGCCAACTACAGTGGCCCTCATGACGCTTCTTCGAAAGTCTTTCCGCGCCTGAAGAGCGGGCGATGTTGCAATAAATGGTGCGAGACCATTCAACGCACAGAGAGGCCACAGCTACGGTGCGTCGGCGTCGTTCTCGTCACAGGCGATCTCCTAGACGAAGGGCCGACAGCGGCAGGGAAGCCCCCATCGCTCCTGCTACTTGTCTTCTCCCCCCACCGAGTAATGTAAGCCCGGTGACGGGTGAAGCCGGAACGAGTGGCTCAGTGGTGACATGGCCACCATTGCCGCATCCACGCTCGACCTTGGTGTCTAAGCAGGCACCACGCCCCCACTGTCCCACGCCTACAGCTGAGCGAGCCCATGGCAGAGATCCAGCCCTGGGTAAGGAAGTGCAGGTGTTCGCCATCTTGAGGTCCGTTATGAACGCCATGCGTGTGATGCTGTCTAGCTTTGACTCCCCAGCAGCACGGAAAGCATTGCAGGTACTGGACGCGCTAAATGCAGTCATTGCAGCTTTCTAGTAGCAGACAAAATGGCTCTCCTAGCGTTACCATTTGAAAGCCAAGTCAGAGAAGCATTCATTTTCCATTGGAATGCCTGTGGACGCAATTCCCACATTTCGGACATTCGCGAATACGTCTATAAACACAGATTTCCAATCCTTGTGATTTGTGAGCCTAATTCACAAAATCCCCTCCGAGTTTCTGGCTATGAAGCGTTTGCAACCCCCACGCACAGGAGAAATAGCAAGGTCATCCTCTACATTCCAAGAGAGCATACTTCTGTGCACCATACGGTTCCCCCAGTATTTCTGTAGTACGTCTGTTGCAGCGTACATGAAAAAGGAAAAATGTATAGTGAGGTGTTTTAGATATGTGGATGATTTCATTTTGTTTGTGAATGTTGACAAGGAGAGCGACAAACCACAGGTTGCAAAAAGTCTTTTAGAGATTTTCTGTGATTGATCTGGCAAGCTGAGGTTCACCCATGAAGTTCCGATGAACGAGTTTCTCTAATTCCTCGAGCTATGTTTGTTCTTTGGCACGAGGCACATCTGTTGGTCGTACCAGCCACGCACAAAAAAAGGAAATGTTAGCGTAAAATACGGCTCATTAGAAATTTGTCAAGCGGGGCATTGCAAATATTGCCCACGTGGTGCTCTCCAGAAGTCATGCCAGCATAAAATTCAGATTAGTTTGCAGACGCAAGTGGACCGGTTCCAGAACGCAGGTTTTTCTAAGGATACTGTGACTGCTGTGGCGGAATGCCTCCTGAAAGAACTCAGGGCAGGTGGCCGCCCTGGCGTGGCAGCCGTAAAAATCTGCAGGAGGCTGAGACGTACAGCTAACCGTATGTGCACCAGTTATCGCACCGGCTCAAAAAAGTTGGAGAGAAGAGCGGTGCGGACGTGATGTTCACTGCCCCCGGAAAGCTGGTGCGCATGTGCATTGTCGTCAATGAAAAGAAAAAAGCCGTCTGCACCATAAAGCACGAATGCAAGTTTGTACCTTGCAAGGCTGGCGTCGTATACCGCATACGTGTCTCCTGCGGTAGAAGCTATGCTGGGCAGTCTGAACACTGCCTAAACGAACGGCTGCCAGAGCACCGCACGCTGGCAGATTCATTGGCGGGGGCGGCCATTTGGCCAAGCATTGTAAGCAGTGCCGGTGCGTGCCGGCGTTTGATGCCACGTGTGTGTTTGGTAGGGGAAGCACAAGGCTAGGCCGTGAGATTTGTGAGGCCTATCACATTAACAGAAAGGGAAAAGTGTGTTAGCACGACATCACTTGCCTTGTTCAAAAAAATGTACCTAAGGAATAGTTTGCCACATTTTGTTTAGATTGTGCATGTATTGTTAAACCAGTGTGCGCATGCACCACCGAAGTGCAATTATGTACCTTTCTGTCGCAGTAAAACCTCAGCTGATGTTTAGCGCTCGTCCAGTCGTCTTCTGTGTTTTTCCCAGTTACATGCGCTGGTCTTTTAATTTATGATAACACACGAACTAGCCTAGCTTTCCGCCTTAATCGCATTAAGGAGGCTATGAAACACACGAGATGCTTCTTCACTCTAATGCCAAAGTTCACAGACTTCGATATGAAGCTGCAGCGCCTCCGATCTCTTCGACGAAGAGCAGAGAGACGATGCAGGCGAACAAAGTCGCTGCATGACTTAAGGGATGCAAGGCGCACACAGATGAAAATCCAGCGCAGAACTAAAATCTTGCAGGCTGACCTTTGGAAAGCATTCTGTGAACCACTGGATCCTCGAAAGCCTCTCTCACGCATCTGGAGTGCGGTGCGTGGTTTGGGAGCATCTCCTCAGCAACTCCAACCATTCAAGTCTCTCGCACTTCACCAAGGGCGTAGCGAAGCGTAGATTGGCGAAGATTTTTGCGCAAAAACAGCAGGTCCCAGGAACCAATTCATAACTCTGAATTGCTGCGAAGAGCTTAGATTTACTGATTCGCGAATGGACCTTCTTTTCTCCACGGAAGAACTAGACGCCGCCATGGCCGGTTGAAGACGGTCTTCATCGCCGGGGACCGATGGAGTAACATACTCTGCACTTGCAAAGCTTGGTCAGGACGCTCGACGTGTTGTTTCAAATCACTTCAACTCATCATGGTGCGCGGGTACAGTTCCGGAAGCGTGGAGATCAAGTCCTCTGGCTCCAGTCCTTAAACAGGAAAATCGCCGCTTGACCTAGCATCGTACCATCGAATTGCATATGCTAGTTGCGTGGGCAAACTCATGGAAAGGATGGTACGCAAATTTTGTGGTATCTGGAGCGCTATCAAATATACCGAGATGTAATGTCCGGGTTTCGGCGGGGATGTTCGTATATTGATAGCGTGATTGACCTGGTGTCATCAGTTCAACACCAGAAGCATCTGAAGCGCTTGACCGCGGCGTTGTTTCTGAATTTAAAAGGGCGTATGATAACGTCACTCATTAAGCTATTTTGGACTCTCTGGAATTGCAGAACTTGGTGGTCGCATGTTCTGCTGGATACGCGGTTATCGATCCAACCGATCATTATTTATGCAGACTGAGGACGGACCAACATGTTCACATCATTCTTCACGTGCGGTCCCTCAGGATGTAGAACTCAGCCAGGCGCTTTTCAATCTTACTCTTGTCGGCCTTGTCGATGTACTACCACAGTCGGCGAGTCTCAGTCTATGCAGACGATATTTGTATCTGGGCATCAGGAGTTACGCGACCACAAGTTCGAGCAAGGCTTGAAAAGGCGGAAAGCAATCTTACGGCCTACCTCCGCCTGCAAGGGCTGGAGATTTCTACTGAAAAAATGTTTCGTTGTTGCCCTTACACGCAAAAGCATGTCGCATTACCCCGTACGCATAGATGGGTGAACGATACCCTACGAAAGAAGCCATCGCTTCCTTGGAGTAATCATTGATTGTAATGTAACATGGAGCCCATATGTCTCGTACATGAAAAGGCGACTGACAACGATCGTTCACGTTCTCTCCTTTCTCGGAGGGAAGTCGTGGGGAGCATCAGTGCAGTCGATGCTCGAGATGTACACCGCATTATTCACGGGAACCGTTCGGTACAGTGTCCCTGCACTAGGAAACTTGAGGAAAACGAGCATACGGTGTGCAAAGTGTTCACGCTCAAGCTCTGCGGACGTGCCTAGGACTGCCGAAATGCGCGTGCACAGCCGCAACAGTACTCATTGCTCAGGAGAATCCAGTGACTGCCTATGCCACAATCGAACCCTTGAGAGCGGATATTCGACACCTCTCTCGGATTCCCACACACCATCTTGCCAGCCTTCCTGCTAACCGGCCGAGTACATAGTTTGCGAAAATTATTGATGCCCATCGCGACTTCCAACCAACCCAATTTACACCAGCATCTAGACCGTCTCCTTCATTATGGAGTCTGTACCGAACTCGTGTGCTTCTTTCCATACCGGGCATCAAAAAGGAGGTAGCTTTATTGAAGACAGAACCAAAACAGACCACTCTAGATATTTTCTTCAGAAACACGGACAACGACTCCACGTATACACCGATAGATCCGTGACCCCTTCCAGTTCCTTGGCTCCGTAGTCATCCCCGTAAGGACCATAGTTAAGAAAGTGAAAACATCACACCGGATTTCATCGTCTGGTGCAGAACTTACTGCTGTTCGTGTCGCCATTGAGCTTGTCAGTAAATAAACACCCCAGCAATGGTCTGTTTTCACTGATTCAGAGGCAGCCCTCCAAGCGTTACAATCTGCTCTTCGTCATGGGTCCGATGAACAACTTGTTGCGGAAATCCGAAAGCTCCACCACACAGCAATCAACAAAGGGCACGATATTGTTTACCAATGGCTGCCAGGACACAGCGGCATCGCAGGCAACCACCGCGCGGACGAGGCCGCGTGAACTGCTCACCTTGAGGGTGATTGTGTGTCCATCCCGGTCTCGAAAGCTGACGCAGCGGGTAGGCTTAGACCCCTGTAGCGGGACATCACGCTTGCTGCGTGTAATTCAGGCTACTTCTCGAATTCGCGTTTAAAAACCTTGACCCAGATCTGAAGCTTCGGCTTCCAACCGGCCTACCACGACGTGAAACAATTTTATTGTGTCGCCGGTGGCTTGGTGTAGCTTTCACCAAGCACGACTCCTTTATAGGTATGGCTGACAGTCCAGCGCTGGTTTCTGTGTAAGGTCTCTTACTTCGCCTGGGTGTGTTTGCGCTGTTGAACCACGACTACGCATCAACAAAAACTAGCCCAATCTGCAGTTCTTCTGCATGAGCCATCTGCGGGTGTGATGAGACCATAGCCCACATTCTTTGTGATTGCCCTGCCTACAGCGCCGAAAGACAGTCTCTCTGCCGTGCACCGGAGCACCTAGACCTGTGCCCGCTAACGGAAACGAAGATTATCGGCCACAGGCCGCTCCGGTCGTTGGCGGTGAAGGCCTCAAAGGACTGCTCCGCTTTTTGAGGACTTCTGGCCTGCACGATAGGCTATGACATTACTGAATGCTGTCACTTAGCATAGTGACTTTTATTGCATGCAGCTGTCTTTTATCCTTAATTTTTTCTGCCCTCACCCTTTTCCCCTCGTGCAGGGTAGCAAACCGGCAATTCGTCTGGTTAGCCTCCCTGCCATTTCTCCGCCTCCTCCTCATTCTTGAGCTAACCTGCAAGCGGCCCACTCTTGAGAGAACAGTGCACTCAATTTGAAAGCAGTCACAGTGCGATTGTTAGCCACTTCAATGTCGACAATTTTTGTTCTCACATTGCAAATATGTGTTGGATTCTGGTCTCGGCTTTGTTGAGTGCTGTGATTGTTGCTGGGGTAATACGTTGTTATTTCTCTGGGCGGCGGCAACAATTATAATTCTAATCGCGTCGTAGACGAGGTTGAGTTGAGTGGTTGTAAACTACCATTGGGATTAGCCTTGCAGTTGCTGCCGTCAATTGCTCCACCGTAGCGACGAGGTTGTCGTTCTATGCAGCGTAAGTCTACTGCAGGCGGCGTGGTCGGTGGAAGAACGTGGCGTTTCGTTCCTGAACAACCTAACCTCCAAATGTTTCTGTCCTTATTTTGCCCTTCGGAGGCTAGGAGACCGTCCTCGAGCGTTAGCTACGTATCTGCGACGTGGCGATTCAAGCCACACTGATGACTGCGATGGAGACCTCGATTAGTGTCTCTGCGTGCAGTCGGCGCGACGCAAGCTTTCCTCTATCTGCCGTGACCACTGGCCGGGTGGCAGTTGTGGTGCGTCATAGGCGAAACCTTGGAGGCCCATTCTTCTATTTAGGCAGGCTCGGAGAATGTGTTTTGTTTGTTTGTTTATGGGGGTTTAACGTCCCAAAGCAATTCAGGCTATGAGAGACGCCGTAGTGAAGCGCTCCGGAAATTTTGACCACCTGGGGTTCTTTAACGTGCACTGACATCGCACTGTACACGGGTCTCTAGAATTTCGCCTCCATCGAAATTCGACCGCCGCGGCCGGGATCGAACCCGCGTCTGCTGCGTTGATTGTGAGTCCTCCAGCGGTCTGTTTTTTTTAGCGGAGCTTGCTCATAACTTGGCGACGGGCGACTGTGGGTGTTGGGATGGCACATAGGGCTACAGGCGCCGAATGGATGCACACCTCTGGCTGCGCAATGTGGTAGCATTACGCAGCCAGATGCGAGCCTCCACTCAGCGTTTGTAGCCCTATACGCCATCCCAACAACCACAGCCGCCCGCCGCCCAGTTATCAGCAACTCCGCTTAAAAAAAGTACATCGCGGATTACTTCAAGTATATTCTCCGGCATTTTTTCATTGGTTGGAAACTCAGTTTCCTGGCGGATCACGGTCACTTGTTCTGGGTGGTTGTAATGGCGGGCTATGGAGTCGAAGGTCATTTATATGGTAGACGCTTCTTGAATGACTTCGTGAAGTTTTGGGAGGGTTCCGAACGAGGCCAACAAACAGTTGCTCCTTGGCAGCTTGTATCAATAGCCTTACTTTCTTCTCTGTCATCGCATGGTCCCCGCACCGGGAGAGGGATTATATTTCCGCCTCCGACAGTTTGGCAGACTCCTTGGGCTACTTGATGCGTGACTGTAGCTGTAACTTGGCCGTCTCCTTGATAACGACACTCGCGAAAGTCTTCAGTAGCTACTTCTTGAACAGAAAACGTAGCCAAGAAGGATTCGTGGTTTTCCTACTACGTGTTAGCAGAGCCATCGACGGCAAAGAAAACATAACGGACCTTTGTGTCATCCTTCCACTTGTTGAATGTTGTCAAACACTTCAATAGGTCGAGTCATTCCACAGGGTTTTCACCAGCCCCGCTGCTGCAGGATGATCGGGGGAACGCTGTTAGCGGGTTGGTTGACGTCGGTGCTATTTTGCGTTGTCGGGTGGGCTACGTAAGGGTACAGAGCTCAGGCGGCGGTCCGTCTAGACAACGGCTGCTCCGAGTCTCGTAGCTGGTCTTGGCGCTCTCAGTGTCTTTCATGCTCTGATGTTCTAGTTTTCTGTTGCAGGAAGCCCGCCCCCCATGCTAGATATCACGTTGTGGTTACAGCAGTCCGGCATGCAGTCAGGAAGACCGTGAGAGCGGCTTCAAAATAAAAGTAACGCCGCTTACATAAATTTGACAGAGTGCGGGTCGAGTTGATTATTTGAGAGAATAGTGATTTTTGAGAAAGAAAAGCATGAATAGTCCTGTATTTTTTCCTCGAATGTTTCATGTGACAGCGTATACAACTTGATCGGCCGAAAAGCCGTCGCTATGACCGAGGATTGACAGAAACGCCTCAGAAACGTGTCGGAAACATTGCCAGAAGTTTTCCTGAAATTCGCCGGCATTTGGAGTCGGAACCAGGCCCACTGCGTGCAAGGCGGGCACGCAAAGCACATGCCTACAAGGGGTCGTTGGTTTGAGTATGTAGAGAGGCACCAAATGAACGCTAAACTGAGAAAAAAGAGAAAAAAAGGAAAAGGAGCTATCACGTCTACTCTTAAACTTCGATGAGCCTCAAATACGAGCTGCTCTAATTTTACAGTAAGATACCAATTTAAGCCTGCACTTCGGCGCACATAAATGTGACAGAATATTGAGCTCGCATCATCGATCCAAACGAGAAATTCGACGTACATTCTTATGAAGCAAAACAGACTATTTGTGAATGTGGTCAACTGTAGAAGGAATTTGGCATCCGAAATACTGACATCAGGGCATCGATTAAGTACAGCGCTAAACTAGACTTAAGCAATGCCTGCGCTAACGCTTCTGGCAGATCTGGCATATGCAGGCTGAAATTTTGACAACAGCAGGTTATGCAAGGCCACCATGTGAAAGCCTAAGTAGTGCTCTTCAAAAATTGCAGGCAGGAAGTGCGATGTTTTTTAGCTTAGCTCCTGTGCGTGCTTCTTCATCGTTCGATCATACCGTGCAGATTCCGTAATGAACCAAAGCTTAACTCCTTGATGTGTGTCTGCAACAGTACTTCATATATAATAAGTACATTTTCTGGCTACTTCGCGATATTCTAGCATTGTGAGGAAGTTGTGCATTTTTCTTCCTTTGTACAGACTCAGTCCACAATGTAAGCTTTGTTCTCTGCAGCGTTTTTTTTTTTATGGCCGTTAAGCAGGAGCGCGGAAAACCTATCAGTTCAAGTGAAGTCACCCGCACTAAAAACGCGTCCCAGAGTGTGAATGCAGTTTTTATGCGTGCAGTATTTGAGGCCGAATAACGTGATTACACAGCGTGGACGCATGCATATTCCAGACCAAAACGAATTTCGCTTTGCAATCGGTGTATGGTTAATGGGTGTTTAACGTCCGAAAGCGACATGGACTACGAGGGAACACGTATTGAAGTGTTCCGGAAATTTCGACAATCTAGGGTTCTTTAGTGTGCACTGACATCGCACAGTACACGGGCCTCCAAAATTGTGCCTTCATCGAAATTTGACCACCGCAACCAGGATCGAATCCGCGTCTTTTGTGTCAGCAGCCCAGCACCATAACCACTGAGTCACCGTGACGGCCTTCCGTTTGGCATGACAGAGGTGATTCGCTAAAAAGTACAGCAAGGAAAATTAATTAAATTTAGCCATTAGATATCAATAATTTTTCTCTGCGATTTCAGTTTACCATGAAGACAACATAAAATTGTTTCAGCTAATATATATCTTTCCCAAGTGAGTGAAAACAATTGTTCCAAGGAGAGATTACAAACAACTGGTTTCGAGTAAACGGCGAAAACTGTCGCTTGCATCTTGAAAAGTTTGAGTATCCCAATGGAGAATACGCCTGCCATCAACCTCTTAACTTACCACTTCTTAGTTTAATTGAAAAATCTTTCTTATCCGAAACACTTTCGAGTTAGTTTTTTTTTTCGTGTCTGTTCCAGGGGCTATGTCAACGCTGTTCAGAAGTTTGTCAAAAAACATTTGCAATAATTTTGCTTCACTGTCATGGTGCAAGGCGTCTGTTTATTTCGAAGAGCCACTGATCAGCTACATTAAAAATAGCTAAAACAATGCCGAAAAATTAAGTCATGAGAACACCTTTAAAAAATGCACTTGTTTTTGTGAAAAACTGCAGAAATAGGGACGGCTAACCCGGTTTCATCCTCTCTCGTTTTGCCTCGCATATCGCTACAGTTGCACATTAAAATCCTGTGGTCATGCTAAGACAAGCGCGGTACATAGAGGACTCACCTGCGGAGTAAAGAAGGCGATCCTTTCTTCCTGTTGAAAAAGCGTCAGATTGGATTGAACATGCCTGGCAAAGCGCTCTTCATGCAGAATAATGTCAAAATATATTACTTATGCACGATATCCGCCTACTCAATTTGAAATTGCTGGTTTCTTGGCAAGAAATGTCGAACGCCACAGTCTTCAAATGTATAAAAGGCCTATGATATTTCCATTCATAAATTAAAGTAAAACATTGTGTTCTTCAAAGCAGCATTGTCGTACTATTAATAATGTGCCCCATTCGGGTAATCTCAACCATGTTTCATTTTAATCGAGAATACCTGATAGAGAACATCGTACAAAGGCACACCCTGCTGTTAGGTAGATCGTTTTGGATTATTCACGTTTCACCGTCGCCATACTGTTAATAACCTGTATAGCCCTGCAGCCATTATCAGAAGAAAGCTCACTTCCTTAGTGCAATTTCATAAACTTTATTAACGTCTCAGGCCTAATGATTACTTCCTCCTGTCACTGCAGTGTCTTAGGGGCTCTGTGACTATCAAAAAGTTAAGACGAACATCGTAGATGAAAAGAAATTACGCGGGCTCATTCACACCTCGCACACTAAGAGACGGGAAAAGCCTGACATCACCCTTGACAAATAAATCATTTAGAATGCTTCAGCTGACATAGAATTACGATGCGTTTTACGTGGTATTTGTCACTGCTCGCTCTATTCATATTTTTCTTATTTTGTCTCTTCCTTTATTATGTGGCTTATATATCGTTATTCCTTTATTAAGTGTTTGTTTCGATGGAATCACAACCTCTCCTCAGCAAAGAATTTAGAGGCTTCAGAAATGCCTGAAATCTCTGACTGAAATTTTATGAAATCTTTCGCTTCTTGTTTTTAATGAGAGCTTTGCATTTACATCCGAATATTTCGCACGGTGACGGTTGTCGAGGGATGTCATTTACGCTATGCAATGCGAGCATCTTCAACCGTCGGTGATGACGCTGGCCAGCTTCTCCCAGAAGTTGTGCTGTTGAAGACTGAAAAAAGCATAGCTCTTGTTTTCTTAACATCTGTCGCTTGAATGAGAAGTAGGAAACACGAGGGAAAACATTTGCACAAGTCTGCAAACCATGGCCTTCTTCATGGTGTTCTTAAGTTTAAAAAGAAAAATAACGAGATATTTGTACCGTCCTGCCATACCGTCAACAAATATTAAAATATATCTCAATGCAGAAAGCAGTAAATTTCATCATCATCATCATCAGCCTGACTACGCCCACTTAAAGAAAAAGGCCTCTCCCATGTTTCTCCAATTAACCCTGTCCTATAGCAGCTGCTGTGTCCTTGCCTGACAAACCTCTTAATCTCATCCGCCCACGTAACCTTCTGCTGCCACCTGTTACACTTGCCTTTTTTGGAATCTCTTCCGTTGCCTTTAAGGAACAGCGGTTGTCTGGCTTTCGCGTCACATGCCCTGCCCAAGTCGAATTCTTCCTCAACATTTTGCCTGAACCTTCGATGTAAATTGATACGCACTTCCAAAATTACGGCAGCACGCAGTCTTGCAATGAATTCAAGTGAATTGAGCACAACGATCATGAGCTGATTAACTTTTAAAGCACTGCATCTATGCACAGCTCTGTACTCTATTGTTCCTCAACCGGCTGCAACTTAGGCAGTTCCCTGGATTTGCGGGTAGCCTGTCCGCGTGGTTTCTTTTGAATTTCCTGCCATCTTCACGACGTTTAGAGCATGGCTCTTAGGCTCCCGTTCCTGCATGCCGCGTCGCCGTGGGCGTCAGCGTTCTCGGCATAACCGCATGTCCAAGTACCTGAGCGAAACGCCACCTGGAAGGTTATTGCCACAAGCAGGTTTCAAGTCGCGTGTGAAGAGCTACGCTTAACACTCGGGTTACCGACATTCGTAATCATCTGACATTTTTTCTCCTTTAGTTTCACTCTTGTTTTTCTATCTGTTCAACACTTTAACTTATACCAATTGACAATTATACCGTGTTTAATTTGCGTTGACGCTAATCAATATGAACAAATACTTCAGGAGGCAGCGCGGCAATCAACAGGTTGCTCTTGCAGCTGAAATGTGCAAAATACAACACACCCTGGGCGCATTTTAACACCTCTCAGCGACACAGTAAGCAACAAATTCTGGCAATTTCTCCTTTCAAATGCCAGCACTTTAAACTTCCCAACCTTTCACCATACAAGGAAACAACAGCTGTCCACTGGACATTTTTCTGCACAGATAGCAGCAGCAAAAAAAAAAGGAAAAGTCTGAACCTTAAAAAGCAAAAAATTTCTAAGAAGGAAAGCGGTTCCTCAGCAGTCGGTTGAAGTTTTCAAGTTCTGAAAAGGCAGTGAACGGCCCTGCGGGCTTTCCACATACTTTCCTTTATTGCTTCCGATTTCTCTGTTTGCGCCATGGTGAGAAGCGTGTAGTGCGATGTCTCGGACTCAGTTTGTCGCTCCGTGCCGCTGTCAAGCTTTCTTCTTTCTCTGGATGTGACAAGTTCGGAAGAACTATGTTATGTGCTTTTTTCAAGATATTGTGTTCTCTTTTCATTAAAGCTCATCCGATATCCGTTGCCGAACTGCGTGCCCACTTCCAGGTGAAGAATTTGTGCAGATGGCATCTGAGAAAATTGATTTCTCACAATATACAACTAAGCACGCAACGCGCATATATTTTTACTTGAGTGAGAAGGCGGATGTTGCAGTCAATGATTTTGCTAGCACGTCATTTTGGTTTCGCTGGGCTGGTCGGTAAATGCCAGTCGTTATTTCCAGACCGCACTGTAGATACGTTTGCAGCCTTCTCCTACTCGGCCCTCACGTTATACAAAGTAAACTTTGCATTATCATTATCAAAGTTTTTCAACAAACAGGATATTGTTACTGGAGAAGTTCAACTGAACCCAGAGTGGGCGAAGTACGCAGGAATGTTCAATCAAATTCAGAATTGTGACCAGATACAAAGAAGAAAAGGCGTGTCATCGTCCACTCAGTTATGCGCGTGAAACGTGAAACATAATTTACTCCCAAAATGAGGAGTGAGATTTGACGAACAGGGTGACTACTCTCTAGCCATTGAATTGGGCTCAGTCGGAAAAAGAAAACTTGGAATCATGGATTTAGTACACTGAGTCGAGTATTTTGGAGAGCCTATTACCAAAACAGAACAAGCTGGCTTCAGCCATTTCAATGAAGTGCTCGCCCATCAGAGTTAAATGTGGCTTATTAAAACTGAAGGAAAACCCTCTATTTCCCCAAGTCAAGTGTTACTGCGCAGACATGGCCTCACGCAATGAATTTTCACTGTCCCGTCAAAAGCAAGAACCATACCACAATGACAACGCAGAGGCAAAGGAGTCTTGGCTTGCATTCAATAATGTGTATTCTGCGATGAAACATAACCTGTGCTTTTTTTTAAAATCTTTTTTAATCAAAACAAACAGGAAAGAAAGTGGTAGGGTTATAACGCAGCGAAATCGAGTAGGCATGCGAAAGCTTGTGTTCAGCCGGGTTGGCTCATGGTTTTGGTTTGCTGATTTGTCAGCCCTTCTGGCGACGATATTCGACGGAGGTTAAGCTATGATGTAGGTTAAGCTGATCTGATCTGTTAGCACCGAAAGAGGGAAGTGAATGAAAACGACAATGTGCAGTGCACAGTACGAGAGTGTGTTGCACTTGGTGTGATCGGCTGGGGTGATAGCATAGTGGTCTTGTGCAGTAGCCAGCGCGAAGATGATCTGTTAGCTCCGTGCGGTTTCTGAACCTTGTGGTGGCAGATTTTTTTTTTATTTGTGCACCCTCAAGGTCATGCAAGCCATGATTTCCTTGGTTGAGTTTAACCCCATGCAATAGTGCTTTCGAACTAAAAGCACCAGTAGCAACTCTAGTAACCCAGGTTCATACAGTGACGAATAATGTGTATCATTTTTATACGCACCGAAAAGCGCGTTAAATTTATACCTTTTCTGTCTTGAGCACCCATAATCTCAGTATCCCGAAAAAATGAAGAGTATTGACATACACACTTTTCGCAGCTTCAGCTTGTATACACGAATTTTAGCAACCTTTTTCTTGCTTTCAAAACGCTGCCTTTGGGCCCCAAACCACTTATTAGTGTAAGAATTCGGAAGGACGGGATTTTAATCCAAAAAAAAACAAGTGGGCATGTCTCTGAAGAGTCCTAAGTGTCCAAAAGATAGAGGACTCAGGTGAGCCCTTTTTGTGCCCCGTTTGGTTTAGGGAGGGAGGCCGCAAGTATTTGATTGAGCGGCTAATAACACGTGCTGCATTTTCGTCTGTCTTGAATGCGCAACCACCATGGACCACAAAAAGACCAGCATACCGCGATGTGCAGTAGCAGAACGGTGGGTCTAAAAATTAACATGCAGAAAACCAATGTAATGATCAACGGTCTCGAAAGAGAACAGTCGTTCACAATTGGTAGCGATGTGCTGGAAGCGATAAGGAAATGCACCTACTTAGGGCATTTGTTGACCGCTGATACGGATCATGAGATGGAAATAACTAGAAGAATAAAAATGGGGGGGGGGGGCACTAATGGCGGGTTCTCTCAGATCATGAATGGCAGTTTACCAGCATCCCTTAGGAGAAAACTGTACAACAGCTGTATCTTACCGGTACTCGCCTATGGGACAGAAACGTGGGAACTAACGAAAATGGTTCATTTTAGGTTAAAGACAACGAAGCAAGCTATAAAATGAAAATGATAGGTGTAACGTTAATAGACCGTAATCGGGAAGAGTGGGTGAGGGAACAAGCGCGGGTTAGTAATATTCTAGTCAAAGTCAACAAGAAATGGACTTCGGTAGTGCATGTAATGCGAAAGCAAGCTAGCCGCTGGCCCTTAGGTAACGGAGTGAAATCCAAGAGAAGGCAAGCGTAACAGCGTGCGGCAGAAAGTTAGGTGGGCGGATGAGATTACAAATTTGTGGGGATACGGAGGCCGCAGCTGGATCCGGTGAGGGTTACTTGGGGAGATATGGGGAGCCCTTTCTCCTGCAGTGGCCCCACTATGGCCACTGCAGGATGATGTTGGCCATAGTGGGGATGATGTTGATGGTGAAAAGGCTTGTACGATTCGCGGAAGCACCCAACGGACAGAGAGCCAATGGGGGGGGGGGGGGGGGGGGGTACGCCTTACTTCAGAACACATATTGACACGGTGCATTCTTCACCTCTGCGCTGTTCTCGAGCACGTGGCTCCTTGAAGCGAGGATGCTGAAGTAAACGGTTGAGCAGACGATATTCAGCCGTTCGCCTGACCAAACCTCTGTGGTCCTGCGTCCATTCTGGTCTTCTGGTTCATCCTGGTTCCGTGACAATATTTATGGTGGGCTTTTGCAAAGGTAGCTTCAAAATCACGCTAATACTTTGTCATCCTGTAATTCAAAGCATTTGCCAACTGTTAGCATTCGGCCTCTTCCATGTGAACTGTGTGAAAGAAGAAAAATATTTGCGAGAGTATTGCTGACACATATTTCTATGGGTCGCGCTCCCGTTTCACACACCCAGAAGCCGGGTGCCACTGTCATAAGTAGGTGTTTTGAATATACATCGCCTCCGAAATGGCGCTTCATGGTTTTAGAAGGTTTCGCATACTTTTGCTTCAGTGTATTCCTCTGGGTGCGAAGCTTACGTTTCAAGCACAGTCGAACCGGATGGGACGACGCTGACTGCTGCTCCCGTGTACACGAGAAATCAGAGCTCAGACGCCTTGTCAAAAATGAACAATAAACGGTTGCTTGGTTGACTGCGACCGAAGGTACGGTTATGCCAGCACTCGCCTCGACGCGATGATAGAGATGAGAAACGGCGGCAGGAAAAGCGGTGGCTTCACAACAATCGAGAGCGTGCCGATGAGCCAGCGATCTGATGGTCTACTTGGTTGCGAAACTCGTCAGGAAGAGCCTGTAGGTCGGATGGCTACGGACGAGGTGCCTCTTTTTTTTTTTGCGGGAGCAGTCGCAATCGAAGAAATTGACATCCAGGGAGGCGATGTCCATCATGGAGTCAGCAAATTGCGCAAGCTTTTCTCAGTACAAGCTATTGGAAGCGGCGAGAACCACTGACTGTGGAAGGCAGGCACTGCAAGAAGAGCTCCCGAAGTAGGCCTTGATCAAAACAAGCGGCCTAATTGCCGAGAGGCTGCTGAAAAGGGCGCAACAACTGCAAATTCCTCCGCTCGACGAGTTGTTTCGATAAGAGCAGTTGCTGTAGTCGCTGCTTTTCCGGTGACGAAATCCGCTTGAAGAGCTCAGCCGTCAAAGCATCATAGGGGTTTGTCTCGGGCGGAGCTAGTATGAGGTTGCAGATCTCAACGACAATATCCGGAGGAAGCGTAGGCACAACGTGGGGAAATCTGGAAGTCTGCGACGCGAATCGAGCCGTCACAGACTGGCTGTTGACTTGCGCCAGCCAGAGGCAAGGACCTGCCTGTCAGAAGTTCGGAAGGAGAAACGACACAGCGTAGGCTGCTTTTGGATTCTTAAGGGTCGTAGAATGCCTGCCTGCCGTCGCTTTGGGATTCTATTCTGGCTGCAGTTATCACTCACTCGCAAAGTTTCTTGTGTTCATGGTCACGAAATTGTAGATGTAGCTGGCATTGTGTTTCTATGATGTGATAAGAAACATCTAAATTCGGGTATATAAAACTGAAATTGTATTGCATAGAAGCGTGTGGTGCCGAACGCACAGAGTGCTCGGCGGGAACAGGTGGCACGCAGCGATTGACTGTGAAGCTGCCAGAGGGAGAACAGGCGTTCACTCATTGTCAGAGTGCGCTGGGCTCGAACACGCACGGCTGCTCCTCTCGTCTTCCACTGCGTCGCGGGCGCCTATGTTGCTCTTATAGATGTAACGTTAAAAGCGAGGAATACTAAAGAGTTTACCAAACGCCAAACGGGAATTAATCAAAACCTGGAATAGATCAAGAAGATATTTGCATGCACAGTGCATGTAATTCGAAGGCAAGATAAACATGGCCCCATGGGGTAACGAACTAGACTGCACGAGAAAGTAAGCATGCCAGGGGGCGGCATGTAGTCAGTTGCGTGTATGAGACTAGGAAGTTTATAATGATAAGGAGACCGCACCTCGTACTGGATGGGGTTCACTGGAGGAATATTGTAAAATCATTTGGCATGCAATGGGTGTATTTAGGCTGATGTTGAGGTTTTAACAATTCAGCTGAAATATAGCATGACGAAAAAGTACTTAACTCTAGTGACCTACCTACATGGCAGCGACATTTGCTTTTCACAATTTCTATTTGTTTCAGGATTGCCTTCAACTGCAACTCTGAGAAAGTTTCGCTAATGTGTGTTTCAGCTGTAATCCTTTATTTTAACAAAAAATTTTTCTGAGTTCGTAAGAACGAACGAGTGAATGCAACAAAGCTCGATAAAGCTGAGAGGCTTCAACTTTGGCTTTCACCTGAGTCTAGTAAGCATGATTATGGCTCACTTGGAGGTTGTCATCTATATGTGAGAAAAGGTTGATATGTGTAGTACAAGAGGCGCCCATTAGTCTTGGTGGAAATTTCAACTCTAGCACTGCTTTCTGACAACAGAAAGACACAATAGTCAAGAGTTGCTCTCAGAAAGGTTAGGCCGACCACAGTTAGGTGGCCACACTCATTCAGAATAACGGTTTTCTGATTTCGCGACTTTTGTAATATTTCGAGGCAGATTCCGTTCCAGACCTTCAGCGAATGTTTAAACAAGTGGAGTTGTTGCGCTTCCCGTTACATGCACCACGAGGTCATTTCTAACAAATTAACATGCCATAATTCAGTGTATGACTGCAGCCGTTATTCTAATTTTGTGTCCTGCAAAGAGGAAGTACGTGTCTAAGGGTTTCATTATCAGTACCATGGCAGCCGGCCGGAATCGAATCCATATCCTTGGCCGCCTCACAGCGTAGGCCATCATAAATACCTCTAAGTGACACGAACACGGTCTAACGTCGGGTCCTGCGTAAGAGTTATGCTTCATGGGCAGCGGTCACCAGACCTGAATGTATCTTCAATGCCTCTTACTGAGGTCAGCACAAACGGTTTCAGGTGCTAATAACTACAAAGGCTGAAAAACAGCAGTGGCTATAAAACTGGTACCTACATTTTTATTCGGAAACAAACTGCGATAGCACAAGCCTCGAAGAAGATACCACTGATGTTGCCGTTTTTCAGCAGCCACAATACTGTGTGAGTATTCTTGCTGAATGCAAACGGTGTTGATTTTTTTCTCATCGACTGACGGTAAAAGCCCACGAATTTTCTCGCCTTTCAGCGAAGGTATGTCTGTGTGTGCTCTCTCTGTTGCTCCCGCTATTGGCTGGCTAACCTTCGGCCTGAGTAATTGGATGTCTGCAATTCGAAGGAGCTGTAAATAATCTTTAATACTTGCACTGTACTAACTGAAACGGTATGACATCATATGTGCAACTCCCTCAGGTGATGACAGCCTAGAGTTCTTTTTCTTGCTGTTTCAATACAATTGCGCAAACGTCAGTTAGGCCCTAAGTGGCACGGCCTGTCAGAGGCTTAGCACATAGCAATAAAGCAGGAACGCTGGTCCCTCATTCTAGCAAGCTGGACACTATGACATTGTTTGTTTTATTTACCAGAATCATTAAAGGGGGTCTCGCAGGCAAAGGCTAATACTAGGAGCTCGGGGAGGCTCAGGAGACCGCTTACAAGGCACAACAATGCAACAATAATTGCAAACACCTTCATTCAGCAGCGAATAGAACATATCACATGAAGTGTTTTGATTAACTTCAAGAAAATTAAACATATACTAATGCACAACATAAGTCGGCGAGAATCAAAATCACTAAACTTGATGCTTGTGAAAATAGGAAAATAAATGAAACCGCGCAATATTATCGACCTGAACTTAAAAGGGCAGAGAAGACAAACTTGGCTCAGTGCTGCATTGGCATGTGTAGCTCTTAACGACCACCTGGCTCCAGTATCGATAACCTCCATAGCCTCAATCAAATCATGTTTGAAACTAACTTTTTGTCTAATAATTTGATCTTTCAGGGAGCTTTTAATGCCACCAGAATTTATTGACATTTTAAGCAGTCTTCCGGCACAGAAATGTGCGCGTGCATGTAAGCACTCAACCATTTGCTGATCGTTCGGAATTACCCAGTTTATTAAGGAAACTACCCGCAAGAAGGCACATCTATAATTACTTTTTCTATATTCTGCTGTATTTAGTAAAGGTCACAAACAAGAAATTATTGACGGCATCTCCCTTTGCTAAGCAATTTTTGTCTATCACGTGCGTCATTTCTAGACCACAGTTCCATCTTGTTTTCGCGATTTTAACAAAGCTGGCAATGATTAAAATTTTGAATATCTCGTTCATTGCATTGATGATTTCTTGCTGCTGAGCACTGCCACTTATGTCAATACCCTGGTAATTGTTTTGTGGAGATTAATAAATCAAGTATAAATCGGTTTGTTTCCCTAAATACAAAATTAAAAAATCACAATCTGTCATGGATAAATCGCGATTTTTGCATTTATCCCGTCGGTTAAAATACTTGCGCGCTTTAATTCAGCAAGCAATGCAGATAGAATGATTCGGTTTAATCAATCAAGCAATCAAGGGAAGAACTTTATGCCAACAAGTCATTGAAAGACTTTTTTTGCGTTGAGTTAAAAAACCTTTCGTACCAGTAAGCCTTAAAGGTTTCAGGGTACTCGTTGCAAAAGGCCGCTCCAACCAATATATCGATAGAAAAAGAGTAGATAATTTTTGCCTGGGAAAATTTCTGACTTCTTCAATGCTTTTTTCAATCCATTTTTAAACAAGATAATCGCCTATTTCGGTCATTTGCTACAAATTCTTCTGCAATTGCTAATAGTGAACTTCCTTAAGGGGGGTCTTAAAGCTTGTATTATACTCAGATAACGATAATTGCGGTCCTGACTGCACCCTTAATGCATTTTAGTTTGATATTCATTACGGACAGCTCGCATCCACACACTATACAAAATGTTTCACCTAAGATTTTAGAAAGTTTTTAAAAATCGGCTTTTTGAGTTGCAAGTGCACTCTTCTGGCACAGCATTGTCAGCGGTGTATTACGTCAGAATACAGCTAAGACGTGCTAACTAGGAGAATAGTTAACTAATATTGAATAGTTAACCTTCTGACTATTACTGCAAGCCTACTTAATTAAAGAGAGGCGCTAAGCCCCCTTTAAGTATTATTCATATCAGATTTCAAAATTTTGAAAACGCTATTACCGTCGGCGCTGTCGCTCAATAATTTTTCGCTAATTCGACAAGTTAAGTGCAATGGAGAGGTTCCTTTGCCTGCAAGCTTCTGGATAGAGCATGTATTTCGTCGCGATGTACCCAAAATTTGTTGGGTCACAGCACCTAGGGTAACCGCAATTTAGAGATTCTAAAATCTGATAGGAATATTACTTAAAGTGGGCTACACGGCTCCTAATAATTAAGGAGCCGAACAGTAATAGTTAAAAGGCTAACTATTCAATATTAGTTTACCAGACTGTTAGCATATCTTAGCTGTATTCTGATGTGCTATACTGCTGGCATTGCAATGCCAAAAAAAATCTAATTTCTAATTTAAATAGTCTATTTTTATACTACGTATCTGATGTGAAACACACTCCAAAAATGCCTCGCTTCTAGTATTGACCATTTGCCCTGCCTCTGAGATGTTGACGAAATTTCTCTCTCTATAAAATTTCGTGACAAACAAGTTCTATGCAACTAGGCTCCAATTTCGCTAACACCATCTTCATATAAAATTTTAGAGAATATAATTCATAAACACATTACAGCGCTTATATAGTCAAATTAGATGTTATCTTGCGTTAGCAGAATAACACAATTTCCTTATCTGTCCATGACATTTACTCTAACTTACACTGCGGTAATAGCGTTTATGCAATATTTACTGACTTCCCTAAAGCTTTTGATACCGTGATTTATTCTGAACTCCAGTTCAAGTTGAATATCGTACTATAAAATCTATTTGTGGTAAACGGGATATATAAATTTTCTTTCTAACCTCCCTCAGCACGTAACTATAATTCCGGTTAGTCCAATGTGGCAGCGGTCTCTTCAGGTGAGCCTCAATGCTCCGTCTTGAGAACTTTGCTGCTTTTGCGTTACATTAATGACCACTGAGTAATAAAACATATAAAATTTGCATATATCGCGGCGATAGCGTTCTATAATGCATCATTCACTCCTCCGAGGATATATCGTCCTGACGAATCACTTATTATGCTTTGTGCAAGATGCAGTAACTAGAATATGGGCATCTTTTTTCGGAAATAAGTAGTCTTGATATTTTCTAACAGCTCCTAGCCCTCTGCTTGAGCCTATATATCTAGTAGTCTAGTATTAGAAAGGTTACTCAACATGAGAATCTAGGTTATTTTTACCAATAACTTAGCTTGGTCGCCCGGCATATTAATTCCTACTGCTGCAAAGCAATCTTAAAAATATATTATTTCCGACAGAGGTGAAGTTGTGAATGTATAAATCATTACTCCGTCCCATATGTAATTACATTTGCTTTATATGAAACCCTCATTGCCTAGCAAATACTGCCGAGATCGAAAGTGTTAAAACCGCCGCTGTGGCTCAGTGGTTATAATGCTCGGCTGCTGACCCAAAAGACGCGGGTTCGATTCCTGCCGGGGTGGTCGAATTTCGATGAAGGCGAAATGGTAGAGGCTCGTGTGCTGGGCGATGTCAGTGCGCGTTAAAGAACCCCAGATGGTCGAAATTTCCGGTTTCCTTCACTACAGCGTCCCTCATAGCCTGAGTCGCTTTGGGACGTTAAACCTCCCTAAAACTAAACCAAAAGTGTTAAAAAAAAAGTCGCTCGTTTCATGTGTCACATGTATCGGCGTCATTCTTCGCCAACTTCCGCCTTTCGTTCAGCAGCTAACGGCGTTATGAAGGCGTCATCATTTAAAATTTCTTTATTGCATTGCTAATACTCACTGTCAAATTTCATGTACGAGTTGTAAAGATCCAAGGTCGACGAAACGGTAGTCCGGAGCGAACTTTTAACGCTCTCTTTGACGCGAATGCAGCAAGGTGGGAGCGGAGATAGCCAGTTCTGTTTCTTCAACGACAGTTCTCTAAAAAAAATAAAACGGTTTATTTCGCAATTTCGCTCGCTCCTGCGAGATTTACCGTTTTATATGCGGGCACAAGAGCTACACTGTTTCACTGTATACACTAAACTGAAAGCAATGCATAGCAACTTTTATCAGAGCGAAAAAAAATCGCCGCGCACTATAATAATTTATTTCTTGCTAAAGCGGGCACTCCCCGCTAATTGCCAAGGCCTCTCAGCTTCTACTTTAACGAAATTCATCATAGTGCCTCGCAGTGTTATCTGCCATACAGAAATCAAGAATAATAGCTCAGTGATGGCATACACAAGCTTAATAAAGCTTAACATTATCACACTCCGCAACACTACAAACAAAACCGTAGCCCCGCCAAAAAGGCATCCTGCAGAATAATATAAGAGGCTGCGATTTAGGTAAATTTATTATTATCCTTGACTTAAAATATAGCCGGTCGTGCATAAGATAATTAATTAGGTAATGTTGACTTGCTCACTGCGTCGCACTTGAGAGAAAATTAGGGAGTTTCACAATAGGCAACCCCAAGGCTCGGGGGCCCCAAAGAATAGCGCACCCTAGCGCTAAGTACGACGGCGCCGGCGATTTTTTCAATAGGAGTCTCCCCTACGCAGCGGGGCCTAGAGTGCCTCGATGCCCGCACGCCTCCGCTTTCAGCGTGAGGACACTGCCCGCGACGGCAACATGTTGGGTCACACTCTCCCGTTCGGCTGCGTAGTGCGCAATGCGGCGGCGGGCCGTTCGGAAGACAAAACTGCCACTGCCGCGTGAAAATCCGCAAACCTGGTGTTCTAACAAGAGCGGGTTGTACCAGAGATGTTTCAAACAGTGAATAGGAATTAGATAAGCTAAAATATGTCATGTTTAGCAGCTCATCTCTTGAGAAATTCGGCGCTTTGCGAACATTCGTTACATTCTCACAGCGGTTGTAAAATATCCAGCGCTTTCTGTGCACCCGGAAACTCGACATCTTGATTGCTTTTCCAACAGGCAGAATTGCTTATATAGAGCTGGCGTTTCATAATCGCCAAACACTGCAACTTGCGCAGTTATAATGAGAATATCAAGCTTTCCCGTCAAGGAGAGTTTCGAGAATTTTTGGGCATTAACTTGCTCCTCTGTTGCTAGTGCGACAAAGCAGTGGCAGCATATAAAAGATAAATATATTGTCACAGACCAGACGGAGAACAGTCGTAGATGTAGAGGGGGACCGCAGAACGGCCGAGGTTTTTTAATCGCCCAGAACAGAGACAGCTCGAGCGCGCCTCACGCGAACGCGACCACTTCGTCCTCGTCACGGCTTAGCGCGCAGGTAGCTCGAGCCAGGTCCGTGGCATTAGTCCGCCGAAAAAGAAGAGCATCGTCCCGATGCGAGGGTATGTACAAAGCAGAAAACGAACAGGAAAAGCAGGAAGACAATGTTTAAAAAAGAAACGAACAAAAAGAAACAAATTAAAACGCAGAACCCGAACACAGTTTAAAGTGGAGCGTCATCGCTCTCACCCGAGAAGTATGGCTTAAGTCGCATTACATGTACAATGTCAGTCCGTGGTTGCCGACGACCGGTAGCCACAGTTCCACGTGGAACAACCTCATAATCCACGTTTCCAACACGACGGAGCACCTCATAAGGTCCGAAATATCGGTGCAGCAGTTTTTCGGACAATCCCTTTTGGCGGACAGGGGTCCACACCCACACACGGTCACCGATGTTGTAGGTAACCTCCCTGTGGCGCCGGTTGTAACGGCTGGAGTCCGTGTCTTGTTGAGCTGTGATGTGCAAACGAGCAAGCTGGCGAGCTTGCTCGGCTTGTTCGACAAAGGAGCCCGCATCTGGTGTCAAGTCATCATCCACGCACGGGAGCATGGCGTCCAGCATCATCCGCACTTCTCTGCCGTAGATTAGACGGAATGGTGTAAAGCGGATTGTTTCTTGAGTCGCAGTGTTGTACGCGAATGTGATGTAGGGGAGTATTTGGTCCCAGGTTCTGTGCTCCACATCCACGTACATGGAAATCATGTCGGCCAGTGTTTTATTCAGGCGTTCTGTGAGCCCATTTGTTTGGGGATGGTATGCTGTCGTTGTTCGATGGCTGGTGTGACTCAGCTCAAAGATGTCGTGGACAAGCTGAGCTGTAAATGCCTTCCCTCGGTCTGTGATGACGACGGACGGAGCGCCGTGTCGAAGCACTATTGCACGCATAAAGAAGTGCGCAACTTCGGACGCTGTGCCTTGAGGGAGAGCCTGCGTTTCGGCGTAACGCGTCAGGTAATCGGTTGCAACAGCTATCCATCTGTTTCCTCCCGACGACAAGGGAAATGGTCCGAGGAGGTCCATGCCGACTTGTTCAAAGGGTATGTTAGGAGGCATGATAGGTTGCAACATGCCAGGCGGTTTCAGAGGCGGCGTCTTCCTAGGCTGGCACTCACGGCAGGTCCGAATATATCGCTTCACACATGAGGCAAGGTTGGGCCAATAGTAGTTCTGCCGCACTCTGGCAAGTGTGCGCGTGAATCCAAGGTGCCCAGAGGTCGGCTCGTCGTGGCAGGCGAGGAGGATCTCGTGGCCCGGTGCCTCTTGTGCGAACCCCCGTCCATCGTGTCAGCCGCAGGCTCCGCGGCTTGTCTCCAGAATTCGGACTCCAGCCTCAAGAGAGCGCACCCATGGCTACGACCACGGCAGCAAGGTCAGACAGCGCCCCGTTCATACCTGCTTCTTTTGTGAGCCTGCAAAATCCCCGGATCCCGAAGCCCTTTCACGGCGGATACTCGGAGGATGCCCAAGACTGGCTTGATCAGTTCGAGCGCGTTGCGCGTTTCAACGGCTGGGACGACAGTGCTAAGATCCGGAACGTTTACTTCAGCTTAGAAGACGCCGCTCGGATCTGGTACGAAAACCGCGAGACGAGTCTAACGACGTGGCAGGACTTTCGTCGCCAGCTGTTGGAGACTTACACCAGCAGCGATCGCCGTGAACAGGCCGAGCGTGAATTGACCGCTCGCATTCAGCTACCAAACGAGAACGTAGCGATGTACGTGGAGGAAGTGACGCGCCTCTGCAACCGAGCGGACCCGACCATGACGGAAGAGGAAAACCTCAGACACCTGATGATAGGCGTGAAAGAGCAATTGTTCTGCGGTCTTGTGCGAAGCCCGCCCAGAACAGTCGCCGAGTTCCTCTCCGAGGCTGTGCTCATGGAGAGGGCGCTCCAGCAACGGTACAATTTCTACGACCGGCAGCTAAACCCTATCTCGGCTCTACACCCCCTGGATGCTGCTTCGGGGGCCAATACAAGCTCCCTTCGGGACATCGTGCGTTCTGTGGTCCGTGAGGAGCTGCAGAAACTTCAGGGGATTTTTCCTGTGGACTCTCTGACTAGCGCCATTCGGGAGGAAGTTCAGCAGGCGCTCAGATCGCCCGTCGCTCCACTAGAGCCGCCACCACAGCCAGCTTCTTGGCCGCCAGCGACGTATGCGGACGTGCTGCGCCGTCCTGCGCCGGTTCCCTGCGCGCCACCGTATGCCCCTTCGGTAGTCGCAGTACACGCCGAGCAGCCGGTTCCCTACTGGCAAGCTCGAGGACAGGCGCCGAGGAAGACCGATATTTGGCGTGCGCCAGACCGACGTCCCCTGTGTTACCATTGTGGCGAGGCCGGTCACATCTTCCGGCGGTGTCCATATCGGCCTCTGGGATTGCGAGGCTTGTCTGCAGGTAGTCCCCGTCCGCGGCATGCCGAACAGCCTCAGGAGTTTGACGAATAAGTCACCCGCCGGCGTGGTTCACCACCTCCTCCGCGCCGAACGTCCCGATCGCCCTCACCTCGCCATCCGTCGCCTCATCAGTCCGGTTATGGACCTGGTGCACGGCGTGGGTCCTCGAGCCCGCACCGGGAAAACTAGAACAGGCGACCTTTGGAGGCGAGGCAGGCCGAACGCCGTATTGCCGAAAAGCTTCCACCGACGCGCCGACTGACCCTTCCCGAATCGACGACCACGATACCGATGACGACGACGACGACGACGACGAAGACGGCGCCGACGACTGGGTCTGGTAAGACCAAGGTCTCCCTTGACATACCCGTGCTGATTGACTCTAAGGAGGTTAGTGCACTAGTGGATACGGGTGCGGACTACTCGATAATGAGCGGTAGGATGGCTAAGGTGCTGAAGAAAGTTATGATGCCGTGGGCAGGGTCACAGATACGTACGGCTGGTGGCCACGTGGTTACGCCGCTCGGAATGTGTACGGCAAGAATTACGGTGCGCGGATGCACGTTCGTGGCAATATGAAAGCATAACAACTGTCAGAAGATTTTGACATACACTGCTCACCTCGTGTTTGGGGTGTTGTTGAAACAGACCAGTGAACTGTGTAGGAGTCTCACGGTTTAATGGTAGCACAAAGTTGACTCACATTATATTATAATTTGTCTTGCTATTAAGAAACGTGTGAAACGGTCACCTTTGTTGGATCTGCTCCTGCGTGGTTTTCTTCCGTATTCTACAATTAACTTGTGCGTGTTTATGATTCACTTCGTACAAGAGCGCGATAGCCATAACCACTGCTTATTCGCCATGAAATTTTGACTTCAGTTTTGGGAAGGTTCAAGGCAATGCCAGCTCGTAATGACCAGCCTCTCCGCTTCAACAAAACCAAATTAAAAGATATGTTTTGTGTGCCGCTACTCCAAGCCTCCGCAATTTTCACCATCGGAATACGGCGGGGATCAAATGCACTGACCATAGGAGTCGGTGTTGCTGAGTGAAACACAACACGTAAATATCAGAACAGCAAAGAATAATGCATTTATTTACAATATACATGACATTGAATGTACACATTCCGCTCTGCGTTCTAAAACAAAAGGCAACTTGTATTCACTGAAGGCCTGCGCCTGCTACTGTTTTGCTTCCATAGGATCGATCAGGAAGTTCAGGTATGTGACACAAAACGGTCACCAAGTTTCTGGAAAATTTCTGAGTGTTGTGCACTAAACGTATGGGAGGGCCACACTACTGATAATCATTTGTCTTAGTGTCTTCATTGGCTTTTTGACACGACAAATATCGTTGATTCAGAAAAAAATTTAAACGTCCTTTCGCACTGCGCAACAATTTTCAGAACTTGGCTTGCGTAAGTGAAATTTTTCCCACCTTGTACAAACTCTTTCAGCTGAAAGAGTGTGTGCTGTTCTCCGGGCTCTTCCGCGGTCAGCATGTGCATGCAGACCAAGCAATGTTACTCAGTAGACAAAATTGGCCTAACTAAGAATTTATAGAAGACACTGGGTGCAGATCGACATCAATGACTTCCTCATTTTCGTCAGATTCGCACTGCCTCGCATGTTGTATTTCTGGAGAGGGAAAATAAACTAGATAATCAAATCAAATCAAATGCAAATCAAATGCAGTTTATTTTCCGTCAGAAAGAAATCAACGGAGGAGGCTCGAGCAAAAAGTGAAACGTGTTCACTTGATTGCGCTCAAGCCCCCTTTTACATGGCATGCAGTGACGACACATAGGTGGACATTATATAAAGCATACTCGTGGAATATGGAAATATGAAACAAAGCAAGCAAAACGTACAAGGTTAAACAATATAGAGTGGTTTTACAAAGCTCTCTTGTGGAACTTAAACAATTTTTTATATGTACAGCAAGTACGAAGACAAAACAAAATAAACTGTAGTAATTTACAAACAGAATGGAACGTGAATAGGTACATATTCATAAAGGCAAACGGTTTTGCAACAGAATTGCATGTTATTATTCCAGGTGCACTAATTAGTATGGGTTGTCTGATGCTTGCTCCGACAGGAAAGACCTAATTTTTGAAATACTAATGTGGTTAATGTCAATTCCGTTATGTTCAAGATTGTTTAAAAGTGTTGGTAATGAATGACGTAGCATTTGTTGCCCATAATTTGTCCGGGCAACAATTTCTTAGCCGGATTTTTTTTAACCTTTAGAAACTGGCTCACTGACACAATTTTAAAAGCATTTTTTAGATCATATGAACTGTGCACAGGCGCCCACATTCGGATTACGGAAAATAAATTTTCCAAGCAGTCTTGGACAAGCCTGCCAGTCAGGACAAATTTTTACCCGCAGTCTTTCAGGAGGTAAAGGTGTAGCTTCAGCACACCATCTGTCGACATGACCACGCCTGACTGTCAGGTCTTCTAGATTTTTCGCACGCCAATGCTGAGTTCCGAGACAACTTCTGACGCAAGGTTCAAAACTGAAACTGCTCGCTCATAATTTTCTTTGTCAATTATGCTTAAGGCGACCAATGGATGGCGAGCTGTCATTATTGTGTACCACTTGAATAAACGTTCAAAAAACCAAGCAGTGGTTTCAGCTTCCGATGGTAACGCTCCTTGATCTACAAGGTACCTAATTCCTGCAGGGGCTACTCTGAATAGCTGCACAGCAATTCCGACCTTCATTTTTGTGAAGTGACCATGTGAAAAATAAATTTCACCGAAGTTTGAAGCAACATTGAGCTATTCGTCGTGCAGATGCTCGAATTCTCAACATGCCCTATCAAAATTTCAGTGCTTGGCAAATTAAATCTTGACACAATCTTTTCACTATGATGCATGATATCCTTCCTCACAAGATGTCCTCTAATATTCTTAAGTATATGAGCAGGGTTGGCATAAAGTAAAGCTCTCTTACATCACAAGGGTCGGAAACACTGCACACAGTCACTGAGTTACGTGAGCTCGACAGACTTAAAGACCTCCACATGGCTCGGTTGGAGGCACCCATGTCACAGGTCACGCAGAGTACACGAAGAGAGATCTCCGAGCAGAGTCGTATGAGATGAAACACAAAATCTCTCAACCTGTCACCAGAAACGTAAGCACCTATAAAATGATAAGCTATCACTTGCTTCCAACGGCTGTTCACGCATCCAACCATGAACACAAGAGCATGATTAGCTGGTTGATCAGACTCCGACAGAGCCGTCGTTCTAAGAAAAATATCAGAACTGCGATCTAGCTCTAGCCTTTTTCTGATCTCCATTCCGTGCAGGAACAATATGCAGCCTTTTTCAATATCGGCCATCATGGATACCTTGGTCTTCATTATTTAAAATATTTCAGTGAGCACTTCTATTTTAAATGGAAGATTCTGTAGCCTTCTGCAGAGTGTTCTCCTTGACGGCAGCGGATTGCCTTGCTCAAGCAGAACATCGTATCCTGTAGAGCCACAAGCAAACTTCAGCTGCAAAGCCTTCTTTACTGCCGCTGGGCTCTATGAACAGCCCTTTCAGTTGTGCTTCTGCAGGGCGTTTTTTTGTTCTTCGTTCAGCAAGCTGAGATTTGAGGTCAAAGTAGACATCACTTTCTGAAGGCATTTTGTTGTTCTAATTTTTCATTCCAGCTTTTTTTTAGTCAGGGAACATCGTTCCCTCACTATCGAGTTCTTATTCTGAAGGTCCTGTACTTGTTTCACGAGCTCAGTTGCGGACATAGAAAAC
Organism: Amblyomma americanum; assembly: GCF_052857255.1. Taxonomy (NCBI): domain Eukaryota; kingdom Metazoa; phylum Arthropoda; class Arachnida; order Ixodida; family Ixodidae; genus Amblyomma; species Amblyomma americanum. Next base: position 107,011,095 of record NC_135504.1, on the reverse strand, counting down.
ACATCTGCTGTTATTGCTCCACTCTTCCTTTCATCTTGATGCTCTTCGCTAACATCACTGTCAGCGCTCTCAGTGCAGCATTCTTCTGCGGCTGATGAGCTCTGGTCACTATCACTGACAATGGTAGCTGGGAACATTCGTTGACGAGGCGGCTTTCTGTTTTTAGGTCGAGCTGAAAATGTTTAACAAAACAGGAACAAATTACATTGAGGACACGAAGCACTGAACTTGTCTTGAATTTCGCATATGCTTTTAAATGGGACCCGCCGCGGTGGCTCAGTGGTTAGGGCACTCGGCTACTGATCCGGAGTTCCCGGGTTCGAACCCGACCGCGGCGGCTGCGTTTTTATGGAGGAGGAAAAACGCTAAGGCGTCCGTGTGCTGTGCGATGTCAGTGCACGTTAAAGATCCTAAGGTGGTCGAAATTATTCCGGAGACCTCCACTACGGCACCTCTTTCCTTCTTTCTTCTTTCACCCCTCCTTTATCCCTTCCCTTACGGCGCTGTTCAGGTGTCCGCCGATATATGAGACAGATACCGCGCCATTTCCTTTCGCCAAGAACCAATTATTATTATTATTTAAATGGTTTCCTCCATCGGATTACGAACGACATGCATAAGCTAGCAAACACAGACCTGTGATCAGGACTCGACATGTTTAATTCCGCCATCTGAACTGAAGGAACTTTGGGGCAGATCAGCGAGAAAATGTCACTATTATTTCTTCCGACTTTTTTATGGCATCAGAATTTCGTAATAGAATCCTCTCGCAGTACATAAAGACACTGCTTGAAGACTATTTAAATAGCATCAGCATAAGTTGAGGTTAGTTACCCGACGTTTCTGAGTTTAAATGTTTACTTTCGAGAAAGTATATATTTCCTTACGCCTGAATTAAAAAATCGTCGACACAGCTGTGGACTTAAGCAGGCGCAGTCCATCCTGCCGATTGGCTTCATATTGGTCTTGGCCAAAGTGAAGCTGAAATAAAGTAATGCACGGTAATACGAGGAACTGGAGCCAATTCATCAGTCAGATGTAAGGCTCGTGGCCCCTAGGACGCCCTACAAATGGTGTCCTCACCCTGAAAGCGGAGGCGAGGCGAGCGGGCATCGAGGCACCCTAGTGGGGCCAGGCTTGAGTTTACCGATTGCAGCGCCACTACGGCAAGCCAAAAGGATTCTCTGCAAAAATTTTTAAATAGGCGTTTACTTCATTACAAACTGTTATTATTGCAGACTTAAAATTCAAGAGTAAAAATTATGACGAGGTTGTTTATACAAACCTTTTTTTTTCTAAGGCGATGCGAAATAGCTCAGCCAAGTCGTATCCTTGGCGACCAAAAGATATGGGTACTCGCTAAGCCTAGCTGCTCTGTAAACACGGAAGCAATCCCAAAATCTTGCACATTTCATCGCTAAAATTTTGTGGAGCGGGCATCTGTAGACAAAGGGGGAGCTTCATGTGCATTTCGTTTTCCGTGAACTTAATGCAAGAAGTAGCGGCGACAACGAATCGGTGGTGAAGCGAGAGGCCCCGCTTCGACGGGCGCCGCCATGTTGCCTGAACTTAGAGCTGCGCTAGGGCACACGCCTCTTTGAACCAAGATTTGACTGTAAAAAATTTCATTCGCCGGAAAGTGCTACCTAGTGAACTAGCCCTTGCTTTGAACCTCCCGCGCTTTTAGGCGTCAAACGACGCGTACTCACTAAGCCTAGCAGCTCTGTAAACACGGAAGCAATATAAAAATTTGGCGCGTTTTATCGCTAACATTTTGCGGTCCCGGTAAGTTCAGGAAAAGGGAAAGCTTCGTGCGCCTTTAGCTGGCGGTGAACGTGCGACACAGCGTAGCGGCAACAACGAATCGGTGGTGAAGCGAGCGGTCCCCGCTTCGATGCACGCCACCATGTTGCCTACGCTATCCATCGTTAGGGGGCCACGCTATTTCGCCGATTTAGGGTTAGCGTCACCCGCTCACCCAAAACCCCAAGGTACGTTAGCGTTCTGCGCATGGGCAGTAGCGTCCTACTATTCCCCTATGACCCAAAGCGATAGGGTGACCCTATAATAAAGCTCTCTAAAGCCGGGAATAGCTAGCGGCGGTATCATGATATCGCACTAACTGCAACCTAAACGACAAATGCCATGAAGTGCCATTTCGGATAGGAAAACGCCGCTATAAACACGAAGCACAAAGATGTGGAGAAGCAACATTAACACCTAGCACGAAGCGTGTCGCTTCTTCCACGTTTGTCGCGTTTTAGCTCTACTGATTGGAAATAATGAACATAAAAGATCCCAAATCTCAATCCTGTTAATCTCTGCGCCAATATCATATTATTTTAACCCATCTACTAATAACATGCCGCGCCTTCGCTTCTCCGGTAATGATTACAGCTCTTCCGCACCTCCAGCAAGCGAGTGCGTCGTCAGGAGTGTCACTATTCGGGATAGTCTGAAGTGTGCCTACGATTACTAATACTACTACGCAGTGCAAATTAATCCAATACTAGTGCAAAAAAATGAACACTAGACTTCGCGCACTGCAGCGATCTATGCTTTGCGTGTCTGGCTGATGCAATTAGCTACTAACAATCTCCCAATAACCACACTCAATTATAAGACCCATTTAATATTTATTTGTTGGAATTATCCTGTTTTCCTGCATGTTTTTTTACACTGGATATTTGCCATTTTTATGGGCATTTACCGCTCACGCTATAGCTCCAACTGGAGGTGAAGTATGTAAAATTCAATAAAGAAATTAAGAGATGGGTATGCCTACCTGATGTCCAGCACGCTGAAACTATTTCAAATCGGCTGAAGAGTTTTGCCAAAAACGCTATATTCCTGTAGTGTTCTCGGCACCCTTCCAGATGATAGTTTATTAATAACTTACTGCCGCAATGGGTAAAACTTTTAACATTAAATGACTGAGATCTTGAAACGAACTTCATAGAGGTCATAAAATCCTTTTCCGTTTCGAAAACCTACCTATTCCAATGAAAAATATTTAAAACATATTATTTTGGTGCGCGAAATCTGCCTGCTTCATAAAATTGAGCAGGAGGTGCTACGAAGCAAGCAGTTTTACAAAACATTTTTACACGCCTTTATGTTGGCTTGAAAAACCCCCCTAAATGAGACAGGAATTACACATTATTAACCTTAAGCAAAGAAATCACTGATTGCTTTAGCATTCTCACAAAAAACTTCGAGTTCGCCTAGTGGCCACAAGTGTGCACTGTGTCTTATAGACTTAAATATCGGCGAGATTGCGGTGTTCAGATGCACTACACCATCATCGATAATCTCAATAGGTCAAAATTTTGCGGACCTTTGGGACAATGTAAATGACAGGTTTAAAGTTATCTTCTACAAACGCGCCTGTATATACCTTACGATTACGCAAGTATAACTAGCTGCGTGCAAAATACAGGCAGATTTCAAACAAAATTCGAGCCTGTAAAACTAATTGCGCGGATTCGTCCTTGTGGAACTCTGATAGTGCTGAGGCCTACTAACGTTGACCAAAGGAAACTATCTTGGAAAACAACTTAATATTAACACTGGATTAAATCGATAACAAAAACATGTTTTATGCAATATTTTTCCTCTACGAACTGAACAGCCCCATACCTACTGCATAAGGGTACTTATGGTCTGCAATTTTCAAATATCTGTAACGCTCTGTGCATCTATAGCTGCCAGAAGGTTTTGAATTTAAAATGCTGTTAAAATTAGTTGCTCAAATAAGAGAACACTACTTTTTGCGTAGAAACGAATATTTTAGCATGCGTGTTAAAACGCTCTGGAACGCAAGTCGGTATTGACGTTGTGACTTTATGGCGAAAATATTCTAGATTAGACACAAACAAAAATTTAAATAATATAAATTTCTATCATAGAATAAAGCATATACATCTAAAATGGACTTGAAAAATTCGAACTCTTTAAGAATGGCAGTGTTTTAAGATAGACCAATGACCATAATAAGCTAGAATGCGCTTTCTAGTTTGGTACGTGTGGCTTTTAAGTGGAAGGCTCTATTTTTACACTTCTTTCCAGTTTGTCGCAACTTCAACAAATACACTAAGGCCACCTTCGCTCTGAAAGCGACCTCATAAACTCTTGTTCCAGGTCTCTTATTTAGCGTGCCATTTTGCTTTATAACTTGAGGCTATTGCTATGGACTTGTGTTTAATGGCAATGTTTACAAAAATCGCTCAATACGTAATCAGATTTGCCTTTATACCACCACAGGCGTGGGCAACGGTCGCAAGCGATTTAGGCCAACTTAAGGGTTTCTCGATTGATAAAAGTTACCGCACATCGCCGACTGTAAACGGTCAGGCTAGCGAAGTTTGAAAACGATACACGTTCTCTAAAGACACAAGTAAGTTCACTTTCGCATCCACGTTGTTCTGCGTTCCTCTCCAACAATTTCGTCATTTGGAGCATGCGTGAAAATAAATAATGAAAATTTACAGACAAGCCTTGAACGAAGCTGATTCCAGTCTTTGCGTCGGCACTTGTCATTTCCCCGTCACTTGTTTTTTTTTTGCTTTCTGTACTTTCTGTGTCATCGCAAAACCAGGAAAAATGTACACAAATTCATACAGAAGAATAACAGTTGTGATTAGAAAAAAAAAATTATTTACGTATGTACACATGCCAAGGTTACTGGATACATTGACATTCCCAAGTAGATATTTCTCGTGAAGAACTAAATAAACAATCTAACAGTAATTAACAAAGGGAACCGAGGGTCTAACCCAGCAATGTTGTTCGGCGCAATGCACCAGGAGAAATTTCGACAACTCACTTAAAGCAGCTTAACGAAGATCTTATAATATCGATAACCTTTGCACTGACCCTACGCTTATAGTAACGACCGGCACGTTTTTATTCTCAGTTGTTGTAAAAATAGTTTGAGATATAATATACAAAAGCATTAAGCGGTGTAGAGGAGAAGAAATGTTTCCTTGCCAAAAAAATGTGAAGTGTAAAGATATCATGCCGTACTGCACCCGTATTACAGATTGCTTGTAAGCTTCTACCATACTGACTGGTGCTTGTTCAGCTATAGAGAGCCTTGCTGATTTCATACTACGCCCCGGGTGCAACGTCCTAGACCTCCACACATGTCTGAATCCGCTAGCAAATATGTGAGTCCTTTTCATTACGTTTTGCCTACTGCATATAAATGGTGATCCTAAATAACCTGTAACCTCACACTTCCCCACACGAAGTCTCTCTGCTCTGTGTGAAGCATGAGTAAGCAAGGGGGCTACCTTGTAGCGGCTGATTTCATGTACCTAATAAACTTGCCCCCAGAGCAACCAATGAAACGTCGCCCAATAAGCCGGTTAACTGACTACGCTTATACATGTCCAGGCGCAGTAGCAGGATGTGCAAGTGCCGTAAACGAATCACGCAGCGCCGGGAGCGCTCATGCCCTCCTTGTTGATCATGGACAGGTATCGATAACAGGACCTCGGCTCCCCAGGGCAGCCAGTGCACTGACGTGGCTTTTTTCCTTGCTATCATTTTAGCGAGACGGCCTGCCAGCATGCTCTCCTTGTTTTTACGGTATATTGACCGCTGTTCTATCAAGCTCACAGTGTCTGAAAATCCATTATTAGGTTCCGCATCCGCGCAAGTGTTTGTGTACGTGTGGTGCTTTTACTGGTACCTCGAGGCCCGTGAGCCGCATCCAGCGCCATGATGGTACACGCCAAAGAAACGTGACCTAAGAAAAGGTAAGTTGTATTCTAAAAAGTAAACAATTTGCAAGTAGGGCTGCTAGAAAAGGTCCTTATACAAGCACGGTAACGGCGTCGAAAGCACGGCGTTTAGTTGCGTATGTGTTCGTCTAGGTCAATAAGGTTCTCAGATCTGTGCCAGCGCCATAAATATGAGGCCACACCAAGGGCCATTAGGATTTCTCGCTTCAGACAATATTATTTTATTATCCTAATAATATTACAGCCAATAATTTGCATTTCTTAAATATGAAAGGTCTGGAAACATGGCGTTAATGGTTGTAGGTTCCACAGACACCTCCATGACGCATCAGGGAAAAGCCTTGGGTGATACCAACTAGTAGAGGAATACTTGTTAGTTGATTTGAGTTTATGAGGCTTAAAATAACAGGCAGCTTCTTATATGCAGGCCTAAAGAAAGCCCGACTCTATGCATTACGCTCGTTTTATTCGTTTGATTCCTCCTCGTGGGTAGCACTAATGAATATAAGCAAAATTTTTGACGGTCAGCTTTTAGTTTTCGCGTTTTCATGTCACTTATACCGCCGTCGATCATTCCAACATTATATGATGCTTGCTTCATTGCTGCCAGAATTAAATACAAAGTCTGAACCTTCGTTTTTTTTTATTCCCCTTGATTTAATCCCGAGCATTTTTCGCTCATATATAATCGTGCTGTATTTTATGAAATAATTTTAAACCGGTTTCGTCCATCTATATTATTCCCTTTGAACATATAGATGAGCTAATTACTTTGAAGCCTCAAATTCAAAGCTAACGCTTAGAGGAGGCGTTTAGTGCGTCCACCAATTTCTGCGAAGCATTTCTTAAACTTCTTTGCTCGAAAAGAGCGGGGATCACTAAAATTGCTCACGGAACATTTTTTTTCTCCCCCATGAGGGTGCAATACCATGCTCCCTCCAACCCGTCTTGTTCACAAGTTCTTTAAATTCGCATTGGAATTAGTGCATTAAGCTTCACGAAATTGATGCACAAAGACAGGGTTGAGAAGAGAAAAATAAGTGCTTGCGTCTTATTTGAGTGCTTTTAATTTTCATTTCATCGACGGTTTTGAGGCTGTATATAAGGGCGCGTAAAACTTGTAAAATACCGAGTCCCTACCAGCAAACCTAGCAAAAGAAAGTCGAAGCACTACCTGCGGTGTGTTTCAATAGCTTTGCCGCTCGGGGTCACGACATGGAACTCTGACCGTAGCAGCGGCATTTCAGTTCAGAATAAATGCAAAAAAAAAGAAATAGCAGGTGATTTAGCACGGCTAAACGCGGAATATCGTTCACTAGCACTTGTTACATTGGGCAATTAAGGTCCTTGCCTGCTAAAGGCATTTGAACGAAAAGCCTTCGCCATAAAGGGCTAACACCTAAAGACATTTATCCAGAAGGCGTTAACCATGAAGACCTATTCCCTAAAGGTCTTTACCTTAAGGCATTTCAACTAAAGGCCTTTACTGGACAGCCTCCGAAATGAAGGCGTTTATCCTGAAAGTATTTACCTTGAAGGCTACTACCCAGGTATACCCTACACCCAAGACTTCACCCAGGTCTGTCTAGTGTTGCCCACAACCTGATGGGCAGGTGGACCGCCTGCCCCACATCAGGCTTCAGCGACGTAGGGAGGTAGTGCGAAATGGGAAAATGCGTATTGAAGTGCTACCGGACTAAAATTTCCTTGTCCTGTGCGATGTAAGACCACGCTAGAGAACCCCAGGTAGCATAAATTATTCCGGTGTCTTCTACCACGTCTTCAACCATACATGCCATCGCTCATACAAAACCAGAAAAGTGGACGGGCATTATAAGGCTTTTAGGTGAACGCAATCAGTGTCTATCGCAAACAAACGCAGTTCCAGTACGTGTCGAGTATAAACTAAGATCGAGCTTTGCGCTAGTTGGCGTGAGAGAGACAGAGTGGGAGAGACAGGGCTGGTGTGGGTCGTTTAGCATTTCTCTCTCCCTCCCTGCACCTTAGTCGAGATAACCTTGGCCAGGGCTCTATCTCTCGTGTTAGCGTGACCCAAGGAGGTAAATTATCAGCACCTCAGCTTACACAACGGCCTGCTTTCGCAATCTACCCCTTTGTGGTGAATAAGTGAAACTTTTGTAAATGATGTACTCAACGAATCGCAATTGCAGATTGTAATGCTTCGTACCGCAGCTGTTGAAATTTTTCATTTTTCCATCGGTCACGGAACATCGGTTCTCGTATGAGAAGCAATAAGTTCTAGGCGGCTCGGTCATTTCCGCCAACCGCTCCACAATAAAAAAGTCCATTTTCTTGTAGTATTTGTATATACTGTCATTGCGATGGATTTCTGCACTGTTACTACTTTGCAGAGGATCAGCACAGGAAATTCGGTCTGCTCACTATATTCTCTGCATATTCGTACTGCGCCGCCTAAAAGCAAGATTGCGGAAAACCTGCCAATTGAAGCGAAGTTTCTTGCGCGCCAAAACTTCCCGCAGAGTAGGAATGTAGCTTTGATGTGCTCGAACATTGAGACTCAAGAACACCGCAACACTGTCTCCAGTGCGGCAATATAGCGAACCGAACAGAAGGCTTCTTTGATGCCCCAGGAGAAATTCAATAAAAAAATATTCAAAATAGAAAGCATTCTTGTTCAGAAAGCAAGCTTTGAATTGTTTCTTGTTCTCTTACAAAATTACTTCCAGAGTAGCGCGGACAGCCAGCAATAGAAAATGCGTTTATACATCAGACCAAAATATCTTGCCAGCGCAAAAACGAAAGACGTCTTTCAAATACTCTTCCAGAAATCTCTCGGTTTTTCCTCTTTCCACTTAACAATGCTTTCTATATTATCCATGTAAACATTCTAAGCATTAGTAAGCATTGGGACCACTTGGTAGCCATTCTTACTTCTGTTCAGTTGCTTTTTGATGCCATGGTACTCACCGAGACAAATATTTCTTCAGCACTTTTCATTCGTTTTACGCTACCAGGCGTCACGAGTGAGTGCGAGACGCCGCGGCAAGACATGAAGCTACTGAAGAAAGCACAGCACGCAGCGGACCAAACCTGCAAAGACACTGGGAAGGAGCGAAGCATACGGTGCAAAGTGTGCGTGTCTGCGCGGAGGCAATAATCGTTTAGTGGAGACAGAAAGGCAGACGGCGTGGGCGCACAGCTCCGGGGACCGCAAGTGCGTGTGAACCCACGGCCCTGAAGATACATGGGCGCAACGCACCAGCGGGGAGAGGACGGCGGTATGCAACGGCGTCCCCTCCGTGCGGCCGCCCCGAGGGGAGACATAGGAACTCGAGCTTTGACGGCGGTGTATTAAACATGCACTGAAGCTGCCCTACTAGGCCGACGCACCCCGGCAACGATCTGGACCGTGGAGACGCTCCTTCGGCTAAGCTACGCAAGCCCCGGTGAGGTCTCCTCTAGCGACATTCCTCACCACCATCCACCTTGAGTGCCGATTGGACTGTTATTATTCTCCTTTTGACTGCTACATTGACTACAAATGCTCTAATTAGACCTATTTTGCGTTATTCTTAACACCACGTGCGTGTGGAATCTTTGACTGATTTGTGCATGCTTCTCAATGTGATGTAAACCTTTTTATTATTTAGTTTTCTAGTTGATGTTCATTCTTTCATTAAATATTGTTTTGGAAGACGTACAGTACTCACGGATTGAAATAGGACATTCGGAGCGCTAGCCTTGCAGTGCCACGCAGGCATGTGGTAAACCACAGGCCGGCTCATTGGCTACTGGAAGGAACAATTCTGCTTTGTAGATGTTCTCCCTCTCGCGCCATACCACAATGTACCACCTTGGTTCCATGAGCGTCTACGGGCGGCGCTCCATGAAGCGACGGCCACGCGCTCCGAATGTCCTATTTCAATCCGTGAGTACTGTACACTTCTCAGGTTCTGACTCACGTTCTAGACAGATACTGACGCCAGGCTATCAGACATTCTCACTTTTTCGCCCTGTCGGCCAAGGTGGGGACGTAGCTGCCTTAATTAAAAACGCTCGGACAGTTTCCGAAATAACTTAACCTTTCGACCATGCTGAAACTATAACACTCCGGTTATCTAATCCTCAATTTTCGCTTACCTTGCTCTCGGTATATTGCCCGCCTGGCCGCAACAGGCGTCTTTTTCAGGACGAGCTCGACTCTGCTGTAGAAGCCCATTTGAGGCCCTCTTTTTATTACCGAAGCGCGGTCTTGTGGTAGAGCATCCGCCTCGCATTCGGGAGGTGCTGGGTTCGATCCCCTGTGCCGCCGGGTACCCACCTGTTTTTAATGGGTACAAGATTTCTCCCGGCCTTTTGCTCGGCACTTCTGGGTGATATTCTTGGGAAAAAGGTCTTGACCACCCTCGCTCCTAAATGTTTCCTCTCCTAAACAAGGCCTTTCATCGTATATTTCTGCAGATGATATCACTGTGGCAAACTATTTAATCAGTTCTTTTTCAAGCATTTTGCGGTCAATACCGCAGTGATCATCTTCGTGTACTTTAACTAAGATTGTGGTAGATTCAGCTAATGTTCCTTTACTCTCGCTTGACGAACTCATTTTAATGTGTTTAACCTTAAAAACAAATAACCTGGCTTTGACAAGATATCAGTCAATGACCTCCAAAGAAACTTTGACTTTATTAAACATGTGCTTCTCTGTGTTGTGAACTATACTCTTGATACTAGCGTTATCCCAAGTGAAATGAAAACCGCTACTGAATTTCCACTGCATAAGCAAGGTGCACGCAACCGTATAGAAAATTACAGGCCTACCTCACTAACCCCGGGCCGGTATAGTTCAAATACTACGTGGGTCATACAAAAACACATCTTCCAGATAAACATAACGAATTATCGTAAAATCAGTACGGATTTATACAGGGGAGAGGTACCCAAACACTGATAGAAGTTTTCTCTAAACTGCTAAATTCAACCTTCCATCGCAATCGGGTAGCATGTGCTCTCTTTTTGGATGCCTCTAAGACATTTGACACTCTACGTCACAACATTCTAGTACAAAAACTGTCGCTGCTAGGTCTTCGTAGATCATTTTGAACATATTACCTAACTTTCTGCAGGATATAATACAGTGTGTAAAAGTGGGGAACAGTTTCGGTGATTTTGATTTGATTTATCCTGGAGTCTCACAGGGCTCTATATGAAGCCCCCTGCTCTTTAACATTTATGTGAACGATCTGTCCAATGTAGTATATGATCATGTGTGTCAATACGCCGATGACACGGTACTTGTATCTTGTTCAACTAATTACTATGATGCACTTTGCTCATTACAGAATAATGTAACCAGAGCCATGGACTGGTTTGCGACTAATCTAATCAGCATTTACCCAACTAAAACGTGACTTGTGTGCCTTCATAGTCCGATTAAAAAAATTCTGCTAATGACATCCTTATTCTTACACACATCTGACTGTAATATATGCACTTGTCAACCTGTTAAATATGCATCTTATGTTAAATACCTTGGGTTGTTTTTCGACAGTGATCTTTTATAGAATTCACATTTGTCCCACCTCTGTAATAAAATGCGCGTGGTTTCTTGTATATTGTACAATATCCGATACCTTATGCCAATTTCTGTACAAAAAACAATTGTTCATGCTTTCTTTACAGTATAATGCGTCACGATTTGACTGTGTATGGTCACTGCAACCTCAGATGGAGCTCAAGAGTTAATTCAATTTTACGTTTTTCGCTGTTGGCTATGGAATATGATTTATGCCCTAAGAAAGACGCAGATGTGCAAAGTTTTTCAAAATGCCATCCTTTACGTCTCTTGTGGTCGAAACAGTGAAAATTAACCACTTTTGGAACAACGATTTCAAAACACTATACACACCAACCCGTCTCCTAAGACCATGGGATCCGTTCATAATCCCGAAGTCTTTAACAAAATGTGCCCGCAATAGTTAACAAATTACCAGCGCCTGTTACTTCAATCATCTTTATACTATTTGTCTTTCACACTGCAATCTTCAGTGACAACTATCTGCATTTTCTTATTTTCTTACTACCAGGCACAGCCAGTTAAGCCCTCTGAGGCTTTGGCAGGCCTGTTACGTGTATTGTGTTTTTGATTGTGCAGAATAAATATTGTATTGTATTGAATTGTATTGTGTTGTACATGACCTCTACAAACCAGTCTATGTATTTATGAAATTTCACAAGTGAAAGACGTTATCAAACCGCCCATCCGTCTTTTGGCTTATCGCTTTTTCGTTCAGCGGAAAAACCTGTTTTATCTCTAGGCTCGGTCGACTTGAAAAACCTATTCGCTGCAGGCTGTTTGAAGTCGCTCATAAGACTGACCAGTCAGGCCAGCAGAACTTTCGCGTGTTTTTGGTGTTTTGGGTCGTTTAGGTTTTTATTTTAGACACCAGGCGAAAAGATATCATGAACTAAATAAAAAAAAGTTGAAAATAGACATCGGCAAGGCATCTTTATCACGTATGCTGGCTGTGAAAAACTACACACATAGAGCCACTTTTCACATACAGAAGCCATGTTATATTGCGCTAAAATCAGAGCACGAAAGAGAAGAACACACAGCACAGGACGAGCATTCGTCTTGTGCTATGTGTTCTTCTATTTTGTGTTGGAGTTTTCATTTCATTTCATTTTGCATTTATTTCAGTCATGTACAATGGCTGAGGAGAAAGGAAAAAAAGCCGCGCACGCGGCTTGACAAGGCTCCCATCTCCCGTAGCGGCTTGGCACGGCGATGACAGGCAGCAGTAAAACAATAACAAGAGAATGCATGAAATAACAAATATGTACAATATCTTCATAACAGATCACCAGAATAGTCTCGGTACTGTTACACACACGCAAATGATAGTTTAATCACAGCACATGGATACTTAGTTTATTTTACAGTTGGATATGATTCATTGTTTTGTAAGAACATATTTCTGACAGCGTTATATGAAACGGAAAGAATGGATTGATTAGTGAAAGCATTTCTATTAAGGAAAGATGGCAACACATACCTGAGTGTTTGAAAACCGTAATTTGTGCGTGGACAAGGTACATACCAATATTCGTAGTGTCTTGTGTTGTGAACAGCGGTATTTTCCCGTAGATTCGCAAGGTCAGAAAAAAATGTGGTGTCACTATGTACCTGAGATTTGTACTGCTGAATTACACGGTACTGATGAATAACCCTTGCATCCATAATGCGGTATTTTGCAAATAGAGCACTCGTATGTGCTAAGTATGTGGCACCCGCAATTGCTCTGACTGCATTTTTTGTAATGTCAAAACCTTTTGAATATTAGTTTGCGTCGTTGTACCCTAAACCAAATGATAATATTTAACATGACAGTCAAAGAGGGCATGGTAAATAACAAGTTTTGTCCTAGTAGGTATCATGCACTTTAACCTTCTGAGTATGCCGACAACGCGAGCTAGCTTACTCTCTATTTGCTCGATGTGGTAGTCCCATAACATAAATTCATTGAAGTGAACGCCAAGTGTTTTTACAACATTAGTTATTTCTATTATATTACCACCCAATACTTAATCTGTATGTACAGCCCATTTGACATTTTTAGCTCTAAAAAATATCGCCTTCGTTTTCCGTGTGTTTATTAGTAGGGAATTTTTTTCAGACCATGAGTTAAGTTTTCCCAACACGCTATTAGCCTTTTCTACTATATCATTCGCGTTGGTGCCGGTCAGAAATAAAGTAGTGCCGTCAGCGTAAATTACGTATTCTGTTTCAGAGTGAATCTGTACTAAATCATTAATATATACATTAAATAATAAGGGACCAAGGATACTACCTTGAGGTACACCATGCTTTATTTTATTGTAAGTAGAGCGATGATTATCTATAGAAACGTACTGATATCGGTAGGTTAAATAGCTGGTGATAAGAGATAGTGCTTTGTTCCGGACACCGTATGCAGAAAGTTTAAAAAGAAGAGTTTCGTGATGAATCCTATCGAAGGCTTTGGAGAAATCTATGTATATTCCAAGGGTTATTTGTTTACATTGAATGTTATTTAAGATTATTTCTTTTTGCTTCAAGAGAGCCATTTGAATAGAGGACTTAGGTCTAAATCCAAACTGTCTTGGAGTTATCACGTTGTATTTTTCAAGAAAATTGGAAAGTCGTAAATGTATTGTTTTTTCCAAGCCCTTAGAAAAAATAGGCAATATAGACACTGGTCTATAATTACCAAGATCGTTTTTCGAACCACCTTTATAAAGAACAACTACTTTTGCTATTTTCATGTCCGAAGGGAAAATGCCGGTAGTCAAAGACAAGTTATAAATATAAGTTAAAATTGGGCAGATAATGTCCAAGACGTACATAACAGGTTTCATTTTCAGTCCAAAAGCATCTTCACTGTTTGTATTGTTCATGCCTTTATATATATTAAGCACCTCATTTTCGTCACAACATGTTATAAAAATACTGTTACTTGTATGATTCGTAATGTAATCCAATGCCATATTGTTGTGTTCACTATCAACAAGTCCACTGAAATAGCTATTAAACTTATTTGCGAGTGCGAGTCCACTATAACTAATGCCTTCCATTGTAATCCTGTCAATTGTATTTATAGAGTTAGGGTTCAAGACTCGATTCAACCTATTCCAAACTTTCTTTTGATCGGTCAGACCAGCGAACATGTTAAGGTGATATGCATTCCTCGCTTTTCTTAAAGTTAAGTTCAGTTTGTTTCGGTACCTCTTGAACGTTACCCACGATTCTGGACTGCGACTTTGTAAGAATTTCTGATAGAGGGAATTTTTCCTGGCAATCATTCGAAGAATATGCGAGGTAATCCAGGGTTTACGAGCTCGTTTTGGTTTCTTTACATCTTTGTACGGAAAACTGTTACGATATATACAAGCGAATATCTTCAGAAAACAACTAAACGCTATGTCAGCAGTCAATGCAGCAAAAACTGGTTCCCAGTTGACGTTCATTATTTTGCGTCGAAATGTTTCTAACGTGGTTGGGGTGATCTGCTGTATTTTTACATTTGTTTGTTTACAGGTTGATTTTAATACAGGCACACTATTACATACGATGTAAACAGGCAGGTGTTCACTAATAGCATAATTAATAACCCCGGTTGAGAGCACATTTGTTGCGTTATTTGTAATCAGCAAATCAAGAAGTGTTGCCGTAGTGGGTGTTATGCGTGTAGGTAATGCCACAACGTTTACAAGACAATATGATTCCATTAGTAATGATAGTCGTGACTTTCTGGGTGTATTTTCATGCATATCGACATTGAAATCACCACCTATATATACAGTGTAATTATATTCAGTGGCAAATTGAAAAACATGCTCCATATAGTGAAAAAAGTTCTCAACACAACCATTCGGGGGGCGATACACAACAGTGAAGAGGTTCTTATTGCTACAAACTGAGAGCACCTCATAATCAGGTGTAACCGAAGTAATCTCATCAACCCTTTCACACTGAACACTATCAAGCACAAACAAAGAAACGCCTCCACCTCTTCTGCTTGTTCTGTTTAGGAAGTAAGACTGATAGTTGAGCAGCTCAGGACAATCAACTTTGTCTTTGACCCATGTCTCAGTAAGCATTACCACAGAGAACATGAATTTAAACTGTTCAAGGAATGCACGTAAAATGTCATGTTTATCGCGAACAGACCGAATATTCAAACATAGCACTGAAAAATGGTTAGACTGACCCTGACCTCATTATTAATATCATTCGGAGAGAGGTAAGTATCACCCATCTAGAAGGAACTAATTACAATCAAGAGCAGTGACTCACTGCAACAGCCCCCTCAAATCGTCATCGCATCGAATCACGTGTGCCAGTTCCCCGTTCGCCTTTCGTACAAGCACTTTGTTGTTCCGGTGCCAGGCATACTTGTAGGCATTCGCATCAGCCCATTTCTTTGCAGAATCGAGAAGCGTTCTGTTCAACCGAGTCAGGTTTTCTACGATTGAGACCTCAGAGTCAGACGTTCTGAGTGATTTGCCTTTCAAAAACCATTGATCTCTGAGCTTCTGGGAAGTGAAACGAACTAGCACACCTGGAACTTTGCCTTGTTTCGCGGGAAGCCTGTGTACGGCATCCACATCGCCTTCGCACAGCTCAGGAAGCTCAATTGAGTGGGCCACATCATTCACTTTTTCAAGCAAATTCTCACCATCTGACTCCGAAATGCCATGGAATACCAAATTTTGCCGTCTACTCCTCCACTACAAATCGTTCACAGTGACCTTCCGATGATTCACTTCCTCATTGTTACTACAACTTTCAAGGACAACTCGCTTTCGAAGTTCCTTAATCTCTGCCTCTTGTCTAGCCATTGTTTTTAACACTTCATCATATTTCTCTGACATCATATTGATCGACTTGTCAATATTGTCAACTTTTTCTGGAAGATGTTCAAGTTTCTCAAGTCTCGCAAGGATAGCACTGAGAATGACAGGTATATTGACTTCGTCTCCCTCCTTGCCGCCTCCCGCCCCTCTCAGGCGTGACGAATAGCATGTGCCACATTTCCAGACCTCGAAAAAAGCCTCAGCCTTTCCCTTCGCAGCAGCCTCAGACACCCCAGAACATTTTCCTAGGTGGAACAAGTTGCTACATTCAGAGCATTCTATTACACGGCCTTTGGCTGGAATTGCTTTCGAACATGCCGCACATATTTTATCGCGGCCAGCCATGTCTTATCTAACACGGGCCAACAAGTCAAAAAGGCACAGCACAAAGCAAGACACTTTCGGCAGCGGTGGCAGCAGGGTAAGACCAAGACTTAAAATGTAAAGGCGAAAGCACCAACCTGCAACCAGTTGTACGGAGCAATTAGGCTGCGAACCGCTGTCTGCCACCACCGCAGCCGAAGTGACGAGCAGTGGGCGTGACAGGAGCGGCACAAATCATTCCGGTGATAGCAGCCTGGTGACGCTAGCAGCGGTAGTTGCTTGAGGAAACGAAATGCCGTGCATCCACAGCCGATCAGTTCAAAGAAGGTTACTGCAGGTCCCACAGTCTTGAGAATTCCAGGCGAAGGAGAAATCCGTCGCGCAGTCTGCAACCTGCAACCAGTTGTACGGAGCAATTAGGCTGCGAACCGCTGTCTGCCACCACCGCAGCCGCAAGATAACATGGCTTCTTAAACGATCACCAACGGGCCCGACAACAGCTCTTGTTAAAGAGCTACTTTTGCGTCTCCACCTTTTCAAGACGTAGATACCGCTGTGCTGTAGAAAGGTTTCTCTTTTCAAATGGCAACACTTCTGCGCGGAGCTAGCACTAGTTTTTCCGAGGTGCAACTGCCGGAAGCTCAAAGGTGATGCGTGATGCAGCTATATAATGCGCAACTTAACATATCAGTAACAGGAAATTGAAGTGAGCTAAATAGTGCACGGAACGACTCAATGCGAAATGGCCGGCACAAAAACAGTTAATCGCAGAATCTACAATGATATTACCGTGCATATACATTATCACCCCTTTGCTTCTGTATGCTTTCTGTACTAACAGACACAAGTTGAGAGGTGAAAATAAAAAGACCAGAGAAAGAGATGTAGAGCAAAACACAGTATTTTAACACAATACTAAAGCCTGAGCGTTAAGGAACTCGTGTCGCAGATAATTCGGCGTCGGCGTCGTCAACGTCGTTAACCATGAGCAAAAAATCAATTCCAAAAACCGCAGATATGCAACCTAGGAGGGAAGCGGCCCACCTATGTCCCAAAACCGTGTGGCGTCATCGCAACCTGGCCACACCGAATTGAGAGAAAAGCGCGCATCTTGGCAGTTAAATTACTCATTGGTCACAAGAGGTTGCCCGCGAAGAGCAACCAGGGTCGCACTAATCTACTGACGCGTGTTACGTTTCGCCTACGACGCGCGGTATAGCCGGCGCGGATGCAACGGACGCCGGGGCTTCGTTCAAAGTGGCGGTCATTTTGGCCCGTTCAGTGCTGCTGCAACGCCTCCCGCCAAGCGCGTCCAGGCAGGTTTCAATGCCACGTGTCTTCGTGTGTGCGTGTGTGTGTGTGCACGTTGGTGCCTACGCTTGTCAAAGCGCGGCAGCCGGGGAGAGGACCTCCCCAACTGGGAGGCTAGGAGGTCTGACCGGCGCCGGCCCGGCGGACGCGTCACGTCACGTCTCAACATGTCCGTGCGTCGCCGTCTCGTGCGCCTCATCCCGAGCCGTTCCTTCTTGCCCTCGACTCCGAGGGTATAAAGGCAGCTGCCCCGGACGCCAAAGGGAGACTTCGATTTCTTCCGTTGAGTAACGTGGTCGCCCTGACCGGCTGCTCTTTTGCGATGCTAGAATAAACAAGTTGTTCTGTTGGCAGTCGACTCATCCTTTGCCAGGACCTTCGGATGTTTCCAGATGTGCCCCAGGCCGCCAGACCAACGCTACCTTTGGGGCTTGCGACCCATTTGCAACAACTGGTTGCCAGCGGTGAGATCGCGACAACGGAGGCCAGCAGCGAAGATATGCGGTCGACTGTATGCTGAGCAGCACAACGACCATCCGGGAGCAGTGCAACGAGCCCTGTGTGATGACCGGTTGCCTGCAGCGGAACGACTGCGCTGAATTCTTGGCTGCGAGGTTTGGTGAATGCGGGGCTTTCTTCTTCTGAGTTTTGCCACGCTTTTGTTAGTGTCAGAAACAGAGCTGGTAATTGTGGTTGTCGCTGCTGCCGGGTTAGTTTGCGGCAAGACAATAGTAGGCAGTAGAGAAAGCAGCATTCGGAGCAGCCATATATTTGAAGTCGTTGCGCAAACCGAAATTGCTGGAGCTTGCAAGAGAGTTGGGTCTGGATGTCTCAGACAAACTCAGAAAACCAGAACTGCTAAGGGCTATTCTTGAGTTGGAGGCTGAGGATGACGAGCTGTCGGAATGCCTTGAGACCATTGAGGAGAGGGAGCAAAAGGAGAAAGATGAGCGCGAACGTAAAGAGCAAAAAGAGAAAGATGAGCGCGAACGTAAAGAGCAAAAAGAGAAAGACGAGCGCGAACGTAAAGAGCAAAAAGAGAAAGACGAGCGCGAACGTAAAGAACAAAAAGATAAAGAGAAAGAAGAGCGCTACCGTCAACACGCTTTGGAAATGGAGCGTCTCGAGGTAGAGATGGAACGCGCTCGTAATGGAAGTCAGGCACACGGTGCAGGAGAACGAGTATCGTTCAAAATGACTGACCTGATGCGGCCGTTTAAGGTTGGAGAGGACATTGGTTTGTTCCTGGTTAACTTTGAGCGAACGTGCGAGAAGCAGGGGTTCTCTCGGGAAACCTGGCCACAGCGCTTGCTCACTTTGTTACCCGGCGAGGCGGCCGACGTAGTCGCTCGCTTGAAGAGAGAGGAGGCAGAGGATTTCGAACAAGTGAAATCGAATCTGCTAAAAACGTACAGGCTGTCAGCGGAGGCGTTCCGTCGAAAGTTTCGGGAAAATAAAAAATGGAGAAGTGGAACACCCCGTCCTGTATGCTAGTCGTAAGCTGACCTGTCGTGAGCAGGCGTACAGCGCCACCGAGAAAGAGAGTGCGTGTCTCGTGTGGGCCGTTCAGAAATTGCCATGCTACCTAGCCGGCTCGAGGTTTATCATTGAGACGGATCACTGCCCTCTCCAATGGCTGCAGACCATCTCTCCCAAAAATGGCCGCCTCCTGCGCTGGAGCCTCGCTTTGCAACAATATTCCTTTGGGGTGCGTTACAAAAAGGGGAGTCTCAACGGTAACGCCGATGGCTTAAGTCGAGGCCCCTAACGTAGGAATCTGCCTCAAAGTTGTTTGTTACTGATGTTTTCTTCCTGAGGCAGGATTTATAACATATTGCTTTTGTTTAGTGTTTCAATGTGATGACGTGGTTTCTATTTTCCCATTTGTGGGCGCGTTCTGAGTGCTGCTTGACTTCTGTAAGGAACTAGGCAGTAGTATAAAAGGGGAAAGAGCCTGGCAGAGCTTAGTGAGGGTTGTGTCGTGCTTGCTGACTGAGCGGTTGCGTTTCGGCGTAGTTCTAACGCTTGCTGGGAACGAGAACAAAAATGGCAACTCTCCCGAAGTCACTTTGCAGTGTCCTGTGTGAACCTGAACCTGAGAACGAGGCCTTCTCTGTGCGCTGCGCTCAAGCAACGCCGAGGGACGACCGATTTCGATTACGAGCATCATCGAGCGACATCCCTCCGGACAGCGGATGCAGTCCCCTGACCATCGGGATCTCCTTCTCCCGGCGGGGCGGTCTGTTACGTTTCGCCTACGACGCGCGGTATAGCCGGCGCGGATGCAACGGACACCGGGTCTTCGTTCAAAGTGGCGGTCATTTTGGCCCGTTCAGCGCTGCCGCAACGCCTCCCGCCAAGCGCGTCCAGGCAGGTTTCAATGCCATGTGTCTTCGTGTGTGCGTGTGTGTGTGTGCATGTTGGTGCCCACGCTTGTCAAAGCGCGGCAGCCGGGGTGAGCAGCTCCCCAACTGGGAGGCGAGGAGGTCTGACCGGCGCCGGCCCGGCGGACGCGTCACGTCACGTCTCAACATGTCCGTGCGTCGCCGTCTCGTGCGCCTCATCCCGAGCCGTTCCTTCTTGCCCTCGACTCCGAGGGTATAAAGGCAGCTGCCCCGGACGCCAAAGGGAGACTTCGATTTCTTCCGTTGAGTAACGTGGTCGCCCTGACCGGCTGCTCTTTTGCGATGCTTCCAGCTGTGCCTTAGGCCGCCAGGCCAACGCTACCCTTGGGGCTTGCGACCTATTTGCAATAGGAGCTTTAGCCCACTAAAGCTACGGCGTCATGCCCAACAGGTGGCGCTTAATTGTAACCTGCAATTTTTTAAGCATCGAGGATGTGCTGGGCCAGGGTCAGCAACGATTGCTTGTCCATCAGCTGGTCAGAGGATAGACATGCCTGCGTCGTTGGGAAAAAGGTCGTAAAAAAATGGGGGGACTGAATGGCAACGGCGCTTGACAAAGGAGAATTTAGTAAATTGCTATTGGTTTCGTGCCTATTGGCGCATGCCGGGAAGTGTCCGATACGGTAGACAAAACAAAGCCAAGGGGTAAGGAGAGCATTTAGGTGCAAACGTCGAAGACTGCCTAGTTGTGTGCTGGTTAGAAGTTTGTTCGGAACAGTAGGTGCACGAAGAGTTTCACTAATGTTGTCATAGAGGAGATTTATTCTTTGTTTCTAGTGTAAGAGCAGCGTGTAAGAGTAGTGTGTAGTGTAGCGTTTAACAACTCAAACCGTATAGTTTAATGCTTAGCGCAGCTTGTTGCAAAAGCACATGACAGAAAAAAAACACCATGCTTTGCAGTAAACAGCAATGTGCTTGAGAAAGCTGCCAGCGGTGAGCCGAAAAAATTGGCGCGCTACGGGTATAAGGCTTTTAATCTTTGTTCGGGGCCGTCTGCTGTGCACACCTGATAAGCCAAAAAAAAAAAGATCTCGTGGCCTGGTCACATTCGCTAGCGGCTCCCAATCGAAAGGTCGTGGATTCAAATCCTTGTATATTCATGCATGTTTAAGTCTGTTTCCATAATTTTTTTCTTGTCATCGGTGTTGTCAGAAACCTATTCCGCTCAAATTACCGATAAAATTGCGCTTCGTTTGCGTTTTGACGTAAACCGGCTGTTCCTGCGATTAATTATTGCACCCCTTCCCTTGGTACCAACTATTAGACCCTTTATACTTATTATCGAAAAGCCCGAATGGTTCTTGCAAAATCTTGAAACACTAATAAGACTAAATCTCTAACCCCCCTTCAGTCCTGTTTTCTGAGAGTGCAGGTTTTCATATGTTACCCGCACACGCAGACTTTATGTTATAGCATAAAACACTGCATGATTCGCCAGATGCCGGACCGGGTGAAGCAGAAAATTAGGTGCTCCTGAAACCTGGGTTGTGAACCTTCTATATGTGCTAAAGAGTTTACAGGACTCTGCGAGGATCCGCACAACGGCGAAGCCTGAACTTCACGATTAGGCCTATTAGCTCTGACGTGAACGCGGGCACACGTGCACGAAATTCAGTGTGTGGTGATTGTCTGCAAGAGAACGAGGGAATGACACCAGTTGCTTCCTTTTTTAAGTTACAAGCAGCTAGCCCTAGTCTAGAGCAGTGTGAGGCCCTCCTCCTGACTGACTCTCACCCGAGCACACAGGCTGGTGAGGAGGGCCTAGGCGGCGGCGGAGGCCAACGGGATCCCAGAATATGAAAGCGCGACCACTAAAGCTCCAAATCTATCTCTCCCCCATCCCTATGCCCTAAACCGTCTCTCCCTAAATAAATGTTTTTACTTCTACTACTACACACAAGCTTGCAGCGCCAAGCTGCGCATGTTCCGAAACCGAAACAAGACCGCTTCGAGTCGGCCGACAAGACAAGACAAGCATGCTGGGAAAGAGAAACCCCTGAGCGCCCTTTGGAGGGGCAGTCGTCTCATGTAACCGGAAATAAACGGATGTGGTTTGTACTCGCAAAACGAAGTTCTCTATGTTTAACAAACGCAACATAAAATAAGATGGTGCCGAAACGCGTGATATACCGCGAAACGTAACGAAGACGACTACCTGGATGCGACAGCGAAGAATAAAGAAGGAAAAGTCAACTCCTACCCCTGAAGCCGCCGACCACTGCTACGGAGTGCAATGACATGGAGCGGCACAAAGCGAAGAGAGCATCGCTCCACTCACAGGTTACTCGACTCATTGAGGATATCTGCTTTTGCAAGAAAAGCCGCACTGGCAAAGAAAAAAAACTCAGTTGTTTTTGGCCCTAATTCACGTTCTGCACCCCCGTGTAAACGAAGCTAACGCTGCTGTCGAGACGATAGTGCTCGTGGAATAGGCGGTGCAGTACTATACCCAAACCATCGAGCATGACGAAAAGATCGTTACACACGTTGCGAGGCTAAAAGTTGAGATAACCGAAATTCATCAAAAGAGGCAGCCGAAAAAAAGAGTCCTCACCAAGAAACGACGCAGGCGCGGCAACCATGACCTGCCATGAGAAGATTCAGTAATTAGAGCTCGTAAAATTTGACGCAAAAATATGTCCTGGCAAAACTTTTGTGAACAGCACAAACAAATGGTTCACAAAAACGATAGGCTAACGACCTTGGGCAAATTTGGATACTTCAAATCTGTTATGCCTGGCGAAGCAGCACGAACGACCAAGGACCATCCACCCTCATCGCAGTGCGAAGGCGACACCATATTGCTGCTGAAAGAACGCTTCGGCGGTGAGGACGCCATCGTACAAGGGCACATTCGAAAGCTATTGGACCCTGAACCTGCAGGAAACGCCGAAGACGTACGGTCCCTCCGACGGTTATACGATACCCTCGTCTCTGGCCTCAGAGGGCTGGAGGCCCTGGGCCAGAAACAGGAGACCTACGGCACACTGCTTTATCCCGTCACGCCCTGGCGAATGAAATATTCACCCTGTTCAACCGAGCCGAGCCGTGGCGAGGAAGGAAACCTCGGAAACGTCAACATAGAACACGAAACGAATTGGATCTCCGCTGCGAAACGACGACGCACCAGGACAGCCAACAGGAACAACCACAAAAGATACTCTGTGTTTATTCTCAATGTTAATTTGGTTTGTGAGAATTTAAGTGCAAAGCCGCGAGAACGTAGTTGCTCAACAAGTTACAAGCAAAAAACAACAGGCATCAGTGCTAAAGACGTTAAATGCAACCGGGAATAACAAGAACAGCATTGGAACGATATATAAATCCTCAGCTGCTATACTGCAAAAATCAGCATGAACAGATCATTGTTTCCTTTGAAAGGTGAATAACCACGAAACCGCCACCTGCTGTGCTGTCATTTCATTAAAAGTAAAGAAGAAACTGCTACGTTCTGGAATACCCTGTTCCCGCTGTATGAAACAAAATCACCATTCTAACGAGCACAAAACCAGCATTAAATGCGGTAACTGTGCAAGGCGGCATGCGACAGCAATGTGCGAACCGGAATTTACCCACCTGATATTAAAAGCAAATGAAATCGATACTACAGCAGTCTCAGTGAATAAGCAATGTACAGGAGAAAATACTCGCAATCGAGAAGTACTGCTACATGCGGCGCCGGCGTTGTTGTCTGCCGGTGAAATGAAAGCGGTATACTTACGTGCTCTCTTTGATGCCGGAAGCCAACGTTCATTCATTACGAATCGAGTATAGGAAAAACTCAGGTGTCAAGTTCTTAGAATAGAAACGTTGAAAGTTGCGTGTTCGTTGGAAACCAGTCTGAACGAGACTGGTGTGGCTAGCCGCGCAAAACAAGAAGATTCAGCAGATTGAAGCTCTTGAGACAAACATAATATTTGCACAAAGGATCTTGATTCCAGATCTCGAGGCCAGGGAACTACTTGGACCTTTGGCTGCGGCTGACAGGACCTGCAATAACGTAAGAGCTGACATCGACCTCCTCATCGGGTCCGAGCATTAATGAAATCCCTAACTGGAAGAAGCAAGCAGCACCACAGGAAACTCCCACCAGCCGAGGCTGCCTTTCGGTGGTGCATTCAAGGACCAGCAGGAGTAAAGATAGTTGACACACATTGCATGTATTTCCATATCACTAGCCGAGAGTGAGACCATAAACTGCTTGGAATAATTCTGGACCCTGGAGTCTGTCGGAGTCACGGGTGACTGCAACTGTTTTAGGCAACAGCCATTCCAATCCTTTGAAGACAAAACCAACCGTAGTGGATCTCGATACGAGGTATCCCTTCCCTGGAAGAAAACCATAGGCGCGTGTCCCTACTGACAAACCACCATGGAAGAACTCCTGAATTGCTGGAAGCCTACGACTCTGTCATCAGACCATATTGCATGGAAGACATAGCTTAGCCAGTAGTAGAGAAAGAGCAGAGAAATCTGATCTGCTATGCCGCATCAGCCGGGGTTCCGAGAAATCAGCAATGCGACTGCTAGTGGTTTTTTATGCTTCAACGTGTGTAGAAAAGTTAGTATTCGAACCAAAACCTGGAGAGTCGTGCAATTTCGACAGCCCACCTTGTCGCACTGCTACTGAATTTCAGAAGCCACAGAATAGCGTTGGTGGCAGATATTGAAAATAGCTTCTTTACAAATTGAGGTTAGAGATTACGGCAGAGATTCATTGCGCTTTCTGTAGTACCATACAAAACCAGGTGCGAATGAACTAACAGACGAAGAGAAGGCTTTGCGAATGAACCGATCACCTTTCGGAACAACAGCGTGTCCTTTCTTCGTGACAGCGACTATTCAGCATCACTTGAAGAATATGGAAGAAGAGTATCCGGACACAGTGCCACTGCTGGCGCATTCCTTGTGTGTGCATGACCTCAGAATGGTAACAGAAAACTAAGAGAGAGCCCTGAAGATCTATAAAGAAGCAAGGAACGTATTAAGCGCCGCCTCTATGAAACTACACAAGTGGATGTCAACACCCAGATATTGCACGAACGGTTTGCGACGGACGATTGTCAAGAGGGACACATAGAAAACGACTTCGCCTCCACACCTCGGCGCAGTGTGTCCAGTGCTCTTCCCGAATCTGCCTTCTTTAGGCTATCTGTTTTTTGCTGGTTTTCCCACAGCATTAGGGACTACTCCGAGGGCTTTCTTTTTACCGCCATCATTTTGTTCGTACTTTCGCGGGGGGCTCACCATAAATTTGTGCGTTATTTCTCAGCAGGGAAGCGTTTTGCTCCAGCGAAAACTGATTTTACAATTTCTCACTTCATGACATTAATAGGGGCGATTCTTACCTTCAGCTTAGCGTATGGGACGTGCGAACAGCACGCCCATTGTTATTCGGTGTGCGTTTGCTCAAGAAAAAAAGTGTTTTTGCCACTTCAGTCATGCAACGATTCAACGGAAACCTCCAATTTAGCCACTTAAAGTGCACAAAACGATTTCCTGACAGCATCCGTGGCGTCATAAGCTGGTCTCATGGGACGTCAAACTTCGGAGAAGGGCAATTAGTTTCGGTGTCACTTATATGTTTTTTGCTATTTTCAGATTAGTTCTCTGTTTCGAAAAACAAATCAATGGAAGCCAGCCTGCGAGGTTTTACAAATATAATGCGACAGTCAACTAAAGGAGTCCGAAAATCCTGCATAGCTACCTTTTAGTATTAGGTCCCCTTTTCTTTCTCGTTTCCATTTCTCTATCCTTGACGGTGTCCTTCCAGTTTTCTCACCTTTTCCTTTTCTCTCTTCGAATTCTGCTATTTGGCAGCTTGAATCGGTTCCTAAGAACTTCTCTGGGAAACAGATGAGGCTTCATCAACAGTTCAGGGAGGCAACCAGTAAGGCTGTCACCTTAAAAAGGCACAAAACGATGCTCCTGAAAATGTGATTAGCAACTTTTGAAGATGCTAGCGTGAAAAGCCTCATTTTCTGCTGCTGGTTCCGACGTCCGCAGAAGTGAATGGGATTGAGTGGTCCCAGCTTTCATCCTACAATAACACAATTCTTTGGAAACGTGCTCTATTGCCTGTTAACACCTCCACTTTTCTATTCCTCCACCGTTGGCCACACTAACTACCCTCTGCGGCTGTTCATGTTGTGCCGCCTTTACTCCTGTGTGCTCGTGTTTCGCACATTTTTAAGACGAATGTAATTACCATGTACTTAGTATTCCTTAAAAGAAAACGGCGGTCCCTGGAATACTATTCCAGTAGTCTTTTGACTAAAAGCTCAAGAATATTATGGGGTTCCTAGCAATTGCAGCCTGCTTCTGAAGCTTTTTTTTTTGTCCACTATCGATCTCCTAACAAGCTGACAGAAACAGACGTGCCAATAGGAGTGAAGGCGGCATGAATTGAAACTTTCAAGGAACTTCATAGCAGCTCTAATTTTCCGCCATTGGGAACAGAGATAAGAACTCCAAAACAAGTTCCTTTCAGTTGAAGAGGTGAGGGCCCAGTACAATTAGCCCAGTACTTGTGCATAGACGAACATCGTACTGGCGAAAGTTATCGCTGGCGACACATAAATAAAGGAAAACACAAAAAAGAGTGCCGCGCTATCGCCCCAGCTTCATCAAAGTTTTTTTTTCTTTATGTTTATGGCACGCAGTTCAAAGGAATGACCTGTTCCTACAGAGACTACTCTTCACGACTTTCAATCCGTATGGCGGCTCAAAGAGAGGATGACGACGACGATTTCCCGGAAGCAATCAATTTCCAGATTGTATAGTTGCATAGATATTCGCATTTCTTTATAACAGGGAATTCTTTTGCGTCCATAATGGTGTTCATTCAAAGAGGTACAGACAAACGCGAGGTGTACCGCAAAGAGCTGTTCTTTCTCCTGTGCTTTTTAATATTCGGTTGAGCTCAATTCCTATCCACCGCCATGCACGCCGCACTTACGTCTATGCGGACGACATTGCGTTTTTTGCTGCTGCGCCGGATATACATTCTCTGTATGGTCTGTTGCAGTCATATTTGAATACACTTGAGCACTGGTTGAGCGCATTACACCTGAAGTTAAATGTTGGCAAGAGCGCCACCCTTGTTTTCCCTCTATACACTCCTGTAGTGGTCTCTCTCACTTGCCAGTTAAAAATAATACCGCAGGTTCAATCCCTAAAATACCTAGGGGTCATTTATGACAACAAACTCACCTGGCGACCTCACATTGACCATATCGCGGCGAAAGGGGCTCGTGCCGTGGGCATGTTACGGAGATTATGTCATCACCGGTACGGCATGAGCAGAGATGCGCTATTAATTATCTACATAATGTTTGTCAGGCCAATTTTAGAATTTGGATCAGTGTCCGGTGCCTGCCCACAGGCCTTGCGTAGTTGTCTTCTTCTATGCCGGCGGGTTTGCCTGAACACATGTATTTGGCAGACACTGCTGCAGTGGAATAATTTTTCTTAGACACTGTACGCTAGAACATGTTTCCGGCATAATAAGAGTAAAATAGTCAGCCCATGTTCCCAAACAGTAAAAAGCTAGCCCCGTAAATAAAGCTCTTAAATATTCAAATTAAAATTTAAATTCTTTATTAATCCAAGAAAACACAATAAAAGTGTGTCCACCACTGTTTGGACCCGTAGCCGCAGGCTAGTTATGGGTCCAAAAAAATTGAAATTCTATAATGCAGACACATCGTGACAAAAAACTTGGAAGAACGGACAGAGGGATATATACATAATAGAAATCACAAAAAAAGCATAATAAGGAACAGTGGCTACAATTCAAAATCATGGTGCAAGTTCAATTACAATAATAAATGGGATGCGAACAGCATAGCATAGGGATGTGAACAGCAATAGCATAAGCCCGGGAGAACAGCATCGTAAATAACGCATAACGAAGGCGTGAACAGAAATAGATTTGCTTGTGATGCTGGCAGGCCTGCGCGCGGCCAACCTAGTGACGGAAACTTTGAGCCAGATAATGCAGACAAGTCATCATCGTCACCATCCTAACTACGTGCACTGCAGTGCAAGGGCCTCTCCCATATCTCTCCAATTAATTCTATCCTGTGCCATCTGAGGCCACCCTACCCCCGCAAACTTCTTGTTCTCATCCGTCCACTTGACTTTCTGCCGTCCCCTGCTACGCTTGCACTCTCTTGGAATCCGGTCCGCAGCTCTTAACGGCCATAAGTTATGCCCTAACCAAGCCTATTTAGCGCTCTTGATTTCGACTAGAATGTCATTAAGCCGCATTAAGCCCTGAGCAACTCTACACGCGTCCTATCTCTTAACGTTACACCTATCATATTCCATGCCATAGGTTGCTGGATTGTACTTAAATTAAGCTGAACCCTTTTCTTTACACTCCACGTTTCTGCCACATAGGTAAGTACTAGTAAGATGCAGCTGTTAAATACTTTGCTCTTGAGGGATATTGGTTAACTGCCATTGATGATCAGAGAAAACCCGCTGAATGTGCTTCACCCCTTTGTGTTTCTTCTAGTCATTTCACTCTTGCGATCTCACCCTGCTGTCACTACCTACATTAGGCATTCATTTACCGCATACAGCACCTTGCCACCAATTGTAAACTGCTTTTCTGTAAACTGCTGTTCCTTTCCGACATTTTTGAATAGTACTTTGCTTTTCTGCATATTATTTTTACACCCATCATTCGACTGTGCCTGTATAAGTCATTGATCAAGCTGTGCAATTCATCTCCTTAGTGACTTAGGCTTTACCAACACATCAGAGCATATTGGAAGCAGTATGCGAAGCTTACCGTCTTAAAACATCATTAGAGAAATGAGAGACGCCTTAACGAAAGTCTGCGCATTAATTTGTAGCACGTGACGTTGGAACATGTTTCGTTCTAAAGTCGAATTACTTTCTTGGCTGTAGCTTTAATCGGGCCTTAAGTGTGCAAATAAAGGCCCAAATAAAGCGCTAGTATTGAGCAACGACAAGCTTCACACGGGCAGCAGTCTCTCAGAAGCGACAAGAAACATAGAAAACCCAACAGCCTAACTTCTCCAACAGCTGCCCTAGGCAACATTAAAAAAAGATAGTCTCCTGGGATGGCACTGAAACTTTTAAAAAATGTTCAGTTGGCAAAGTTGTTCAAATGGTCAGAAGAGGGACCCTTGATCATTATGACTAAAGACATTTCGCTGTGGCTTCAGGTCACTCTAAACAGAAGAAAACTATTTACTTAGCAAGCAACAGGGTGGCTATCTATCCTGAAATAGTGCATTTATTGTAATAACAGGGTGAAGTTTGGGTCACTGACCAAGTCAAAAACAAACGAAAATGACGTTTCGGGTCCCG
Source organism: Amblyomma americanum (assembly GCF_052857255.1). Taxonomy (NCBI): domain Eukaryota; kingdom Metazoa; phylum Arthropoda; class Arachnida; order Ixodida; family Ixodidae; genus Amblyomma; species Amblyomma americanum. The sequence continues at coordinate 106,981,586 of NC_135504.1, read as the reverse complement.
TACGGGACCCTGTGAACAAGGGTCCCGTACGGGACCCGAAACGTCATTTTCGTTTGTTTTTGACTTGGTCAGTGACCCAAACTTCACCCTGTTATTATGCTTCATCCTAACCAGACGGTATTCCGTCGAACGTTAGACTAAGTGCATTAATTGTGCAGGTAAAATAAAATACACACACCTGCTAACGAATTCGAAATGCCATGCAACTTCTAAAACTTATAAGTGAGTTTGGTGCTCCAAATTAAACGCAATATGCCGTGTTTGCAGGCACAGAGTGTTATTTTGAAGAGGTTAATGTGCGCAAAGCGGAACGAATCGCGGGTCAGCTACTGATTTTGTGGAAGCATCCATGTGAAATGCGAAGCCATTACTTTTCAACGCTCCTGATACGGATGAAGTACGCTTTAAAAAAACTCATACATGCCGACGCCTGTTTGCCCTGTAGACAAGTTTCAAACAGTTCATGGTGTCAGCTTTCCTCAAGAGTATGTCACATTGTCCGGTTTTAGTTGCGACAATGGAGACTTCAACAGAGCAGTCGAGAACATCAACTCCTCCCCACTTGAAAGCATTGCTATCTGCTTGCTGCCGGTTTACTGATTCTTTGCGCCGCATAAGTTCACTAGTGTACTTTTGAGTATTATAGCCGTTGTAGGACGTGTTCACATGATGAAAGCAAAAATTGTGCGCGCAATTTTTTCAACGAGAATCGTTTGTCTAAGATCCACCACCGCCCCTTCCCCCGTCGAAAAAGAAAGACAAACTGTGGAGTGCAGCCCACGTCACAGTGAAGTTAAGACACTCATTATACGAAACGTACTCTTGTTTTTTGAAATTTCTCAACAGAGGCAATGTCATTTGAGTCAGTACAAAAAAAACTATATAGGGAAGTCTTGATGAAACCTTGAGCTAAATCTGATGACCTCCTCCGCCCCCCCCCCCCCCAAAAAAAAATACCAATTGCAGATGTCCAACACTCGATGCCCTCATCATTTACAAGATAATCATCGCGCACCTTAGCGTGCACCTCTATTCAGTGATGCCACCTGGTTGTCATGCATCCCTGCTCCTGAGTCAACGTCCTCAAAACATTTTACAGGTATTTGACTGTAGGATATTTCTATGGGTCTTTCAGTATTAAGGATCTCTTCAAGCCAGAAGCATGTGAGCCCTGAAAGAAGGATTTATTTTCTTGAATAAGGAGATATTCAATCGAATTTTATTTTTACGGGACGCTTTTTGTCATTTCGTTTCTGCAAATGATGCAAACTGGCATCTCTCTTGAAGCTACCATGGCTTTCACAAATATCCCTGATGTTACCTCTAATTTTTTCATTGCAAATTTTTCTACGATTTGGAAGCCAGATATCTCAGGTGATGCGTATATGGTATTCAGCGTTCTTAAATAAAAATATTACAGGAAAAATATACTCTTTGCAAAATGTGGGAAACATAACTTCTAGCTTAGAGGCGGCACACGTTACTACTTAGCAAGGAGAACTGATAATTTACAGCATTAAAGCATTAAGAGACAGCTGATTTTAATTATACACATACTATGAATAGTTTTAGATTGTTCATGTGAGAGATCTTATAGGCGCCGTACACAAAATTATTATATATTTTTGTGCGAATACTGACCGAATTTTGGGTAAGAATTAATAATTTGCCTTCAGGGACACAATCAGAACTTCTGTTCTGGCTCCTGCCTGGTAGAATATTGCTGAAATAAATAAATTTTGTAAACTATATCAGATAAGTGAATTTGCAGAGTGCGCATTACAGACGTTGCTTCCTTCCATTGACATTCAGAAAAAAAAGTGATTGTTCTTTGACGCCGTTATATCATCTGAATAACCGCGGAATTTTTAATGAATTGTGGAAAATTCCAAGTGATATATTGCGAGGTAAAAAATGTCGATACTCGGTACGTCAAGCTGTGCAAGGCTATCCGTATTTCTCTGCTAACGTTGGATTTAAGCCGAATGTGCTGCATGCACTTTAGCACAGTTTGCAATTCTTTTTCCATACTTTTTCTAGTATGAAGATGTGCCCAAATGATTCGGATGTTGATCGGTTGCATTGTACGAAAGATTGTCCAATTTTGCGATGTTCGGATTGAATTGTGTGCATGCGTATACAGTGCATGACACAAAGGTACTTCATTTCTTTCTCTGAAACGTTTCGATTGTTCTTTTATCTCCGCGTTCTCTGTTGCTTTAAGGTGCCATTTTCTGCTTAATTTCGCGTAAAGCCGGCAAGCTGGACACGTTTCCGTGCACTTACGTAAAGGAAATTGTGCTTACAGCGCTAAGCAAGAAGGAAAGAAAGCACCATCCAGCGCTTAAGAGCGCTGGTCGACTATATAAGATGCCTCGATTATGCTTTAGACGGCCTGTCCTGCGGACTTCAGCACGCCGTCAGTGTGGAAAAAATAGCGCGCGTTTGAAGAAAGAGAGAACAATTCTTGTAGCGCTCATTTTCCCCACGTAAAAAATCTTTTGCTACTCATGATAACCATAGTCACACTCAAAGTAGGAATATAACAGCACGAGGAAAAGAACCTCAAACACGGAGCACGCAAGAAGTGGTCACATCCAGCGCTCTGTTGGGTGTGTCCAGTGGTAGTGTTGGTGCTGTTCTTATCGCGCCGTTACTACACTACCTTTATCATGAAAAACCAAGTCGGCTGAACAGTTACCCTTGTAAATTTCTTTATCCGTCTATTTGAATGCCCAAAATGTTGTCGCAAACAAGAAGACAACAAGGAACATGATAAAGGTCCTCTTAATTCAGGTTTTTAATGCACTGTTTTAGGAAGGGCTAATATTCTGCTGCTTCGCAGTGCAACTTAATGGCGTCTTTTCGGAAGCCGCCCTGTGCTCAAATGTATCAATAAGAAATATGTGCAGAGCTTTCATATTAGTCTCGAACATCCCACCAGTTGCTCGGCGTCGACTGAAAATGGAGAAAATAACAAAAACGTCACAAGGTTCCTGCTCGGCCGGCGCATGAGCAATAAAAGGAAGAACATAATGGGGAATGAGTCCTTGTTTTAATCATCCCCGCTGAATAAAAAATCAAAATTTAGCACTCAGCTTGACAGTCGATTTATAACCGCTGCTATTGTTGTGCATGGAGAAAGCAACATGTGCTTTGTCTGCCTGCACTGTATGGAGCGTTGCTACCGCGCACATCGTTAAAGGCATTTATAATTGCGCATGGGAAGCTGTGCTGAACCTAACGAAACCTATATTTATTTTGCGTTCGGTGCTCATTACTTTCTATAATTAGGATGGACTGAGGGAAACACCACACCTGTTTTCTGATCGTGGTCACGCGATCTTATCGCATGTACAAATTGAAAAGAATTGACACTTATTATTTTTCATCCTGGTTCGTAAAAGCGATGCTCAACTTTGCAAGGGTAAACACGATGGCCTTGCAGCCTTTATTTCGCGACAGTTATGGGAGATTTTTGAATCCACAAATGCAAGCTATAGCTGCCAATCCGGACATACGTGCACCCACACTTTGCATTCATACTTCAGAGCCTCATTACATTCCGCAAAAGAGGTTCAGTCTAACTTGAATAGAGTAAAAGCACCGACGTTTTTGAAGTCAGCCATGCAGATTTGAATACAAACAGCGTATGCTGAATGCCGTGTCATTAATTGGTTTCTGACAACGAACTTGGTCCAAAACTGCACACGATAAGATTGAAGCAGAGACCCGATAAATTGATCTTACACAATTCTAATAGCAAAAAATCTCCCACGGCGGTGAGTTACGGATCTTGCAATGTTTGGCGCGATGTCAGTGGGGCTAAGTTGGAAAGGCGTGCCACCTGTACGATGAAAGGCTCGTTGTCTGCCGTGTTCATTGCGGCTATGTTCCTCTCGTGTCCGGCGGGCCGGTGTCGCCGAGCTGCCAGGCACGAGAACGGGTTGGCGGAGTCCGCTCTCAAGCAATGGGTTGACCACAGACGAACTTCTCTCTTTCTCTCCGAACTTTTCGTCTGCTGGCTGGCAGTGCTGCTGCATTCCTCCATGCCCCATTAGCAACCAAGCCAGACGCCGTTGTCGGCATCCAGAAAAAGTGGTCCAACAACCATCAATGACTTCATCGGGAAAGAAAAAATTAATTCCCATGGTGCGGCGAATCGAAACAAGGACCTTCAGTTCACAAAGCGAACGCACCACCAACAGCGCACAAAGCTACGTTGCTTCCAGGCGAATAAAGGTGAGCATAGTGTATGCGTTGCCTTTCACGCCTATTATGGTAATGAATAGGTGCGTTATTTAACAGGAATAAGAGATATAAATGAAAAAATAATGCTTTTGCTTTCTAGCCACGTAAGTAGTCATAGGTGCCCTCCGGGGTTTTGTAAAACCTTCGTTGCTCTCTGTTCTTTGCACCAGCCGCTTCTCTATCTCTGCCACCTTCTCTTGCTGCTTCGTCACCGCGCTGGATGCTACCTAGGTGTCATCCTCTCGTTCCTGATGATAAACACCATGATAAGCACCAAGCAAAGGAAAGGGTTATCGGGAGATCCATGCCGGAGTGCTATTCAGCTGGTGGGCGGCGGCGGGATGGCGCTGCCAGCAGATTAAAGAAAAACTGCCAACGTGAGGATTAGATGCGCCCACGCGCTCGAACCGCTACACATACATAGCAATGTAAGTCATTGATGTTGCCCAGTTAAGCTCAGAAGATGAAAAAATGGCCTGGCTTAGCTTATGGTTAAGCCTATAGGATGCGAAGCATACGTCGCTTGGCAAGCCGCACTTCTCGTTCTTCTCCCGTTTCGGTGGCTCTTTGTAACTTGCGCTTTGCGGTCTGGCGAGCCGCCCTCTCCCTGGCCGACATCTCGCTGCTCAACTGACTCAACGAGTGCGTCGCCTTTTATACAATTGCGTGACGTCAGTATCTCCTAGCGGTAGGAGCGGGAGTTAGGCCGCCGGCGGAGGCTGCGCGTTCGCAAGCGAGCGCACGAGTTGAGCCCCAGCTTTCACAGCTGTTGTGACGTCATATCACGTGGTGCGCCGATGTCGGTCAAGTGGTAGCTACGCGGCCGCGCGCGGCGCAGCAAGGAAGAGCTCGGTTGTGCGGCTAGTATGCTTCGCATAAAAGAAATTGTGGCTCCAATCCACGCTGCCAAGGTGGTTGGACAGTGAAGCTGTAAAACGACAACCAATGACCCAATGCGACCTCACTCGAAAATTCACACACGTGGCTCTACAAAGAGTGATACCAGAACAAGTGAAAAGTATTTGAGCTGTATGCTGTACCTTTATGCCTGATTTCAAAAGAGGTATATATAGTGTTTGCATTCAATTTTTAGCCTGGCGTTGTTTGCTCACGAAAACTACAAGAAAACGCAACCTTGATTCTACCGGGAAAGACACGTGGGGAAAAGAAACGTGCTTCCCATTGTTTGCAGGCGCCGTTATCATGCGGTTTGCACTTCACGCGAGCGCTTCGAATAAAGTCAACGCCTTTGCAAGCAGCTGCAAACATAATGTTTACCGGTAGGCGTCGGACTGTGTTCCCATTCTTCACGCGCTTTATCATCGAACATGTGGTTTTGATGCTTGCTTTTTTTTCCTTTATCATGACGCTTTTTGCTGACGGCGACGACGACACGAATATTTCCATGGACAGTACAGAGATACAGCTTGGCTGTAAAATGAAGAGGAGACAGTAGCAAATTACTATAAAAACGCTGTCAATGACTAAATGCGTGTTTTTAGAACGAGGGAGACCGATGCAACGTGCTGCGAAGTGTGTGTTTAGCAGCGAGGTCTTCAAGTTTATAGAAAGCGGAATTGCTCATATAGGTGTTATTTGAAGCCTTTTCCTTAACGGGAAAGCCAGAGTTCATGAAAAAACACACGGCCATCGCTGTGGGTGAGTGGTTATGGTGCTCGCCTACTGTCCCGAAAGACGCGGCCTCGATATCACCCGCGAAGGTCGCATTTCGATGGAGAGGAAATGTTAGAGGACCGTGTGCTATGCGATCTCACTGGGTGTTAGAGAAGCACAGGTGGTCAGTTTTGACCTTAGCCCTACACTAATGCGTCCCTTATAGCCTGAGTCGCTTTGCAACGTTAAGCCCCATGAATCAATCATGAAAAACACCCCTGCAAAGCGTTGGCTATGAGCAGTAGAAAAGTTTTTAAAACGGTGTAGTCCGCTCTCTGGGAGATATATCTGCGTAGCTGTTTTAAGAATTTTGAACGCAAGAAATGTTCGGGAAAGCGTTTTCTTTTATAAACTAGAGCGATCCAACACCAACACAATATATTTTTCGGAACTGTTCAGTTTCGCGCCCACTCACGCTGTTCGTTGGGGCCGACGAGTTTGACCGCGCTACCGAACTTAAGGCTTCATTTTGCCGTTTTGTTTATTGAGAAACACTTTCTGCAGCCAATACACTAATTCACAACGATATTTTTGCTATATTTTACTATTTTCCTGTTTCATATATAGTAATAAAGGAAATATGTAAAATATGTACATATTCGAATGAGCGCGTGCATATCATAAAATGCAACTCATCTAAGTTGTTCGAACTCTTTACTATGTGGAAACCAAAAGCAGTTTTCTTTCATCTGAATACTCCTGTGAACCTGTGGTTCAGAAATCACATGATATATATATATATATATATATATATATATATATATATATATATATATATATATATATATATATATATATATACAGCTCGCATCAAGTGAATCTGAAAAAGCGCCATTTATTTTTTTCCAGGTCACAGAAATAATCTTGCCGGTCGATCCAGGCGGATCCTGACTTTCTGGCGAAGTATCACTGCTGATGCTTTGGTCTACAGCCACGGATAACGTACTGAAGTATTCAATCGTCGAACAGCATTTTGATCCTAAGGCATGTGTCTGCAGCACTGCTTAGAGCATTGCGTGCGAACACCGCAACAACTTCTCTCCAAGTCAATCTGAAGCAGGGCGAAACAAAAGCAGAGTTCGAAAAACTCTCAGAGAATCTAAAGAAGTAGCTGCTGCTAGAACAGTGGCGAAAGACATTTTGCAGACAGTTGAACTCGGCGCTACTCAGATATTACGTTGCTCGTGTCGCTGATTTGCGAAGAATATTCTACTGTAGCATGACAACTGCGAACTTGTTGCACACAATGGCTAGGAGAAAATGCGTATGGCAGTACCGGGAAACATGGCGTTTCATTTGTTGTAATTTATTTCAATTTTTGCAGGTCAGCTACGTGAGATTTTCTCGGTCACGAAATTTAAGTGAAAATTTTGCGGCACGTTTTTTTCTTGTTCCTCGTTCGGCCGATGTAGTTTAGCAGTCATGCGACATTTCATTGAGGCGAAACTCTGTTTCAAAGGTTACCGCTTATTTATTTATTTCAAAATAGTGTCAATCTCTTTTTGAGGGATATTTACAGGAGTTGGTAGAAGACTGCAGATTTTTGGTACAGACATTCGCATAAGCGTACAAAATGACAACGAGATATGTTAAACAAAGGTAATTGACCAATGTAAACAATTAAATCGGGGAAAAAGGTAACGCACAATCAACTGGTTTCGGATACATATGACGCCACAGCAATAGAGACTAGCACGTGAAATATAAAAGCAATAACATCATACACAATTTAACATCGCAGATTACATCATACATGGCAAACAATAAAACCATAGGCACAGTAACAATAGCATTACTTTCTTGATGCGGAGATCACAGTTTGATCAGCAATTTCAACAAATTTGTCAACAGTAGGTTGTGCGATGGCCGCAGTAAAGGAAATTTCTGCAGGCAGCACCGTATGTTCGATGTCACAAGCATTCCCCTTTATTACCCTCTCAGCCCTTAATTAAGAAAATTTCGAGGCTTCAATTAGGCCTTCTTATTAGTTTTAGGAACGGACTCTTCGTTAAATAAACTCTCGTACGAGTGTTTTTCTGGTAGTGTTTGTTATGTCATCGCTGTATTAAGGGACCAAACATCCCTATCATCAGGCTGAATTTAGTTTTCGCTTTGATGGTTTTGCTATGTTAAAAGGGTTTTACTCGGTGTTTTCAAAACCAGTTTGTTACAGCGTAGATACTGGGCCATAACGAATGTCATACGAATCTAAACTAGAAGTGTTGGAAAAAATACCAGAGTTGCGCTTTAAAGAACCCTTGGGCGATATCTGGGCGAAAAACCCTTGGGTTGAAAACGAAAGAATGACACATGTCTTTAGGTTAGTTATGCGAGAATTAAAATGTTCGGGAAAGGATGATGGGCAGCGATGGCGACGAGATGTTGACTGCTCTTCTTTCCCGAGGTCCTCTCAAAGCAAAGCCCATCCTTCAAACAGTCCGATGTCAACATATAGTGGCGCCGTCGATCTACAGCCGCGCAACGGTTTTGTCATTATTTCGGATTCCGTACAAGCAAACAAAAAAGACATTTTCATGGCGATTACATTGTGTCTTTGCATGGCCGTAACGAAGCTTAAATGAAAAGCTCGGAAGCTCCCTGGTGGTATTTGCAACCAAAGTTCTAAGCATTTATTTTCTATAAGAGAAAATTTTAATAACTACTTAACCGAGAGCATTACACGCCTCGCAGTTGTTTTTCAGAGGGAGCGTTTTTTGGAACTAGAAATATAACAGTTGCTTCGATCTTTATTTGAAGCAGAAATTTTTGAAGATTGGTGAATTCGTTAACCCCGTACCGGCAAAGGCAAATGCGAAAGCTTCACAAATAAATACAATCGCGTTACTGCTGTATACGCAAAAGGCAAGTGGTAAAAGTTCGCCGAAATAATTAGGCGAAAGGTATATTAGTTGCGAAAAAACAAAAACTCTTTTTGGAACTTGATGCCTAAAATTTGGTATTGCGGTCGCGCTTTTAAAATTCCCGTTGTGGATGGTATTAAGCATCGTTTTATTCAACCACACTTTTAAATCCTTTTTCGAAAATACTTTTATTTTCCATGTGTTCTTGCTTCAGGCAGAGGCCAAAAAGTCTACGCATGTTGTCAGTGCGTCCTTCTCGTGGTTCACTGTCACATAGACGAACCGCTAGTATAATATACTCTTGTGCTCAAAACGTGCGATTGCTGCACGGGTTGGCGAAAAATGAGCTGTTGCAGTATTTCCAGTGCTTTCAGAAAGTAGAAAGCGACCGCCGGGTTCTGCGAACCCGAAAAGGTTGACTTCACTGCAAGCAATATGGATGGGTGTCCTACAGTTACAAACAGCTTGAGTGCGCACAAAACTGAACATTTCTGAGAATAATTTTAAGACGCAGCGTTGGATCAGTAATTGTGGCGCTCAGCTGCTGACCCGAAAGACGGTGGTTCGATCCCGGCCGTGGTGGTCAATTTTCAATGGAGGCAACATTCTAGAGGCCCGTGTGCTGTGCTCTCTCAGCGAACGTTAAAGAACCGCAGGTGGCCGAAAATTCCGGAGCCCTTCCCTACGGCGTCCCTCTTGTCTATGTCGCTTTGGGACGTTAAACCCCAATAAACGAAACCAAAATGTGTTCCTGTTGAATCGCTCTAGTTTACAAAAACACACCTTTTTGAACATTTATTTTCTTTAAAATTCAATAAAAACCACGCAGATACATCTAGCCTCAAGCCGATGAGAGTCGACGGCACCGTTTCAAAAGCTTTTGTACCCCTAATACGAGCCCGCGGTCTGCATGGAATGTTATTCATTATAGGTTCATGGGGCTTAACGTCCCAAAGCGACTCAGGGTATGAGGGACGTCGTAGTGGAGGGGTCCGGTAAATTTCGACCACCTGGGATTCTAAACGTGCACTGACATCGCACAGCATACTCTAGCACTTCGCCTCCATCGCAATGCGACCACCACGGCCGGGATCGAACCCGAGTCTTTCGGGACAGCAGCCGAGCACCTTACCTACTAAGCCATCGCAGCAGCGGGATGTTTTTCATGAGTCCTCGCTGTCCTTTTAAGTGCAAAATTTTAAATAGAACGTATTTGAACAGAACAGTTTATCTTGTAATGCCCTTTAAGATCTTCCTGCTAAACCCACCTTTCGCAGAGGTGGCATCGGTACCCCTTGTTCCAACCCCCCGCGTTTAATTAACGTTGGCTTTTTTTAGAACACTCGTACTATGTCTTCACTTTTCCCTTCCTTCAAGCTCAACTGAACAACATGAATCAAATATATTGCTATGCATGTGTGGCGGTTTGTGCGTGTGGATGCATTTAAGCCTACGGTAAGCGTCATTTTTCGTGACTAAAGAGAGCGTCATCCCGGCGCCGTTCGCCTGCTGATTTGTTCTGCCGAATGGCGCTACTGACACCCGTGTTCTTTGCTTCGAGCTTAAGTTTCTTATCACGCCGTTAATGGATTCATGTGTGCAATTTTAGTAAAGAGTGCTTACGAAACGGCTTTGAAAAATTCTTGTTTGCGCTGCACTCTGGGTCGTGCTCTCTGATGCATACATGTCATGACCAGCCACTTAACCAGAACGCATACTCCAACGTTATGCGAAATTTTGGATCACAATTCAAAACGCATATAACGAGGGTGTGTCGCTAATTCTATGCAGTCGACTCAATGAAAATAGTTTCTAAACACCAACGCAGACTTTTTCGATATTGCTTCTGGCTCATGTTTTGTACAGTATTGTACATGGGTAGTCCAAGCTCACTGCCCATTTAGCAGCGTCGTCTAGTGCATACAACTTTTGAGCACGAGAGCGCAGGATGAAATTGAACCTTCATTCATCGGCGGTGTTTGAGCTCACAATAAAGAGACAGGCTAAAATTCCCACAACCGTGATCGGTTTCTTACGGAAGCGGAATGCAACACGCACCCATGATCTCTCCGATTTCACAACACGTTAAAGAGCCCCAAATGATTGAAGTCAAAGCGGAGCCTTCCTTTACTACGTCACTTCCTCTCTTTCAGCTTTCACTCAATCATGTATTCCTTCTTTCATGGCTAGTTAATGTGTCCAACGAGATGTGTCACAATTGCTGCGCATTTCCTCTTCGCCAGTTCTCTTACTTTTCTCTCTTCACACCTCTCCTCTTGCCATATCTCCGCTGTTCTCAACCAAACACAGGCGTGCCTACTGGTTTCCTGATCAAAGCAGCTAATGCCATTAAATTCATGAATAAAGTCATTCGGCAGATTACAGTCTACGGAACGCCATCACCCGTTCTTCGCGATACCTTGCCGGTTGGAAAAGCTTTTGAACGCATTTTAATTTGTTTCATTTTTTCAATTAGTTAATTGATCAATACAGACTTCAAACTTTCTTAATTGCCATCGTCATCCAATGCCTTTTTCATTCTGAGCTTTTTTACACCTTTTCTAATTTCTTTAAATTAATTTTTAATTTCTTTTGTAAGGCTAAAGAAGAAGATGCGTCTGATGATTTGAAAAGACGCATCTTCTTCTTTAGCCTTACAATCGACACAGGTGACCGCGCACCGCTGCGACAACGTCCCTATCGTGTGTCTGTCGCCGAGCGCCAAGTTATTGAAGACCAAGTCGACAAGATGCTCCAGAGCGGCGTCATTCAGCCCTCAAGCAGCCCATGGGCGTCGCCTGTGGTGCTCGTCAAAAAGAAGGATGGCTCCATACGCTTCTGTGTAGATTACCGCCGCCTTAATAAGATTACGCGCAAAGATGTCTATCCCCTCCCGCGCATAGACGACGCTCTGGACTCTTTGCAAGGGGCCGAACTCTTTTAATCTCTTGATTTGCGTTCCGGGTACTGGCAAGTTCCTATAAAAGAAGCCGATCGCCCCAAAACCGCCTTTGTGACACCGGATGGCTTGTATGAATTTACGGTGATGCCCTTCGGGCTTTGTAACGCCCCCGCGACTTTTGAGAAGATGAGGGACACCATTTTGCGCGGACTTAAGTGGAAGACATGCCTTTGCTACCTCGACGACATTGTGGTCTTTTCCCCGGACTTTGACACCCACCTCTCCCGTTTGAAGCACGTCTTGACCTGCCTCTCTGACGCCGGCCTGCAGCTGAACTTAAAAAAATGCCGTTTTGCCGCTCGTCAATTAACCATCTTAGGTCATGTTGTCTCTAAGCAGGGCGTCAGTCCCGACCCAGCGAAACTTCGTGCTGTGGTTGACTTTCCCAAACCTACCTCCATCAAAGACCTGCGCAGCTTCCTGGGTTTGTGCTCATATTTCCGCCGGTTTATTCGCAACTTTGCGTCCATTGCTGCGCCTTTGACTCAACTGCTGTCTGGAAGTGCGGATTTATCACTGTGGTCTCCAGCGTGCGACGACGCATACACCACCTTGCGCCGTCTGCTCACGGCGCCGCCCATTCTGCGCCATTTCGACTCGGCCGCTCCTACCGAAGTTCACACGGACGCCAGCGGTGTTGGCCTCGGCGCTGTCCTCGCCCAACGAAAACCTGGCTTTGACGAATACGTCGTTGCTTATGCTAGCCGCACACTCACACCAGCAGAACGCAACTACTCCGTAACTGAAAAAGAGTGTTTGGCGATTGTATGGGCCCTCGCGAAGTTTCGACCGTACATTTATGGGCGCCCTTTTGACGTTGTGACCGACCACCATGCGCTCTGTTGGCTTTGCAACCTGAAAGACCCCTCCGGCCGCCTCGCTAGGTGGGCCCTTCGCTTGCAAGAATATGATACCCGCGTCGTGTATCGCACCGGCCGCAAGCATCAAGACGCCGATGCACTGTCACGCTGCCCCCTTCCAGCCGAGATCGCCAGCCTTTCCACCTCCGACGCTTCTCTGCCCTTGCTTCGCCTCAGCGACATGCCTTCAGCGCAACGCATGGATCCCTGGATCGCTTCCCTTCTCGACTTTCTCGCCAACCCGACGTCTGCTTCACCGTCACGTGCGCTCCGCCGCCAAGCTGCCCATTTTGCGATCCGTGACACCCTACTTTATCGCCGTAACTACAACTCCGAAGGTCGCAAGTGGCTGCTCGTTATTCCACGTCACTTACGCTCGGAGATATGCGCATACTTCCATGCTGCCCCCCACAGCGGTCACGCGGGCGTTTTCAAGACCTACACCCGCATACGGCTGCGCTACTACTGGCGCGGAATGTACACCTTTATCATGAAGTACGTGCGCGCATGCATTCCCTGCCAACGTCGCAAGACACCTCCCCATCGTTCTGCTGCTGAGCTGCAGCCGTTACCATGCCCTCCACGCCCTTTCGACCGCGTTGGCATTGATTTATACGGTCCGCTTCCTTACACTGCAGACGGCAACCGTTGGGCTATAGTAGCGGTGGATCACCTTACACGATATGCCGAAACTGCTGCCCTTCCGGCTGCCACAGCGACGGACGTCGCCTCCTTCATTTTGCACCGATTCATCCTTCGCCACGGTGCACCTCGTGAACTGCTCAGTGACCGAGGCCGCGTGTTCTTATCTGAGGTGGTGAAGGCGCTTCTCAAAGAGTGCAACACGATTCACCGAACTACCACCGCCTATCATCCGCAGACCAATGGCCTCACTGAGCGATTTAACCGCACACTCGGAGACATGCTCTCCAAGTACGTCGCTTCTGACCACACGAATTGGGATCTCGTCCTTCCGTACGTTATTTATGCGTACAATACCGCTACGCAGTCTACCACCGAATTCTCTCCTTTCTTCCTACTTTACGGCCGCCAACCCTCTGCTACTATCGATACTATCCTCCCTTACCGCCCTGATGAATCCGAATATCGGCCTGTTTGCGACGCCGCGCAACACGCCGAAGCCTGCCGCCAAATTGCCCGGTCACTCACCACTGACACCCAGCATCGCCAGCGCTCCCGCCTCGACCAAGACCAAACCCCACCGAACTACACTTCTGGTGCACTTGTGTGGCTCTGGATCCCTTCAGGAACTCCCGGTCTCTCCTCAAAATTTCTTGCGAAGTACCATGGTCCCTACCGTGTGCTGGAGCGCACCTCTCCGGTTAATTATATCGTGGAACCCCTCACGCCGTCTCCTGATCTCCGCCGCCGAGGACGGGAGACCGTTCATGTCCAGCGCCTCAAGCCCTACTACGACCCCGCCGTCTTGCCATCATCCTAAGTCGCCAGGATGGCTCCTCTTGTCCCCGGGGTGATTGTAAGGCTAAAGAAGGAGATGCGTCTGATGATTTGAAAAGACGAAGACGAGGTGACAGTGTTCTCGAGAGTTTTTGCCAGCGCTACGCTTGCGTGTCTTTTGCCGATCTGATCCCAGACTGCTACCGTTGCCGTTCCCGTCGCCCCAGTACCTCGTAACAAACCCCCCGTTACACTTTAAATAATTAATTATAACGATTTCAATATTTAATCACCTCCTATCACACAGTGTTGAATCGTGAATCATTATAAGCACAAATTACCATGATACGATTTTTTGCGCATCCCCCAGTTATTTTGGACACGCGGTGCCGCATACTACTACGCCGACGGCTTTTCGACCGAATGACCTGTATAAGTTGTCGCGTGATGGCTCACGATTTGATAAGAAACCTCACGGCTACCTTAAGCCCGGTAAAGAGAATCCGCGTGTTCTCTTTACCAGCAGCAAACAACGGCCTGCTCACTCATGGATATTTATGCGCCTTGAGGCATACGCAACCATCCCGAGGGACTCGAAGGACAGACGGATAATTGTGTTATGAGGTCACAGCGGTCCTAATGCGATTCCATGAAAGGGCAACCGAATAACAGATAGTGGGAAAAGGTTCGCTAGGACGATTACGACCTTGACAAGGTAAGACTTATATTACACGCTGCGATCATGATAGAAATCAGAACACAACTTAGGCTTGAGGCGCAATGTGACTTGTGACACAATGAGTAAGTATTGGACCAAATGCTCTTCGACAGATGCAATATCTCTGACATCTGCAGGGCGCGCGTTGCCAGGGCCGCACGTTTCTTAGAGATCATCTGACCCAAATCTCATTACTCCTATTCAGAGGATTAAGTGGTAGCGGGCGCTTAAGGCGCGTTCTCTAGTTGATGGTAATGAAAAAGTGGTATGGTTTATAGAACGGGACACAGAGAGGGAACATGTTGCTTATTAGACACGTCGCAACTGCTCTAAAAAACATAGAGGACGCTTAAGCTTCGCCTTTAAGAGTGGAACACGACAGCGTGTTGCAGCGCTGTCAGGGTGTTCAAGGAATGCCATCGCTGGTTCGGCGCGACACCTTGCCCGCTGGACAAATCGCTCACAGTCTCTAGGAGGCCTCTCAACACAGCCCATCCGCCGCTCCGAGAGATAACGAACGGGCTGCAGTGACGCTGATAGCCGGAGCGAGACAGGGCCTCGTCGTGCGGCATCCCGGACTATGGACACCGACCATGTAGCGGGGTGTTCTATCAAACTCTGTTTTTGAGCATTACAAATGTTTTTCTCCCCAAACGCCATCTTAATTGGCCGTTTACCGTCTCCATTGAGATTGTGATTTTAGAGGAAAAAAAAAGCGCAGTAACGGTCTCACATATTAGTGAACAGCTTAACCACGCCGGGAGCGAAGGGAGGAAGTTTGTCGGGAAAGAGAGGCCGTAATGGAGGTTTGCGTCTCCGTTGGCGTTGCATTCGTTGACCGCAAGAGCACACAGACGCGTACATCACAGGCGCTCGGCGGGTACGAGTTCCATGACTTCGCAATGGCTGAGGTTTGCGTCTCCGTTGGCGTTGCATTCGTTGACCGCAAGAGCACACAGACGCGTACATCACAGGCGCTCGGCGGGTACGAGTTCCATGACTTCGCAATGGCTGAGGTTTGCGTCTCCGTTGGCGTTGCATTCGTTGACCGCAAGAGCACACAGACGCGTACATCACAGGCGCTCGGCGGGTACGAGTTCCATGACTTCGCAATGGCTGAGGTTTGCGTCTCCGTTGGCGTTGCATTCGTTGACCGCAAGAGCACACAGACGCGTACATCACAGGCGCTCGGCGGGTACGAGTTCCATGACTTCGCAATGGCTGAGGTTTGCGTCTCCGTTGGCGTTGCATTCGTTGACCGCAAGAGCACACAGACGCGTACATCACAGGCGCTCGGCGGGTACGAGTTCCATGACATCGCAATGGCTGACACCCGCACAAAACATGACGCACGTCAGTTCTTGCTCAAAAAAAAAACAACCAAAAATATCCGGAGTTATCCTATTTGTCAAGAGTAGGCATTTTTCCTAATTGGTGTATGTTCACCTTAAAACAACAGCGCAAAGGACGGGGCAAAAAGTAACAGCAGTTGACAGTCAGCCCTCGTCGTGCTGTTGATTTTTTTGCCCCGTCTTTCGCGCAGTTTTATAAGATATATTTCTTTTTAAATGGTGATAGTGATGCCGTGCAGATGAAATTACCATGCGAGGCGATGTGAAATGCTTCCATCACCTACCTTGTATGTTGTTCCGGCTGACGAAGCAAGGCTTGGGTTTCGTTAAGCGATAGGGCAGCAATTGCTTCATTCGCGGCCCTGCTCCGCCACTACAGATGGACTACAATTTTTATGCTCTCTAAAGTGGATGTTCAGGCAAGGCCCCATTGCCACATGTATACATGTCCGCACAAGAAAGGAATCTTGTACGCGATTGTACATTCACATGGTACGATCTTTGCTCTGCTTAACCTTGCAAGGCTAACCAGGTTACTTTTTACTTTGCTTTACTTTTTGCCATATGGTTGCTTCACCCTAAAAATGCCGAAATACATGAATTGCAGTTTTTAGATATAAGGCTGCTTGTTAATACCGCACATACCTGCTGGCATTACTCTCCCAGGTCAGAAAACCGATCCTAAGCTGTAGTTTAGAGCATTCAGAACTCGTGAAGAATGGCATTGCTATTTCTTTTCTGCTGACTAGAGTTGCTAATTTTTAGTTACATACTTTCCGTGCCACCTTTGATGAAGTAGTGCCCAGATTGTCCAAAGCAGGCTACCCAACTGATGTCATATTCAAGTCATATGTCAATTTAATGATATAGGAAAAAGCCCAATCAGCTCCCACTAATTAAAACTCGAAAAACTAAAAATTAAGCTGATATTTTGTATATGGACCGATTACCTCATGTGTTAAAGCACGTGGCAAAGAAATATAATGTCACAGTGGCCCTATCCTTTCCTCTAGAATATGAAATATAATGCCCTCTTTTACCAAGAAAGTCGAAACAAGATGATTGCGATTGCCGGTCTTGCAATAATAAGCACAGAGTGAAGTTCGTACGATGTGATCTGCTGCCGTGTACAACACTCCCTTCCTCTACGGGCTTGTATACATAGGCAGACAGGGCGTTGTCTGAACATCCGGCTTAGAGAGCATAAAAATATTATTCATCAAGAGCACATGTCGGGAGCCAGCAGCTACCAAAACTAAGGAGCACAGGGAATCTTTATAATTTGTAGTTTTTCAACGGAGAGATTAATACAAGCAGGAGAAAAAAATGACTGTGGTTTAGCTCTGGTTAAACCTGGAGTGACGCGATAGCTACAGCTGGCCGAGTGGAACTTGGTCACGTGACCAACCACGTGATCAGCCACGGCGCCGCGCCGCCTGCAGCTGCTCCGAACCACGTGACCGACCACCTGACAGCGTGGCGGCGCAGCCGCAAGGAGGCCTGCAGCCACAGGTTGGCGGCGCCGCCACGCTGAATAATAATAATAATTGGTTTTTAGGAAAAGGAAATGGCGCAGTATCCGGAATAATTTCGACCACCTGGGGATCTTTAACGTGCACTGACATCGCACAGCACACGTGTGCCTTAGCGTTTTGCCTCCATAAAAACGCAGCCGCCGCGGTCAAACCCGACCGCGGCGGCTACGTTTTTACGGCTGAAGGCTCGAAACGCTACCGTAATGTAGCTATCGCTACAAGACAACCACATGCCGCCGGTGGTCTTCTGATCCCACGACCTCCAAGTCTCGCGTCTGGTGCTCCATTAACTGAGATAATGCGACGGTCGTCCAATCTTCTGCATTCGTGGGTATTTTTGCATAGTTTTACCGAAGAGAGTGTTCCCCAGCACCACCCTAGTCCATAGCACGATTGTATTAAGCGAAATTCGGAGGTCGTGCGATCAGGAGACCACCGGCGGCATGTGGTTGTTTTGTAGCACCACCCTGCTCCATAGCGGCGATTGTATTACGTCCTAACGCAAGTGCCACATAGGAACGTGGTCGAACGGTGAGGGCGGAAGCTGTGTGAAGATCCTCTTATGCTACCTAGAGCATCAAGACTGACAGATTCGAGGCCCTCGCTCGAGGAGATCGTTGGTTCGGATCGCACCGGCGGAATGTGGTTGTTTTATTTTATTGCTTTTCATAATATCCCATTGAAAAAAACTGGAAACAAAAAATCATCCCCTATGTTTCTTGGTTTCAGAGACTGCTGGCTCCCGTCATGGCTGTCATAATGAGCACATCTTTCCATTCCATTGTCTGCTGAATAGTTTAACGAGGACCTCGAATCTGGCAGTTTTGGTACCTTAGGTAGGATAAGAAGGTTCACGCACAGCTCCCGCCCTCACCGTTCAACCATATTCCTACGTGGCAGTAACCTGCTGTTACTTACATATTACTTACAAGCAGCTTTATGCCTAAAGACTGCAATTCATCCATTTTCGGCATTTCTGGGCTGAAACAGCCATATGACAAAAAGTAAAGCAAAGTAAAAATTAAACTGCGTAACCTTGCAAGGTTAAGCAGTGCGAAGCTCGTACCATGTGAATCTACAGTCGCGTACAAGATTCATTTCCTGTGCGGAGTTGTATACATATGGCAAACGGGGCATTGATCTATACGCATCTACATTTCTCAACAAAAAGGTGATGATTTCAAACTTGACCATAAAAAAAGGAATGAATTCATATTAAATAACTTAATGCAGGAAGTTCCATACACGTGGAGACCTTACAGGACCTACTACGCCCGCCGCTATGGACGAGGATGGCGCTGGTGAACACTGCCAAGGTTCTGTAACACTGCACATAAATACCCACTAAAGAAGAAGATTAGAAAGCCGTCGCCGTATATCAGCTGCTAGAGCACCGCGGGGGAAGTTGGTAGGTTGTGGGTTCGGATCCTACCGCCGGAGTGTAGCTGTTTTTATTCTGCTTTTATTATCTCCCAATGAGAAAAAACTACAAGTTGAAAACCGCCTCTGTGGACCTTGGTTTCGTTGACTATTGGATACCGTCACGTATGTCATAACGAGCACCTCATTCTATTCCCTTATCTACTCATCAGGAGTGGCAGAGCAGGGGAGAAATTGCCTGCCTATATTTGAGGAAACCAAAGTCATGTTTCGTCACCCGCAGCAACATACCAGAGACGTAACGGAAGCATTTTACCTGCACATCGCCTCGTATGGTAATTGCATCAGCAAGCCATGAATCTCGCCATAAAAAAGAGGATATCTCTGGAGATCTTGATGTTGTTTCATTTTTTAACTCTAACTGATAACATTCTGTCATATCGTTGTTGTTTCGTATCTAAGCAGCCGCGGTGTTTCCAATACACCAGTTGTGAGGCGGCGTGTGTCCTTGTCCTGTGTCCTCTTTTTCTCTGTGTTCGCGAAGTTTGCGCCTACGAATTTTGCAATGAATGCGAAAAAGGATTTATTGCTACCTACTACTTCAAAATTAGCTTTCTGAATATTGGTTTAAAGGTGCTCTGAAAGGGGCTGCAGTGAAGCGTATGTTGGCTTGGGTTATAAAAGCACTTCGGTTCAAAATATTGCCCAGCAAGAATTTTTTTCAATGCACTGTGTAAAAGCTTACTTATCTGTAGTCAAAATTTGAATTTCAGCATGTCCGTGCCTTTCCCTCTCCGTTCGTAACTTTAAGCACCCGGGGAGTTTGGTGCTCCGCCAGCCCCACCTCCAGAGGCGAAGTTTTCTGACCCGCTGGAGCAACATGGCTTACTGGCCGCGGCCATAGTAGCTGCCTGATGCCTGAAAGAATGTAACCAATAGCCATCTCCCATCTTTTATACTCAGGTGCGAGTTACGGAAGAAGGTGCGAGCATGAAAAAGTTGCCGGAAAGGGCTCGCCAACTTTCGCAAGTGACTGTGGGTTCTCTGCTCCGTGTAGGAGTCTATTATCTGGCTAAAGTGTTCATTACAACACAATGGAGTAATTAGCGAGTAATGTGCTCTCCTCAGAAGGTGTTTCAGAGCCCCTTTAAAGGGGGATATTTAATAGCATTTACTGTAAGTGTTCCATCTGTATGGAACCTCCTGCATTAAGGTATCTAATATGAGTTCATTGCTTTTCTCTGCTCAAGTTCGGAATCATCACCTTTTTGTTAAGAAGTGTAGATTCATATAGATCAATTCCCAGTCCCTAGGCGTTGGTGTTTAAAGTGACAACTTCCCTGGCTGTCCTGACCGTCAGGGGTAAAGTCCGCCAGAAAGAAAAAAAAATTTTCCCTGCCCAATAGCAGTATATCCGCCGATAGATTATTCGATTATATTCATAATGCTTGAAACCTTGAACATTCCAATGTATTGCAGTGTTCCCTGTGCGCAGATCATTATGATCAGGGCGGAGAAAGGCGAGAAATTTATACATGTCTCAACGCGGCTCCCTTCAGTAGAAATGTACCAAAGCCGTTGCCATCTCATCACAGCCGGTCTAGTTTCAGATTTGAAACATTTATAAAAAATACAATAGAAGTAGTCGTTTTAAGTTCGACATACTAGAACAATTACTTGCCCATTTATTATCCTTAAAGACTTAGTAAAATAGCGAATACTATATCTTAGTGGATAAAAATATTTTTTTTCAATTCCGCTTCTTCGAAAAATGAAGTCAGTGCGATTTATTGCGGTACATTAAAAATACCCAGGAGAAGAATATTATTTCTGGGCTTTCGCTAAGAGGTGGGTACCTTTAGCTGCTTCTGCGTTCTTCTTGTCACCATCGCTACGGATTACAAGTGATTCAATCTGTTTAATTGCCGATTTTTGCCCACTGACATTTTTGATCTCTCAGTGTTTAATTTTTCTTGGAAATGGAGGTTCTTGATTTCGAAACCTTTATTTCGTCACAAAATGTAAATGCGAAGGATCCGACCTAGGTGGTCATCAGTCCACGGCCGACAGCCACCTGCGTAGGCCATTCAATGGCCCGAGTTTGAACGGCCAGGTCTGAGCTGATCAACACGGCCTACGATTGTTCGAGACTAGGACCCTGTATTAGAGATTCCGGTGGCTGCTACTCTTTAAAGTTCAACAATATGCGATCTTGAGTAGATATGTCGCCACATATTGTACATTCCGCGTCGCGATCACCAGTATAGAATTTTGATAGCAAATAAGCAGCCATTAACGATCGCGTCTGAAGACGCCCCCAGGTGGCCTCCTGCCCCTTATCCAAGGTTTTGTCTGGAGGAAGGAAGATCCTCCGTTCTCGCATAAATTATTAGCAACGTCGTGATACGATGCTAGGTCGCCCTTCAAGAATCTCTCATTATCTACCGCGTCCCTTGCTCGGCTGACGAATACTGAGAGCTTTGATGTGCGCCGTGTCGTTACCAACAGTTTCTCCAGTGAGCCGGGGCCCGTTTCAACTCTATCAGTACTTTAAACAATTTCGATTTGCGCAGGAGCGCTCCTAACTTCTCGAAGCTGCATAAAGGGTCGAACATACCCAGCATCCTTGATAGCTGGTGAGATGACCGGTAGCTAAGGTCGTTTATATTCGCCACAAGGGCACCAGTCACAAAAAAGGGTTGAAGACATCGCCTCCCCGGCTTATGCCATTTAACATTGTTTACTTAGAAGAAGCTTACAATGTCTATGTGTGTACTGCCCTACACGCGCAGACACGTGCATGCCTGAAAGCGTACGGAAGATAAGGCGGCAAACGTTTTGGTTCTGGAGTGCAAACAGACTGCACACTGAGAAATACATCGTGTTGCGCTCGTAACACTCCATTCTATGTTGATATTTGTGCAGAAAGCTCTGCTACGTCTAATTTAATCAGGAACAATCCACTCAGCAAGCGCTCGAACAAGCGGTCGCTTACTGCGTTACTGCTGACCTTTGTTTTGTATAGAGAACGTGATGGCCGTTCGAGAGTTTCAGTTTGGTTTAGTTTGGTTTATGGAAGTTAACGTCCCAAAGCGACTCAGGCTATGAGAGACGCTCGATAGTGTCATTATGTTTAGTGAGCCTGGCATTTTCCCACGCAATAATTTTTCTTTTTCTACGTTCAGTTTACGCCTGGCTTATGCTTGAAAAAGTCGCTTTGCAACCGCACGTCGAGATTTGTAAAGGTTGCAATCGTGCTTAAGAGTTAATATAGATCAAGTCCAAGGTCTAGCGTTGGGCAGTGGTCTGTGTGGTTGGGATAGCAAATTTAATTTAGGTGAAGAAAGAATATCAACGAAGTTACGATAACACGACTTTACTTTCTCTACTCGGTTCATTTGTCTGGTGTGCCTGCGGGCGAGTTGAAGCTTTTCTTTTTAAGCCGAAATATATTCAGCGACCGGGTCACTGGACGTAAACCGCACGTACAAGAAGAGGGACGTGCCCCTAGGCGGCGGGTAATATTCCCCCAGTTCTGCCTAGCGTGCGATGAGACAGGTAGGAACCTCCTGCGGGTGGGTTCCCGGTGCCCACCAAAATGGTTCCGTCAAGCTCAATCAGACGGTCACATGCCTCACAGTGCTCTTCCATCACGCTTCGATCCCTGCTTAATCATCTGACATCCCTTTGTGCTCCTTCATTCTCTCCGAAAAATTCTTGGCTTCCCCAATGTAGGTCGCCAAGCACTCCGGGCGTGATATCCAAATTCCCCAGTTCGGGGAGCTCGGCGTCGTACGTTTGCGAAACCCTGGCACAGGACATGGCAGATTAGAGAGATACGGCAGGGACGATATAGTAGGCTTGTGGCGATGATAAGGATAATGATACACATTAAGTTTTTTGTTGTGCCTAATATCCACCATCTAGGTCTCAGAAGAACCAGCGCAAAATGAGAGCGGACAATAATGAAGGATGCGGACAGAAGCGCGGAACTTTCAGCTCTATTTCGGAAGAAACTAGTGCAACGTTGTTATACCGTTCCCTGTCAGGTATAATGAAGCCCAAGCAGACCAAGACCATTTAGATATGCACCTTCCAGGTGCACCTGAACAGTTCTTTAATATTGACACTTCTCTTCTCCACTCTTTAACCCTACGTTAAGAAGAACTTTTTATTGGGCTAGATGGTGCATGTTGTAACAAAAGAACTGTAGCGCAAAGAGAAGAACACGAGAAAAGACCACACAGGAAAAGCGTTAAAGCGCTAGTCCAGTGTGTTCCTTTCCTGCGTTCATCTTGGTCGCGCTACATTTCTTTTGTTAATCCTACGTCTACCCTACATAGGGCAAATCCCTTCGGCCTCGGCGTCACCATCTCGCGTCCAGTTTTCCTCAATTGCAACATTGTTTTAGAAGCGAGAATGAATGTTGTAATAGACTTTTTCTTTCGTCTTTTGTTTTGTTTGAAGTATTTGTCAAGCGGCCTGACAGGAAGTGAACCCAGAATGAGAAATTGTCAGCAACAAACATAATGCCAGCCTACAAGCCGCAAAAATTGCCAAACGACATTGTTCACCACATAGGAGCACACTTTTTGAACCCCGTCAGTTATAATGAACGCACAAACGTTGTAAGGAGAAACATCCGCAGCATTCATTCTTTATCATCGGTAAATTGAATTCCTTGAGATAATTTTTTCAACATCTCCGTCTCCACCTGAAGCATGCGGTTACATAGATTCATATTTTCAGCAGTAGAAGTTACGCATAGATCAAATGTGCTTCAAAAAAACCAAGAACGTCTTCGTACAAATGGGGAAAAGCTTGTCTAGAATACGTTCTGGACGTGTTTCGAGCTAAACGCCAAAAGGCACACTTCGGTCGTTCTAGTTGTCTCGTTTTCCCCTGCACAAAAGTTTAAGAAGAAATTCAAAGGCTGCTGCAGTCGTTCGCGCAGTCATCATCATTGTGCAGTCACTCGAGCAGCGCCCAGTGCATCACATATTTCTTCAGCGACCTCAATACACATCGGTTCAGCAAGCCCTGCTTCTCGGGTCCTAGATTTAATACTAAGTTGTGTCTTGACTGCTGGAATAAAATCATTCACCTTCCTTTGATCTTGCTCAACCGGTAGACAATTCGTTCCAGGCTAGTGCTTGAGCGCAAACCTGCATTTCCCAAGCGCCGCAATCCACCGGCATTTAGCATCATTATCTTGGATGCTCTAATTCCTGCAAAGCCTTCAGATGAACACAAGTAATTAGGCGCTTACCTGACCTTTGGCGGCTTTCTATTTCAAAAACACACCAGGCCTGCTCTGTGCAAGCGCCATCAATAGCGCTTAATAAAAGCAGCTACGCGCTCTTTCATTTTAATCTGTCGCCAGCAAGAGTGATGAAACAAGACTGATTGCCTGCATTTTGTGCGTCTTGTGAAATAATAGATAATCTCAACAGCAAAGACCGGTCGATCAAGGGCGGCAAGCAACAGAAGTGCATCGATGGGAAGACGTGGGGCGGACCAATCTTTTCAGGGTGCCTTTCATCTTTCTCATTACCTTTTTTTCCTCTCCGCTGAGCTTCGTAGAGACGAGCGGGGCACAAGTGCACCGCAGCTCAAAGGTTTTCACTGCTGAGGCGGTGAACTCCGTTCATAGCTCGACGGGGTAAAATGTGTTTTTTTGTTTTTTAAGAGATTTCAGCCTTCACCAGCTTTACATTAATAGGGCATTGCTCAAACCGAAAACATGTAACACAGCATGAAAAGTGATGTCGCGACGAGCGAGACTAAAAAGCACTGGTAGAGAACGACATTGCGAAGGCCTTGGGTTGGTTGGTTGGTTGGTTGGTTGGTTGGTTGGTTGGTTGGTTGGTTGGTTGGTTGGTTGGTTGGTTGGTTGGTTGGTTGGTTGGTTGGTTGGTTGGTTGGTTGGTTGGTTGGTTGGTTGGTTGGTTGGTTGGTTGGTTGGTTGGTTGGTTGGTTGGTTGGTTGGTTGGTTGGTTGGTTGGTTGGTTGGTTGGTTGGTTGGTTGGTTGGTTGGTTGGTTGGTTGGTTGGTTGGTTGGTTGGTTGGTTGGTTGGTTGGTTGGTTGGTTGGTTGGTTGGTTGGTTGGTTGGTTGGTTGGTTGGTTGGTTGGTTGGTTGGTTGGTTGGTTGGTTGGTTGGTTGGTTGGTTGGTTGGTTGGTTGGTTGGTTGGTTGGTTGGTTGGTTGGTTGGTTGGTTGGTTGGTTGGTTGGTTGGTTGGTTGGTTGGTTGGGGAAAAGAAATGGCACACAATTTGTCTCAGCTATATCGGCGGACACCTGGACCACGCCGCAAGGGAAGGGGTAAAGAAGGAAGTGAAACAACAAAAATTGGCTGTGGTTTAGTTCTGGTTAAACCTGATTGAAGTGCGAAAGCGGCAATAGAATTCGCGTGTAGCTGATGCAAACTAAGCCACTCGTTCGATGTAGTCACTTATTTGCACAGGATCCTCAGTCGAAACGCACACATTTTTCCTCTTCCGGTTTTCAAGACGTTCGGCCCGTTGTTATTCTGTTTCCTCGGCACGTCGTCTTCTCATAGTTTCACTCCGTCTAGCACGACTAGATTGACCTTCTAAAGTGGCTCGCTTAGCTGCTTCGGCTTCTCGTCGTTTTCGCAATTGTTCTTTTCGTTGTTCCTCTGTTTCCTGAGCACGTTGCAACCTCTTTCTCTCATTCTTCCTAGCTTGCTTAGCTTTCGCCTTAAAATTTAACTGTTATGAAGAAGTAGAGCAACTAGATTCAGATATAGACTCTTCGTCGGTAACTTCCATGGCGAGACTGATGAACCAATGCGTAGCGCACCACTTATATATCCCAGTGAAGCCGCCACGGAGCGAGCGCAAGGCGAGGAGGTCGTCATATCAACGGAGAGACCACCTGTTAGGCGCGGCGCCGGCTCGGGGGGCCACGGCACACGCGAGAGCGCCTCCCTTCTAGCTATGGCGGGGAGCAAGCTGACGTCACGCGTCGTCATAGCAACAAAGAGAGCTGACGTCACACCACCTGCTATGTGCAGTGCCTCGGTGGCATGTTTTTTAAGTGTATCTAGAAGGCCAAGAAGCTCCGTTTGGCAGATAGTAAACTTCTGCACATGTGGGAGGCAAAAAGAGGCTTAGAGAACCGACTTAAAAAACAGAGACGGAATCGGACCCTGAAAAGACGAATAGCTAGGCTAAACCAAGAGATCGAAAAGTACGCAATACAGTTGTGCGAACAAAACTGGTGCAGTAAATGCGATGACATGGAGAAGGGAATGAGCCTAGCGAAAACCTGGAACATCCTGAGACACCTTCTAGACCCAACCCAGTCAAAGTCACAGACGAACATTAGATTGGCCAAAACACGGCACAAATATGAGGGAACAGGTAATAGCTTCATGGAGGAAATCAAACAAACATACATAGGGAACATAGCACGCACTAACCTGCCAGATTATGAGGGACCGGGCAATGAAGAACTGGACACGCCCATAACGGAGGCGGAAGTGAGAGCGAAGATAATCAAGCTCAAGACTAAATCGGCTCCAAGCCCGGACGGAATAACCAACAAAATGCTAAGAAACCTGGATGATGAGTCGATCACTGCTGTAACTAAATACATGCAGCAGGTGTGGGAAAAGGGGAAGCTACCAAAACAATGGAAAGAAGCAAGCATCATTTTTATTCCCAAACCTGGAAAGCCCTTAAAATTGGAGAACCTCAGACCAATCTCCCTCACCTCATGCATAGGGAAGTTGATGGAGCATGTAATCCAAACGAGGCTAACCAGATACATGGAGGACAAGAAATTATGGCCAAACGAGATGGTCGGATTTAGGCCAGGCCTAAGTACTCAAGACGTTATGTTGAGATTAAAACATGACATAATAGACTCTCGGACTAAGGCCACAAAGGCAATCTTGGGATTAAATCTTAAGAAAGCTTTCGGCAATGTAAAACATGAAGCGGTCCTATCGGAACTTCAGGAGATCGGTGTAGGCGGCAAAATATACAACTACATTGAAGACTTCCTGTCAAATAGGACAGCCAAAATAAGATACCAGGACCTGGAGTCAGAAGAAATAGAGCTAGGCAACAGAGATACACCACAGGGATCGGTCCTATCCCCGCTCCTCTTCAACCTAGCCATGAGAGGCCTCCCAGCGAAACTGAGAGGAATCGAGAACTTACACTTTAGCATGTATGCGGACGACATAAATGTCTGGATAACCAAAGGCAGCGATGCAGAGATAGAAAACAAACTTCAAACTGCGGCAGACGCAGTAGTGGAGAACGCGGCAGGAAGGGGGCTAGCCTGCTCGCCAGAGAAGCCAGAACTCTTAATATACAACCCGAAAAAGGGATAGCAATCTTAGCATTATGGTAGGAGGCAAACCGGTGCCTAGGGTTGACAAGATAAGAATTTTAGGCCTTTTTATTCACGAAAATGGATACAATGATGAAACAATAAAGAAACTGGAAGGATATGCAGCACAAGTAACTGGAATATTCAGAAGAATAGCACTCAAAGAGAGAGGACCCAAAGAAATGAGCCTAATAAATTTGGTGCAAGCATACATAATCAGTCGACTCAGCTACGCTACACCATACCTTAACATCCGGGCCCCAGAAAGAGATAAGTTGGACTCAATAATTAGGAGGCGCTACAAACGAACGTTAGGAATACCCATAAGCACCTCAACGGAAAGACTCCTAGCTATGGGGATACACAACACGTGGAAGGAAACGGCCGAGGTGGTCAGAACAGCTCACAGGAAAGACTTAGCCAGACATATACAGGCAGAGCCATTTTAGGCATTTTAGGATTGCAGGCAGACAGAGGCATGCAGCAAAAACAAGACATCCCGAAGGAGGTCAGGGAACATCTCAGAATAGACCCACTTCCGAGAAACATGCACCCCACCTTCAACAGTGAGAGGAGGGAAAAGAGAGCCGAAGCCTTCATGAGACGCTTCAACGAAATGAATAAGGAGACGGTAGCATACACGGATGCGGCGAGCGGTAGACTGGGAGCAGCTGTAGCGTCAGTGGCGGAGGGCAATAGTACAGGAATATCAGCAGCTACGATACGCAGCCGCAATTAGGAAGTAGCAGAAGAAATAGCAATAGCGCTTGCTTGCGTGGGAACAGAGGCAAACTATATAAAAGTGACAGTAAAACAGCCATCTACAATTATGGAAGAGGTAGAGTCGCATCAGAAGCGGTGCGGATTCTAACGGGGAAAAAGATGAATAGAAAAATTAGCCTAATATGGGCACCAGCTCATACGTCAGTACCAGGCAATGAAGCGGCGCACCTTCTAGCTCGAGATCTCTACCTCCGAGCAGAAGCGGAATCGCCAGATTGCAAGGAACAAGACGAGAGACTACAAACATACACAGAAATCATAGAGAATTACAGACTGCAGAGAAGAACTGTCCCTCCTCCGGACAAGGAGCTCGGGAACAGAGAGGCAGTAACCTGGAGAAGGCTACAGGCCGGAAATTTCATAAACCCGGTATGGGCGTCACACGTCCTACAAGACGAGGAAATAGAACACTCCCCAGGGGTGAGGGGAGGAATAGATAGCAGAGAAGCCTGGGAAGGCCTTCTGCAAAGCACGGACCCCGCGACCCAGAAGAAAGCCATCCATTTGGCGGCAGAGGCCGCGAAGAGCCAACAACTCTTTGCCTGCATCTAGTCGCGGAGGCCCTGGCCTCTGCCCCTAGGCCTGCGCGCCAGGGGTAGGGAGTAGAGGGCCTCCATTTCTGAAGAAAATAAAAGTTTTTGGAACTGGAACTGGAACTATGTGCAGCGCCGGCACCCGGGGGGGGGGGGGGGGGGGAGCGGTCATGGCATACGCGACGAGCGGTTAGACCTGGCGTAGTATTGCTTTCGCAATAAAAGAAGAAAGAGGTGTCGTAGTGGAGGGCTCCGGAATAATTTCGACCACCTGTGGATCTTTAAAGTGCACTGACATCGCACAGCACACGGGAACCTATGCGTTTTGCCTCCACCGAAACGCTGCCGCCGCGGTCGGGTTCGAACCCGAGGCGAAAGCCCTCGCGAATGTTAAATTAAAAATTGGTTTTTAATGATAATAATAGTTGGTTTCTGGGGAAAGGAAATGGCGCAGTATCTGTCTC
Organism: Amblyomma americanum; assembly: GCF_052857255.1. Taxonomy (NCBI): domain Eukaryota; kingdom Metazoa; phylum Arthropoda; class Arachnida; order Ixodida; family Ixodidae; genus Amblyomma; species Amblyomma americanum. The sequence goes on along the minus strand of NC_135504.1, from coordinate 106,952,428 downwards.
ATATATCTTTGGACACCTGAACCGCGCCGTTAAGAGAGGAATAAAGGAGGGAGTGAAAGAAGAAAGGAAGAAAGAGGTGCCGTATTGAAGGGCTCCAGAATAATATCGACTACCTAGGGATCTTTAACGTGCACTGGCAACGCACAGCATACGGGCGCCGCGGCGGCTCAGTGGTTAGAGCACTCGGCTACTGATCCGGAGTTCCCGGGCTCGAACCCGACCGCGGCGGCTGCGTTGTTATGGAGGCAAAATTGGTTTTTTAGGAAAGGAAATGTCGCAGAAATTGTCTCACCTCTCTGTGGAAACCCTAGCGTCGCCGAAAAGAAGGGGAGGAAGGTGCCTTTTACTTCAATAAATTGTGATGCAGTCTATGTGGCGTCAAACCGGTCTATAATACGAAAGGCGTGCCGACATAGGCGTCTCCTACCGTTTTTTCTGTGCGAAATAGCAAATCATTCTTATTTCTAGTTATCCGCGATGAACCTGGCGTTGGGTCTTTATAATACTTAAGTTTTTGCGCACCGTGTTCATTGATATGCTTGTTTCTCAGCTGTCTGTATTTTTTTCCAGCTGCATCCTAGTAGAGACTGTGGAAGGTCATGCATTGTATGCTATTTACGTCATGCCGTAGGCTGATTCTCTTGTTTCTTCTTTAAAATGTTTCCTTCAAGGTACTTTACAATTGAATTGCAGTTCAATATTCTTTCGGTATTGATACTTTAGGTGGTTTTTCCTCGTTGTCAGGCGGTACCCTACAAGGCCAGTGGCGCTTCAGCAGGCCTGAGCACTTTTTGAAAAACTATGCGCTAAATATAAGTTCAGAGGAGAAAAGTGCAGACGACAGGAAAGAAGCGCTTCTGTCCTGTCGTTTCTACTTTTTTCATGTGAACGTCGATGTAGCGCACAGCTTTTCAAAAAAGAACATGCACCAACTAGCCAGTCAGAAGAATTTGTCTGAGTACTGTAGTGTTCATACGATAGCAGCGGTGAGGTATTATTAATGCGAAGAATTATATGGCTCATCGGCAACAAAACCCGGTGTTGTTTTCCAGCAGCTGCGGTCTGAAAACCCCAATGACGTCACCATGGTGTCGGATGACATCAGCAGTAGGCTATAAGATAGTAAGTTGTGATCACAGGCAATGAAGCAGACATTAGGCGAGACATTAGTATTAGTGATAGTGGTAGTTTTGGAATGATCAAGTATGTTACTAAATAATGCAAACGGTCATTATTGAGGATAGTAATGATTAAAGGTTTTATGTCAAAGGCTTTTAATGCGAAGGCATTCAGGGGTTTAAGCCACCGTGTGGTTTATTGTTTATGGCGCTCGGCTATACTGACCCGAAAGACGCGGGTTCGATCTAAGCCGCAATGGTCACATTTCAATGGAGGCGAAAAGCTAGAGGCCCGTGTACTGTGCGATGTTAAGGAAGCACGTCAAGGAACCCCAGCTGGCCGAAATTACCGCGGTCCTCACCTCCGGCGTCCCTCACAGCCTGAGTGTCTTTGGGACCTTAAACCCCATTAAAACAAACCAAATATTCAGGGATTTAAAGTAAAGCGTCTTAAAGTGAAATGCCTTTATGATCAAGCCTTTTAAGTCAAAAGCCTTTAATTCAAAATCCTTTAGGTCAAATGCCTTTAGGGTAAAGGCCTTAAAGTTAATGGATTCTTTAAGATTCGCAGCACCAACAGACTTCAAGTATCTACAAAGAAATTACGGACGGAACTTAAGACCACTTACGTGCTGTGATTGCGAAAGCATGCAGGCGGTGTTTTCGGCAGCGCGCGATGGCGTGCAACTCAAATGCAGTGGCCTACGAAGCTGATCTGTTAGCTTTCCCCAAATGTAAGTTGAAGACGACGATACCCAAACCCAGCGCGGGAGTAGCAGTTTAGAGAGCGGTGTGTTGTGCTCATGTGTTGGCGTGCTGCTATAATAGAGAGAAGCTGTTTTGTTCGCGCCGCCCTGGGCTTGGAACCCTTCTCCGGAGAAATTGTACTTGAGAATGTTAATTGTAGTGTGAAAGCACTATTGGCATATAGCCTCGAAAGTGCCGTTGTGTGGCGAAACCACTGATGTTAGTTAGGTTATACAGGAATTTTCCAGAAATAAAAGACACAATGAATGAGAATTACCTAGCTTGGTAAACCTAGAGAAATAAAATAAACATTGCTGCAACTGGGTTTCAAAACCGCGGCGGCGCGTGCAGATCAGGCGCTCTCGCGACTGCACGCGAGCATTATGCTGTCACCGAAGCCAGTAACGCCTTTGCATTGAACGTCGTAACGTTCATCAACATCAATCTGTGCACAAGTCATGTCAGAATAATAATAATAATAATAATAATAATAATAATAATAATAATAATAATAATAATAATTGGTTTTTGAGGAAAGGAAATGGCGCAGTATCTGTCTCATATATATCGTTGGACACCTGAACCGCGCCGTAAGGGAAGAGATAAAGGAGGGAGTGAAAGAAGAAAGGAAGAAGAGGTGCCGTAGTGGAGGGCTCCGGAATAATTTCGACCACCTGGGTATCTTTAACGTGCACTGACATCGCACAGCACACGGGCGCCTTAGCGTTTTTCCTCCATAAAACGCAGCCGCCGCGGTCGGGTTCGAACCCGGGAACTCCGGATCAGTAGTCGAGCGCCCTAACCACTAAGCCACCGCGGCGGGTCATGTCAGAAGAGAGAACGCGATTTTAATCGCACTTTCAGGTACGTGGCGTTCGTGTGCTTTGGCACAATTTGGCTTGGCTAGCTATGTTCAATAACCAGAAATCTTCTTCCTTTCCTGAGAAGATCACGTGGGTTCTTGGACCATGTGGAGCGGATAACACCGCATTTTTCGCCTTATGAGCCGTATAATGCTTTAACATTGATAAAACAAATATCGCAGCTCAAAATACAGCAGCAGGACGAGAGACGAGAGAACGGATGATCACTGCAAATCTTGACATAAAATAATATTGCAACAACAAGGTCATATGTTTCGATACACTTTTTGAGAAAGAATGACGCAAACATCAAAACATTTACAAAAGCATGCTAGCTCAGTACTCATCAGGTGCATGCGTATAATAGACACAGAAATAGAAGTCTCGCAGTCCGCGTGGTTTGTACGCCTCTGTGATGTTACTGTACTTCGTTTTTTTTTTTTTTGCAGATAAGGAACGGGCACATACGCTTGTGTTTTGGCATTAAAATGTGGCCAGGTGTGGCCGTTAATTACAAGATGACATTTCTTATCTAGAATTAGTTTTAATCACAGCAATTTTCTTCGTTTGTTATGATACTGACTAGATGTCTGCTAAACTTAAATTAAGTTTAAGAACCCCAGGTGGTCGAAATTTCCGGAGCCCTTCACTACGGCGTCTCTAAGGAGTTGCTCTGGGACGTTAATCTCCCACTAATCAAACCAAACCAAAAACATTACCATGATTAGTTATATACAAGAAGCTTACTATAATTATATTTCAAGGTGCGCCTTGAAAAAAAAAGGAAGATTTCGCACATTTCTTTTGAAGCATCTAAGCAGGCCAGTGAGTTGAATACAGTTTAACTTAGACAAAATCACTACATGTCTTGACTTAATCAATTAACTATCTTCTAGAAGAGAGTATCAAGTCGCAGGGACAACTAGGGGCCAATATTTAAGACCCAAAAAATCTATTTAATGTGCATGCTTCTAGCGGAAACAGACAAAGGCCGGTGAAGAATAACTAGACACGTGCTACAACTAGCGCTCGAAACGTGCAGAAAGCGCACCCACTGCCTCAACTGTAGGTTTTACTTTATCACTTTATTCTTCAAAAACATCAATGTGCAAATTAAAAACATTCTTGTTGAAAAAAAACTAAAATTTAGAGGTTATACTAACGAGTGTTGATTTTTTGTAAATTTGGCAGACATTTCTTGGTGTTATTTAGGAATGCGGCTTATGTTTTTTCTGGGAATATTATTTTGGATGGATAAAATACTGACTTAATGCGCACAATGCACGCAACAAGTAAGGTGCCAAGGTACTGTACTGATTGTGCTGCACATCCGATAATCCCACCACCTCATCTCGCCCATGGCTTGAATTCCCTACTAGTAAATATTAAGATTTGACTCAACAACCAGCGAAATATTTTCTGCTTATCAAAAACCCTGTCGATCTTCAGCTAAAACCAAAATTGTAAATCTGAATGCGCCATATTTTTGTTTGTTTTTCTTGGACTAAAGCGTAATTTACCCTGAGTTATCTTAAAACTCTAAGTTTTCTTGAAACCAAACGAAATAGAGCCGATATATTCTGCAGTAAATTGTGGCAACAAAGTGAAATCAGGTGCAAATGTGAAACGAGATATAGAGGTCTTAGCAAAAATAGGCGCGGTATCTTGCGCAGAGGAAAGCAAGGGCTAAATTCATATTCCGAAGCACAAAACTTCCCCACCAATGTTTTTTTTGGAAATAATGCCTTGTGTTGTCCATTTGTCCAACAACGCCTCTTAACTCAATGAATTCAGGCGACATTTTGGGAGTGTGGCTGCAGACAACTGGAATCTTTATAGATATTACCTGCGTGTTTTCACAGGTAGTTATGGGGAAGCTCGACTCCGAACTAACGCGTAAGCTGTCACAGCTATTCATTTCATATAAGCGGCAAGAGCACGCAAAATGCAAACAGCGTTTCTCCCGGAGACGGGCACGATAGTGAAGACAATAACAAAGCATCAGGTAGTAAAATTGTAAGTATGGCAAGTTTTGGTACGTTGCCTTTTTGCATATAGCCCTGAGAGAGCCGCGAAAACTATGCGCTAACTGATTAGGGTCGCCATGCGGAAGGGAATGCATATCCTCCGGATGCCTGACAGCAGGTCATTTTTTCCCTCACCGACTGAAGTCACTCCAGAAGAGGATCGCCTGTTGTGACTTAAAAGGCAAAACACGACTGCGAAGCGCAAGACCTGCGCACGCGTTTGTCCTCAACTAAGAATCAGGCAACGAAGTCATTGCCACGATTCCAGCTAAGGGACCCCAGTACCCTCATCGTGACCCCGTTCCGACAGCCTTCCAGCGACCTCGAGAGAGTGACTTGTGGTGTGCCGCGGACTGTTTGTCGTTTTGCTCTCACTGTTTCCAGGCAGGTCATCTCCACCGGGCGTGCGCTCACAGCCCCCTAGGTTTGTGTTGTACAGCAAAGGAAGACCCCGGCCGTAAAAGGTGTTCCGGCCTTCGCGCGCCTAGGTCGCCGTCACTGATGCGCTAGTCGTCGTCATGCCTCGCCGAACAACAACCTTCATCGGACGTTGCTTCTCCAGTCTACACCGGAACGTTGACACCAGCATGCCCCAGAGGTACGGCAACTGACGCAGGGACATGTGGAGATCCTTCAGGGCTACCATGACCGTAGGACATTTCAGAAGGGGCAGGTAATGACGTCATCCGACACGCTAGGCTCGATTTTTGTGCTACGATTGATGAAATAGACGTGGAAGCCTTACTCAATACCTGTGGCAATTTGTGAGGTGTCGACACTGCTATTGAGCAAGGACTGCACAAGGTTTTGACACGATAGTGGGGCCGTTACATCCGCAAGAAACTTGGTAACCTCAGTACCCCTTCGGCAAGGGCAAAGCAGGTCTGGTGTAGGTGGTTAGATGAGCGACATGAAAAGAAATAAAATTTATTTCTCTCAGTGCATGTTTTAGAAATTTGTAAGAGAGGACAAGACAGAAAACGCTACGAGGCGCAGCTTGAAAAACAACTTCTGCTCGTTGGTCATAAGGCAACCGGGGTTGAACACTTGAGGGTCTAAAATTTTGTGGTTTGTGATGGTTTAACGTCCCAAAGCAACTCAGGCTATGAGAGACGCCGTAGTGAAGTGCTCCGGAAATTTTGACCCCCTGGGGTTCATTATCGTGCACTGACATAGCACAGTACACGGGCGTCTAGAATTTCGCCTCCATCGAAATTCGACCACCGCGGCCGAGATTGAACCCGCGTCTTTCGGGCCAGCAGCCTAGCGCCATAACCACTCAGCCACCGCGGTGGCTCTGAGGGTGTAAAGAAAATATTTGTACACAAGAAGCAAGTTATCAAGACATATATTTACACGCACCATACACTAATTGCATTTGACAAAAAAGTCATTCCGATTGCAGATCAACAAAAACAACTGGACATTGAAAAAAAAAAGCAAAGGAATGCTTTGCACAAAGAAGAAACCCTGAGTCCTAGACAAAAATCAAAATGCTGCCGTTTCGTCAAAGAGCGAAATAAGTTCTCTGACATTTTTTCTAATGTCATGCGATGTGTTACAAAAATGGCGTTGTTTCGGCAAGTTGTGGCCCAATGATTGTGTGCGATAAGTGGTCTGCCATAGTGGAAAACATCATAAGTTGTCATGGCGAAGTGCATATACAGTGTGCATCAGATTTAATACATTTTAGGAACACATTAACTGTTAATCAAAAGAGCGGTTTTGAATAAGCTTGTTTATTTTAGGACCTTGAATTTAAGAACGTATTCATAGGTGCGCTGACAAAAGGGCATGTTAAGAATTACCCGCGAAACGCGCTTTTGTGTGAGAAACATGCTTAGTTTATACGTTTTTATTGTAGTACGACAGATCGGAAAGACCGCCAGTGATAACTTGCAGAAGGCAAGCGTTATAGATTATAACTTTTTCTCTCTTTTGAAGACTGTACCTGTGGTGACAAAGGATGTGAGCTAATTTTCTTTTAGTGCGAACATATTATATTTGTGTGCCCCAACTAAGTGGTTCAGAGATTACAGCGCCCAAGCACTTAGTGTCGAAACGGTATCTATCACATTATATCATAGCATAACGCTGGTGTCCTTAGTGGGTTTATTTTCTGTTCAGAATACTACAGCCCGTCCTTTATTCGCATTGACACTGAATAAAAGTTTATTAAGTTTAAAATCCAAAAATCAACGCCTTCATAAATAATAAATCTCTTACGCGTGTAAACAAACCATAAACATTTAAAAATATTCCCAATAAACGCCACACTACTCGGCTTGCAAGGAAACCCTTTGGTATTGAGTGGATGAAGCGCACAAAAGACACGGCACATAGGCAAAGGCGGACACGACACAGGCGCTACTTGCAACTGCAGTTGCAAGTAGCGCCTGTGTCGTGTCCGCCTTTGCCTATGTGCCGTGTCTTTTGTGCGCTTCATCCACTCAAGCTATGAACCAACTTGCCCAAAAACGTGTTCTACTACGAAACCCTTTGGGCTATTATCTTTTGACAAAGGCTGCATAATATCGCTTAGGCTTGCCTAGATAATCCATTCGCCATTGAATTATACCGCAAAATTCTAGTACTAGTACTACGCTAGCAGCGAAGCGACCCAATTCAAAGGACAACCTCTCCTCCCCCGCTTCCCATCGACCGGCTTTCCATCCCAGTGCTTGCCATCGAATAGCATTTACGTTGGGCAAGGCCAGAACGCGGTAGTTTCCGGCTAGACAATAAATCGAGCTGAGGACTTCATAACATGAGGGCTTTATAAAGTCAGTGCGCTGACAATCATTCAGAACGCTGCCAACCTTTTCTTACAACAGCTTGAAGGCAGCTGAGGTCGTTAATTATATCCTTTAAGGCGTCGACCGCTACTTCTCCTGAGAGAAAACTTTTGTATCCGATAGTTTATGCTGATCCTTATAAAGCCGGTTTTGTCTGCAACAGAAAAGATCGAAATTTTTTTTATAAGAGATGGCCAACATTTTTTTCCGACAGTCACAATAGACTGTAATTTTACTATTGAAGCATTGAAGTGACTCGATTGGCTTCTTGAGGGACGGAGTAATGAGGTATACCATTCATCAGCACACAAATTACGCTAAAAAGGGAACAAATGCAGTTGTTAGCCTCCGATTGGGCAAACTACTGTGCCGACTATTTTTGAAGCGTCTAGCGCTGTGTTCACCAACTCACTCATGTCGCCTACGTTTGAAATATTCGCTTGCCCTTTACCATGACAGTTAGAAATGTACTAAATAATTTTAATTTAAATTTCTGCAGATATATATTTAAAAATCTGTGGCCTGCGTCTTTCATTTTGGCCAGGTTAATTGTACTGCAATGCATTCACTATGTACGTCATTTGGAACCATATTCGAAAAAGTTACTAATTAAAATTACTTAGTCTCCTATTTTATCTCGGATAATATGTTGCAAGCTTATAGTGTGAATTCGCAAGCTGTGGCTGTCATCTCGGAGATGAGCTCAGCTTTCAAATTTTCATAATGGGCAGTGTGGTTCGAAATATCGAACAAAAATTGGGCATTTCAAAGCTCACCGAGTTTGCTTTCTGGCATTGCGTATACACGATGTCCCAGCTTAGTTTAGCTAGGGTTTAAAAATACACCGACGCACTCCACGACAACGCGACCAAATGCATGCTGCTGGCTATTGTATGGAGCAAGTCACACTACTTTTGCGTTTTGCGTAATTGCATAATTAGTCGAAATTACCTAACTTCGCAAACAAGGAATATATGCGAAAAAGCCCAATGGGAAAGTTACGGACTGCAAAGTACGGTCTGCAAAAAGTATGACTGAACAATTTTTAACTTTCTTTCTATTACGTATCAGCTTTTTTTCGTACACTGCAGATGCCCACGAAATACTAAAAATACCCACGTTACATGCCCGCTTGCGCGCCGCGATTGCAGTGCTCTCAGACGTTCCGTGCAGGAACGAACAGATCATTAATCCCGGTGTGCTGCCGCTTAGAACGTGACAGGGCAGCGACGCAGCAGCTGGCTGTGCGATATAGGCAAGCGGTATGCTTCCCTTGTGGCGATTTATGATAGCGACAAGCAGACAAAATCCGTTTCGCTTGCGCTCGCGTAATTGCAACGACAACGCCTGCGTCACAGCCCTGTCACATTTTAAGCGGGAGCACACTAGGCTAAATGAGCTGTTTGTTTGTTGGGCGGAACGTTTGAGAGCACTGCAATCGTGGCGCGGAAGCGGACATCTCACGTGGAATTTTTGTATTTCGCAGGCATCTGCAGAGAGCCAGAAAAAGCCGATACGTAATAGATGAAGAGTTAGAAGCTGTTGAGTGGGACGTTTCGTGGAACGTTCTACAACTTGCTGATTGGACTTTTTCTCCTATCTTCGTTGCTTGCGAATCTGGGTAATTAATCTTAACTATTTATGCAATTAATCCCAATATAAACAGTTGTTTGAGTTGCTCCATACATGATCCAGCAATATGCATATGGTCAAGTCGTCTTAGAGTGACACGGCATATTTTTAAACTCTGGCTAATGTTAGCTGGGACACCCTAAATATAAAATGGCTTCTTGGCCCGTGGTCGGAGACCACGTCTATATTCATGTATTTCATGCACTCCGATATTCGGTTTAGTGACATGTGTTGTGTTTTTCATTACCTCCAATTTCGCGATATGATTTTCCCCCCGAAACTAAAAGTTAAGAACAAATACTAATATTAGTTATTTATTAGTTTAATATTCCAAACCTGGCACAAAGTGTGTGCCTTGGTGTAGAATCCGCCTTCAGAAACCGCACTGACACATTTCTCACACTTTTTAAAAAATTAAGGACACTTAAAAATTACTCGCGAGCATTGAATGCGAAAGAATTGCCCCACCGCGAACTCTATTGCGAGGTTCACTAAATATTCCTTTCTTTCTAATGACTACTCTGCTCACTAGCATACAGTCTTAAGGAAACAGATACAAGAGGGTCATCTTTATTCGCAAAGAAGCAGTGCGGTTTTCTGTACGAAAGAAGAAGGCGTTCCGAACGGTCGCTTTTTAGATCTTACATCTATACTTCTACGGCGTCAGCGAGCAGTGATACATACCGTACAGTCCTTCCCCGTCTGTCTGCGGGTAAGCTCGTCTTCAATTTTGTGTTTGTGCATGCGGATCTTGCTCGATGACCGTACCGTGTTCAGGACTTTCCAGGTGGTCTGTGTTCTGTCATCGAATTGAGTGATCTAAGTTCCATCAGAAAGTTCCAGATGTCTCTCGTGTGGATGATGACCTGCAAGTCAGCGTTAGCAAATGCAAAACTCTTTAGCGTTAGCAAAGGCAAAACTCTAGCACATGAGAACTAAGCGTGAAAATCCGTCGGTGCATTGTGAGGGTTGTCATGGTTGTCAAGATAAAACTCCACTGACTTGTACATTTGGGATGCCCTGCAGTCTTCTGGCAGAGTGACATCAATCACCGCTGAAATTAGGAGGGTCGCAGAAACTGAGCACATGCGGTCATTGAACTGGGATATTGTGTCGACGCTGGCTGATGGAGTCAGAGCCAATGAAGTCCCCATCTTTTGACTGTCTTTAAAATTCAGTGCCTCGTTTTAAATCCTAGAACGCTCCCTTTTTGGCTACGGTGCCTCAACCTAGGTCATATCCGTCGTGTTTGTCGTGCCGCGCTGTGATTTTTGCCGGCGTTTTGGCTACTCTACTGAAGAGTGCTTCGTTTCCTACGCCTAGAAGCGGCGAAAAGGCCCCCATTCAACGGATGACGGCCTACAGAGGTATTTAATAGATTAACTGAAGTACAGGATGCGTCTGATTCCCTGTCAGGAGCAGTACGTACTTTTAAGGTTTCGCTTGATGAGCCCCGTCATGCGGTTACCAAGAGAATATCATCAGTATATTCTTGTAGTGTGTTGGTTATTAGCACGGATTTTAAAATATCGGAATTCGAAAAGTACTACGCGTCTCTGGTTTCCGCTTCCTGCCACGCCTGAGATCCTGTGGGCGTCTTGTGATGATTTTTTCAGTGGACGAGTGCTCGACAATAACTGGTCCTTTAACTTTAGCAGAACTGGAGGATGCCATCGATCACTTGCCACTTTCCATGACACCTGAGCCTGATGACCTTTCCAGAGAACTATTCAAGGCCTTTAGGGTCTCTTGAGCCCCATTCTACTAAAGATGTTCACGCACTATTCTGAATATCGAAATTGCGGTCGAAAACGTTTACAAAAAGTCGTATTGTATTGATATCAAAGAGCACTGATAAAGAAAGATTATAATACGTAAACGGCTACAGGTAAGTTATGGTCTTTAAATTAGAAAACAATATTTTTCCAAAACTCTGGGCACATCGGCTAGATTGAAATGCCGACTGTCATTGGACCTCTTCAGTCATTTGGTTCGAGGTGCGTTACATTCAAACTAAACTCCGTATTGCCCCAACAATTTAACAGTTTAGTAGCAACTCTAAGAAACAAATGGCTATGCTTCAAAATTTCCTTGCAAAGGCCTCTGATTTAGTTGACCAAATATTCTGTTTTGACTTTTAGAACGCGCAGTGTTGGTTCCGATGTTTACGCATAAATACATTTCGTTAAAATAATTGCTCCAACCGAGTGATTGTGAATGGTTGTCTTTCAAAACCCGCGTCATATTTTCGTCTGACAAACTAGGTGCCCATTATCGCCACTTCTCTTCGCAATATGCTCAGAGCCGCTACGTATGAGCATTCTGCACAGTATTGCCTTTTCTAGGCTTCCAGACGCGGTATAATCAGCTCAAACTATTAGCTTTTACGGATTATCTGGCATTTTCCAGCGCACACAACCCCAGCGAGGATCAAGCTGTTCGCTCAACTGAGCAGTTGGCACAGTTTAGGGTGTCCAGGTTAACCGTCCCAAGAGCTGTGATTGGTGATTTCGGATTGTGGTTGTCTACTCCAGCTGAATATGCTGGTGTGACAGTTGCAGTCTTTGTCAACAGTCCTAAGCCCACAGCATTCACCTGCAGCGAAATAAATGTCCCCAGAATGCTCCGCATGGTGGATCATTCAAAACACAAATCAAGCAGGAAGCTTCTGTACATCCAGAATAAGCCTTCTGCTACCATTTATAGGTCATTCGGTCTTTAATAGTGCCGTATGGCTGTCGCCGATCGGAAGCGCGTCCCCGACTTTCCGAAGAGGAACGCTATCGCGTGCAAGTTTGAACAAGAGAAGAGAACAAAGAGATAAAAAAAAACGAAGCCGTATTTATAATTTAAATGAAAGCGGCGAATAACAAACGGAAACGAGAACAAGAAAAACACACACTGAACACGCGTGCAACAGTACAGAATAAAGGAAAGAGCTCACACGGTACTGAGCATCCCAGGTGAAGGGGGGATGCCTTGTAGACAGCACGAAAACTGCGACGTGTCGCTGGCGTTGTGCCGACGGAAGCGGCGAAAAAGAGCCAGATAGTAGTAGGAGCAGAGAAGAACACAGGGAGACACCGGTGGACTCCCGTCAGCAGCGCGAAGAACTTGGGAGCAGCAGGAAAAACGTAGCCAGGTCTCGTCCACGGCATCCCGGAACGCCGGATGCTTAAAGCATGCTATCCAAGAGTGTCTTACGGCAGCACGGACCCTCAGTTCATCGGCTGCCACCTCCATACTTGAAGAGAACGCAGGAGGCTTGCGTTGGTGATCCAAAGGAGATCCACGGCAGCTCGGACCTAACGTCCGACGGCTGCCACCTCCACGCTTGAATGACACGATCTCTGCCGCGCTGTCTCCCTTTACAACTCGATTTTCTGACACGTCAGCTCTCCGCTCTTCGTGCTCGCCACGCTCTTCGTCGCCGACGCCTTGCACATACCTTTCGCACGTGCACACGCGCAACGCTGGGCTGGCACGCGCAGCGCGCCGCTGTCCGACGCACAACTTTCGACGCACCGCGTTAAAAAATTCCCGATGATTTGATCTGCACCTCACAATGAACCTATTATGAGGCTGATGCGAAAAATATTTGGTATTAACACTTTTGACCGAGATTGTACGTGTGTACCACCCAAGTACTACCTTGGCGTCCTATTAAGCGCGTATGGGCACCGTGAAAAGTATTGGAAAGGTCGCGTATGGGGTGCACAGGTCTATGCTCATACATCTGCCCCACATTGTCTGCCAATATTCGGCAAGGCTACCACCTGTAACTTTTTTAAGCAACAAAAATTTGTTACTTTTTGCAGATTATTCACTACGCTAAGATTTCTATTCACCGCTTTCACAGAGGTTTCGAAGCTTTTGTTTCGAGTTCTTCCATAGAACCCATGCGACATGATCACCTTTTCCGACCAGTCAGAGCGGGTTGGCTCTGTTTAGTTCATTTTTATGTACGGCAGATTGTTGCCCGCTTCGTTGTTTTTTTTCGTGACCCTTGCCATCCAGCGTTCTTGCAGACAATTTTATATAATGCTTTGACCAGTCTCTGACCATGCATTTTTATGGGGGTTTTTGCAGAAGGTATATTTAGGCTGGCGCTTTCTGTGAGTCCGTTTTTGAACAGAGCTGTTATTTTCAGTGTCGCGCAAACATTTGTACAAAGTCTTCACTTCAATGTTTTTCCCATCTTCGATTTACCGCTCCATGTAGTTTGGATTGCCGGGACATGATGTATTTATGCAGCAAGCAAGAGCTTCACTTTCCTAGTGCACTAAGACTTTCTTCTACAGGTTACTCATGAAAACATAGCAGGTGAAGACTCTGCTTCAAAAAAAGCGGATTTTCGTGTCTTTTTTGAAACTCCGCCACTGTAATTTTCCCTAAAAAATTAAACATTGTTTAATTAATTATAAGGACGCTATTTTGCTCTGCGATGTCTTGCAACGGGCTTTGAAAAACCAAATTAGTTTGACTTTCCATAAAATACGACAACTTACCGAAGTGCAATATGCTGCAATAGGCGCCCGTTCCCGCCGTCCGCGTTGTTGGCGGCGTGGGCGCAGTCGTCGCCGTTGTCGGCGTAACCAATTGTGCAAGTAGCAGAGCGAAACGCCACCTGGAAGTTGCCTGCCACAGGTAGATCCCAGAGGGTGGCTAGGAGCGTAACACGGCAACTGCCACTACGCGTCGGTATGACGGGCGTAACGCGCTACGTGACATGTCACAGGTCACCCTGTCACCTGTGAGGTGACATCTGGTAGTAGGAGGGCGAAATGCCACCTGCTGCATCGAAAGCGGAGGAATGGACATTTAGAAGGTGTCTGTAACGGGAAGATATCGAAGGGACACAAAACTAAAATACGCCGAGCGCTGCACTCAAACTTCACATTGTCGACAATCTGAAACGTCTGTCAATTTTTTCCTGTCAAATTTTATTATTTTTTTGTTTAGTTCACATAGACATTTGTTGTTTTTTTCCTGCGAAAGGGCTCTAGACACACTCGGATGGGACGAGGCTTAAAACACGTCCGTTCTCAAGTAAGAATTAAAGTCCGTAAATAAGTCGCTAATGAATAGTATGGCACGCATGTTTACCGCACTTAAGATAGACTATGCAAGACTATGCGAAAACAAATATTTCGACAATGCGAATACCTTGAATAACCCGACCGTGGCGGCTGCGTTTTTATGGAGGAAAAACGCTAAGGCGCCCGTGTGCTGTCCGATGTCAGTGCACGTTAAAGATCCCCAGGTGGTCGAAATTATTCCGGAGCCCTCCACTACAGCACCTCTCTCTTCCTTTCTTCTTTCACTCCCTCCGTTATCCCTTCCCTTACGGCGCGGTTCCGGTGTCCAACGATATATGAGACCGATACTGCGCCATTTCCTTTCCCCCAAAAAAACCAATTTTTATTATTATCTTGAAGAAAAAAAAATTTGCCTTCAAATATTTAAAACTTGAAACATTGCCAAGAAAAGGCTACTAACCAAAGCACATAGAAGCATGCAGGAAGAGACTCGTTTCATGCTGGTATGCGCCTACATGTCGACACAAGCAATCATCGTGGAGGACGCGTCGAGAGCAGCAAACCTCATGTAATATTCAACCAGCAATGAATGTGTTTTCGGAATCTGCGTTATTTCAGGAACTTAGGAAATTCTATATTCATTGCAAGTTCTCTGCGGACAGTTTCTTTTCTTTAGCTTTGCTCAAACCGCGTTTCAACGGTGAAGTGCATTCTTAACGACCGCAGAACCGTGACACTGGTTATTTATCTTCAGACAGGAAAGACTAGGTTGACATTGAGAGCCTAGCCGTTGGCACGGACACTTCGTGGGGTCTTACACTGTAGAGTTTACTAACCACTGGCATAAAGCGAAAATCGCTTCAACCATGCCTTAGTTTTATGGTTACAACTTACGTATAGAACGCCACACGACCAAAATCATGTTAGCTCTCGCTGTTAGCTGGTTACGTACCTCGTAATAAGCGGCCTTCACGGTACAGAAAGTGCCTATTTTAAAGGGACATAAAAGTAACGCAGTCCATGTAGATATAAACAAAGACGAAATGAGGGCTGTCGCAGTGTGCTGCAGGAATCACAAATGTCGCTATTTTTACATAAGCAATTTCGACGACCAAGCATTTGGTGGCAGTAGTGAGAGGGCATCGTCCTTGTGCAGACTTTGTTTCTAAAACAACTCTTTCGTACTTTCATCGTTCTGCTGATTCCCATCAGGCCTTATTTTGCCCGAAATCTATTGCCTTGGCACTGTACGGACTGATAAAACGATGTTTGGAGGGAACGCCGGAATTGAAATTCGGGTTTTCTTTTTACATTTTCGGCTCTTTCGAGCACTTATTACGCGTGCGACGTGACAGTTTAAGCCGGAAGCGGCTGCCACGCTTTGAACACAATCAATAACGACCTAGTGTAATTTTTATGACGGTATTCTGATTGTGCCAAGACCAGCAAGCAGCCACACCTAAGCAAAGCTATCTTGTCATCAGCATTGGCAGTTGGGTTGAGCATCCGCTTCGCAAGTAGCAGATACGGAGTTGGATCCAGAGTAACACCAGGTGCAATCGGTACAAACTTTCCCATCTACTAGAGCTCTATTTATCTAGTGTGATATGCTTGGGAAATGACTCGCTGAACCGACATTGAGTAGACTATAACACCTTGTCCCATAGCGTTCTTTAGCCAAAGGTGCGCCTTCGCCATGAAAAAAACATCTGCAGCAAGGCTATCTCCTTTTATGCCGCTGAAATCTAAATGCGTTCAAGATCAGACACGATGCGGTTGGCATGTGGAAACTTGCGAAAAACCTTCGCACTACACCAAGAATAGCGACTAGTGCAGTATGGCTCCACTCCGGTTTTATGCGTGCAATTCGTCGTTTGTAAGGGGGCATGTGCTTGATGTGACTGGGAATGTGTGTGTGTGTGTGTGTGTGTGTGTGTGTGTGTGTGTGTGTGTGTGTGTGTGTGTGTGTGTGTGTGTGTGTGTGTGTGTGTGTGTGTGTGTGTGTGTGTGTGTGTGTGTGCGTGCGTGCGTGCGTGCGTGCGTGCGTGCGTGCGTGCGTGCGTGCGTGCGTGCGTGCGTGCGTGTGTGTGTGTGTGCGTGCGTGTGTGTGTGTGTGTGTGTGTGTGTGTGTGTGTGTGTGTGTGTGTGTGTGTGTGTGTGTGTGTGTGTGTGTGTGTGTGTGTGTGTGTGTGTGTGTGTGTGTGTGTGTGTGTGTGTGTGTGTGTGTGTGTGTGTGTGTGTGTGTGTGTGTGTGTGTGTGTGTGTGTGTGTGTGTGTGTGTGTGTGTGTGTGAAGGGAGGGTAAGTAATACACCGTTTGCTCTCGGCGCAAATGCACTTCCATGCCACCTGGCCGTAGCAAGTAGAGCACCAGCGTCGTCGTCAGTAAAACTACGCGTCTTTAATTTTAAGGGGGGGAGGGTACCTTACCCTTCACACTGGGTGTGAAACGGTAAAAAAGCGATCCAAACTATAACTCTAAGTACATGGCCTGATATCAAGTAGTTCTACTGACTAACATGCGGCTGCCTTCAATAGGCAACATTTTAACTGCAGTCCGTAGCCATAGGCAAATCAGCTATGCATTTTTTTTCAGACCTTTTAACTGACGTGTTCTCGCCATAACAGATGGCACGTGGAAATGCTTGTGTTTAACCCGTTATGGTTTCCTTTTAGTCCATTCAAGTGTTACCGGACGCTTTTGCTTTGTAACCGCTGCATGCAGTTTTCAGCTTGAAACCCTTCACTACTAACGCATTGGAAACTTTCACCGCGGTACTTCTGACATCTTTTATATTGCCATGAGTAACCTTTGTAATCAACAACCGAGTCTCCACCTCCATCCATGGCCAAGGTTATCAAAGTGTAAACTTTAGCAGGAAACAGCAGGGGACAACATACATTTTTTGCTATGGTTCGAAATGTGTTATTTTTTATTATGCTATGGCAAAATAAGGTTCTCGGACCATTTTGTGTTGACATCGTGATGTCTCAACGGGGTCCAGGTAGTAAGTATTGGCCTTTTGGTATATGGGGGCGCAATGATGTAGTGTGTAGCAACTGTGTGTTTGTGTTTGAGTCATATGAATAGTCATGACTCGTTATGTATACCGGAAGTGACGTCACAGGCCGCAAATTTCGTTAACTAAACTGGTGGTGACATCAGCAGAGCTGAAGTTCGTCGCTATTAGGCGCTATGGCATCACACACTTATTGCTATGGCATTACACACATATTGCGATTAAGTTCCCTGAAATTTTTGTGTCTTTTCATCAACAAATCAATCGGCTGTATGAAAAACTTTCATAAAGAGCTCCTTCTTGTTAAAGTCACCGAAACATTCTTTGTACCCGTGCTTCCGAGATGGCTAATTTGCACAATAACTATCTTTTCCAAATTCATCACCCTGCTGTTCCCATGGCCCATCGCGCTGGTCATTAGACAACTCAGAGTAAGGCAGAACCCGAACCTTAGCATTTTTTGCATTCTCCTGTTTGTATACGTCACAAGCGAACACATGCCATGATTCACGGCAAAAGGTCGAATATGACTAGCTTATTGAGCTGCATGCCACGTAGAAGTCAAAGGTAAAGGTCCAGGACTGAAAACCTGCGGGATGTTCTCTCTGAATTATCTTCATGGTTAACTCAGGCCACGTAAGAATGAGGTGAAATGTCAAACTTAATACCTCACTTCTATTATAATTGTCGCATGCACAAGTGCCCATGCCTTAAAGGCTTATTTGCTGCTTGTGCAGCATTAACAGACGTTGAAAGTAATTGAGCTTTGTTTTGTTTTATGGAGATTTAACGTCCCACAGTGACTCAGGCTATGAGGTACGCCGTAGTGATGGGCTCTGAAAATTTCAACCCCCTCGGGTTCTTTAACGTGCACTAGAGAGAGAGAGAGAGAAACTGAAGAACCGAAAAGCAGGAAGGTTAACCAAGCGATGCCCAGTGGGATACCCTATGCGTGGGGAGTAGAACACAGGGCAAGAAAGGGAACAAGAAGCGGCGCTTACCTGGTGCTGAGTCTCCGATGTTAACATTTATTTATTTGTTTATTTATTTTTTATAGATACCTCAAGAGCCCTTGGGTGAGGGCTTTACATACCTACACTAAGACTGCACACTGCACAAGCACATGCACTAAGACTGCACAGTAAACAGCTCTATAGAACTTCGCCTCCATCAAAATTCTACAATCGTGGCCAAGACCCATCCCGCGTCTTTTGTGTCAGCAGCCAAGCGCCATGACAGCCGCGCATTTTTCCCCGTCTGTATTTTAATTTGCGCCGAAATCTGACGAGCGCCTAATTTACTAAAGAATTTTGCTCTCAGCACGGCTTCAAAAGCAGTGCTAGCGTACATCACTGCTGCTGATGTTATCTCTGCGTGGATTCCGTGATGAGCTTTCGAGTGTGTGCTGGTGTTTAATTGGATCTTCCTTTTCACAAACGACTTATTTCTCCACGTGGGCGGGATGTCGCGGGCAGTAATCTTTGTCTTGAATGCGGCGTAGAGTGCGGGTAAATCCGAAGTGCCCAGCTGTCGATTCGTTGTGTGAAGCATGTAAAGTTTATTACGAAGGAATTTAAGGACGAACGCTGCTGGGGGTGAAGGAGTCTTTCCTTCAAGGTTCTCGATGAGCTATGTAGGTCGGTGTCCGATCGTTGCTCATGCGCGAACGTGTTGTTGCTGAGAGACACGAGGAAGGTGTCGGCATTGTCGTCTTTTAGTGGTGCATCGACAAGGGCTTGTGAGTGGCAGTCGACAACGCAGTGCTTGCGTCCTGCATTGTAAACTGAGGTATTGTTGAACACTTGCAGTCGTATGCTACAGCCACCCAGGCGGCTTCAGCAGTCTCATGTTCGCAAGTCACCATAACACTTGATGGTTGCTCACAGCTTTGAATGACCTTGCATAAATATAGGGTCGGAATTCAAATATGGCCCATATCACAGCCAGGCACTCTTTTCACCTCTCTGAATAGTTAGCCTCTTTCTTTCACAGCTAGCGACGACTCGCTCTGTTACGTTCTTGCCTTGGACGAGCGCGGCGCCGATACCAAATATTCTTGCGTCAGTAGGAATCTTCGTTTCGGCTTTCTTGTCATAGTGGAGAAGGAAGGGTGGTCCCTGCAAATGGTGCTGATGTTTCGCGAATTCTTAGACCTGCAGCGTTTCCCTCCGAAACGGAATGTCTGCTTTTGTCAGCTGCATCAGGGGCTCAGTAATGCGCGAAAAGTATTTACAAACCAGCAATAATAGGCGCATACTTCCTAATATTTTCCAATGGCCCTTTTGTCGGAAAACTGTGGGAATTGTGCTACAGGAGCTGTTATCTGCGGATCTGTGCGTACTCCATCTCGCCCTGTTCATAGTGTGGCCCAAAGACGCCAGCTTCTTCGTAGGCGAAGCGGTGTTTCTCCTTCCTCAAGGTTAGCCCTGACGGCCTGACTGTCGCCAGCACTATCCAAAGCCTTTTATGGAAAATCTGCAGTTTAATGCCTGCCAGTAATGTAACCATTACTCGCTTAAACATTGGTGGGGCGCGAGTGATACACGAGCTCATACCGAAATCCATTCTACTCTCAATTTTTCCCCCTCCTTTCCGTCGCTCGCCCCTTTGCCACTGCGGTCACTTAATCAGACAGTCGATGGCAATGATCTAATAGAAGGGGACAAAGAGTCACTTATAGCGGCCTTTAATTTTTTTTTTACATTCATTCATTCCGCTTCCTCTAGGCCTGGTTGCTGCGGGAAAGAGGTGCGCTTAGAAAAATAATTTCATTGCTGTCGCTATTATGGTGTAAACAAGATTAGATTTTCTACTTATTATTTATGGGCACATGTGGTTAAAGGAGATCATGAGCTGTTTAAGCTAACGCGAACATGAGTGGCTAAATTTCAGGCTGCATCTTCGCAAGCGGCATGACAATCGCTGGGTCTTGTTTCCCTCTAGGGCAAAACGCACTGAATTTCTCTTCAGTCCCATTCATACGGTATGCGTACAAGTGTCTTCATTGTGAACGTCGTCGGGTTCAACTTATTTCCAAAGCGCGTGTCGACCGCCTCTCATCGGCTTTCATGCCGCACGTTCTCATATTAAAGCCAAACATGTCTTTATTTCCACTCCTTTCTTCTTTCCCTCCGGATTGAAGGCTACGGCAAGGTGAAATACAAGTTATTTAAATTTGTACTATAAAAACAAGTGAAATACTGCCCCAGCTGACCACACATGCAGCCTTCCGTAACGCAGGCTGGTTGAATCGTTTGAGGCGGCCGGAATAGACCATGTAAAAGTCATTTATGACGCCCATGCAACCAGAAAAAGCAGCTATGGTTGACCTAGGAAAAGATGGCATTCGAAAGCCCAGTTCCCTTCTTTCAAGGGCAGACTGCCTGTGCTTCAGGTCTTCCGTCGCAGTTTTTATTTGGCGGTGCCTCCTAATGAATAAACATAAAGGCAGCACATGCCCGGAAATCATCGCAATTATTTGCGTAGTGCATTTTCTCAGTGCAAAACACCGGACGAGAGTTATATTTTTTTCACAACACGGATGCAAAGTAATTTCTTTTTATTGCACAAAAATCACTGAAAAAAATGCAACCACCTTATACGTCACCGAACCAACGCAACCCCACCATATTCCGGAAGTGAACCATGACCGCACACGCACTCGTTACGAAAGGATAACCAAGATAATGTTCTTCCTGTGCCCCATATGCAGTACTAAGCAAAATTAATAAAACTCACTGCAGTGGGAACGGCGTTCGCTGTGAACTTCGTAAGTGGGCTTCCCATATTAGAGCCAAGGATACTAAAAAAAGAAAATGGCGTAAACTTTGGACGAAGGTCCTTCATGCGAGGCTGCTGTTTAAAACCACACGATATGGCGCGCTTTCCAAGCTCTTCGAAGCGATTTTGTGAGCCTCACCGAGACCCTCGCTTCAAACAATCTGCTTTAGGGACGCAATAAAACTGACCGCTGTTCAAGCGTCCACAGCAGCTGATGCAATATCCGCGCCCCCGTCATTGTCTTGATCAGTCAGATTGCTACGCTCGTACTTCGCATACGACGGCTTAGTCAGAGCATGGTTCCGCGATGTCAGCGTCATTATGCGTACCAGTGATGTCGCCCAAGGTGACATCAGGTCCGACCAGTCGCGCAAACAACGACGCGTTTCCGCAAAGCCACATGCGTATGACCATGCGTGTTTTCGACAGCCCTATCAGTCTTTACAGAGCCCATGCAGCGACGTACCGCAACCGCGCTTCAGTACAGGGCTGGTATTAGCTCTACTGTCTGTCAGCTCACATGCACGAGTTATTAGTGCATAAGTTTAGAACTATAGTGCAGGCGAGGCATGCCGCTTGACCGGATGGGTCAGCAAGGCATTACACGTGCTGGGTTTTCAACTTGATCACATCAATGGCGTTGGTTGGTCTACGAGCGCGGGGTGCAACTTCGCCTTCGACGGCTCACCTCTCTCGCACTCATCGCGCTTTCGTTTCCACTTTGGAGGCCTTGCTCAGCCTGCACACATGCATGCTTTTGGTTGTATAGAAATTCAGTAACATTTTTATTACTGTATTTGTTGCAGCCGCATTCTCTGCGGAGTGTTCTCACGAGGACTGGCTGACGCTCTTCACTCTAAATGTTGTTGTTGGCCTCAAACAATGCTGGCACATACCCACTGCGGGGGAGTGGCCAAGATACAGGCGGTTAATTGCTGAATACAGGAGCGTTTTGACAGGAAAAAGGAGTAATAGTATGCAGGCTGATAGATTGGAAGACGCAAGGACAGGGGTCCTGTAAACTAGGAGATGGAAGACGGGACAATGGCTTAATGTGCATAATAGTATACAATGTCTTTACTGTTTCAATTTCGTACTGACTGAGAACCGGAAAAAGAAATTAGAATGAGAGGCGTTGCGTTGCACAGCAATGCACACACTCCTGTCGCTTGGGCGAAGCATAGAAGCGCCAATGAAAAGAACAACCGCAGAGGGCACAGGCAAACCCAGTTCATGAAACGGAATTTGCAAAAGACGCTTCCTCATATGAGAGAAGCGGCGGCAGAACAGCAGGAAGTGAACTGTTGTCTCAGGTTAGGCAGAAAAAGGGCACAATGGGGAAACCGCCTGGCCAGATCTGTGAAGGCAGAAATGTAGAAGAGGAACCCAGCAACGCAAACGCGTAAAAGAGACCTCAAATCTGCGCGAGCGCCAGTCTTTGCTACTCTAAGGATGCAGATGATAGTGATATTCAGGAAATGATGTAAGAGCCGAGGCAGCAAACTCCTGAAATATTGTGTAGCTGCGAAACCTCACCGCAGCTGTATATGCACAGGTTCGCAGGACAGCAATAATTGGGCCACAGAGAGATGTCCTTGCTAAGGAATCTGCAACCTCCTTTAAGTGAAAGCCCAAGTGCCCCGGTACCCAAAGCAAGCTTACTAAAATTTAGATGGAGGGGGTCAGGAACATAAAAAGGCGTAATGCCCGAGACTCAGTGGGCGAGGATAGTTAAGAACAAATGGACAGAGAATCCGTCATAACCACAACCTGGGAAACGGTATTTTCTCATTTTCGTAAGGCTAAGATTACTGCGTATAAGTCAGCCAGATAAACTGGCGTGAAGTCAGGAAGACGGAGAGAAAAAGACCAACCCAGTGAATGTGAAAAAATTCCCACACCTGCCTTTCCGCGATCCTGCGAGGCATCGGTAACAATAAAAATATGAGAGGGAAAGGGCCTTAGGTGGCCCTGCAACAAACCTTGAAGAAGAGGAAAGGGTTGCAGCTTTGCCTTCGATGGGAAAATGTCATCGAATTCAATTTGGACAGAAGATGAGTTGTTATACATTTTGCGGACATTTGTGAAATGAATGTTTAAGTGATCAAGGAGGGGCTGCACGAAACATATCTTCAGAGTATGAAAACGAGAACAGGCGGCACTAAAAAAGACTGCATGTTGACTAAGAAATATTATACTGGAGGCGTGAAGAGGTGAGTCGCACAATTTTAAAAATGTTTGAACTGTTAAAAGGCGAAACCTATTTGATAAAGTTGGGATTCGCGCCTCAAGGTGCAGAACAGCGTTGGCGACATATTTTGGAAGCCCCAGACAGAGGCGCAACGCCTCACGCTCCAAAAGCACAAGAGGGCGAAGATTATATGCAGGAGCTCTTGAGAATAAAACACAGCCGAACACCAAAATTGGGAGGACATACATTTTATAAATCATCAGAAGTGTATGCATTCTCATGCCTGACCTAGCGCTACAAAATCTACGCAGGATGCCAATGGCCCGAACTCCTTTTGCAGATGTGGCCGCCAGGATAGAGAAGCGTCGTATATCACTCCGAGATTCTTCACCGTCTGAACTTGAGGAATTACGTTATTTCTATATACCAGGCAATTATTTACAGGAACAGATACCAGAAATACTAACAGTGCGCATTTATTAACATTGAGGGACAGGTGAATTCTTCCTAACCAGCTGTCAAGAGCATTGAATAATTCTGCAAGGTTTGACAGAGTGTGCACATGCCGTGCTGATGAAAAAATGCAATATCGTCGGCGTACATATATGTTTTCAAATTTTCAATGCATAGAATTGAGCTTACAAAAATGTTAAAAAGAACAGGTGAGAGAACTGATCTTTGCGGTACACCTCTTGTCTGTTGAAATCTCCTTGAGGAAACGCCATTTTGGCAGCAATAAAATTCTCTATTTTCCAAAAAAGCAGAAATCCAGGTTATAAAATAGTTTGGGAAGTTGAGTTCCTGTATTCTGAGTGACAGAATCGAGTGTTAAACACGGTCATATGCTTTACTGGCATCCAAAGTGACAAGCGCAGCAAGCTGTTTTCTGTTGCGTGCTAATTCAATACAACTCTATAGGTCAGTATCAGCACATTAAATTGACCAGCCCGGCCTGAAACTAATTTGACACGAATTCAAGAGAGCGTTTTCAGAAATGAAAGACATGTCACGGCTGAGAAGGACCTTTTCCACCAATTTCACTAGGTTCAATATTATTGAAATGCTAGAGGGATAAGTGATATCCATCTTCATCTTCCACATTTCCCGTCATGCCGGCAGACAGCATTGGACGCCTAATTTAGCAATAATGTACTACCCTATCTTTATGATGTCTACTACCACCAGAACAAAACACACTATCTCATGGCTTTGATTGGAGAAACTGCGTCGAAGAAAAAAAACATGCAATCACTGTACAAAAACTAAAAAGTAGTTGCATAATTATAGTCATAAAATCAAGGTTTCTGCATTGTGCGCTTTAACCTCAATTTTTGTACTCTGTAATCGCGCTTATACATTTGGAAGCATGAGGTCTATTGAGCATACCAAGTGAACGTATTCTTTTTCTCTTTTTTATATGCTTAAAATAAAGCTACACAATTTTATAAACGAGGCGGCTCGGCTCCATTTGACCGTAGCGGGCATTGAACTCGGAGTTGGATCGATGCGATATAAGCTGCTTATTAGTGCAAACAATCTGTACACAAATCTTCCGAAGCGACGTTCGCCTCTAATCCTCCGATGAGCGTTATTTGTCAACACTTGTGCAGAGTATTTTCCTTCTAGCGGGCCACTGCCCTTCGAAAGTTTGCGGCCTGTGAAAGAGTCACATCGACCGCCACTAAATACAGTACATTCACCCTGGCGTCATCGAAAATGAATTTGGGTGGGAAAGTTCTCCATCCGTCGGGGCGTCGTAAGTTTCACGTCAAGCAATACCTGTCTTGCGCAAATCTAAATGCTCGCACCATCGGCAATGAATCTATAGAAGACGACGTGCACTAACCGTGTCGTTTATTTTCTTTCTGACAGTATATTGCATTCCCGGGAGACGACTATTTAATAAACGGTAATTTCTTCTTCACACTTTGCAGCTAAACAAACATTTTTTCCTTCTCCCATCATTGCGCAAGGCAGGTCCATTGGTTGCTGTCGCGAATTAGTGGCTCCTCTAAGATTCTTGGATTGCAAGGCCTCGGGATGTAACCTCAGTGCCAATTACGTTCGAGGTCACTGCGGTAACTCGCACTGGAGGAGTGCGAAAGCATTGAGGCCTCCTCGTATCTCTTTGCCCTCTTTGACTTTCTTTGCTCCACTAGTCGTCTTTCTTTTCTTCACTTGACCCTTCTCCTCACTATTACTCGATTAAGCACTGATGTAAGTTCATCCAATTTTCCAATTAGCACAATTACTTTTCTTAATCATGTTCTATCAATTGCCAATTTTGGGTTTTAAAACTTGGCGCCACGTTTCGTTTTCAAATTTGGCGGCGCGCGTTGGGTCCGCCCACACTTCCAGTTTTTCAATTTTGGCGCCACAAGTTACCCTGGCTGCGCCTACTTTTTGAACATTTTTGGCTATAATTAATTCACTAATCACGTTATCGACATAAATCTTTTTCGACATCAACCTCACATCATCCTATTTTGATTACAACCATTCGTTTGGCGCTACCTCTTCTGAGTTCCTCACAATAGCTGCGGACACTAATGCGGGTGTTCGTGGAATAGTTGCGGATGTTTTGCGGTTCGGACACGGCCTGGTCGACATAGCCTAGTAATGATTTCGCAATAATAAACTACGTTCGCTTCATATTGCGATGGCCACTGGAAATCTTCGTTTTTTAAAGAGGGCGTGTGTTCTGCGATGTCAGTGCGGGTTAAAGACACCAAGTTGATAGAATTATTCTGCAGCCCTCATCAATAGGATTCCTCATTGCACACGCCTCGCTTCGAGATGCTGAACCACATTTTCCCAAAAAATCTTGTTTTTTATGGACGCGAAATGCATTACCAGCAGTACTCGGAGCTCGTAACTTGATATAAGGAGAAAGCGTCTCACCGAAGCATGGCTGTTTCTTTATAGTCAGAATTTTGAAAAGAAGGTAGAAGGATGTTCACATGCGAAAGGTGTAGTGGCCCTCTTTTAAGGAAATCTAGGTATGGCAGTCGTTCGGATAAAATGATATTTCGGATGATTACAGCTCTTCATAGTGAAGTGAGAAAAGAAGGGCAGCGGACCCTTATTTATTTGATTATTCCAAACACATGGAATTCTATTACAAAGAAGAGCTAAATAATCGAGAATTCCAATTTAAGTGACGCCTGAGCATTCAATTACAGGGAAGAAAATAAAATCACATATCGGTAATTACGTGCAATCGAACACCTGACATTTTTGTTTTACCGAACGATGCCTGGACAAAAAAAAACTGCTTTCTGCTCGAGAACTTCTGACCTTTTCGTTTGAAACTCTTTGGGCTCCCCGGACACCGCCGCGCGCAAAGCAGCCTGTCCTCAAAAGTCAGCGTCGCAATATTCTGAAAGAAATACAAGAGTGATAGAGTGACATGGAACCTTTCTGGCGGGATCAGATATTATTAAAAGCGTTATTCACTTCACATGCCATAACTGGAAATTTTCGGTTTTACACAAAATTATCGGTTTCCCACCCTTAAAACTTCGTTCTTTTTAAAAAACTGCGACAATTTTGATTCGTAAAGTTCTCTGAAAACACACAAAAATGGCCTTTTCGCGACTCTATTGCACCACTAATTACCTGATAACGAAATAATTGCACGATGGAGCACCACTTTTATGCATTCATAGGTTAGAACACAAGATAATGAACATGATTTTTTAGTGGTAAGTCGAATGAAGACTGCTTATTTCTTCGACGCTGTGCTTCAGGGCATATTTTGGTGCGTTCGGTCACACTGTTGAAAGTGAGTGCGTTGCACGTCGAATAAAGGGTTCTCATTAATATTGTGACGTACTAGAAGACGACGAACTGCGCAGTGGTGCAGGCGGGAGCGCTCGGGCCTGACCGTCCGCCATTAATTCGTGCTATCGCCATCTGTCATGCTGTTCGGATTACATCGGCCTGCCGTCACGCATATCTTGTTTTTGCTTCTAAATTGAGTGGCAGTAAGTAGTGGAGCTCTATTTGGACGGCTTTTGATGTGTGTTTATTGCCTCTCACCTTCTCTGCTGAACGCAGAGAAGGTGTTCCCCGTGCCCCGTGCCGTTATTGCACGGGGAACAAAAGGCAAAAATTCTGAACTCTGTCCTATTCTTTAGGAGCAGGTTTTTAAACCTGCTATGTCGCACAAAAGACGGCTTCTTACTCTCTGGGCAAGAGCTACAAATTTATATTTACAGTGTTAATAGATCATTATGTTGGCTTCATTTAAAATTCAAAATAAAAAGGTGGCATGTGCTCAAAACACAGCATTATGGTCGGGTCTCAGAACCGCTCCTGTCTTCCCACTGTACGATTTTAATGCGAAAAAAAAGGAAGAACGCGGACTGAAAGGCACCTGTCACCATGCTAGCTTAACTGCTTGTTATTTAAGCGCACATACAATAGAAAACAAAATGTAAACCGGCTTACTTTTGCCCAGTTATATTATTTCTGCCACGTAGTGGTTCTGCTACACTACATCAAGGCTGTTGACTTATCATCATTTTATTTTCCCCACGGGGTTCCCGTGCCATTAGTTTGACAACCTTAGTTGCCTCTTTTCTCGGCTCCCCTCGTTACTCGAGCTGGAACGATGTGCGCTGTTTTCGTTGTTCATGTTTGGGTTGTGCGGGCGAATTATTTTTTCTTTGCACCTGGTCGAGAGATGGTTATAGAAGCAGTGTTATCCTCTGCTTTTATATCGGGCTCAATTAGATATCTAAGTAGCGCAATAAATTATACTACTGGTTTGTATATCTTCATTCTAACCCTGAATGTATTGTTTCTTGTTTTGTTTTAGCGATGTTTTGTGTTTTGCCAATGGCAAGGTGTTCCCTGGCCTTTTTTTACCCTTTTCAATTTACCCCTTCAATTCATCTTAACTTCACTTTATTACCTTTATGTCCCCACGGATTGGTGGTATTACATAAGGGGTGGGTTTCATGTGCAAAGCAAATTGAATAAAGAAAGAAAACGAGTAAGGTACACAAACTATTCGCTGCTACATATAGTCGCTAAACAATTTACAAATGTTGGTGGGCAGGTGATTACGGCGATGTCGTGTGGAATGCTGTTCCAGTCCGTGGCTGAGCGTGGAAAGAATGACGGTGCAAATGTAGTAGTGCGCGTACGAGCCCGAGCAACTTGAAGGGGATGACCAATGCGGAGGGGAATGCGTGCCGGCGGATTGATGTAGGGCGGAAGACCAAGTGAGCTGAAATAACATTTGTGAAACAAGCACGTACTAGTAACACGACGTCTAGAAGCCAGGGATGTTAAGCCTGCTTCTGCTTTCAAAGATGATATACTGACATTATATGAGTAGCACAAATATATGAATCTTTGGCTCGACTTTGTACTGATTCTAGCGTATTTGTTAGATAATTTCGTTGAGGTCACAAATAGCTGAGGCGTATTTTAATTTAGAACGGACAAGTGATTTGAAGGCAAGTAATTTTAGGTTTTGTGGAGCATGACGTAGATGTAGTTTTAAGAATCCAAGGCTACTGTTAGCGGATGATACAACTTTAGTGACATGCGCGTTCTAGGTTAGATCACCGGGCAATTTTACGCCGAGGTGTACGCAAGTCTGATCTTATTCTACTGTGACGTGCAAGATTTTATGCGAGAAGAGGAGAGGATTACGTTTTCGGTTGAATGACACGAGCTTATATTTATTGGGGTTTAGTTCCATGAGCAATTGGTTACACCAGTCATGTACGTTGATTAAGTCATTCTGGAGGTCGAACTGATCAGAGGCGTTATTGATTGTGCGATAGACACAGACATCGGCAAAAATACGGACGTTACAAGACATGCGTCGGTAGGTCATTAATGTATATGAGAAATAGTAGCTGACTAAGTAAGGACTCATCCTTGTGGGACATCTGGTCTTACGTGAAGGGAACTAGGGGCTTGATTATTAACGTAAACAAACTGGGTTTGTTTAGCCAAGAATTCGCTTATCCACTGCAATATGATAGGATGAAGGTTTCACCAGGAAAGTTTTAGTAGCAAGCGTTTGTGAGGTACTTTGTCAAATTACAAGGCAACGAAGAGAAATTCGTGTCGGCGCCACAACACTTGCGGTTCATTACATTGCTGTACATTACGATACATTAAATTACATTGCAATCAAATTTTCTCAGCTTCTTTTTCAACTTCCGAGTTAGGCAAAGAAGCATGTTAAAGATATATCGCCTATATTGCAAGCACAGTGCGCGGCCCTCATCTTCTGTAAATATTCATCACCACGCATCGTCGTTTTTGGAGGAGTGGCCGCCATATTTGCGAGTGGCAATAAACCCGCTCCGTCCACAGTCTCACAAGTGGGGGAGACCGCTCTCGATCCTGCGTCCTCTCCGCTGCAACACTGCAGCTACGTTCCGGTCGTCACCTGGCCGGACCATCTCCCACGATGGAAACCGCCAACCAACATCGCAGTGACGCTTCCGCTGGCCTTGCCGGTGCCTCACCAGGCGTGCTTTCCCTTCATGCTGATCCCTCCGCCACGAATCCTGACTCCAAAGCGCCCGCTGCCCCTTCGTCACCTGGACACCCGACATGGACCATCACCACCCTTCAGCCTCCTACATTTGCTGGTCTTCGTGGTGATGACGTCGAGGACTGGCTCCACCAGTAGAACCAAGTAAGCGCCTGCAATTGATGGGACTTTGCCATGAAGCTCACGAACGTCTGATTCTATTTAACTGCCGTGGTAAAGACTTGGTTAATCAATCAGAAAGATGCTATCCCGGTTTGGACTCACTTTACCTCGCAGCTTCGGTAAACTTTTGGAACTGTTGGTGCAAGCGCGGCCATCTACAAAAAAAAGTTAAATGCGCGTGTCCAGCTGCCCGACGAATCCTACACCTCTTATATTGAAGATTTATGAGGCCTGTGTTGACGTGTTAGCAGTGGAATGTCTGAGTACAATCGGGTCCGTCACGTTCCTAAAGTCATCGGCTCATTTGCTTTTAACACGCTTGCTAGCCAAAATCCTACCTCAGTCGACGATGTCCGCACCACATGTCACCCTCTTGACGATCTTCAATCGCTCCGCTTGCAAGACACCTGGGACCCCCTCTTTTCAACCAATGTGGACTTGCGCTGTCTCATTAAGTCCATTATCCTAGAGGATCGAGCTGCACGGCTCCACCTTACCGCCGGTGAAATCCCAGCAGCACAGGCCTCCGACCTCGCCATTGCGTGATCTCATCAAGGACGAGCTCGCTTTAGTCACTCGCCCCGCGGCACCTGAACCATCTGTACCCCTTGTGGGCCCAAATATGCCCAGGTTGCTCCGGCTCCTGCTGCTTCATTGCTCTAAACTGCTAATTCAATGGCTGGCCAAGCGTTGACAGCAAGCATTGATTGCCCGCTCCCGCTCTCGGCAATCTCGCCTCAGCACAGCTGGCCGACCCGTACTGCCGGACTCTCATCGATCGCCTGAGCGGTGCAATCCGGCGTCCAACTGCCCGCGTCCGTCGCCAACTTAACTGCTTCAAGCTGGTCGACGGCACCCTTATTTGGCCCAATATTAGTCCCCTGGGTCACGCCTGGCTACTTGTCATTCGCCGTTCTCTTCGCCCTGAAGTTTTACAGGCACTTAATGACGCCTCCATGGCAGACCACTTAGCATTCGACAAAACGTATGACCGTCTCAAGTGCCTTTTCTTTTGGCCTGGCCTCTCAACTTCTGTCGCCAAATAAATTGCAGCTTGCGTCCCTTGCCAGCGACGCAAATTCTCTACGTCTCCTCCTGTGGGTCTTCTACAACCTCTTCTCTGTCCTTTTTCACTCTTTGAAGTCGTTGGGATTGACCTCTACGGTCCCTTACCACTAACGCCATCGGGCAAACGTTGGATCGTCGCAGCCATCGTCCACTAAACCAGGTACGCTGAAACGGCCCCCGTTCCGTGCGGCTCTGCCTCCGAGATCGCCCATTTCTTCCTCAACGCCATACTTCTCCGCCATGGAGCCCCACGTGTCCTTATCAGTGCCCGCCGCAAGTCATTCTTCTTCAGCGTCCTTGCCGAAGTTCTTCAAGCTTCGAGAACCGTCCATAAAACAACTTCAGCCTATCACCCCCAGACCAATGGCCTCACCAAACGGTTTCATCCCACCCATTCAGATATGATGTCCACGTATATCCACCCAGACCACACCAACTAGGACGCCAAGCTCCCATTTGTCACATTTGCCTACAATACTGCCGTGCAACGAACAACCAGAATCTCCCTGTTTTTTTTTGTGTATAGACGCCCCCCCCACTTCCTTCACTCTCGAAGCATCTTTCTTCTCTGCTCCACAACCTCTTCCGGACTGTCCTATGACGCATTTACTTTCCGTCTTGCCTACTAACCGTTGTTTTAGGTAGAGGTCGTGATCGAGTTTCCCGTGACTTAAAAGAAGCTTTTTGATCAGGAAAAAGGGCCTGAATGCCGTTAGTGGTGCATATATCTTCTTGTACAGAACTGAAAAGAGCTTTTTACAAAAGTTTTTCTGAGTACTAGCACGTTTACAGGTACTTCATTCCCAATGTAATCTGAAGTGTTCAGTGCACAAAGCCTATAGAAGGATTTTCTTGTCTGACGTGCTTTTTCAGTATTATTTTTTACGGGTTTAATGCATTTTGGTTTTGTCATCATCATTTCAGATCTCATTTATTCATGTTTCTTTGGCTCCATACACCACGTGTCATGGATTTTAATTGTTCTTTCGGCACTCTTATCGTTTTTAGCTAAGTCATGTTTTTAGTGTCGTCTTTTATCGCTTTTACGATCCCCTACATCTTTCTGACGTTTGCTGCAGCTAACAGGTGGTGTGAGTGTGTTATATATTACGTGTTTCTGTCAATAAAAAAATACGTTTTCAGTAGCGCGTTGTCTTGTCCACCGTTCTTGTGATTGTGTCTTATTTAGCGCTACGTTTGTACATAAAACTATGCACTGACTAGACAAGCAAAAAGTGTTAATTTAGTACAGCACCATTGCCGACCTGAACACTGACGCCTGCCAAGACTCCCGGAAAAACACCGATGACTTCAAACATCGGGCAGTGTGTTTCTTTCCTGGTGATCAAGTGTTGCTGTAGACTCCAGTGCGCACCCCCGGCTTGTGCGAAAAACTCCTCAGCCGCTTTATTGGTCCGTGCACTGTACTCGACCATACTTCCCCCGTGAACTATCGCGCTGTCCCTGCTCATCCTGTCAATGACCGACGCTGTCGCGCTGTAGAGATTCTTCGCGTGTCGCGCTTAAAGCCCTTCACCCGTCCCCATACTGCGCTCCAACATGCGCCCGAGCCGGTCGCCCTGGCCGGCCGGTCGTCAGTAGAGGGAGCAAGTGTAAGCACAGGGCGCGACCTTTCTCTTCATCTGTAAATATTCACCATCATCACGCATCTTCGTCTTCGGAGAAGTGGCCGCCATACTTGCGAGTGGCACTAACAGCTAGCTACGTCATATATATATATATATATATATATATATATATATATATATATATATATATATATATATATATATTACGTTGGTTACGGCGGCATGGTTGTTTTTTCTGCCGCTTTTAAGTAATTTTCGTTAAGCGATAGATTAATCGAAATATTATTATCCCAAAAAAAATTTTAAAAAACATTCACCTATGCACCATGGTTTCCGTGATTGTTGGCTTCCTTCATAAGTTTATCAAACGAGCCCCTCATTTCCTTAACTTTGTCTGCTAATAGCTTAACGAGGGTCTCGGTTCTGGCAGTCTTGATGCCATAGGTAGCATAAGAGGGCTCTCACACAGTTTCCGCCCTCGCCGTTAGATGACGTTCCACGTCACGCCCGCGGTATTACAGGACGTGCTACGTCCGCCGCTATGGACGAGGGTGGCGCTGGTGAACACTCTCAAGGTTCGCTTACACCCAATAAACATAAATACCCACGAGAGCAGCAGATTGAACAGCCGTCGCCGTAGCTCAGTTGGTAGAGCACCGGACGCGATATTCGGAGGTCGTGGGTTCGGATCCCACCTGCGGCATGGTTGTTTTTTCTGCTGTTTTTAAGTAATATTCTTTAAGCGATAGATTAATCGAAGTATTATTATCCCACTGATCAGCACTACACACTAAAAAATGGAAAAAACATTCCCCTATGCACCTTGGTTTCGGTGATTGTTGGCTTCCTTCATAAGTGTGTGTGTATATATATATATATATATATATATATATATATATATATATATATATATATATATATATATATATATATATATATATATATATATATATATATATAGCGAAAAGCTTCACTAGGCTCGTCAACACCGGGCTTCGCGTGAGCTACACTACAGACTTGCCACAGCTGCGCATGCCCAAAACTGAGTAACGTCACGCGGAGCGCAGGTGGCCGCTGCTTCCGCAGCCGTCGTGGCCACCGCGCGCTGACTCCGTCGTCTGACCTTTCGCCATGGAAGGAGGAGAAAACCCAGAAGTGGTAGCGTGGGAGTTAGAGATTTTAATAGCCTTGTACAACGATTGTACAAGCTTTGTATACCTAAGAAAACACGTTTTGGAAAAGGTATAAAGGTATACCCAAATTGTAACCCTTTGTATGTAACCTTAAGCTAAACCACGAGCATCGCCACGAAGCTTTTTGCTTCGAGAGCCCCGCCGCGGCGGCTCAGTGGTTAGGGCGCTCGACTACTGTTCCGGAGTTCCCGGGTTCGAACCCGTCCGCGGCGGCTGCGTTTTTATGGAGGAGAAACGCTAAGGCGCCCGTGTGCTGTGCGATGTCAGTGCACGTTAAAGATCCCCAGGTGGTCGAAATTATTCCGGAGCCCTCCACTACGGCACCTATTCTTCCTTTCTTCTTTCACTCCCTCCTTTATCCCTTCCCTTACGGCGCGGTTCTGGTGTCCAACGATATATGAGACAGATACTGCGCCATTTCCTTTCCCCAAAAAAACCAATTATTATTATTATTATTGCTTCGAGATATCCAGGCTTAACACTTTAGCTAAGCCTAAGCCCAACTTTTTACTGTCGAAATGACGTATGAGGTTAAACACACTCTGCATGGTAAGTCCACAGTAGGCACTTTTCATTCGCAGTTGGCATGTAGCCAGGTAGCGCTCCTCTAGGAAATGGCTGTTTATTAGTGTTCACCTCTTCGCAAATTACGAATTGAAACAAAAACAGTTTTCTTCCTTACCCATAATTTAGACTATCTCGGCGTTGTGTTTGGTTTTTTTCACTTCACCAACCATATTGGCCCAACGCTTTGTTAATGACTTTGTCATATCGTTTCATTATCACCATCAGTGAAATAGC
The DNA here is from genome assembly GCF_052857255.1 of Amblyomma americanum. NCBI lineage: Eukaryota > Metazoa > Arthropoda > Arachnida > Ixodida > Ixodidae > Amblyomma > Amblyomma americanum. The sequence goes on along the minus strand of NC_135504.1, from coordinate 106,917,878 downwards.
TGGCTAATACCACATTTCCTGAAATAGATACAGCGGTATCTTATTGTTTCTGCGAGCATTACTCGATAAAAATTCTTTAACTATCGTGAAGTCCAAACATGAATATATATGGTTGCAGTATATTAGTTCGTGCAGTCACTACCTGGTCTTTTTTTTTTAAACTTCTAACCTCTACAGTTATAAAGTGGCCCATTTGCAAAATCCTCCTAATATGTATGCACACATGCAAAATTAATTCATATTCGGCACAGTGTTTTTTTCATTTTCCTGAATCTGTTTTCGACTGCTCAACTTCAACATTAAAAAAAAAAATGTTCGACAAGTACAGAGCGACAGTTTCGGGAACACAGTTATTTGCGGAAGAAGTATTTGAAGAAGGAAGCCAGTGAGAAATTTCTCAGCTCGCTTTTCTAACACGCCTGAAATATATTTAAAGCCCCTTTCGCGAAAGTAAGTGAAACTATGATAGTGGCGTCTTCTTCACTGACGTCTGATCATTGGCCTCCACAATAAATGCTTTTATTTCTTCCCTTTAAATGTGGGCGCCATAGCCATGATTTACAACAGAGTTATTTTGAGAATGGGAACCTCTTTACTATCGAAGTCACTCATGCATGCAAATTGTGCAGCGCCTGATGTTACTTATTTTACAGGACTGACAGCAGGGGGAATTTCTCATGCGCACCACTTAAGAGCCAACACTGCGGCTTGAGGTTGGAATAACGGCGTCTGTAAGCGCAGATTGTTGCAGGAAGCATTGGGCCGGCCGCGCCCCTTCCGTACTCTCGCAGTCAAATTGCTGTAAAGCTCATTATGGTCTGGCGCCAGCTGTGGTTCCCTCTTCAGTGGCAACAAAGCTGAGTGTAAAAATTTTTTCGAAGGTAACGCGGGACCGCGTGCCGCTCTGGAAGCCGTCTGACTGCTTTGCATGCTATTTAGCGTATCAACTGCCGGCTTGTGTGTAGTCAGCTGCACGAGTAGGCGGTGGCACTCAGGCTTTCAGCGCTGGAGCTTTCAGCGTTAGAAACTTGCAAACACTGCTTTCAAATAACGACTCTCAGGCAAGCGAACATGATGGTGAGAGAACAATTGTTAACACATTTTCTTTCTACAAGAGGCGCGAGCTCTCATATTGACGCAGCGGGCGATTCACGAGCGCATCAAACAGCAGCAGCCGCAAAATACATAATCATCATCATTATCATCATCACCAGCCGCGAACTGCACATGCCTCTGAAATGTCTAGTTACACAGAGCGACAGGTGACTCAGGGTTTCCTTTATTAAAAGTTTTTATTGTGCTAGTAGAAATATTAATACAATCTAAAACTGAACAAGCTAGCAGCCGCGAACACAGCCACGGCGTGCGTTTCCCTGAGCGACGGCGCGAGTGCGGTATAGCACTATAACAACATTCCTGCTTGGGCGGCGCCGCGCCGAGGCGAAAGGCTGTGCTAGCGCCAGTGGCCGCCCACCATTGTTCTGCTCTCTATTTCCCAGCCACACAAAGCATAGATAAGACGCTGGTACAGCGAACTCTTATGCGGCAAACTATTACTTTGCAGTAAGTTTGTCTTTCCGCACTTCATTCCTCTTTTTCCGTTTGACACCTCCTCTTTCATTTTAATCAGTACAGTGTAGCCAACTGGAACACCCTTCTGGTTTACCGCCCTGTCTTTCTTTTTCTCTCTCTCAAAACGTTTCTGTGTGGATATGGTACCCAATTTCCCGACAGTTGTAGAAAAAAGCTAAAATATTGAAATATTGTAATTTTGTAGACATTAAGAAACCAACGTTGTAAAAGCCGTGGCGAAATATAGAAATTCTTTCAGGCCCTTCTTCAGCTAAGTCAGCCAGATAGTGTAACAGATACTAAATTAGCGCTTTCAGTTATTATTGTGCTTATCAGCGGATGGTGATTTAGGTTGCAACCTCTACAATTAGCGAAAGTGTGATAGGTTTCCTCTTTGAAAAAGGAACATTGTTTTCAATGCCGCGTATATTGTGTACCGCGTGAGGTTAGAGCGGGAAGAAAGAAAGAACTGGAAGGCATTTTAAACTTCTCACAGTTCATCACATATGTTGAACTAGGCTTTGTTGGCAGTTCAGTTTTTCTTACTTTTCTTTCTCTTCCACATAATCCGGGGCGTTTACCGCAAATGGCGCAGCGCAACAGAAATGCCGGCGTTTCAGAATTAAGAGTTCTAGCTGATCTTACCGCCTCGCACGCACCGCTTGCATCGCCCTTTCCAAAGCTGTGGAGGTCACAGGATGCGATGCCATTTGAACACTTCGAATGTGGAAGACAATTAGGTGGAAATGTTTTGATTTCCGCTGCTGTGCGAGCGCTGTCTGACCGCGCATAACCGTGCCACTGCAGCACACTACAGAAAAAGAAACCTCCAGGTTTTGAAGCGGTTGCAGGTTTCAGGCAGTTCAGGAACAGGCCACAGTATAAATAGCTATTCTCATTGAGTTCTTTCATCATGTGACTTTCGAAAATTGGTCCTGTACAGTCCCGGAACGGTGTCAGCATTTGTTTTCCAGAAGATGTTCTCTTAGAATTGCTTCGGTGTTGGTGATGAAAGATGACGGGAGATCCAGTTGTCTTATTTTCTTGAAGTAACCTATTTAGGTATTTGATGATGATTGTGGTTTTTTATGACGCAAGTGCATCTATGTCCAAGGAGCGCCATGGCAGAAGGTATTTTCGATGACTCAAGGTTGAGGCAAAAACCCATTTTTCTTTCACCCCTAATAAGCCGAGCACCAGGCCAGGGCAAGCTTGTACCCACTGTATCACCGGTGGGCACCCGGTGGCACAGGGGATCGAACCCCGCGCCTCCCACATGCGATGCGGATGCTGGACCTCTAGGCCACCGCTGCGGTCATTTAGTGATTTATTCTATACCTAGAGCGCCTACACTTGGACGTCATTGTGTGGGAAAACACATATCTACGTGGAAAAGTATTCGTGTTCTGCGTAGTCTACTCCCAGGTAATTCGTACTATCGTCTTCGTATAGCGGTGGCGTTGTCTCCTAATAACTTAGTCGTAACGGACTATTTTTCATGGAACTCATTGGGCGCATTTTTGTGCCCTAGCTAAATTGTCTCAATTTTATGCATTCCTTTTAATATACCCTTTCGCTTCCAGTTCTTAAAAGTGGTGCTTACCATAAAAGTTCTTTAAACACCAAAATATCTAAAACCTTTAAGCTTTCTCTCGTATACTGCTAAAACAAAAGGTGCCTTTGAATGTACAGATACAATCGCCGCCCCCATCTAGAGCAGCGAACATGCAACTTCAAGTTATACCGCAAGTGCCACATCGGACGTCGTTTAACGGTGAAAATCCAGTTGTACAAAAAATTCCACAAACAAAATGTTCGTTACTTTAATGAGCAGGCTTATTAGTGAGACAAGGCGCTCTTTCAGATACAAGTTTTAATGAAGCCAACTGTTCTTGAAAATAAGCAATGCCCAGGGGAACGCGTTCTTTACGGTGTTGCTGATTTTAATGCCACAGTAATTTCTTAACAATACCGTCAAGCTGGTCCGCAGAAAGGTGAACAAAAAAAAACCTATGCCACCGAGTGGGTACGATCTCACGAGCTCGGCATTTCGCGTACAATATTCGACCAACTGATCAGTGGTGGCGTTTTTCGACTGCTTGGATATTCTTTTGTACAACTCTGGCAATATTTGCGATCGGCATTGTCTTTTTTTTTTAGATATGATCCTCGGAAGTACTTACGCCAGTATGTTTGCCGACGTAAGGAAGTGCTCGTGAAGCACACTATTGGCTTCGTTATTAGAGGTGTTCTCTTAGACGGAAGACCGGGTTTGTTGGTAATTTGTCTTTTACGGTGAAGCGCAAAAAATGGCACGGATGCAGAAAAGAACACGACGAGATGGGCGCTGGCGTCTTCTTTTTGACTATGTTGTCCTTTTCTGCACTTTTCTGTAAAAAATGCCTTCTCTGTCCATGCGTACTTGTTACGATAGTTGAAGCACTCAGGCTTTCTACACAATTTCTGCAGTTTTAGTTGGTTTCTGACTATATTTTTGCTTACGTGGACAACAGAATCCTCTGTCGGCCAGAGCATTACACTGTCTGAAGCACAGCTCCTATCTGACAGCAAACCGTGCAGGTCTGTCCCGTTGCTCTCCCGTTTTTTTGAGCGAGCCTTAGAGAGGTGGTTAATTACCAGCCCGTCAGTGGCAACAAAGAGTCTGAGTAATGAACTGCGCCTAGCTTTTCTATTCCAAAGGGAGATTCCCCTGCCTACTTCTTTTCGCAGCTGGGTTCGATCCACGAAAGCAGCAAAACATGGAAACCTTTTCGCAGCTGGATAGACATAAACACAGGGCTACTTACTATTCTTTCCGACATCTTTTACCAAGCGGGACACTAATCTTAGACCCCACGCTAAAACCTGCATACCTACCTAAAAGCAGTACTTTAAATGTGGTGCCATGGAAACTTAAAGCAAAAAATTTGTGATCCACGAAGCACTCAACATTCCTAGTAAGGGGCACAAGGAAGGTAAGCTGAAGTAAAGATGTTATACACTTAATTTTTCATTTTATGATTGCTCCTCCGGGCTGCTGCAGTGCGCATCGCAGTCGTAGATAGATTGCACCGTGCTTCTGAGGCACAAGGGAGAATATATTTAGAACTGCCTCTTGAAGAGCCGGAAGTTGGGTCATTTCGAATCAATTGACTGCACCGCAAAGCCTTCCTTTTTATTGATCAGAGTAAGCATTTATAGCAAGGAAGTTAACGAAACATCGTCCTGATCTGTCGTTCGTGTCGTAGGCTTGAACCCCTTCTGCCGAGAATGAATTGGGTATATTAGCACCCAACAGGCATTATAAATGATAATATAAATGATAAGCCAACGCTATTTAGGCACAGAGTCTCCTATCCTCGGTTCGTTATCGTTGAATTTGTGACCAACTCAGCATTTCGAAATAGCGGAGGGCCCTTCGCTTGCGCAGCTCCTGGCCGGTGGCTAAGTAGAACCTTGGTAAGGCGAGAATAACAAGTAAATAAACTGCATTATTTTGAGACCTATCAGCCATTTTGTCTTATGTAGTATATTACGGATGCTGCTTTGTGAAGAGATTTGATCAATTCTGGCAGAGCAAAGGCGACTTAGCTGAGCACTACATGGTGCTTGTGCGTTGATTTGAAAACGCAATATTACGAATAGTCTTGCTCTTAAAATATCGAGGCTCTGGTATTAGTTTTAGACATTCACACGGTGACGTTGAGCACCACCCAAAACAATTTTGTTCGCAAGCACCCCTAATACTGAAAAATGATAACAGAGCACTACACGTCAGGTCTTATCAGTGGCCCCCATTTCAGAACCAATCACAGAAAAAAGGCAGAAAATGACATAAATATGTCAAAACTACTTGGTACACTTAGAGTCTTTTCCAGAAAAAAATGAACGGTCAAATTTTGAAACTGTGGATACCAGAAGTCGCGACCAGTCGAAAGTGAATACTTTGTGCTGTTGTTCATAATATGTATTTATATTTTGGGACAAGTTTACTGCTCCAAATAAATTAATTGAGGCAATTTATTTATTGTTTTGCTACGTGTGCACTTGAAAACTCGGTGTAAGTGACTTAGACACGTGTTTACGGGGCATTCTTTCACATTTTCAGTGAGTTGATTTGATATCCACGAAATGGAAACTTTGCGATAGTAATCATTTCCATATGTTCAGCCCTGAAAGTTCTTGAAAACTAGAGCCACCTTTTCGATAATTATCGAGTGGCTGCTATTGGTTATTGCTTCAAAAGTGAAAATGCTGCCTGTTTGTCCCAGTTTGTGGACGTCGATAGAATATCGATGAGACTGCGTTCATAATCCGCTAGCAAAGCGGCTGAAGTGACAGATAGGAATCGCCATACTGCGCTTTCGCTTAATGGACAACTAGCTCTTTACCTTAACTTGCCACTAAACTACTACTCTCGAGTGCTGACATCAAAAGGAAGCAGCCATCTTTCATTTTTTCGTGATATCATCTTTCCTGTCATGCTTATGTAAAGCGACGGAGCGCTCCATATCCCGAATAGTATTGTGTGGCGGGAAAATCGGTTTTTTATTATCTCTTGAGAGCTACGTTGCGCCTGCTTCGAAGTATCTAACTGAAGAACACTGGAAATTAAAAAGTGTTTTATCGTAACGTTGGATAAAAGCATCTGTTGCGCACCGTATGCAGAATATTTTTCATATCTCTAACGTGCTTGTATTATTCTGCACAACGATGTTCCAACGGTGGCTTGTTTGCATCAACGAGGCTTTTAGAGAGGAACTTCCTGCCGCGGTTTTCGTTCTGTGTTCAAACGGAAAATCTGTGTAATTTTGACCCCAAGAGTTCAGTGCTTAGTAAACTTAGTTCACGAAAGAAGAAAGCTAAATGAGCTCAATGGCACCCGGATCCGAGAGACGACGTTCAGAATGAAAGAAACAGCTGAGTCATACACTTCGTGATACCGTCCGCAATCTCATCATTTTGCGCTTGCAGCCAGAAACTCGGTGACTATCAAATTTTGTGGCGTCTTTCTGCCGCAAAGCAAGCGTGCCGCGGCGGCAGCTGGTCAGGTTATTACAAGCGAGGTTTCTGAAACACCTTCACACTCAGAACCAGCGCGGAACTCGAGCGATAGTGTTTTTCTCCCTCCCTTTCCGAAATCCTCGTTCAATCCAGCCCCAGATCAATTTAAAAACTTCTTCAATCATAATCACAATGCTGCAGTGCAGAAACTTGTTTATAAGGGAGGAATAATTTTTTTAAGGCTTATAGCCACCATCGGCCGTATAAAAACTGAGTTTCTTTAACTATTCTAAAGGTGGCGCTTTTATTCTTTTTGGAATACTTGAGAGAGTTATTAATGCAAAGAAGTGAATGCCTGGAATGTAAGCGGCCTTCTGTACAGTCATTAAATTTATTGTCCTGGAAATAAAGGACAAAAAGAAAAAAGATACCTGCCCATATATTATGAGCGCCAATCACTTCGTCTGAAGTCAGCCTATATTGCGAAGCCAACAGCGAACTTGTTTTTCTCGCTTTAGAGAAATTTCTTGATCTTCCTTCGCAATCCTGGGACGTGTACGAATGCTGTAAGGAAATGAAAGAATGGTACGCCGCACAGTCTGGCACGCAAAACTCAATGAACGCAAGGATCATTACCATCTGTGTATATCTGCTGATGTTTAAAAAGAACCCTGGTTTGAATATTTCCTCGCTGCCATTATGAAAGCCGCAGAGTTGACCCGGGTAAATCTGGCGTATTCTTTACAGAAGCGAGAAAATCGGTGGAACCTGCAATCTCACTTGCACAGGGCAGTTATATGGCTCAGCACAACTGTGGCTCTTAGGTTATCTCCGCTTACGAATGGCGCAGAAACCATCTCATAACAACAGCATAGTGAAAAATCTCCCTGGGCCTCTTAAAACACAGCGTATTTTTTGGCATTCATTCGTGAATCAGCTGATCACATGTCTGGGAAATTCCATAACTCGTACGTGAAGCGAACCTTCAAATGATAACATGGTACGTGGAACAAAGACGGTTTAACTTAAATTTTATGACAACGCAGTGAGATGTGGAAAGGAAAGAGGCAGAAAAGTGAGAAGGGTGGTTCAGGAATGAGGCGCGTAATAGTGTCATTCTAGTCGAAATCGCGAAGAATAATTGGGAGGGGCATGTAATGCGAAGGGAATATAACCACTTGACGGTAGGGGTAACGGTTGCGGGAGGCGGCGGGTGTTTGCATGGATAAGGAAGCCGCACATATCAATGGATAAAGTCAATTTGAGAGAGATCGAAGAGGCTTTTCTCGTGCAGTACGCGTAACATATGTCATAAAGATGATTATTGTTAAAATATTCTGCCTTTAGGTAACGTGCAATGCGACTCCGTAGAAACGGTTGCAATGGTTGCTCGCATCAAAAGAATTCCACCACAGGATAATGAACGAGTCCGAGTGTTCCTCTGATTGACCTTGGGACGCTTAACGCGAGCTGAGTTCGCTGGTGGTGATCGCTTCTTTCAGATCACGTAGAGTTCTATGGCCCTGTGTTCAGGCGATTTAGTAAGGCTGCGATCATTGCTGCTCCGACAGCGCACTGAGCGCAGTGCGGAACCTATAATTTATGCGGTAGCGCAAGTGCTTCATGCATCTATATATCTATCCTTTACTAAGGTACGCGCGTAAGTGGATACGTCTATCCTTGAGTTTGGAAACGCCTTCCCAATATTCGCATTTACAACAACTAAAATGCCAACGCGCTCAACTAGCACCCGCCCGAGGCGATCGCTCCGTCGTTCAAGGCCACCGCCTCGACAGCGATATAAGCAACCTGCCTGTATAAGGGCTCCTGGCGGGAATCCTAAGCTTTCTGTTGGTGTGGGATCAGCATCGTTATGCGGCCACCTAGAAACATGCGTTTGTTCATCAAGGTCAGTAACGTTCTAATCTCGCATGCAAACTGATTGAATAATGTGGGCCTATTGCTGTTTCCACGCCCGGGAGAGTTGTCCTTGTTTGCTGACTTTTTTAACGCTGTCAGTCAATTGTTCTTGCTCTGTGGGGATGTAGAGTTTAACCCCGGTCTTACCAATAAGTGGTTTCAAGATACGGATGGTGCCAGTAACGCCCTACAAAAGCAGCTCATTGAAATGTGTTTTCTGTTAGAAATCGTTAACTCGCATACTCAAAAATAGAAAGTGAACATTCTGAACTGATTAATTCTGTTAGTGAAATTAAGAAAATTTACAAGGAAATTGATATAAACAACGCAGATATTGAGAAGAGGCTATGTGCAATCGAAATTAAAACAATTAGCTCGGATGTCACTGAGAAAGGTTTTCCGAACCCTCGCAAGCAGGCAGCTCGTCTAATGGACGAAAATGTAGTCTTACATGCAGAGCACGCACAGCGAGAAGATAGGCTGCGTCGGAGTATTCTCGTATTTTACGGATTACTCGATGCGTGTATGGAGACGAAGGTTGAAACCGAGGAAAAGGTGCTAAATGTTGTTTCAACTTTCTTGAATTTAGCCATTACAGCCGATTCATTCGAGCGTGCTTACAGCATTGGCGTTTCTTCGGAAAACAAATGTAGCCCAGTCAGCGCGAAGTTCTTGCCTTTCAGGACAAAACAAGAAATTTTATAGCCGCCGCGGTTGCTGGGCGGTTATGGCGCTCGGCTGCTGGTCCGAAACACGCGGGTTCGATCCCGGCCGCGGCGGTCGAATTTCGATGGAGGCGAAATTCTAGAGGCCCGTGTACTGTGCGGTGTCAGTGCACGTCAAAGAACCCCAGGTGGTCGAAATTCCCGGAGCCCTTCACTACGGCGTCTCTCATAGCCTGAGTCGCTTTGGGACGTAAAACCTCCATAAACCATAAACCAAGAAATTTTACTCGCAATCCCCAAGTTCAAAGGTAGTAGTATCTATGTCAGCGAAGACCATTCTTTGCCAGCAAGCCAAGCAAGATGTTTAATTGAATTTGTCAACGATTTCAGCAATCCATCTATTGTGTAGTCTAACTCACTCGCTTATCCCAGCCCGTTCTCGAGAGAGTACTGTAACTTTCTTCACATGTGTGCCAATTTTAATCTATCACAAGTTATATCTGAACCAAGCCGAACTGTACCTGCGCTATCGAGCGTCACCCAACTCCCCAGAGGACGTCACTTGTGCTTCATAATTTCCCAGGTTTAGCGATCATTCGTTCCTTTGTTTTGAAGTAAATATTTCTTTTCCTGCTCGCGATAAAAGAATAAGAGGCGTCAGGAATTATAACACAGCTGATTTTGTCACTATTATCCAAGAGATCAGCCTACTACTGCTAACTTCTTACTAGGGTTTTCTGAACGCTCCGTCAACGCGAACTAGAATATTGAAAAAAAGGGTGCTTAGCTCACTAACGCATTCGTAACGCTGCGAATCGCGAGGACTAATAAACAAACTCTTTCATTTACCCAGTCGATAAAAAAACTTTTCTAACAAAAAACCTCTTTCGTTCTGCTAAGAGATCAAATTCTTAGCATCGGTGGGAGGCGTATTTTAGTGCAGCGGCCGCATGCACAACAGCCTTAAAAAGTGCAGAGGATTCCTTTTTAACCTCACACTACCCTTGAAGTTGATAACTTACCTAAAACAATCTTGTAAAGTGGCCAAAAGCCCTGTCGCAGTGGCTCAGTAGTTAGGGCGCTCGGCTACTGATCCGGAATTACCGGGCTCGAACCCAACCGCGGCGGCAGCGTTTTTAGGGAGAAAACGCTTAGGCGCCCGTGCGCTGTGCGATGTCAGTGCACATTAAAGATCTCCAGGTGGTCGAAATTATTCCGGAGCCCTCCACTACGACACGTCTTTTCTTTATTCTTTCACCTCACCCTTTATCCCTTCCCTTACGGCGTGGTTCAGGTGTCCAACGATATGAGACAGACACTGCGCATTTCCTTTCCCAAAAACCAATTATTATTATTATTATAATACTAAAAGACTGTGGTAAGTTAAAGGGGTCAGATTACGCTGTCAGCGAGGACTACTCGCCGCGTGTCAGTTGCATCAGGAAGAAATTATGGGATGCCGAAAAAAAGTATAAAGATAACGGAGACAAAGTTTCGCTTGTCTTTGATAAATTGCGCTTAAACGGCGAACAATTCTGTTGGGACAAAGAAGAGAACTGTATAAGGCCATTGGAGAGCAAATCTAGTTCTGCCGCCTCAAAAAACAGCCAAGGCGAAGGCATGGCACTACGCCCACGCCGTCCCCAACAGAAACCGAAATAACATTTGCAAACACAAATGCTCGTAGCATTATGAATGAACTTGACTCTTTAGAAAGCATACTTATCGGCATGGAACTAGATTTTCTGGCTGTGACAGAAACATGGCTGACACCCGATGTACTGGACACAGAAATTTCGCCCTCAAATTACGCAATTATTCGAAAGGATAGACGGAGCCGTGGTTGTGGAGTGGCCATTTCCACCAATAAAAAATACAATTTACACCACTTCCCGATGTTGAAAGTGTTGAAGAAATCTTTTCCAGGCTAGTATTAGGTCCACATACGTTCGTGGTAGGCTGCGTTTATCGAAGCCCCTCTTGCGGTCATGAGTATATGTTAGCTTTGCGCAGCTATATGCAACGTTTTCTTTTAGGAACGAGACTGATATTGCTAGGGGAGATATCAACTGGCACACAATGCAGCATAGTTCCGCTTCCTCAGATGCCTTACTAGATATCATGCTTCAGTTTAACCTCACTCAGATAGTAAACCATCCGACACGTGTAACAGGACTGTCGACTAACATTCTTGATCTGATATTTTTTAGCCACCATTTTGCTCTCGGCAGAGCTAAAGTAGACATTCTTGATGGAATCTCAGATCACAAATTAATCTTTGGCAGTGTCCCCATTGTCGGCACGCTGTCATCCACGCGATCGCAAACTAAAGTTCTTGACTTTACTAGGGCTGACGATTCAAGCATTCTAGATCACCTGTACTTCGAGTTTGACTCCTTTTATAATCTTGCATGTCGCACAACTGACATTGACACTTTGTGGGAATAGTTTAAAAACACTGTATTGCATTGCATCCTGAAACTCGTGCCTTGTAGAAGCAAAAAAATAAGAACACGCAACCTTAGATAACACGGGACGTTATACATGCTAAACGCAAAGTAAATCGATTGAAAAACGCTCTCAAATTAAAATCTTGCACTAAAACAAGAAAAAACCTCACCTTAGCAATACAGTACATGAAAGGTCGACTAAAGGCCGCTAAATCACACTACTTTACTCATACGCTAAGCAATTTTATAAGGACGTCCCCAGCAAAATTTTGCAGCTACTTAAATCCTAAGAAAAATACTGATAATCCACTCTCGGAAGAAGAAAGCCTTGAGTTTGCCAGATCTTTGAATGATTATTTTTCTTCAGTTTTCACTAACGACAACGCTACTCTTCCTCCCTTCAGCCATTCGGGAACGAAACACATTGAACCACTAACTGTTACTGAGTGCGGGGTTTTAAATCTATTATTAAATCTCGATACAAAAAAGGTCCCAGGACCAGATATGATCTCAAATCGTTTTCTTAAAAGGTATGCCGAATGGATAGCTAAGTATCTATGCATAATCTTTAAGACATTAATAACGTGCACACTCCCACAGGAATGGAAAAAGGCAAAAATCATCGCTATTTACAAGTCAGGAAACAAGACTGATGTTACTAACTACAGACCCATTTCCATCACCTGCTCAGTGCCTAAAATACTTGAGAATATTATCCTTAAGCGCAAAACAATTTTTCTGGAAGATGAACGTATATTATCACCATTTCAGCATGGCTTCCGCCAAGGGCTTTCCACGGTAACTCAATTAATAGAACTAATACATAATTTATCGCAAATCATAGCCGAAAACAAACCGTCCTAATACTACTTGATTTTTCGAAGGCATTTGATCGAGTTACGCATAACAAACTAATTAATAAGCTTAAGACGACACTAGGGCAAGGGCCTATAGTTAACTGGATTAGAAATTATTTATCAGATCAAAAACAGTTTGTAGAAATTAACCAACAAACTTCCCACAGTCCAAGTTGTATCCGAAGTTCCCCAGGGCAGTGTCTTGGCCACCATCCTCTTTTTAATCTTCATCAATGATTTAGCCGCTATTGCTAATGTTAACATACGACTTTTTGCAGACGATTGCATCATTTATAAGGAAATAAAGACAGTTGTTGACCATCAAACCCTTAACAATGCGCTTAAATCTATAACAAAATGGTGCATGGACTGGCAGATGACCCTTAACGCTACTAAATCAGATTGTATGACAATAACAAGGAAGAAGCATAAATCAAATTTTCCATACACCATAAATAACATACCAAACACTTCAGTCACGGAGCATAAATATCTCGGTCTACTAATAACTTATTACCTCCGGTGGAACGCCCACGTGGACATGATTACATCAACAGCTCTAAAACGACTCTTTTTTATTAGACGACGTCTGCGACTAGCCCCTGCCGAAACTAAACTATTAGCGTACACACTTTGGTTAAATCTGTCTTAGAATATCGTAAAGTCGTTTGGTTCCCTCAATACTAATCAAAATATTGCCAAACTCGAAGCAGTTCAAAGAAAAGCTGTCCGATTTATATTTAACAAATACCAAACAACTGACTCACGAACATAAATAATAAAACGTGAAGGGATACAAACACTCCAAATACGTAGTAAACTCGCGCGACACAAGATGATGTATCAACTAATTCACCAGCAATTAAAACTTGACGTTACTAAATATATTTCCTTTTCTAAAGCAAGATCGCCGCGTCACAAACATTCTAATACACTTAACGAGTACCCTTTCCATACTGACTGCTTCAAATACTCATTTTTTCCGTTTGCCACTCGTGAATGGAACAGTGTAAACCCTTCAATAACTAGCAGCTCATCGTTAGGAAAGTTCAGCGCTGCTATAGAGAGCTCGGTACTTAATTAGCAAATATTTTTGTGTGTGTGTTTTCTGTGTTGCTAATATTGCTTCCTATTCTGTGTGCCTTTTAAATGTTAACTTTGTTCAGGTATACACAGAGTGCCAGTATTGTTTTCGGAACTATTGCGATGTAACTTCTGTCATGACGCCTATTGTGAGATTAATTTGCCTTGTTTCGATATGGTTATGATACAGTTCGTTGTATTGTTATTCTGCGTTGTTGTATTTTTGGTTGTATTTTCATAGTTAATTCCAGTGCCTTTGCTTTACCCTTAGTATTAGTTGTCTATTTTACGATCTTCACAATAATGATGTATTTTTTGAACTGTTATTACTAACCCTATTTTGCCCTCCTGCACAATCCCAAATCGGATTAGCAGTATGTAAAGATAAATAACTAAATAAATAAATAAATGCGGTCAAAAAGAAACACGCTTCTGCTCTCCTTTTTAGACCTCCATATGGTGCCATATTTGCTTCCTCCTTCTCGGTCAATACAATAGCAACCATGTTTCCAGATTATTCCACCATACAGATTTTGCTTCGATGGACTCAATCATTTTTGACACAGTAGAAATTTTACGCGTAATTGAAAGACTTAAGTTGCCCTGATCCTGTCGAAATGACATCTATATTTCGGAATTTTCGCTAAATAAAAAGATGTACTCTTCGGTAATTCTGACTAAACGTTTTAAGCAGTCGCTCGATACAGCCTGTGCACCCGATGCTTAGAAGGTTGCCAATGTGTTTCCTCTGCTCAAGCCTCGCAATGAACACTCTCCCTGCAACTGCTGTCGTATATCGCTCACTAGCATTCCGTATAATTTCTTTAAATACTTCATTTCCTCTCATCTGGGAAATTTTTTAAAAGCTAAATCTTTCTTCCGTAATTTTCAGCATCGTTTCCGCAAAGCATTCTTCTGTCAGACTCAACTTTTATGTTCACTCAAGACTTCCATCACATTCAGAACGATGGGTCTCGGGCTGACAGCGTATTCATGTTCTTTCATATAGCTTTTGATAAAGTCTCGCATGAATTACTTGTTTTTATATTGAGCAGATTTATTTTAGATGCCAACGTACATTCGTGGCAGCACTCTTTTCTAACTAACCGATCTCAATTAATAACGACATATAATATTGACTCTCGGTTTTCCCCAGTTATTCTGGTGTGCCTAAGTTTTTCAGTCTTGGGACCCCTGTGTTTCCTCATATTCATAAATGGCTTGCCGGCAAAGCTTAGTTCATTAATTCGTCTTCTTGTGGTTGGTTGTGCTATCCATCGTAAAATTAGCAACGAATGTGAAGTCTATCTTACAATTCGATATCAACACGATTTTCAAATGGCGTCAGCGTTGGCATATGGAGCTTAACATTAACAAGTCTAAGCTTATGCGTTTTCACCCACGTAACCACTATATCTTCTATGTCCTATATGAACAATGTTGCTCTTGTTTGTCGCTTCATACAAATATAGAAGTCTGGAAGTAGTCAGTGACTTGTCATGAAAATCGCATGTCCATCACGTAGTTGATAATGCTAACTGTACGATTGGCTACCATGGAAGAAACTTTTCACGCTGTCTTCATACCAAACAATTTGGACACACGTTTTTATGGAGTAAAAGTTTATGAACGAAGTTTTTTTTAGAGAGAGCAAGATTTCAGTAAAACAATCAATATGTCCGCAGAACATCCGACAGCACTCTTGCATTTTTTGGCTGTTAACATTTTTGTTATCATCAATGGCCTTCCCCATTGGTTTTCTATGGTAGTCTTAACTGCTCGGTACATTTGACGGAAACACTTTAAAAGAGATATTGCTGCACATCACCTTCATCACCTACATCGAATCACCAACACCTTCAATATTTCTATAACAATACCTTACAATTTTTAAGTATTAAATATTTCGGACGAGAAAATTGCGAGGAAGCGCACTTAAACTTCTTCTTTAGAAAACAGTGGTTCGTGCAAAACTGTAGTATGCAGCTTCTGTCTGAGATCCAGACGTGGTTTCGTCACTGAACTGGAAAGTGCGCAGAATCGCGGACCTTTAAGCGTGGACGTCTTGAAAGCCTCCCAGTCTTTTCATCACCTATCGGTACGTACAGAAGAATTCTGGCTTTATTTATTTGATTATATTTTTCACTACGATCTACATTTCGAAGAGAATTCTCTAAGACAACAGTCCTACACTTCATCACGCATTAATCAACCTCACAAGGCACGAATTCTATCACGTCGCACAAAATACTGCCATGACAGCTGCATTCCCATTGCTTAAAGCAATTCCAGTGCCTTCCTCGTGCCATTGCTAAAATTTCTGATAAAACTGTTTTCCGCGCAGCTATCACCAACCTTTTTTGCTCTAATCTCTAATATTTTATTTTTGCTGTCGTTTTTTGTTTGTTTTTATAAACAGGTGTACCGGTTTGTGGGATTGGTGCTCGTTTCATCCTTTGATGTATTATTGTGCAATCATGAATATTTACTGTCAAATGACCGTTTAGTTTTTTGTAATCTTGTTGCCATTTTGTGCTTTTCGTTTCTTTTATCCACAGACTCACCTCTGCAATGAACTTGGGCCTTGAGCATAAATAAATAAACTGATGTGGCCTGAGCCGCTGACGGCTCATAGTTCATGATAATGGGTGACAAATTGATCCCAGTAGAACACTAAACAAAGTTGCTCGATCGCCACCTACAGGTGGATTTTTTGCACCGAGTTTATAACTGCTGGTAGCGCATGTTGAATACCCCGAGTGCGTTTGAGGCAATCTTTTTAATTCATCGACAAGCACATGCGTCCGTGCGGCAGTTTCGATGAACGTTTCCATGGGCAAGAAAAACATACAAACAAAAAGGCTATTGTAAAATCGTGCATACTGCAAGTATGCCACTCTGGCAGCTTAAATGGCAATAAAACAAACAAAAAGGCTATTGTAAAATCGTGCATACTGCAAGTATGGCCACTCTAGCAGCTTTAATGGCAATAACATTCAAAACTCCACTGTACGGATTGTCTTCAAACCACTCTGAATGCCCTCGTATGAAGTTACAGTGTGCATTCTGCTAACGTTATGGAAACAGCGCTGTTACCCTGACACAGAAATTACCGTCCAGAACGAAGCTCTGTACACGAATAGTAATTATTTTACATGCTTAGTACTTATAAAAGCCCACTTTTTTATTCATGCAATCACGGCATAGCATTGCACGAAAATTGGTGTCATTTTATGTTTCAAAACCGGCACCCAAAAACCCATGAACGCATCGAGAGTATCAAACAGTATGTGAGTAATAAAGACTAATAAAAATGTCGCCGCAAAGAATATCGCGATTCATGAAAACGTAAAAAAACCGCTGACTGAACAACGCTTCGGCCTAGTTAAGACATTCGGCGAAAGCTGTGTTGTGGCCGCTTAGACGTTGGGTGATTAAAACCCGAGATACTTAGACGGTGCAAAAACAATTAACCACCCACATCAACATACACCACAACCACCGCATCCTTCCATATCCCCCTTCTTCTTTGTTTCTGTTTTATTTGCTTCGATCAACTTGCATTGCCGTCAGAGACCCCAGCTGAGTTTAGTTACAAGATGTGTCAGGTTCGCGTCGCAAAAGGCTGTCCACATCAGAATAGTGTTGCTACGCTGGCTACAGTGCGACCTTTGTCTTTCGCGCCTCAGATTAGCTTGAGCACTGGTCTCAGTTGTTTTTTATAGTTTCGAGATTTATAGATACAGTAATTTTTTGTTTCTTACTAGATTAATTAGCCGAAGCGAATAGAGAGTTTTAATTGATTTTTTCCATTATTATCACCTATTATTAAATTTCTTTTTTGTTCCTAACCATCAAATGGAAGATTCTTCCGAATAACGGACATCCGCAGAGTACTGTGAAATGTTGAGATGCTTTGTAATGTGGACAAAATATTCTGGGAAAAGCCGGTTGTTCTGTTTCTTCTTCCAGAAAAACTAGAGAAAAATAAACTCTCTACCACTCGCCGTCCTTAATCTTGTCCGACTGCAAAGTAGTTCTGGACCCATCACGCTTGTCTCACTTTGCTTTGTACCCGCACTGCTTACACCATGTCGGTCACAAACCAAGGCGGGATCCTTGAAAGTGTGCATTGTGCTTCGTTCTAGCTGCGTCGGAGAAAAGCAACGCACGGAAATGAAGTTTTTCGAGGCCTGAAAATAAATTTCAAAACATCGCCAATAAAAGAGGCAACTCTCAAAGCCTGCGCACTTATCAGAACATGTGAAAACGTGAAATTCGTTTGTCGCTGTATACTCACCTTCTGAGCGCTCGTGTCTAACAAGCGGCCTCTGACATCCGCAGCAGGCCATTATAGTTTATCTGTCATGCTTACGGTGAGGCCGTATGCACGTGGCGGCAATGGCGCCATGTACAACATTTAGCCGCGTGATGAACGTGCTCCAATAATGAACGCACCCTCGCCCTTCCCGCTTGGGCTGACAAAAAGTGCAACTTCTTTTCCTCCCGTAATGGTTTCCACCCTATTATTTTCCGCCCCATTATTTTCGCACGCAATCCGCTGCTCATTATAGCGCATGTTAGCAGGCACCGTGCTGTGATCGCCCGAACAACTACGCAGTACTATAAAGCGCCATCTGTCGAACGTCAAAACTAAAATATATCACCCTACAGGACGAACGTTCATTGTAAATTTAAGTCGTAGAACCAGCACAAACGATGACTGGAAGTTAAGGAGTTTTCTACGAGAACTGCCTCAACCAGGATCACAAGAATGGAAATTTATTGCCAATAATGTTTGCGCTGAATGTTGTGCCTTTTGCTAGAGGTGCTTCTTGTTGTGTTCTCTTCTATTATAGGCTGCTAAGCGAGTTATACGTACTGGTTTAAGACAAAAGATGTCGACTACGCTCTCGAGAACAGGAAACGTGCTGGAGAGCACTTTTTCTTTTATTCTTAAGGCGTGTCTTACGGGATGAAATATTTTTTCAAGCATTTTTAATATTTTATATAAAAGAAAATCTCCAGTTACGACCTTCAAACGAAACCTTTAGCGTGCGACGCTCAAATTCGCCGCCATATTTAAGCATTCTAGCTCTTTAAAGCGGGAGAGGTTGGTTGGTAGTAATGCTGACTTGCTTGCTGAATTAACGTGACTCGAACACATTTTAATTAAGGAACGCGAAATACGGAACCAAATTTCTTGCTTCTCCATATGCTTTAGCTTCACAGTGTTATTGATTTAAGTGGAAATTCTGCTGTTTCCAGAAAAACATTACGCCACCCTGGAGTAGCATGTGTGTCGGGGGTAGTGTCGGGGGTAGTGGGGGTAGAATTGTAGGCCATGATTACAATAACGTCCGTAAACGGAAGGAAAGAACAGAAAATGAGAGACGTAGGGAAACTTCTAAATACTGTTTACTGCATGCAAGGATCCAGCGCTATAAAAATAAATAATACATGAAATAATTCCGCTCTTTCATTGTGACTACCCTCTGTTACACCCTGAAGGAGTGTCCCTAGATGCAGCACTCTGGTTATTAGGTTTCTGGTCACTGAAGAAAGGCAAAATAATCGGTCCCTGATCCCACCTTTTGTCTCGCAAGGAAGTCGTAAAAGTGCTATTTAAAAACTTAAAGGACACAGGACTCAGCTCTAGACAGCAGACACGGTAGGCGTCCGGTGTTCTCATGGAGTGGTGGCCTCCGCGGGCACGTTTCATACTGTACTCTGATCTTCCATTCACCTTGTCTCTTTCTTTGCCTTTTTTCGCCCCTTGCCCATGTTGAGGACAACAAACCGGCACTGCGAAGTAAACTTCGCTGCCTTTCTATTATTTTCTCTCTAGACCGCTTGGTATTCAAAAGAATAATCAAATTCAAAAGAGTATTCAAAAGAGACACTGCCCACATCAGAGGGCATGGCACCTGGCCTGTGGACAGCATGACTAAGTCGCTACTGCTGCTTTTGCAGGTTCTGCGGTGTTATTTCGCGTATTCTTCATCCACTGCCATCGCTAGTCGTCCACTGCCATCGCTAGTCGAATAAACAGTTACGTTTTAATGTTGGGATTCGTCCTTCAGCGGAAAACGACATCCCGCAACGATATCGTGAAGCATTGCCTAGATGCATTCCTTTCTACTCGCATGAATAAACGAAGCAGCATAGCTCATGGGTAACTTGGGTAGTTATCCACAGTAAAGGTAGAACAAAACGGTTACGCAAAAAGAAACAAAACTCGGCCGGAATTTCCAATTTGCGTGGCCAACTGAAAATTGCGTCAAGAGAAGGTAAGAAAAAGTATCGTAATGAAACATTGGCTGGCTTTCTGAAGTCTTCCCCGAAAAAAATTTGAAGGCATTTTACCGATAAAAAAGAAGCAATAGACCAGATTAAAAGCGGATCTGAAGTGATCATGGAAAAGCAGCGTATTGCTGACTGTTTTAATGAGTTGTTCCAGTCACTATTTACAAAAAAGGAACAAATCTCAGAATGAATGAGCACGATGATTTGTGCGTTTGATTTATGGGCCCTCTAGAAATCACTCAAGCGAGCATATTCCACCAATTGCTTGAGCTGGACACGAAAAAAACAAGCAGACCAAATCGGATCCCTTGTGAATTTTTGCGGCAATATTCTGAATGGGTATCATTTTATCAAACAATATTCTTCAAAATCCTTGGAAACCTGTTCACTACGTCAACTTTTTTAATCCGGCAGTCGAAGTCAAGTTAGCAACTATCTTTCGATATCGCTCACTGGTGTGATTTGCAATGTTATGGAGCATGCAGTAGCAGGGCATATCATTCACTACCTCGAGACGAGCAGCTTATTTTATTCATCTCATCGTGGATTCTGAAGTGGTTTGTCCCCTGTTTTAAAGCTATTTGAAACGGTTCATGATTTCTATTTAGCTTTGAATGCGCGCAAACTAACGTCATTCCCTATAGATTTTTCCAAGGCATTTGAAAAGAGTCCACATACTAAAGTGCCTTTTAAACTTAATAATGCAGGTATTGCTTCAGACATTCTGAACTGGATTGCAGCCTAATTGAGTGGTCGTGTACAAACCGTCCATATTGAAAGCTGCATGTCTAGTTCACTGGAAGTTTTGTTTGGAGTTGCACAAGGGTCAGTGTTGGCACCGTTATTGTTTTTGACTTATGTAAATGATATTCCCTGTGTTCTCAAACCATCTGTAGAAATTAAACTTTTTGCTGGCGATTGCCTAATTTACTCCTGCGTGACAGATACAACATATCACATTAAACTCAACCAACGCCTGCAAGGTTCATATGACTGCTGAAAGCTGCTTGTCGAATGTGCCTAGCTTCAAGTACTTGTAAGAAACCATTCATCATGATCTGTACCGGCGCACCAATGTCGAGGTCTCTCGAAAGCCTTTAGAAAACTGTGTTATTTGAGAAAGAAATTTTAGCATGTACCAAGAAATTAGAAGCTAACTGCGTACATGACGTTTATTCGCCCGGTTTTGGAGCATGCCTCATCCATTTGGAGCCTTCACTAAGTGTATTTGCGAGATAGACTAGAAAAAAATTCAGAGAACTGTCGTGCGTTTGGTTCGTTTGCGTTATAGTAAGAGAACTGATTCTGTAACAGATATGTTGAAAATCTGGTGACCTGGAACTGCTAGACACACGACATGAAAAAGAATGGTTGAAACTGATTTTTTTTTCAAAAAACTGGGAATCAGATAAAAATAAACAAACAAACCTATTTCATCCACCCCCTAAAACACAATGCGCGTTTAAATCACAGTGCCACAATACCGCCTTATATCACACGCCTAGATGGTTTCAAAACTGTATCTTTCCCTCATGTACTGATATGTGTAATGGCCTCTCTGAATACTGCAGCAGCTCCAAATATCAAAGATTTTGAACATTGTTTGGAACTTTATTACAGGCAATAGGGGATTTGAGAATTCATCGTGCTGTTTTTATTTCGCGTATTTCTGTTTGCGCTTTCACGCATGCTTTGTTTTCTGCTGTATTTCGCCTACTTGTAATTTGACCATATTTATGACCATGAAATTGTGATTGTACTGCTGATGCCTGAAATTCATGCTTCTTTTTGGCAATTCCTCTCCTCTAATGAAACTCAAGTGAGGACTACAGTATTCTTAAATAAATAAAAGAATAAATAAATAAATAAATAATTAAATAAATAAATAAGTAAATAAACAAATAAATAAATATACATCGACGGCTCTTATCCTGGACTGCGGAAGCAAATCACTCAAATAACGTGCTTCTCTTAGTGTCCAAAGCTGAGATTCTTGGGACCAACAAATTTGCTATTTTCCCCGTTGCTATGATTTCCCTTCACCTAGCAACATCACGCGCAGCCAGTTCCTGCAAAGCGTAAACGTGCCTTGTGGCCGGCGGAGCGCACGCCAAAAATCCCTGTTTTAATTAGCAGCATCTCAAGTTCAACGAATTCGGTGATACAAAAACGAAATACTAAAAAAAAGATCAAAAACTTAACGTGCATACGCGAAGTTCTATCATAATCTTTCTCGACAAATTTTTCCGTACGTGGTATTAGCAGTCAGGGACATTTTAAAGCTGTCTTCCTTCGTGCTTATTACAGCAGAATAAACAAGCGCTGACGGCCAGCCATTGTCGCCGTAAAAGCATCTCAGGCGCTCCTTTGTGCGGATTTCGCTCATTCGCTTCACTTGCCTTTCGCAAGCCATGGCTCGCGTCGGCAAGCGCTGCCTTCTGGAAGCACAGTTTCCGGAACTTCCTCCAGGAAGTGCAAAATTCTAAGCTCCAATCTTCTCAGAGCGCTCCTGCAATGGAAGACTTGTTTCTTGAAACGCCAGCACTGTTGTTACATATTGTATCAGAGAGTTATATTTTAAAAGAAATGTTATTATTCGGAGCTCACAGGGGACCTTGTGCAGAGCAATTAGTGATAGTTTGCTTGCAGTTCCTTGACATTCCTCGGTGCGCGATATTCTCTACTGCACATAAGCGAAAGAACAGATCTGAGAGCGGAAGATAGGAAACGAAAAAGCGACTTTGACTAGTTCTTTCAAAGCAAAAGAGGGTTTAATATTTGTAGATTTATTAGAACATAGGAATGACACAGGCGAAGCTCACAAAATCAGACGACTGCTGTGCTGCCTTTGTGAACGCGCGAGACAGTGACTCAAAAACCCTTTTCTGCTGATGGACTTCACCTTGTTTTTGTTTTAATTAAACAAAACACTGTGAGCATGTAAAAATCATTTCTCATGATTTCCTACGGATGTGTTGCTTTTATGTTGCATTATAAGATCATTCTCAACAAAAATGGTCATTTAAACCCTTCACTCGAAATCAATTCTTTAGTTTCCTTTATTTTGCAAAACAAGAATTAACACCACATACAACAAAATACAATGTGAAAAGATAGGGGAAAGCCTCACGTTGATTGCGAACGTTTTGACTAGACGACTTTTCCTCCAGGTAAAGCTTTGATCATTGGCGCGGTTTAACTAGGGCTTTCACTCCGAGGAGGAACGCCTGGCGAAAGAGATGAGAGTGAAAAGGCTGAGGGGATGATTGACCATCCTCCGTTCCCGAGAATGCGCAATACCTTGCAGTCTGCACGCTGAGATATTTTCCATCTAACATCGCTGTTTAAAAAGCTGTGAGACGAGCTGGGAAACTAAATAGGAGGTTGATCACCTTTTTTCTTCACGCTACGAAAATAAGCCATTTTTTTTCCACTTGCGCATGAGCTTTTCAGAAGATCGCATGCTGGCTGATGTCAGCTGTTTGTCGGTTGAGCACCGGTGTTGGTGGCGGTGTTGCAGCAAGAGAGTGCAATTAGGTGTACTCAGCTCTCCCGCCCATGGCCACTTCGTTTTTGCGAGAAAGCAAAATCTGCACAGAACATGCAGCTCCTTCGTCTTGGAAACGCAGGGTTGTCGAATCAGTCGCAGTCAGCAGTCAAGATTCAGCGTGCTCGCAAATGTGAAAGGTAGCGTCGCGAACGGCTAAATCCAGCCCTGCGTCAGGCGGAACGCAAATCAGGTTGACTTCCCGCTCAAAGCGAGCATCGTTGCCGGATGAATGCTGATTATTTTCGACATTATATCCAGCGTAAGAGGGCAGAATACCGAATAGCCGGCCCCTTTAGCCGTGCCCTGAACATGCACCGAGACACCGCCTTCTAAACGTGTGCTATCGGGTGAACACCTTGCTGGTAAATTTGGGCAGCAGCGTAAATATGAGTTCTCGCTGCTTCTCAAGTTCTCGGTGCTTCTCGGCGTCTCGGTGCACGTTCAGGGCACGGCTGAAGGGGCCAGCTATTCTGTATTCTGACCTCTTACGCTGGATATAATGTCGACAATAAGCGGCATTCATCCGGCGACGAAAAATAGCAGCTGTGTTCTCACTGTCCGTCCTACCAAACAGCCATGATGTTCTAATAGAGACCTTGTGACAGCCAACCAACGTCCAGGACGAAATGCGTGGCAATACATTATTTCAGTTGGCTTTCCCTTGGCTATGCCGCTAACATTACTGTAAACATTGACCATGGTGTCGATCACAAAATGGAGGCACGTGCCTGCCGCGGACGGCTTTTCGTTGCGGTAAGCATATTAAGCCATTAGCTAAAGGGTTTATGTTTTTTTTTGTTCGTTTTACGTTTGGCTATTTTTGGTCGTCTAGATACGAAAAAAGAGAACAGTTTCACAGAACGCGTTTGCATCTATCTGTGTATAATTTGGCGTTTATTGTTGGGTCGGTTTTTTCATGAAGTAATAAAAGGCCGAGAAGAGTGCCCAAAATAATTTTCCCTCCTGCCTGCCTATCAGTCGCATTTAGTGCAGACCAGTGCAAGTTCGCAGGTGTTTTGTTTAATCGCTGAGAAAGAAATTGGAGCGGAAGTGAAAAAAACGTAAGTAGTGAGAGGACGGGGATGACGGTTACTAAGGCGGATAAAGACAGAACGGAAAACAATGACTCTAATGAAAAATAAATATACGTGAGCACTCCATGTTACTGGGTTCGAGGAATAATACTTCGTGTTCAGTGTTATGCCGGCTATAGGAACAACTATGTAGAGACCAAGTTCTCAATATGGTGGAGAAACTTTAAACGGATCCTCGACCTGAGCATAAATCACATCTTTAGTTAATGTCTGTAATCATAATTGCGCTTTATTGAAGGTTAGCTATTCTAGGTCGTGTACTACGACAATCGCAAGACACGCGATTAAGATTAGAGCCAAATAAAGACCGAGTTTTATGAAGACATAGGTAAATGAAGTGCGAGGTCTCGATTTAAGAACAGATTTGGCCCATGGAAACCAATTGAAGAGGTGTCAAATATTATATTAGCCGTTATAATTCTAAGTTTGAAGGCGAATATTCTGCGAGCAATGTTTCAGAAAATAGGAATCTTTATGAAATCCTATATAGTCGACGCTTTTACGTGAAGCATGCACAGAATTCGTTTCTGCGAAATACAGGGTTGAAATGCTGGGATGGCTGCGGAAGCATGTCTTGCTGTTACAATATTACTTCCCTTTACTAGTATAAAAAAAATGTAATGACAGCCAGCTTTACTTTCAATGCTTCTATGAGTTGATTATCGCTACATCTCAAAAAGACTTCTTGGAATGGGATTAAAGGTTGAAATACCACAGATTTCGTTATTCGCTGGTTGCTGCGCCTTGCATATAAACCTGAGTTGTACAAAAAAAAAACAAGGTTACGGGATGAACAAAGCCCCGCACACACCGATAATGTGTGATGCTGCCGGGGCATCACATGATGACGCGCTGTATAGTGAAGTACCCATGATTACAAGTACCGGGCGTTCTCTGATAAAGACTCCAACGAAAATCTAGAGCCGATGGAGCAGGTCTGGTCCGATGTATGGGCAAGGAGGACGCAAACAGTTTAACTAGGAATGAAAGAATGTGAAACGCACAAAATTTTCAACTTGATACGTTTTCTTTTCTGCACTTACTGAGAAGTATTTCGCGAACAGTTCGCATTCAGCACAGGTGACCATCAAATGTGATATTTGTTGCCAATTTACAATATTTTACAGTTCAAAACACGCTGCTTTGACAAATCACGAATTGCGCTGATTTAAGGGGTAAATTCATATTTCGCTTCTAGTAGAAGCGAAGTGCTGGACGACATAGTTTCAACGAGCAGCAAAATTAAATTCTACAAGACTGCACTGGCGACGATCTTTAGTGCGCTGTGCCAAAAGCGGTTTGTCACAATAAATATCAAACAATGAAGTTACTGCTCCTATAAGATTCTAGAATAGTGTAGAATAAAGTGTAGAATACTATGATTTCGCAGATTGAAAGCTACGTTAATCCATACGCATAAGGTTGCATGCTGATGTGCCCTCTTGAATGTTCATTTTCGCTCTCAGCTCAACACGAACGGGACACAAGACGAAGGACTAGCACAAACAGCGCCTGTTTGTGCTAGTCCTTCGTCTTGTGTCCCGTTCGTGTGGCGCTGAGAGCGAAAATGAACACTTACCAACTCGTCCAAATTTTCCCCTTTTGAATGGAAGCATTACATGAGATAAGGGCGTACAGTCCTTAATTCGGTCATAATTGATACGGGATGAAATGCGCTTAGAGCTTCTGCCTTACTTCGGAAAACGCTGACTGGTTAATTTTGGTGCTCGCTTTTTATACATCAACATTTCATAGCACCGAAGCAGAGCAGCGATATGAGCCATTCAGCTTTGGGGAAAAAGACCTGGCTGACATTTACAGCGTGGTCTTCGCCGTCAAAACTTCGTCGCCTATTACTGTGCAGTTTAGGAATCCATGATATCTTGCAATAAAACGCTTGACGGCGCGCCTTGGTTCCATGATTACGACGTGCTTTTACAACACCACAGATTTTAAGACCACACGAGGTCACGCCATTGAAGCGTAATGCAGAAAGTAACAAACGGCTTTCCAGCACAGAGAGCGGCTAAAGGAACGGCGAAGAAAAGCAACGTGTTTTTGTACAGGATATGTTGCGTAGCTGGTTCGTACTTCTCGAACATCATGGAATTGCCGTGCTTTCAGACGAGGACACGGACAGAACACATGCACAACCGTGCTGAACTGTCAACTTTATTTTGGACAATTTTAATCAGCGCCTTATATTTAACGGAAGCACATGACAAGGCAAGGATCATTGCAACCAAAAAAGTAGCAGCATCACGACTTCACCTGGAATCCCTAATCATACAAACTACGTCACACACGTTACACCGGAACGACGGTAATCTACACCCGATGTACGCACGCTCCTAGCGCCGATTATTCAATCATATTTAAACAACCATTGAACAAGGCTTCCGTGTGGAAGCCGAAACGTCAAGAACGAACCTTTTTTCACTGGTCGGCGTCTCTTATCCTTTCAAATGTACGCTCCCGGCCAGACGGGATTCCGTCACACGCTCAACTTCAACGGAAGCACATCAACGAGCAAGCGCTCCTACAACGCAAATATGAAGAGGAGAATCTGTAGCAGCCATGTTTTGATAACACATTCATAGAGTGCTCGATTTAGAGAGAAAGAAGGAAACCAGCACGAAAAAATCGCAAGAAAAATTGGCCAAGGCTGGGTTAGCAAATGCCAACACTAACAGAGCAAACACAGTAAGAGGATAAAAACGAGGAATAAGAAGTGAAGAAAAAAAGAGACATAAAACAAGAAAAATGGCACAAATGATGCAATATTTAACACGGCAAAAGTTCATGACACCGTAAAGACATAAAAAAAGAATGTAGGCCAACAATCAACACAGCCAAAAATTCATTGAGCCTATTAATAAAAGCAGGTACAAGAAGGGAATAAGTGAGGGAATGATTAGCAGCCAAAAACTAAATGAGACGCCTAAAGCAGGTAAAAGAATGACGTAAGAGAGGAAACAATTAACACGCCAAAAAGTGGTAAGATGAGTAAGGACAGAGTTTGTTGGCTTGGAATGCAGTACAAGCATAATGACTCAGACTTGAATGTGACCTCTTTTTCTAGGAGGGCTACCGATGACACGTTAATGCACCAGCTTTTAGGTAGTCAATGATGGCTGGTTCAATTATTTCCCAAGTGAGCTGGCTATTGTTTTTTGCAAGATTCTGGTGTTCGCAAAGTTTGAAGGGTGGCTCTTGCAGGTTGAGCAGTCACGCCAGTAGATGGCCAATTTGCTAGATTTTTTATGTCTCACGTTCAAGCTATACTGCTGCAGTGTTTTGTTCACGCAGCGGCCTGTCTGTCCCACGCATTATTTGCCGCAGGACAGAGGAATAGAATGAACAACTCCCGTGGTGCATGGGACAAACGGGTCTTTATGCCTTAGTGTACACTATTTACTTCGCTAGGCTTGTTTGTTGACGCGTCTACACAATCTTCAAGGGCGGTGAGGAGCGGAAAAAATAACCGTCACTCCTACTTTTTTCCCCAATTCTTTGCAAACTAAAAACTAACTGTCATTCCCTACATTCACCAGGTTTCGCATAATTTAAAAAGAAATGAAAAAAAGCAGGAGTTCAGGTTTTTTTTTGCGCTTGTCACCGCCTTTTGAGACTGTGTAGAGGCGTCAAAAAACCAGCCGATTCAAGGAAAGAATGAACATAAGGTATAAAGACCCGTATGTCTCACGCGCCACGGAAGTTGTCTATTCTCTTCATCTGCCCTACGGCAAAGAAAACGTTGGACAGAGAGGTCGCTGCGTGAACAGAAGACTGCAGGAGCATAGCCTGAACGTGAGAGATAAAAAATCTTGCAACTTGGCCATCCACTGTCGTGACTGCTCACTCTGCAAGAGCCGCCCGCCAAACTCTGCGAACACAAGAATCATGGCAAAAAACAACCAGCTCAATCGGTAAATAATTGAAGCAGCCAACATGGTTCGATGTATATATATATATATATATATATATATATATATATATATATATATATATATATATATATATATATATATATATATATATATATATATATATATGGGCTCAAGAGAAGTGCGCACTTCCACAGAGACATTTATTTGTCAACGTTACGACCATAGTGCGGCTTTCGTGAGGACTGCAGTGGTATCGCGTCAGATTGATGTTTTAGATTTGTAAACTGCGGAGGAGCGAGAACGAGTGTAACAAGCAAATAGCAATTAAAAAAACAAAAAATGGGGGTGCAGAGAGCAGACAGAAAAGATTAAGGAGGAAGGAAAAAAGTAAAAGAAAAAAAAAGGGGGGGGGGGGAGGACGGTCAAAACCGGAGATGGCGAAACGAGAGAAAGGAAAGGAAGACGGTGCGGGGGACATGACAGCGCTTCAACTACAGGCGTACGAAAACAAAACATACAAACAAAACCCACAAACAAAATGCACAAATACAAAGATGGGCGCCGCTGCAGATGCGTGGCCAAAGAAGCGCCGCTGCGTAAATGACACCGGCGGCGAGTAACAGGCCAAACCGGGCGCCTTTTGGGAGGGTCCCACTATTTTCCCGTGAGGGAAGGCTGGAAGGTTAGGGAAGGGGTGGGCTACGTTGTCACGAGCACATGGGTAAGAACGTACACAAGGGGTCTGGGTTTCAGCGAACAATGCATCCTTCTCCCTGGGCGGGTCGTCGAACCGACTTCACGGGAATACCTGTTCATAGTGGGGGAGGGCCGGGCTGTGTACAAAGCTTTCAAGTTGTCGAAAAAAAAGGAAAAAAAGGTAATGAAGGAAGGACAAAGTTTATGAATACTGCACGAGGCAAGATAGTGTGATTATTTGATATACAGGGTAAATCAAAGTTAGCCAATTAACTAGAAGTGTAGGATTATTTTGTTTGGAGGGCGTGGATGAAAGAAGGAGTACCAGGCTTTTCGTTAAGACCTTCTTGAATAGTATTAAACTTATGGATAAAATAAGATTCACGTTGTTCACATTCTCGCTTGTTTTTGAAGCCCCCTTGAATAATTGTTACTTTTAGTTGGTCAAATGAGTGTCCTTCTGAGTTTACATGCTTGGATAAGGGAAGATTTGAAAGAGACTTGGTGTGTGCTCGGTGATTGTTAAATCGAATGCGGAATGCAGTGTTTGTCTGTCCTCTGCATTACTGATTACACACTATGCATTCAAGACGATAAATAATGTTTGATCAGTCGCAGTCAAAGTTGCCGCTGATTGAATACCGGTAACCTGGCCACGTACTCGTTGCGGAACACGTAGTCTGAATGTGTTTTCAAACTTTGCAGCGACCTTTACCACAGGGGTGACATCCATATTTTGGGGTTTTGTATTCCTTGGAGTGCACTAGATAATTACGAATGTTTTTGGCAAGCCTGTAAATCACGCGGGGTGTGCATGTAAATATATTCGATAGTCGTTGACTGTGCTGGAGAATATTAAAATGCGTACTATGTTTATGTTCGGTGCGTTACTGTTAAATGTGAGAATAAGGGTTGTAGTGTAATCATTTCGGTTATCTCTTCGGTGTCCCTGGAGCATTTGACTACGGTTCAGATTTGAAACTCTGCTTATGGCGTCATCAATAAAGCAAGGTGAATAGCGCTGTCTTAAGAGCATGTTACGCATGTGTTCGGAGTTGTCATGAAAGTCTAGGTCGCTAGAGCAGTTTCTTCTAAAACAATGGGCCTGCGAATGAGGGATGCTGGGATTGCAGTGACGGGGATGGGCGCATTGAAAATGTAGATATTTTTGGGAGTCGGTTGGTTTTCTATGAACGGTTGTACGAACGGACCCCTTGTCCACCAGAATGTCCACATCAAGAAAATTGATTTGACTGGTTAAGCAGGTGTGCGTAAACATTGTTTGGGTATACGGAGTCGAAACTGTTAATGAAATTGATAAATTGTTGTTCTGTGTTTGTACATATTATAAAAATATCATCAAAATAGTGCTTGTAAAAGGACGTCTGATTTGGACAAGAAAAAAGAAATTTGGACGCTATGTGATGCATGAAGATGTTGGCATAATTTGGGGCCGTTCTTGTTCCCATAGCGGTGCCACTTACTTCTAGATAAAATTGAAGATCAAATTCAAAGCTATTATATTCTAACACAATTTTTGCTACTGTTCCGAAGGCGTTTGGGCTTGGAGATTCAAGAGGCCTCTGCTGTTCACAGATTAGATAGATAGATAGATAGATAGATAGATAGATAGATAGACAGACAGACAGACAGACAGACAGACAGACAGACAGACAGACAGACAGACAGACAGACAGACAGATAGATAGATAGATAGATAGATAGATAGATAGATAGATAGATAGATAGATAGATAGATAGATAGATAGATAGATAGATAGATAGATAGATAGATAGATAGATAGATAGATAGATAGATAGATAGATAGATAGATAGGTAGGTAGGTAGGTAGGTAGGTAGGTAGGTAGGTAGATAGATAGATAGATAGATAGATAGATAGATAGATAGATAGATAGATAGATAGATAGATAGATAGATAGATAGATAGATAGATAGATAGATAGATAGATAGATAGATAGATAGATAGATAGATAGATAGATAGATAGATAGATAGATAGATAGATAGATAGATAGATAGATAGATAGATAGATAGATAGATAGATAGATAGATAGATAGATAGATAGATAGATAGATAGATAGATAGATAGATAGATAGATAGATAGATAGATAGATAGATAGATAGATAGATAGATAGATAGATAGATAGATAGATAGATAGATAGATAGATAGATAGATAGATAGATAGATAGATAGATAGATAGATAGATAGATAGATAGATAGATAGATAGATAGATAGATAGATAGATAGATAGATAGATAGATAGATAGATAGATAGATAGATAGATAGATAGATAGATAGATAGATAGATAGATAGATAGATAGATAGATAGATAGATAGATAGATAGATAGATAGATAGATAGATAGATAGATAGATAGATAGATAGATAGATAGATAGATAGATAGATAGATAGATAGATAGATAGATAGATAGATAGATAGATAGATAGATAGATAGATAGATAGATAGATAGATAGATAGATAGATAGATAGATAGATAGATAGATAGATAGATAGATAGATAGATAGATAGATAGATAGATAGATAGATAGATAGATAGATAGATAGATAGATAGATAGATAGATAGATAGATAGATAGATAGATAGATAGATAGATAGATAGATAGATAGATAGATAGATAGATAGATAGATAGATAGATAGATAGATAGATAGATAGATAGATAGATAGATAGATAGATAGATAGATAGATAGATAGATAGATAGATAGATAGATAGATAGATAGATAGATAGATAGATAGATAGATAGATAGATAGATAGATAGATAGATAGATAGATAGATAGATAGATAGATAGATAGATAGATAGATAGATAGATAGATAGATAGATAGATAGATAGATAGATAGATAGATAGATAGATAGATAGATAGATAGATAGATAGATAGATAGATAGATAGATAGATAGATAGATAGATAGATAGATAGGAGGGAATGACAGAGATGTTAACCAGAAAGGGGTTCCGGTTTCGGCTACCCTGCACTGGGGAAGAGGGATTAGGGGCTAAAAGGAGGAAGAAAGAAGGGGAAAAAGGCATAACACACACACGCACAACGCTGTCACAATTTGTCACTCAATCCAGTCGCTCTAAAGTAGGCAAAGAGTGCCTTGTATGCCTTGAGGGCAGTCGACTGCTGTGGCCACGGACCGAGGATCTTTTGCTCTGTAAATGGGCGAAGATCGAGTCGGTCCAGGTCACAACACAGTGTATGTCTTGCGCTCGCAAATGCAGGGCACTCACAGAGAAGATGGGCGATGGTCTCCTCACAACCGCAGCTTTCACAGGCAGGACTGTCGGCCATCCCCATCCGGAAAGCACAGTGGTTAGTAAAAGCAACGCCGATCCATAAACTTCATAACAATGTTGCGTCGCGACGTGCTAAGTTACGTGGAAGACGAAGGCTCAGTCCAGGGTCCATTGCCTTGAGGCGGAGGTTGCAAAACTCTCCCGTGTTCCACGCTAAACGTGTGAGCTCCAGCGCCAAAGGGCGAAGCCCACAAAAGATTCTAAAGCCCACATAAGATTCTCATAAGATTCTAAAGGGGCTGCAATGCCGTCGGCATGGGGAATGTTTGTTTACATCCATGGTCACAAGAAAGGCTCCCTCAGGTAAAGTTATATTGTCTATCCGGCGCCGAAAGTGGTTTGTATCTTTGGTGTAAGGTGGATGTGTGGCCGGAATGTGGCTGATTACTGTGTCAATGTACTTTAATATCGTTTCTGTGATGGTGCCGATGCCTTAAATTATTGGCCGTCCAGGAATACCGGCTTTATGTAATTTAGGGAGCATGTAAAAACGCCCAGGAAAAGGATGGGTAGCTGTGAGTGCCCTGCATAGTTTCGTAGAGATTTCATGGCGTTTTGTGAGGTGGAGGAGGATATCAAATATAGCGTTTGAGTGCTCGTCGGTAGGGTCGCCAAGAAGTTGTTTGTGAAAATTATTGTCAGAAAGCTGTCGGATGCCTTCTGCTATATAGTCGTCCCTGTTCAAGATAACAATACCTCCGCCCTTACCAGCTGGCTTTATGACGATGTCGGTACGGTTGCTGAGTTCCTCTAGAGCAGTCCGTTCTTGTTCGGGAAGATTGTCTAGTCCTAACTTGTGATTATTAAAAATTTCAATAATGCCATTTTGAACTGCCTTAATACAGATATCCAAGTGTTTTTCCCGCCCGTTGTGTGGAGTCCAATTGTGGTTTGCAGGGTGGAAGTCCGAGTATTGGTGGTGGTTTTCGGGCTTATCAAAGAAGTATTCTCTCAGGCAAAGTTTTCTGGCGAAGTTGTCAAGATCTTTGAGGAGTTGGACTTCGTTGTATTTGCCTGTGCGAGAGCAAAAAGTCAATCCTCTGGATAAGAAGGCTCGATCATACTCTGTGAGCGGTGTTATAGATAGACTGGTGACGTTGTAGACACTGTGTTGGCCGTGTTTTGAGTATTTTTGCCCTTGCCTGACCTTTTACTGAGTGATATCATAGTGGGGAGAATTTAATCCAACCGCACTTAGTACTTCTTTCAGGCATTCGTCATGGGGAACATTCTCCCGTGTAAATTTTCTAATTTTGATGAAACCTATTTCTGAAGCTTTTTTTGCTTTGAAACGTTCTAGTTCCTCGGCCTCCAGCACGAAAACAAGAAGACTAATCCGAGCCCGACGCTCCTCTGCTCCAAGTATCACCGATGCTTCCTCAGAGTGCAGAATTGTGATTTTGAGTAACTTTATTTTAACTGATTTTAATATGTCATTCCATTTCTTTTTGTCTCCTTTTGATAGATGATTCATTGCTAGTATGAGTTTCATTTGTAGACCTTTCGGCACAATATTAAACCGAAGGTACGTTTCAAGGTTTTAACACGAAGGTCATTTCTAAGTCGCTTATCAATTGTTTTCCGTAATTTAAGAAACGCTGAAGTATCGAAACAGGGCTGTCGGTGACATGAGAACAAGGGTGGCGGAGTTTTCACGCGGCCTGTGTCCGGGCGCACTCGCTGGCCTTAACCACAACGCTTCAGGAGGTCATATCGTGAAATAGGGGTGCTGGGTGTCAGTCCACAGTTATATGTCGGGCTCCTGGTTATGGGTTGCTGCTCTGGTGTAGTGTGAACGGCAGTCTTCCTCTTCGGTTGTATACTTCTCTTCTGGCTTGCCTCACGACACGATGGCTTGTTTGATGTGCTCGCCTGGGCTGAGGTGCCTGCTGTAGGAGAATGTGCTGCTGTTGCGCCACTGGTGGTCTGGGGTGGCTGTTTTAGTGCTGCGCTGCAGCGTCCCCTCGATATCGAGGAGGTGAGTGGTGGGCTGGTGGTGATATCTGGACGGCTTGCTGTTGCTTGTCCGTCTTCCTTCTCTTTCACTCCTTTCGCCATCTCCTATCTTGACCGCCTTTCCTTACTAGCTCACCGCCTTTTTGCTTCTTTCTACTTGTTTTCCTTACTCGCTCAATCTTGTCCCTGTCTGCTCCCCGTACCCCATTTTTTTATTTTTTCCAACTGTTGCTGCTATTTGCTTGTTACACTCCTTCCCCCTCCTCTGCAGCTCACAAACTTAAAACATCATTCTGACGCGATACCACTGCGCAGGCCTGACGAAGACCGCTCCGCGGTCGAAACGTTGACAAATAAAATTGTCCCTGTAGAAGTGCCCACTTCTATGAAGTTTTCCTCTGCGCAAGCCAACGCAACCTACTTTCGTATATATATATATATATATATATATATATATATATATATATATATAATATATATATATATATATATATATATATATATATATATATATATATATATATATATATATATATATATATATATATATATATATATATATATATATATATATATATATATGTGCACACACAGAATTGTGTTGATAAAGTTTCGCTCGGATAAAAAGAACCCTCAGTGCAATTTATTTGAAAGTCTGTTGATTCACTGAAAATCACACCGCATACTCGGACTCTGA
Organism: Amblyomma americanum; assembly: GCF_052857255.1. NCBI lineage: Eukaryota > Metazoa > Arthropoda > Arachnida > Ixodida > Ixodidae > Amblyomma > Amblyomma americanum. The sequence goes on along the minus strand of NC_135504.1, from coordinate 106,882,773 downwards.
ATAATCACGAAATAAATAACTCGAACTATACCAGGAGAGACGTAGCATTTGTTGATATTGAGTTAGTTGCCTGCTGTGCGCAAATGTATTAATAGTGCTGTAAATAGCGCTACACGTTTCCAGAAAAATTAGGGCTGCTTTTAGAACATATGGAGGACAGACATTTTATCAGAATGAACAAAGGCAATACAGACCATATGAAATATATAGTCAAGCGCTCACACAATGACAAAGCAAGGGGAGGTAATGGAAAATGAGAAAATACGAAAAGCGACATTGCAGTCGCAGGAAACGTTCAAGCAACTATATGCTGCAGGATACCAACAAGGAAGATTTCAATAAAACAAGTGGCCCCATTACAGACTACACTGTGCCTAACACACCAATAGTATCAAATGAGCATCAGAGACTTTGTAAATGGTCGCAGCAAGTAACCTGCAATGCTCTCTTCTTTGATCTGTGATGATAGGGCAATATAAAAGTTGAGTGTAATATCGACTTAACGTATATTAAACTGAGTGCAAAAAAAATCCTTTTCGGTCGCAATTTCCTTGTCAGAAACATGTGTGTAATGGAGACGTTGAAGGCAGCATTAATTTTTTTGTTTGAAAATAACAGACAAAGTATTTCTTCATTATCAAAGCATACTCCTATATTTACAGCGATATAAAGAATAGGTGTTCTTAAAATCACGGCAAAGTGCATGTTGACAATAGCGTTTCTTCACTACGTACAGAAATATTTCTCACGCTGTATTTAATGTAGTGCAGTGCGCATAAATTATAATAATTTAATCTCTCTGTAGGTGCAAGGAAGTAGACAGAATTCGCTACGTAACATGCGCTTTCGTACAACGTATGAAGCGATCATCCGAAAGTCACGCATGGCACGTCCCATGCGGACGTTACCAGACAACATTCTGTGTTGTATAGGTACTCAGTGGTAACAGCATACAACAGTACCAAAGCGAATGCAAGACCCTACTGTTGCACTCATGCCCCAGCGGAGTCATTCTCACTTTGACACTTTCATACGGAGCTCCACTTCTTCGCGTATTGTGCTCTCTTCGTCTCGAATCACGCTGTCTTTCTGAAGCAGCAGAGTCAAAGCCGCACGACTGCACATGTGGGTGGTGTTGCAAAAAAACTAGCATGCCCACATAGCTGATCAGGTTGTAGCACGAGGACAAAAATTTACCACACACTTGAAATGAACGCTAATAGAAAGCGAGGAGCCGCGCGCAGCGAAGTCATCAGATGCAGAAATATCACCGGCCATGGTCGCCGTTAGCAGGCAGCAAGAGGACAGCACGCCGCACAATATTCAAAGTGAATGGCATAACAGCTGCTGCCCACTGTTGTGAGGAAACACGATCACAAATATTTTTTTAATAAAAAAAACGGTGGTACTTTCTAACATCGGCCATCAGGGTTACATCGGGCAGCAGTGGCGGCGGCAGGCCTCTTCACAAGGGTGCTCATACAACTGTATTGAATTTGCAGTCCCCGGCAAGATTACCGTATCAAGTGTGATCTGCAGGCTGCTGGCGTAGCTGGAGCCGCCGACTGGAGCTGCATACCGTGCTATCACACGTGAAGATACACCCCTTTGTTGCGTCTATAAAGCCGTGCGACTCGTCGACAGCATTCATACATCCGGCAGCGGTGGCGGCGGTAGGTCGCTGCACAAGGATGTTCATACAACTGTTTTGAATTTGCATGTTAGTGTTTCTCTTCTTGTCATTGTTAGCCCGTGGCTTCCACTGCTGCCACTGCTGCCCATGGTCTACTGTCTTGTTTGCATTGTCGTCAGAAAATTGTGATCCTTGTTCTGCATGCTATGAAGACATTATTGACAGGGAGAAATTTTTTACTTGTGCGGATTGCTGTAAAAGGTTTCACATTGGGAAGTGTGCAGGAGTTGGAGAGCGGAGTTTCCAATGAAAATTTGCTGAATTTAGAAAAACCTTGAAATGCCTTTCATGCCAATCTTCTGCGTCTCGTACTCATGATAGCAGCAGTAATATGGCTTCAACCGCAATATGCAAACAGCTTGGTCAGAATACTGTCGAAGTATTCACTTATTGTCGGATATTGTCGGATTATTCACTTGTTTTTAGTGACTTTGAACTTGTCTACATTGGTTCTCAAAGATTCACTATAATCGCCCCCCTCAAGGTAATTCAGTCAACATTTTTTGGTTCCTTGATTCGTTTCTATACTTTGCAAACATAAACAAGTTGCGTGTCATTGTGTTAGGTGTCTTCAATATTATATTCTCGGAGGATAACCCTTTGATGATCAGTACAAATGAAAAAATGTTGTCTCATAGTTGTGATAATTTTATTGAATTGCATACTCGTATATCATTATACACTGAAACATTAATTGATTTATGTTTCATTAATTTTCTACCTGATAAGTGCATATCAGGCGTTCTTTCTTCTGGGATTAGTGATCACTTGCCTTTCTTCTCACTTTTTCTCGAGATGTTGAAATCGAATACTCCGGTCAGCGTGCGGAGAATTTATGATGAAAAGAACTTGTCCAGATTTTGTCACTTCATGTCTACAATTAATTGGGTAGACGTATATCGTGAAGATGACTCGTCTCGTGCCTATGATATATTTATTAAGAAATTGCTTGAATGTTACGACTCTAGGCTCGCAATCAAAACTATTAAAAACATAGGAAGGCTAAAAAAGAATGGATGACAGGAGTGCTTTTCAAGCAAATTAAACAAAAGAATAGAATGTTCTTACGTTTTTGGAAACGCGATGCCCTGATAATTTTAGTTAAGTTTAAGAAGTTTCGTAAAAAATTAAAACCGGATTTAAAGAAGGCTAAATCTCTTTTCTATACTAATAAGTTCTCGTCTATCTTACGAAGCCCTAAATTACTTTGGCAAGGTATTGATGTCATCATAGGGAACAAGAAAAATGATCTTCCATCTGAGCTAAATATCAATGGGGTGAGTTATGCCGGAATGTCACTTGCAAGTAAACTCAATTAACACTTTTTAGCTGCCGGAGCATACCAATCTTCAGTTAGCTGCCACTTAACTCGGACTGTGGACTCATATTTTCCCTCCTACAGCGCTGATTCTATATTGCTGTCCCCCACTTCAGTGGATAATGCTGTTTCTATCATTAATGCTTTTAGAAACACGTGCTCACATCGAGACGATGAATAATAATAATCATTGGTTTTTGGGGGAAAGGAAATGGCACAGTATCTGTCTAATATATCGTTGGACACCTGAACCGCACCGTAAGGGAAGGGATAAAGGAGGGAGTGAAAGAAGAAAGGAAGAAGAGGTGCCGTAGTGGAGAGCTCCGGAATAATTTCGACCACCTGGGGGATCTTTAACGTGCACTGACATCGCACAGCACATGGGCGCCTTAGCGTTTTTCTTCCATAAAAACGGAGCCGCCGCCGATGAAGTTGCTGTTTTTCGTATCAAATGTGCTGATAATATTATCGCTGGTCCACTTACGCATATTAGTAATAGAATGCTGCTCTCTGCTGATTTCTCTCGAAAACTAAAGTCGCACGTGTTGCCGTGCTATTCAAAGGTGGCAACAAAAATGACCCGAACCATTATCGTCCTATTTCGGTATTGACTCTGTTTTCAAAAGTAGCTGAGCGTGTACTCTTCATGCGAACAAATAACTTCTTAAAAACTAAGCATACCATCTGTCCACAACAGTATGGTTTTCAGGCCGGTAAATCAACCCAATCAGCTCTGTTAGATATTAAAAACTCTATAATTATTAATTTTGAAAATATGTTTTTCTGTTGGACTTTTTCTTGATATGTGCAAAGCATTCGATTCTGTGAAGCATTAAATACTACTCTATAAATTAGAGACCAATGGGATACGAGGAGTTGCAAATACACTTTTGGAGAGTTACCTAACTGCACGAATCCAGTACATTGAAATTCACGATGCAAAATCTATTTGTGATACGTTAAATTTCGGTGTCTCTCAGGGTTAAATTTTGGGACCACTTTTATTTTTTATACATCAATGACATTGTAAACATTCCATTAACTCCTAATATTATGATATATGCCGACGATACTAATGTATTTTTTCTGGCTCCAATCTTAAAGTACATGAACAGCAATCTAATGCCTGGCTTAACGAGTTAGCGGTTTGGCTTTCTGCAAATTCAGTTAAACGTCAACAAAACAAAGTTTATCCTCTTCCATCCAAAAAACTAACCATTAGATCATGACGTCAAATCAGCTTTTAATGACTTGAACATCGAGCAAGTTCATAGTTGCCGGTTTCTAGCGGTGTGTACTTTCGCAGTGACATGGGGTGGACAGATAATGTAAATAGCAGTAGACTAAAAATGGCCAGGTCGATTCCTGTTATCCATCGTATTAGGCATCTGCTTCCACTAAAGGTTAGAAGACAATTATACTTTGCCCTTGTTCATTCCCACCTTGTATACTGCAACCTCGTGTGGGGAACCTACAACAAAACCGATTCGTATAAATTGTTTTCTCTTCAGAAAAGAGCTCTGCGCTTATTATATTCCAGTCTTTTCGAAACATTTCAAGTTCACAATTTGTTTCATTCCTACAATTTGAGTTTGGCTGTTTACGTTTTTTATAAAGTAAAGCAGAAATTCAATACTTTACAGAATGCTTATAATTCAAGAAATGTATCGTATGGTTTATATGCGGCTGCCCAATCCACTGCTAGACCTAGAACAAAATATGTAAAACAAACATTGTGTAATGCCTATCATTCTCTTGTAAAAATTGCTGTAGATAGTCATAGTGTATCTGGGTTTAAGAGAAAACTGATTCTTTTTCCTCCTGTACAAATTTCAGCTAACTCTGTACACTTAGCCTTGGGCGTTGTTTCCTTTTCTAGCCGAATGTGCATATTGTGTTTAAGGTCAATTGTTGTTCAGGAAACTTTGCATCGTTTATCATTGTTCGCAATTTCTATTGTGATAACTTTTTTGATTGTTTTGAAAGTGTGCGTGTTTTTTTTCTTTTTGACCATTCGGCCATCATGTTCGATGTATTATTCGGGGCGTAGGCCTCGTCAGGAGGCTTGCCTCGTCTTCCTCCTTTTGCCTCACCTCCAGGGCATATTGTTTTATGTGGCCAAAAAATACTACTACAACTAGTAAATACTGGGACTAACCAAACGCACGCAAGTAAAACAATTTAATAACAGTAACTATACTGGTGTATTATGTGTAAACACACCACAAATCCAATACAAAATTATTATTCCCTTATATATGTCGTCCTCACCGACAATTTTGGCGATTCAGTTCAACAACTCAGTTCACTTCGCTGGTCCTTGGTTCTAGAACACGGTCGAGCCTAGACCGCTATCATTGTTCCGTAAACGTTTCTGCAATATATTCAACTAGGAGGTTGTGGCGAAGTACTCCGCCTTATCTGCCACCTCATGTTTTTAAGAGTGGGCCCGTTTTGCAGAGATAACCGTTAATGCCACGCTTTTTGTTTTTGCAGCGTCCTTGGGATTGGTGTAGTACACCAGGTGCAACGCGTAGCGCTCATCGGTCACAAGGCATTGACGGCAAGCACGACGCCAAGGCAACGCAGCACGCTCAGGGGCCGTAGTAGAGTGGTGTCACGCATGCAGTCATGACAGCCTGTCGCTCTTATTGGTCAGAATATGGCTACGTCCACATGAACTCATCACATAGTGCCATGAAGACTGGCCAGAATACGAATCACGGATAGGTTCCAACACAATGACGTGACATCTGACCCCACTGTGTTTCATACCGATGCACTCGTCCAGAGCGATATGGATAGATATGGATGAATATAACAATCATGTGTGGCCAGACCTGTTGAGCACCGAAACTTACTTTACACTGCGACTGGCCTTGGCATTTTTCAGAACACCAGGTGCGGCTCACATTCGGTTGACCACAGTGTAAACATACGGTCAGTTTTGCTCAGCTCCCTCAATGGCCTATACAACTGCGATTGAACGTTCACTGGCATAGCCCATGTGGGTTGCAGCATTTTACGACAAAATGAGGCTTTATCCCAAGGCAGGATTTTCACTTCCGCTAAGACGCCACTTTTTACTCGTCTCTCATGCAAACCATTATTCATACCTGGCGTTCCTTAACTTCACTGGCCCATTTTAACCGGCTTGCGGGCTAGTGTTCCGAGTGAAAACAACGTCGTCATGTTTAATTAGGGTAGCGGAACCCTTATTTTACACAAAAACCAGTGTTCTGAGATATTTTCAAAGCTGGTGATGGATCGCCAACCATTCACACTCGTCCTCTTTAACACACAATTCATTCAGGGATTCTTTTCTGCTATTTTTGTATTGATGCTTGGACAGAACTTCGCATTTTTTTTCTGCGTGTTAGCTGCGAAACGAAATCTCTATGGCGTACTTTTCTCACCTTGCATGTATTCCTCAATGGTCACAATAAAGCACAGTAGCCTGGAAATTGGGAAATAAAAAATCACAAACTTCACACTAGGATGTGTTCTCCGTACACGAAGAAAAGCCGCCATGGCGATATCCTACATATTCGCTCCACAAGGCAATCTCGTCCTGCCGTCCGTTATATAATTACAACTTAAAGAAGGGAGCGATTCTATAACGTTAGTAATTTCAGTATAAAATCACAGCTGCTAATATATGGCACGAATATCAATAGGCACACTGCGGTGCCATGCGAGCTAATCGTGGTCGCGGTGTGCGCTGGGCGGCTGAGCACGAGACTGAATGAAATCTTGCGCTTCTAGGAAAGAAATGTCTAATTCGCAATGCAAATTGGCTTTTGTGTTCTCTGCCGGTTAAGAAATATATGCGGCAGCTGTCATGGTGTTACCGACGAGCACCTTAAAAGCAAGTTGTGGGTTTAAGCCTGAATCCCATTCCAACCATGACCATGAAGAAAGACTCCCACACGGGAGAAAGGACCAAACCTAAAGGCGGCGATAAAAAGTGATTTTTTTTATGAGGGTGCAATGAATTAGCTCTGCAATGCAATAAAGCTTTAAGCACTGCTTAGTCATTTCTGCGTCAAAGGAAGAAGAGTGCTATTTTAGATCTCCGACAGTATGTCTTTTAAGAGACGCGCTGTCGCTTTTTTTTTGGCCGAGTACCTGCATGTGGAATTTTTAAGGGCTTCGGTATAGTACTTGGAATTCTGAGGGCTATTGTCATGCATGAGCTCTGTGGGCTCTTTCAATGCGCCAAAACTGTATTCGGGGTTGATTGCTACCTCAGTCGTTTTTCATTTTGAGCTGTATCGACACCGGAAGGAAAACGTGAGAAAGAAAGTGTGTATTGAGCGGCATTTATTAGGATAAGAAAAAAAGAAACGCTAAATTATTCATGGAATCCTTTTCTGCTTATTGGAATCCCGCCGCGGTGGCTCAGTAGTTAGGGCGCTCGACTACTGATCCGGAGTTCCCGGGTTCGAACCCGGCCGCGGCGGCTGCGTTTTTATGGAGGAAAAACGCTAAGGCGCCCATGTGCTGTGCAATGTCAGTGCACGTTAAAGATCCCCAGGTGGTCGGAATTATTCCGGAGCCCTCCACTACGGCACCTATTCTTCCTTTCTTTCACTCCCTCCTTTATCCCTTCCCTTACGGCGCGGTTCAGGTGTCCAAAGATATATGAGACAGATACTGCGCCATTTCCTTTCCCCAAAAACCAATTATTATTATTATTATTATTATTATTATTATTATTATTATTATTATTATTATTATTATTATTATTATTATTATTATTATTATTATTATTATTATTATTATGCTTATTGGAAAGTCTGTGGGACGAATGTCGGAGACGCCTCTTTGGCAGATCTACAGTTTTCATCAATGATATGTTTCATGGCGTAACCAAAACTTCCCTCACTTAGATGCAAATAACTCTATTTCAGACATTTTTTTCCTGAGCAGTTTAGACAATCTCTGCACATTTGTTTAAGATTTTATAGTATTTGGTTTACAATTAATTGCTGTTTGTAGCACTAAATAACAAATGTTCACGAATTTTTCTAGTAATACTCAATGAGTACCATATTCCACGGCTCAGAACTTATTTCACGGGGCTGACCCGTTAGAAACTTTGGCTGCCATCCCAATTCAAGGCAACTTATTAACTAAACGAAAACGTTGTTGGCTATCCAGTTTGATGCATAAATCAGCTCATATTCACTTCTTAATGCAAGTAATTGGAACGCGGGGGTTAAACAACATGAACATTAAAGTTATGCCATTTTCACGAGTTTGTAAAACAAACGGCAGCACAGTTGAAAAAGGAACAACGTTTTCCACTTTCAGCTGTATGGAAACCGGAAGGAAAACATGAGAAAGACAGTGTGTATTGAGCGGCATATATTAGGATAAGGGAAAAAATACACGCTAAATTATTCATGGATCTCTTTTCTGCTTATTGGAACGTCTGTGAGACGAGTGTCCGAGACTCCTCTTTGGCAGCTCTACAGTGGCGGTAAACGTATCTACGCGCGCAACGCGGCTTTCATCAATGATATGTTCCATGGCGTAACCAAAACTTCGCTCACTTAGATGCAAATAACTCTATTTCGGACATTTTTTTTCCTGAGCAGTTTACACAATCCCTGCACATTTCTTTAAGTTTCATATAGTATTTTTTTTTGCAAATACTTGCTGTTTGCCGCACTAAATAACAAATGTTCACGAATTTTCCAAGTACTACTCATTGAGTACCATATCTCCACGGTTCAGAAATTATTTCACGGAGGCTGACCCTTAAGGAACGTCGGCTGCCATCCCCATTCTAGGCTTCTTGTTAACTAAGAGAAAACGCTGTTGGCTATTCAGTTTGATGCAAAATCAGCTCAAATTCATTTCTTAATGTAAGTAATTGGAACGCGGGGTTTAAACAACATGAACATTAAAGTTATGCCATTTTCCAGAGTTTCCGAAACAATCGCCAGTACAGTTGAAAAAGGAGCAACGCGATTTCGACAAGGATGAAAGGAAAGGAACAGGAGGAGAGCGCCTGTCCTCGTGCGACTTTCGTCCCTGTAGGAAGTCACGCTGTTTCCTTTTTGAAATGGAATATCAATTCGTCCGAGCATCAGCTCTAACGGCAGTGCAGATCACAAAACAATTAAGCTAATTGAGTCTTTTCTTATTATTATTATTCTTGAACATGGAGAAGAATGTTTTTTGTGGTGACACTGAAATTATCGCTGATCCTGTTTCAACGGAATCGGCTCCGCAAAACGACTCTTGTATTCTCGGTGTCGCCACCAAATCTACTGTTTCCGTATTTTAACAGCGCTAGATCGCGGTAAAAAAAATGCGTTCAGCCCTGGAGTTTATTTTTTTTTCTTTCAGGGGGGAGGATATCGACAGATAAAGTGCTGCGCGCCTCGCTCGGTTCGGAAATCTTGGCTCCCTACTGAGAGTGTTAATTTTTTTCACTTTTCCCCACATTACATCGGTTTGGTAACTGCTGAGCTTACACTTTGGTGCTGTAGAAAGCGTCGTTGGCAGCTCGCTCTATTCTAGCTCAAACTTGTCTAGTCTGCCCTGGAACTTGATTCTCAGTGGGTAAGCGATGATAGCTGTTCATGGGTTCGTATGGCAGCACGAAATCCGCGTCAAGAAAAGATAGCTCTCTCACGATGGGGTCTTTGATCGGCAGTCGCAACTTCTGTTGAATCGTTTTGACATAAAAGTCCAAGTGCCATTTCAAAGCTTTGTTCTACACGCGGTGTCACTTACAATGGCAGACGCGTGTTGCTCGCCTTGAACTGCCAGGTACACTTTAATAAGTACAAAATTTACCGCTAGATTACTCTCGTACATGTCAAAGTGCGCCGGCAGCTCTTTCGGCTCTACACAGTTCACGATTAGGGTTTGGATCAGCCTTACTGTTCCCGCTAGTAGAATATGCTCAAGCGTACTCTCTGATTGAAATAATATATTGAAGAGCGTAATGCCATTGAGGAAAAACCAGTTTAGGAGTAAATATGTCTTGTTCTTCGTCTTTTTCACTGCTGAAAGGCGCCGATCCGTATTCAAAAACTTTCCTCAGCAAAAACAACGAGAATAATGAAACAAATAGTGCTGAGGGTGCAGGTAACAGTGTTTAAGGAAGCTAGTAAAAATAGCAGCATATGGCTTCTCTCTGAGGCCTTCACGTGCCAACGATGAGAGGTGGGCGGTGGTGTTTAGGAGGATTTTCTTGCCTCGCCCTTTTCAGGGCAGTAGAGGGTGAGGCTGCACGAAGAATGATTGAACAAAAATAAAAAATGTCTCAGCAAAAATGAATGGAGATGATTACGATTATAAACCGGATGATAAAAAACCGTAATTGTTATAGAATAGCGAGTTGAATAGAATCAGAATTCCAAAATATTCATTTAAATTATTTGGCAAGTTAAACGAAAATGCTGTCCCATTTACTGCACATAAATTTTATTGATCGGGAATAATTTTTTTCCTATTGGAAATACTCCTTTATATCTAGTAGCATGACTCTTCTTATTTCCACTTCGATAAACATAATTGCATGAAGGTGGAGACGAAGTCGCGCGCCATTTCCTCCGGGGTTCATAGTACGCATGCACCAGCAGCACTGGACCCGAGACGAGTATAGGGCGGAATACGAATCAAATTCTTCTTTACTTCCCTCAGACGAGTCAATACTGAGTTGTGTGTGCCGACCATAACGCTTGCGTTAGCGCACGCTAGGCTTATGATGTTATTCAGAGGAATGACTTTCGCATCAAGGCATTCACTGAACTCAGAGAACATGCCTTTAGCTGTGCCCTCTGCTGCGTTTAGGGACGCAATTTTGAGCAAATAAGGCTTCATCTTTCCGGAGGACTTGTCAACATGCCGCGCCAAAATGCGAAGTTTCCGGGGACAGCCTATTTAGATAATTTCATAAATTAAAATAGGATTTGATCTTTCTCCAAATTTGTGACAGTTCTTCGCTCTCAAACCGCGATAAGATGTTCTTATTAATGTTGCGCATATCTGCCTCCCATTGTCAATCTCTTGCGAGTATCTGGGTCATAAATACAATTCAAGTTGAGGACCACGGGATCTACCTATTCAAGCGCAACGTTCAGAATTGCGAAGAAAGCTGCCAGTTTTGTATTCGCGGTCTTCACGGGCTCACTTTAGCCATTTACTGTACTGAATGTGCCGTTCTCGGCACGATACCACGCCATCAACAACATCACTGCGGCTGAATGGTTTGAAATAGTAGCGCATTTTTCTTGATCGCTCTTTTCTCACTTCTCGTTAACACCGCGGGCTTCACTAGTGCTCTTTTGGCGCGGCCATTCGGTAAGTCCAACCATGTAGAACGAAACAATTCGTGAATTCTGTTTCAATTCCCTCCAGCCTCTGAAGATCTAAAGGCTCTGTGATCTCATCACGTTTCAAAGCCAGTCGTCTCACGCACAATACAAACGTGACTAGAAACCACGGCTGGAGAGAGAAACTTGTATAGGTCTCCCACTCTTCCTAGGGACGCCCCTATAACAGTGGGAAAATGTGCCTTCTATGCTTACAATGGTTAGCACAAGACGCTATCGTCTTCTTTTCATATGCATGCGACCGTACTGAGTCACAGGTTTCGCATCTACTGTGGCACGGTTTGGAACGGATTTAGGCGCTGGAATATTTTTAGGGATTTGCAAGAGACGGAATGTGAGACATTATTCTAGTCAAAGCTCATAAACAAAATATAAAAATTGCATGGCGGTAATAAAAACGTGGCACTGCAATATAACTATACCGTAAACGAAAATCAAATCAAGCTTTTTGATTACATAAAATATCTGGCCGTCACATGGACTTTAGTTATAATTGCGGAACCATCCTTAGATACAAGTATGGAAACACGTAAGCAAATGGTCCAGTCTTCCGATGCTTAGCAAAACCTGAATGTTTGTCAAACGCTCGTATCGAGTATTTAAGTTAGCCGTAGAAAGCAGAAGAGGAACATTCTCACGACAGCAAGAACATTAACAGCAAAAAAAGTGCAGGCCCGCCGACGGCGATCTGCGGATACAATTACTGTTCTAATGAAATCTCACAACTCGTTAAATATTGCATAAATAAACAATTTCCCGTTCAAAATGCGATTGCCTAGAATATTCAGGCATTATTTATATATTCTTGGTTCCGGTCAGCGGATGGTTCGTTTTCTCAGGAGAATGCTAAGAAAAGCCACGTGTAGTATTAAACTTTCAGCCTATAAAACAATTACTAGGCCACCGTTGGAACACGCAACTACTGCCTGAAACCCTCACAGTCAAACTTCCGTTAAAGGTGAGGAGGGGTCGAGAGGTTCGCAGCCCCGGTTATTTTTTTCACGTTATGAAAGGAGTCAGCCTACAGCCGTAATGCATACCGAAAGGAAAGGAGTCGGTCTACAGCCGTAATGCATACCGATAAATACCACGCCTGAAATTTCTTCAAAATCTTCATGTCAAAAGGATTGAAGTTTGATCAAACATTTTTATTAACGGCCTCCTGGACGAGCATAAATCATCCTTAGGCGATTAATTCTTCACACCAGGAGTTGCCGCATTCTCATTTTGATGTAACTAATGCTGAATGGAACATTCTCGACACCAAGGTGTTCACAGGATGCTAGTCGCTGAAAATATTCATCAGAGGTTGTCAGCGGCTTCAATTTAATATCTGGGAAGCGTTCATCCTCAGCTCTTTAGGCCAGGAAGAGCTAAACCTTATTTTACATATTTAAATATTTTCTGTCTACTTGAAAATTCTGAAAATCTCGGTGCTCCAGCACGGGAATACTCTCGTGCACTTGCGAAACACGGTGTAATTTCTAGCTTGCAAGAATTGTTCTGTTTCACAGGTATTATACTTTTTGCATGCCGGTAAATATAATTGCAATCTTGATATTAAAAATCAAAATACTCTAAGGTTTACACACCTCCTTTAGAACGCTATGAATAGGGCTGTATCAGTATGTTATGTCATAGAATAAAAAAACTAATCTCATGAACACTACTGCAGGAATTCACAAAACTTGCCCCCGGTATACATCTGTACACTAGACCACTTCGAAGATTTCGAACACTCCTCTCTATAACATGCGCTTTGCATGTGCGCCGTAGAAGCTTGCTTCTGTTCGGTAACATAAACATTGCAACTCCGTAAATTATTCAACGACATCCGCAGAAAGCTATGCGCATAGTGCCAAATCTTCATGCGGAAGATTAGTGGGCAAGATGGGCGTCAACGTCGGGGAAGCAGTCATTTGGGTCCAAATACACCAGTGCCCTAAGCTATCAAATGCGTTTGCCTACGGCTGCGTGATTTCTCACGGTGTCACGGCTGGGATAGGGCTTTCATATCTGACACGTTTCTGCCTTTCTTCCTAACACGACACATCAGCGTCGCAATAACTTTCATGCCCGTATATGTGCTGGCGAAGCGGATCATTTAATGTTTATTACATTGTGCAATATGAAACGAGTAATACGCACAGATAAGCCCTGACTGAACGCTTCATGGAAACATTCCACAGCTGTCTCCTTTCTCATCGTTGTTATTCAATTATGTGAACTCGGAAGCATATTTCTGTTAAATATGTTTTTCCAGTCATGTCTTTTCTAAACTGAAAAGGCGACACGGAAAATTTAATCTTCCTTCAAACCTTTCTTTTGGCCTTACAGCATCAAACGTTTACAGCATCGGCACTTCATAGCATTTGGAAAGTGTGCTCTCGATAGTGCAGCTTAGAAAGAGTAAATATCCAACTATCCTTTGCACGAGAGGAATTCCTCGTATTTAATATTTAGTTCAAGCTATCCAGCCTCTAAGTTTCTTCTCACTACATTGCCTCGCAGAAAGACGCGCTGCTTTTTCATGCAGTTTGTGATATTGAAGACAAGGGAGTGCTTTCAAGCGTACATGCTCTGTTTTCCCAGACGAAGATGAAAGAATATTTCAGACCTCTATTTGAGCGACTTTCGAGACGAAGGTTCTGTCTTGTGCTGTTTTCCTTCCGATGCTTTAACATTATTCTATTCGAAAGGAGACTGCAAAAGGGCGCGTGCTAAGGTTACTAGACTCTTAGACATTGTAACTTCTTCAGACTGTTTATTAATTTTGTAGTAACTGCCGTAAAATCATGACAAAGTGTATTGCACATGAAACTATTGCTTTTAACTCAGACGGGTAGAAGATCAGTTTCCTGGAACGCAGTATTACGTCTACCGCCTCGGCACGTCTCTAAATTTATGGTTTGAACCAACTATCTATGTTGTGTACCCCTGGCTGTAAAAAAGAGAACTATAGCTATTCTTTTCAATCGTGTTATGTTTCTTTCTCGCTCCGAATTTTATGCGTGGCGGACATTAAAACGGTTGTTCAGTGCACTTTGGAAGATGTTTTCCAGACCGGATCACTCTATTCTATTATCTCCCAAGATTTCGTTGTGTATTGCTGGTGAGCTACTCCAATCTGCGCCCGCCCCCCGCCTTGTAACGGAAACAACCAGAAACATTTCTTAGAGCGACTGGGTATAGCTGCAACTTGAGAATGGCCTTGCTAACAACAAGCCCAGCGGCTGCTGTTATCACTAAAGTAGCTCGTTGGCTAAATGAGGCAAATGTTTGAATGACAAAACCACCTTGAGAACACTCCTTGCTGTGCCAAACCTTTATGAAAACACATTTTGCCAGAAAATAGGCCGTTATTTAAAGGGCGAATTTTGTGGTTTTCAGTGCCCTGTGAATGTTTCAGCACCTTCCAGCGAGCAAAAGTATAGCACGTTCAAAACAAAAGTCATCAAGCGCATTTGCAGTGCAAGCTCCGCTAGCTGTGTTCTAATACGTAGTATATTTGTGTATTCTTAAGCCTGTTCGGGTTGTACTTGCCAGCAATCCCTGCTAAATAGAACTAGTTGTAGTAATCGCTTTCTACACTGAGAAAGAGCTAGCCTGACTGCACATGAGCTTCTCCACAATTCGACCTTAATATTGTGCATTTTCGCCCCTCTCCAAATACCTCCAAGGCGAATCCAGTCGCTCTACTAAACAAAAAATCTACGTGAGGAGTTGTGGCTTTTTGTTGGCGTTGTAAAATGAGCTGTGGCGATCAAAACTGTACTTTCGATGTTAACGATTTGGTATAGAACGACTCATAACAAAGCATACCGGACTACATCTTTCAGGCCACCCTTTAAGACAGCCAGAACGAATTTCTTCTCGATAAAAAAAAAAGCACTTAAAGGGTGCTGCGTACAAGGTCCAATAGGGCAAATCCTTTACATTCCCTCTTTATTTTCAGAGATGGCTTCATAAATGCATGGTTTCTCTGTCGTGCATACCTTAACTCAGCAACGCCAGCACTGAAATGCGTTTTATAAATGCGGACGCCTTCCTGGAACCAAGGACTTCCCACAGTTACGATTTCGGGGTGTTTGCTGGAATAGAAGTTTACATATTGAAAATTCATCATGAAAGGTTACCCAAAGCATTATTACACACCACTCGGAGGCATGTTATTCGTAATAAATGCTATAACTAAGGTTTTAAGAAGTCACGCGGATCTAAAGGCAATTTGATCTCAAAATCCAGTTTCACACTTCGAGTACTGAAGTTTAATTAATCAGAAACCAGGGGCACAGACAGTAAAAAAACAGGTCGCAAAACATTGGAAGTCTTTTGCATAAAAAATGTGGGTTTAAATTATGTCAGTAACACATCAGTTTATCTCTATGAGGCTGAGAGGAAATTCCCTTCACGTCTGCTGTGATAAGTTCTTTTAATTGCATTTTGCATTTCCCGATTGCCTTTTGCGGATTTGGGGGGGGGGGGAGGGGTACATATGTCGATCGCTTTGACCTCATTAAACAGTTGTAAGTGCCCATGTTGTCTTCTCACTTTTGTATTCTGCGTCTTGACGCTATAGTCCATTTACTATGCAATGAGGAATCTTTCTTCAAACTATGGTTATAATCTGCAACAATAACAATATAGAAAACTGATGTTTTTCTTGTAAAAAAAAGTGGCAAAGAAAGTCACCATAAGTACCCGAAAACTGCTTTCAAAGGTGGGCGCAGTGATAAAAAACGATATCGTAGCTTCATTTCGCCCTTTCTGCCTTCTTCAGGCTTGTGTTGTAGGTTGTTCCAGAAACTAATTAAAAACTTACATGAAATCTACAGTTCTAGCCATGTGAGCCAGAACTGTCAGTCAAAACACAATTAATGCTTTGTTAGCAAACGCTTGACATGACGTTCGAACACGAATTTTTGGATTCAACAAGAGGGCTTAGTCAGGCTGGTTGGTGCATGTTGGTGTAACCCTACTGAACAGCGCTAACAGACTGGACATGAGAGAGGAACACCGACACAAGCGCTCTCTGTGTTCTTCTCTTATGTCATGTCCGTTAGCGCTGTTCATTTCGTTTCCGCCAACTAACTTCTGGCCTAAATTTCTGACAGGACCAGGGTTTTGCTGCTCTGTATGCCGCGTACCTTGACCGATCGCCTTATTTCGGTGAGGCACTAAACACGCGTAAACTAGCTCCGAAGTTCAAACCCAGAAAATTGAGAGACTAAACCTGCAAGAAAATGCCACAGGACAGCCGGCTACAAAAAAACATTTTTTCTGCGCTGTAAGGCATATTATCTGAGGAAAAAAAATCCTGTGAAACAAAATTACAGTTCATGATACCTTTCAACTCGTTCTCCTCTCTTCGCATTCCTTGCTAAACCTGTACATTCCCTAGACTGTTCTTTTCATAAACCACGGCAAAACCTATTTTCAAAGCGTATTTGGGAGTAAAACTTCTCATGCTCCGTTCGGTTTTTACGGTAACCAAGCAAAATATTATAACTAAAGTGACAAGACAAAGTTTTTTCTGTCTCGCGGGAAACAGGTGAACAAAAGATTCAACAACCTTCGCTAGGAAGCCACTCGTTTTTATTTATTATTGTATTTAATTTATTATTATTCATTAGAATGCATCCCCATCTAGCCTGACAAGTTTTTCTTAAAGTTGCTTTTAAAATGTACAGAATTCAAGAAACGCCATTATCAAACAATTTCTTTCCCTAACCCTGTATGATGTGTGATTTCCGGGTTGTGTTGTCAAAAAAGTAATATATTTGCCTTAGTTTTCGAATGAGAATTTTCCTTAAAATGCGACATTGACAAGCTGACTGGTACGCAAGTAAATTATTTCGCACACAAAGCAAACTATTCAAATTTACGTGTGTCGTGAGAAGGGACGAGACACAGCGCTGACTAACAACAGATCCAGTAAGTCAGCGGTTTCTCGCCCCTTCTTTTCCTTTCGCCTCGTGCTGTTGTGCTCTTGCACTGGAAATCACATTCTTGAAAGCTTCATGAAAGTCGGTGAAGCGCTTCAAGCGTCAATCATTGTGTCCTGCATAGCATTTTAATTTAGCGCTCGTGTAATTCTTTGCTTGGAACCCGGGGTTAATAATATGAACTCCTTCAAGTGATACCTTCTGCAGAACTAAATCAGGTAAGCATTCGCTGAGAAGCTTGTTCAAGAAACATCGTAAAATTTGTCTAATTATAGCAACTGGATTTGTTTTCTCTCTTTGCTGAAAGTTCTCGCACGGTGGCGCTTGACACACTCGCTCAGTTAAAAAAAATCGCTTACTTGGTATTAGTAGGTAGAGAATGAAATCAATTGATCAGTAAGATAATGCATACAACAAAACCTAAGCAAATAGACAAGAAGAACGCAGCGACTATACGAGGTCTGTAAGAAAAGTATCCGACCTTATTTTTTGTTGCGAATACCTGATGGATATTAAACAAGAGCACTTGCATCAGCTGACCTTGAACCCTCGTGCGCATTCGTGAATTTTTTCCTCCCTGCCGATAGCGTCAGTCGCTGGGACGCAGCGTTTGAGTGAGGTAGTGCGCAGTGCTTTCGTCGGTTTTTTTCAAGCAAGGAAAATGGTAGAGCGACTGAAGCAGCGCTTCTGCATCATATTTTGCCAGATACTGGGCAACAGTCAAGTGGAAGCCATAAGGAATGTTCAGACGGTTTTCGGTGACGATGCTATGAGCAGCACACATATTAAGCAGTGGTACAACTGGTTTAAAGACGGCCGCACATCGGTGGAGAACGAGCCACACGCTCCGGTCGGCAATCAACATGCCGAAATGACCAGGTAATTGCCGAACTGAATGCTGTGGTGATGTGGGACCGTTGCGTGAAAATCCAAGAAATTGCAGAAGAGGTGGGCATCAGCACTTTTTCTGCACATTCCATTATCACTCTAGATATGGCCATGAAGAGAGTTCAGGCAAAATTCATGCCGGAGCTGCTCACGGTGGAGCAAAAGCAACTTCGTATTGAAGTCTCACAGGACATGTTGGATTCACAAACAAAGACCCCAACTTGATGAACACCAACATCACTGGTGACGAGTCTTGGGTGTTCGGGTACGCCCGGAAACCAAATCCCAGTCGTCAAAGTGGAAGCATTCCACGTCACCAAGACCAAAGGCCCGCCAAGTACGTAGCAACGTCAAAGTGATGCTGACTGCTTTCTTAGAATCCCGCGGTGTGGTACACCACGAGTACGCACCACCAGAGGTGGTCATCCTCACGATGGTGACCCCTCATGAGGGCGTCCTCACCCTCACCTCATCAGGATTTCGCTCGGTGAGGTGAGGGTGAGGAAGGATTGGCGCATGAAAATTCGTGACGACGAGGAGGAGAGAGGAAAGACATGGTGAGGTGAGGGTGAGAAAGGGAAGAAATGATGAGGTAAGGTCAAGGGAGGGAAGACGTGATGAGGTGAGAGTAAGGGAGGCAAGATGCACTGTCTGAAGGTGAGGGTGGGGGCAAGAACTGAATTCCAGGCTAACGTTGTTGCCTGTGCAGCTCATTATGAATTCGCGTTTTCAAGCGCTGGTTCTTAAGGGGAAGGTTCCAGGGGTAGACGTAGTTTCTGAACTCTGGAGGTACACGTGGCAAACACGAAATGCCGTGAGCCGCACGCCTTCTCCGTCGCTGCGATGTACTACACCACTGACAATGCTAAGCCGAAAAAAGCGCCCTTCTAACTGAAAAAGCCTATTTTTAAAAATTGTGTAAAATCTTAGGTGAAACACCCTGTACACTGCGCTAACGAGGGGGCACTGGCCGGGCCGTGCGAGTGGCCGCTTGTCCAACGAGAACCATGGTACCGCAGTCAACAATTTCATTATCAGCCCTGAGTCTGTCAGATGATCAGAGAGTACCGTGAAACATGTAGCAATTATACCTAGTAAGGCTGTTGAAATCCGAACTTCTAAGCCTTGTTTCCCGGGGCGAAGTCCGTTTTCAGCTCAGTGAGGTTTAAAAGAAGCGGCTGCAGTGCAAAAAATGCTTCCACGTAATTCCACTGTCAAATCAAAGCTGTTGGCGGTGTAGGTGGTGTATTTTTCGTTCACACTGTGAGTTGTTCAGTACAGCCCTACCTTCTTTCTATTTCCTATATTCGCTGAAATCTCGGTATAGGAAAGAGGCACTACAATGTCTGGAGGGCAAAGCCAACCACTGTAGTCTTACCCTGGAAAAAAAGGAGCAGCTTAAACGCTATCCTTGGCCTCAATCATCGCTTGTTCGGACTTGCATTGTACGATGTGCTAAAAAATAAGAAGTTGCACTGCACTCCAAATAACTCCAAATAACAGGAACATCTCTTCATTCTTTTCTGTCCCTGGTGAGACGTGTGACCACGTAATCACGCGCCTGATTTCATGAACCAAATTTCTATAAAATTTCAAATTTCATGGTAGGGAACTAACACTCGGGGTTTGGATAATGCGTAGACGTGGAAGCAAAAAAAATCATGTGCTGTTTAGCTTAGTGTTAACCATGAATTATTGTGCCAAGCTTCTGAGCTGTGCTTGCAATATGCTCCTCTTTCAGCAGTGGATATAGATAACCAATAAATGTTTTAAGTATGCATGTATGCATGCAGTGCGTGGAAGAAGTAAAGGCAGAGTGTTATATTGGCGCTCAACTCGCAACTGTCTCGTTGATGTCTTACGTATTAGCTCAAACAACACACGTACATGTACACTCTTGGTCAAAAGTCTTAGGGCCAAAAGATTTTTGCTTGAGCCGCATAGCAGAGCCATTACGACACTGTTAAAGATCGAACGACCTTGAAATGCTAGCAGAAGGTTTTTTCTTGCGGTAGAGGAGCTTTCTGCTTGATTTGTGTTTTGAATGATCCTCTACACGGAAAATTCTAGGAACATTCATTTCGCTGCAGCTGAATGCTGTGGCCTTAAGACATTTGGCCAAAACTGTACATGCGCACACACAATATCAGCGTCTAGCCTCTCGTCCAATACTGCCTGGAGGGCTTGTCTTCTATGTTCATTGCACAGTAATATTGCCAGAAGTTGCCGACTATATTGCCGCATGCAAGAAGACGCCAAAGATGAAGACTTGGTCTACGAGCGCGAGGCAAGAAGAAGAAGAAGCTGAAGTGCGCAGGGACTTTTTCTGGTTAACCAGTAAACCGTTTTACCTTCAGCTCTCCTCGGGGTTCTACCGAGTCCTGACACTGGTGGAGCGTGCTGGGTATGCACAGGACTCCTTCCGGCAGTCCACAGCGAGTCCCGGACATCGACACGCCTGTCCATCGCGCTAGCCGCCGACGTCTAGGCCTTTCCGCGGAGTACAACCATCTACCGGGCGACTCTTCATACGTCAAAGTTCGCCGGGTCTTCCAAGCCATGGCGCCTCCCACCCCTACGTCGGTGACTCTTCACAACACCAAGGTACCGGAGTGCTTCCGCGGGAACGCGTTTGAAGATGTGCAAGACTGGCTCGACCAGTTTGAACGAGTGGCCAAGTTCAACCAGTGGAGCGTGGACCAGAAGCTTTGCAATGTTTATTTTGCACTTCAGGATATGCTAGAACTTGGTATGAAAACCACGAGGCCACTTGGAATGACTTTCGCCGCCAGCTGGTGGACACTTTTGCCACTACTGATCGACGAGAGAATGAGCTGCGCCTGCTTGAAGTGCGCGTCCAGAAGCCAAATGAAAGCGTAGCTATGTTTGCGGAAGACATGGCTCGACTTTTTCGCCGTGCCGACCCCGATATGACTGAGCAAAGGAAGCTACGACATCTCATGCATGGCGTGAAGGAGCAGGTGTTTGCCGGCTTGGTGCGCAGCCCAACTCAAACCATCAGTGAGTTCGTCAAGGACGCTACAGCTATAGAGCGAGCCCTCCAAGAACGGTGCCGCCAGTACGACCGACCCTTCACCGGTGTTCCACCGAGTGCGGCGGCACTCACTGCAATCGATGGGAACACTCTTCGAGACCTCATTCGAGGAGCTTGAGGAGCTGCAGCGAATTACTGCTACGAGTGTTCAGTCACCAGAGGCCGTCACAGCAGCCGTTAGGAAAGAGCTCCGGCATGCTCTGTCACAGTCTGCACCATACCACGAGTCTCATCCAGTTGACAGCGCGGCAACCGGTTGCGAACCATACCACGTGCCCCAACCCAACAGCAACACGGCCGTCAACACGGCGCCTTACTATGAGCCGGAACCGCAACCCGAGAGCTATGCGGAAGTCCTTCGTCGTCCGCCGCCAGACCACGCCCCACCGAGCTCAGCGAGCCGTCAGCAGACGCGGTTCTTCCAGAAGCCTCAGTGGGCAGGTCCCGGCCGCCCTCAGCCGCGCCGAACTGACCTGTGGCGCTCTTAAGACAGCCGACCACGCTGCTTCTTCTGCGGTCAACCTGGCCATGTGTATCGGTACTGCCGCTACCGCCAAGAGGGGCAGGCCTTTCCGCCTGGTTCTGCTCGACGCCATTTCGACGCTGGCCGTGCCCAACTCGAGGACCCGCCGCTCAGCAGGGAAGCCGACTCACCGGGCTTCCGCCGCCGCTCCCCATCTCCACGGCGGTATTCTTCACCGACGCGTCGTAGTGATGCTGACGTTAGCGGAAGGCAGACCTCGAGCCCTCACCGGGGAAACTAACCTCCGCAACCTCGCGAGGGGAGGTTGCAACCAGTCGAAAAATTTAAAAGCCCTCACTACCGCCGCAACTGCCGACCGCAATCCATGACTGTGACGCCTCTGTTCACATTGACGCTGCCGCACTACCACCGAAAATGCCGCCTACATTAGCGCCGAACATGCCGAACAAGATAAGCAGCCCCGACGACGAAAATAACAGAGCCGACCTTACCGCACTTCCACCGCAAATGCCGAGAGAGACCAGAAACCCAGACGACGTTGTTAGCGCTGACCTCGCCGTTTGCATTGATGGGCTGGAGGTACACGCTCTGGTGGATACCGGGACGGATTTTTCAATCATTAGTCAAAAACTGGCTGACAAGCTGCGCAAAGTAAAAAACCGAATGGACTGGGCCAGTAATAAGAAGTTCTGGGGGTCAGCTACTGGCACCGACTGGGAAGTGCACTGCCCGCATAGGAATTGGAAACTCAGTGTTCGTTGGCAGCTTTGTTATCCTCTCAGACTGTTGGAAAGACCTCATCTTGGGCATGGACTTTCTGCGCCTTCATGGGGCTGTGATCAGCTTTCGGGACAACGTCGTTGCCTTCACCAAAAATCATGGAGACCTTGGTTATGCGCGAGTACCACTGATACCCTTACGAGTTGCCAATGAGGGGTGACATTACCTCAGCGATCGTGCTCTCTTGTTGAAGTGAAGTGCGACATGGCGCATACCGGCGATGGCGTCGCCGAACGGGCCGTCACCCTGATACTCAGCCGAGGTGTTTCTATAGCTCGAGGATTAGTCCGTTTGGCCAATGGGCACGCCGAAGTGCTGCTGACAAACTTCAGCGACGAGCGTCGGCAAATTCCGAAAGGCACAACTGTGGCCTTCTTCGAAAGCGTCCCAAGTGACCAAGACTATTTTGTGCTGTAACTGGAAGGATCAGTGAGCAAGGCGCCCGCACTCATAGTCGATGTGTGCCCAAATCTGTCGTCTTCAGAACGGGAACGTCTTTTGGATCTCATAGATCACTTTCGAGGCTGTTTTGCTTCAGAATCGCGGGTTGGTCAGACACCTTTGACCAAACATCGTATTATCACGAATGACGCGATTCGCCCGTTTCGACAAAATCCTTACCGTGTGGCTGCGAAACAGCGCGAGGCTATTCAGCGTCAGGTGGCCGAAATGCTTCGAGACGACGTTATCCAGCCGTCACGGAGTCCCTGGGATTCCCCCGTGGTACTTGTTAAAAAAAAAGGGACGGCAGCTTACGATTTTGCATTGACTACCGCAAGCTCAATCAAGTGACCAAAAAAGACGTGTACCCCCTCCCTCGCATCGCTGATTCCCTTGATCGGCTACAAAATGCACGTTACTTCTCTTCATTGGATTTGAAAAGTGGATATTGGCAAATTGAAGTAGATGAGAGGGATCGGGAGAAGACAGCATTCATCACTCCTGACGGATTGTATGAGTTTAAGGTTCTTCCATTCGGTGTATGCTCGGTACCAGCAACATTTCAGAGGCTGATGGACCCTGTGCTCCCAGGACTCAAGTGGCAAACATGCCTGGTGTATCTTGACGACGTGATCGTGTTTTCGGCAACCTTCGAGGAGCATCTACGCCGTTTGGTAGCTGTTTTTCAGGCCATACGATCTGCGGGCCTCACAGTAAAACCCGAGAAGTGCCAATTTGGTTACGAGGAACTGCAATTCTTAGGACACGTTGTTAGCCAAGAAGGTGTCCGGCCTGATCCCGAAAAGCTCTCCGCAGTCGCCAAGTTCCCAACACCTACGGACAAAAAGACGCTTAGACGCTTCCTGGGGCTTTGCGCCTATTACCATCGATTTATTGCTGGCTTCTCACGAATTGCCTGGCCATTAACTTCTCTGACACGCGACAACGCTGTCTTTCGCTGAGGTGAAGAAGAGCACCAAGCTTTTAATGAACTCCGGAGACGCCTACAGACGCCACCTGTCCTGGCGCACTTTGATGACGACGCCCCTACCCTGCTTCATACCGATGCAAGCAATGTGGGTTTAGGTGCTGTATTGGTGCAGCGTGAGGATGGTGTGGAAAAAGTGATTGCTTATGCCAGCAGGACTCAGTCTAAAGCTGAAGCGAACTACTCGGCAACAGAAAAAGAATGCCTTGCAGTTGTATGGGCGGTTATGAAATTCCGCCCTTACTTGTACGCTCGCCCCTTTCAAGTCGTTAGCGACCATCACTCTCTCTCTGTTGGCTGACGAACTTAAAGGACCCTTCAGGGAGACTCGCGCGTTGGAGCCTTCTGTTACAAGAGTTCGACATGACGGTTATTTACAAATCCAGAAAGAAGCATGCGGATGCTGACTGCCTTTCGCGAGCACCAGTCGGACCCCCCACAATGACCGATGAAGACACTGCTTTTTTAGAAGTCATAGATGACGCAACTCTCGCCCAACAGCAGAGAGAGGACCAGGATTTGCTCCCTCTTATTGGTTTCTTGGAGAAGCAAACTACGGATGTGCCTAAGATTTTCACCCGCAGCCTCTCGTCATTCTTTCTTCGCAACGACGTAATTTACAAGAACTTCTGTCCTGGGGGGAACAGTCATCTACTCGTCGTCCCAACAGCTCTTCGCACGGAAGTCTTGCAAGCGTGTAACGACGAGCCAACCGCCGGCCACCTAGGCTACACCCGCACGTTGGCTAGAGTACAGCGCGGACACTACTGGCTGAAACTACCGGCGACAGTGAAGCACTATGTACGGACGTGCGTTGACTGCCGGCATCGTAAATCACCCCCTGAAAAACCAGCCGGTCTACTCCACCGTCTTCAAGTGCCAAAGACACCTTTCAAGCAAATTGGCATGGATCCCCTGGGACCATTTCCGACGTCTACTGCCGGGAATAAATCGATAATGGTCGCCACCGATTATCGAACTCGCTACGCGGAGACAAAGGCTCTGCCCAGGGGTACCGCCGCCGAAGCAGCTCGGTTCTTCGTTGAGAACATTGTCCTCAGGCATGGCGCTCCGGCACTCATTATAACTGACCGAGGAACTGCCTTTACGGCCGAGCTTTTGGAAACCGTTCTCCGCCTCAGCGGTACCAGTCATCGTAAAGCGACGGCCTATCACGCCCCAAACCAATGGATTGACGGAACGCCTCAATAAGACAATCGCCGACATACTCTGTATGTACGTGGACGTAGACCACAAGAATTGGGACGAAATTCTTCCCTACGTCACGTTCGCCTACAATACGGCACAACAAGACCACTCGCATGACGCCTTTCTGCCTTCTTCATGGCCGACCAGTGACAACCATGCTAGATGCCATGCTGCTCCCGAATGCCGACGGCGACGATGTCGATCAGGACGCCGAGGAATTCGCATAGCGCGCAGAGGAAGCTCGCCAATTAGCGCGTGTGCGCATCAGAACTCAGCAGGAGGCTGACGCACGACGCTACAATCTTCGCCACAGACATGTAATGTATGAACCTGTCGACGAAGTGTGGGTCTGGACGCCTATTCGCCGTCGTGGACTCTCCGAAAAATTATTACTGCGGTACTTCGGGCCCTATGTTGTGCTGCGATGTTTAACCGACGTCACGTATGAGGTGGTGCCGGACGGGTTATCGACATCCAAGCGACGCCAGCAACAAGTCGACGTCTTCCATGTTGTACGAATGAAGCCGTACTATTCGGACCGATCTTGACCTCCTACTTCCTTTTGTTACCATCGAGACGATGCTTCCTGAGGAGGGGGGCAAATGCTGCATGCAAGAAGACGCCAAAGATGAAGACTTGGTCTACGAGCGCGAGGCAAGAAGAAGAAGAAGCTGAAGTGCACAGGGACTTTTTCTTGTTAACCAATAAGCCGTTTTACCTTCAGCTCTCCTCGGGGTTCTACCGAGTCCTGACAATATAAAATAGCTCTAGTTTTAAAACGACTGTTAGTGAGAGTGGGCGTGAAGGAGGGCCGACGGTCTGAGGAGGAGGGCGAGGAAGGGCCGGATAACTTTTCAAAATTAGGGCGAGGGTGAGGGAGGGCCAAGGATTCAAAACTGAGGGTGAGGGAGAAAAAGTAAAAATTATGGCATTTGCCTACTGCGCATCACAGGGTCAAAGTATAACCAAAGAGTTCTACAGGGATGTCCTCCATCGCTTATTTGATGCTGTGCGGCGCAAGAGACCGGAGTTGTGGACAAGATGAAATTGGCGCATTCATTACAACAATGCTCCTGCACAATCCTCGCACTTGATTCAGACTTTTTTGCAGAAAAACCAGACTCCTCTAGTTCAACAGGCTCCTTACTCTTCTGATATGGCCCCCTGCGACTTGTGGTTGTTTCCCACAATCAAGAGGCCATTGAAAGAAGCGCGATTTCAGACAAGAGGGGACATTATGGCTTCAACGAAACCTGAGCTAAACTCCATTCCGAAAGAGACCTTCTCGGAATGATTCAAAGAATGGCAGCACCGCTGGGAGAAGTGTATGGAGTCCAAAGGAGACTACTTTGAGGGTGATTAGGTTTCCAACGCTCCAGTTATGCCTTTTTTTTTCTTCGACGAAAGATCGGATACCTTTCTAACAGACCTCGTACTTGCCGACCAACTAAAAATCAGGCAGTGAATTTTCCATGCTCAGACTACCACGGAGTAACGGGCGAATATTCTGGTGTGTATTTTGTTCTCAAGTGTACGGCAACCAACATCGATTTCTTTCTGCTTGGCCGGGCCTACCAGGGCGTGACGTAGCTAATTGGTCTTGTGTTGCGTTAATTATTAGTTTCTCAATGTCCCGTAATGTTCTGTTCCAACCGATAATGTCCCGTAATGTTCTGTTCCAACCGATCATTTCTGCTCTGTACTGAAACAATATAAGCATGAATTCACACAGGAATGTGCTGGCGTAATTTAATTGTGAACACATTTTTATATGGCGGGTGATAAGGGTGCTAATTTTTAATTCAAAGGGCTCTCTTTTGCAGATTCTCAATCTTTATATGTTCTTGCGCTACTGTTTATCGTTGTAAACTCTGTGAACTTTTTCTTTCAAAACGATTTAATAATGTAAGGCACACCAACAGCCTTCTGTACATGAGTTAACAAAGGTGTGTGGGCGCGCGCGTGTGTGTTTGCGTGTGTTCGTGTGTGTGCGCGCTCGACTGCTTGTGCGTGCGTGCGCGTGTGTGTGTGCGTGCGTGCGCGCGTGTGTGTGCGTGTGCGCGTGTGTGCGTGTGTGCGTGCGTGCATGCGTCAGCGCGTGTGTTTAAAATATATGAATACAAGGCTAGTTCACTGAACGTATTGAATTTAACCGGGCCTGTCGAAAGATTACTCCTGTCTGGGCTGCTTTGACAAAAAAAAATAATGAAGGCAGTTAGTCGAGCACACACAGCTTTTCGCGACTTGTTCTGTCCGTGAAGCTTTGAATAGGGTGATTTTTGAGGCACGGAGAAAAAAACATCATCATCATCAACAACCTGACTACACCCACTACAGGGCGAAAGCCTCCCCCACGTCTCTCCAATTAACCCTGTCCTTTCCTCTGCCAGCTGCGGCCACCCTATGGCTCCGAATTTCATAATCTCATCCGCCCGCCTAACCTTCTGCCGCCCCGTGCTACGCATGCCTTTTCTTCGAATCCAGTTCGTCACCCTTAAGGACCAGCGGTTATATTGTCTTCGCATTACATGCCCTGTCCAAGCCCATTTCTTCCCGTTTATTTCGGCTAGGATGTCATAAACAAGCATTTGTTCCATAACCCACTCTGCCCGCTTCCGGGGACTGTACGGCCCGCCTAAAGCTCACGCAAGAAAGTTGTATTCCTAAGGTCCACTACAAGAAACTTGATCAGAAATTTACAGGCCTGTTTTCAACTGCTTGAACCAAACTTCAGTATGCTGAGAGCAGTGTGACATTAAAGATGATTATTCTATGTTTATCATAATGAAACTCTTTAATTAAGCTAGCACGTTCCCAGAAAAAAATTAGGGAGATTTACATTTATATTTTATTAGCAATTCGAAGAAGCGATAAAAAATATTCCTTGTGCCATTTTGTAGATTAACCTTAATAAGAGTTTTCGATCAAACAGTGTGCACTTCTGGGGAAGCATGCACTTCAAGAAAAAAAAAGCACCAGAAAGTAACTTGGTACGCAAACATGTATTCAGCTTTGCCTAGAAGGTCCGAGTTCCGAATCCCGAACTGCACAGCCTGCTGTTACTGTCTGTTTTTTTTTCCTTCGGCATAAACTACGACGGCCAGCACTATTGATCTAGACGCAAACAAAAAACTAATGTATCTTCACAACACAAACACACCTGCTGTTGCTGGGCATTGTGAGACCGAAGCGAACGTTTACTTCCTGCCTTACAGCGCACATAGCCAACGATACCCACGAACCTTTGGAACACTGCCTATCAGCATTTGTTTCAGCCGACTAATTTGTGAGCAGTGTTTTTGTGTGCGCTCAAAAAATACACTCCTTTTGTTCGCGCTATACGGGGAAACCAATCCGCAATCCAGGGTCGTCCAACGTGGTTTAATGGTGCTCAAATCGCTTTTACCGCCTGTACAGCTCTACTAGTAATAGTACTGATAAACACTTAAGCTCACGAACCCGTCGTGATTCCACTCCTCACAATCAGTCAAAACCAATGAAACCTGGTCTATATGCTTTATTTTACATTGGATACTTTGTCTTTTTTTACCTAAACCGTGAACGCTTGAATGATGTGTGCGCTACAAGAGTGCGACTGGTCAATTCTAAGCGACGGTAAAGAAACCGTCGCTAGAGAACTCGCCAGCCAAATGTGTTTTGCTATACTGAAAACAGTTTGTCATAATGTTCCTGAATACAGGCCTTTCTAAACAAGGAAAGCAGGCCAGATGACCTGTGATCACGTTTAATGTAAAAAAAAACGACCGGAATCAATTACTCAAGCGGTGCCTTTATTTGACGAAAAGTACTAGCGGATCTTAGGCAAAAGACAGTGATATACTCTCTCTAGTTTTTGGCTTTTGCCTTTCACGCGTTGAATGATCCTGTATCGTGCCACATACGAGCACAATGCAAGGGTAAACAAGTGATAATTGAAAAAATAATACTTCACAGCATTACACCGCGGGCACTTACCTTCGCAGTATGAAAATACTTCCCTCAGAAATCACCTCGTTGTATACCTGGTGGCCTTGTGATGTTCATCTTTCGAATTGGCTGCACGCGGTTGCCTCGAAAGTTTCTCCATCGAAGCAGATCAATTCCCACTGTCAAGCATGTGCGAACGTTGCGACTATCAATTCCATATTCTCAAGTAATAACATATACAACGCTAAAGACGCAAATACTCTTGTGTTTTTAAGAAATGCCGCCTTGCTTATAACCAGCATAGATTTTTTTTTATTCCTGAGGGAATGTACAAACAGGTACAACGGCTTCTAACTAAACGTAAATTTCACTCATTTCCAAGTTTCAAACTAAAAAACTCTCGCATTATAACTGCTTTTAAACTTCTTGTGATTCGACGCCTATTCCTGGGTGCAGTGCAACTCTAAGAGGGCAACATAACTTCGTCATTTCCAATACGGACATTTGAGAGGAAGAGTTGTTTGCTTCACACAACACACAAATCTTGCATCAAAATTTGATGTACCCATATACAAAGCTAGTTTTGGCGCATAGTCATGTACGGTTGGCAGCACAGTAATAACCCAGAAGTCCAAACAGTGTAAATGGATGCCAGTCATAGCCACAAAAAGAAAGAGAAAACAAAGGAGCAAAATATTGAACGACACTGTAGAAATCCTAAAACGTGTTCGGCGAAAGCCTGTTGCCATCCGACTGACTATGCGCATGCCTTTATTTTTACATGGCGGCACCCCCAGTGGAATGGCCACAGGCTTTCGTCAAACGCACTTCAGAACTTTCTAAGTGGCTTTCAATTTTTCTCCAGTTTGTTATTGGAGGAATCTGCCTTCCTGTGGCACTTCTCTGAATCGCTTGTCGTGGAATCACTAGGCCGCTTGGGAGCCATCCGACTCACTGGAATGCAAGGAGACCTGGAGAAGGCTGACGAAGGGGTGTCGCCACGCCTGCTGGTGACGCGCGCACTGGCTCCATCTGGTGCACGAGTGACGTCACTGTTGCTATGCGCAGTGAGATTGGAAAGGGTGACACAGCGCGAGCATATATTTCTCTCGTCTGAGGGGGTGGTCGCTGCCCTTTGGGTGGGGGGTTGCTTGCGCCGCCACCTGCGTTGCTGAGGTGGTTGGAAGATGTGCGCCCATGCGTGAGGGAGAGCCCACAGCAGGCACCGTTCCAGGCCAGGGACAAACGGACGCCGGGAGTATAAGCCATTAAAGGCTTTCGCCTTAAAAGAAACATTGCTTCTTGATTCTGTGTATTATCAAGAAAAAAAAACATTTTTACGGCGTATTGGGACAATTTACACGTCCTGAGTACATCTTTGCGCAGGTCCACACGGACGAATATGAGCTTGCTTTTCAAAAGCAGACGGCCCGCCCCTAAGCACTCCGTACAATTTTATTCTCTTACACACGCTTCTGCAAATTGTACTACAACATCCAGCAAATATTATGCGCATATTTCTGCGTTCTCATCCTGCAGCTTCCCGAATAAACTACGCCCTGTTACGAGGTAACACAGGCGTAGACGTCGGGAAAGAACTCGCGCAAAAATAGTTTACGCGAGTCAACGCTCAGTGCAGCTTTCACACAAGGATGCCTGCCTCAGTACGGTTCTGGGGCTGGGATCGTACCGGGAGCTTTTACGCTCCGCTTATCTCGTTTCTCGCCCCAAAGAACCAGAGGTGTAATCTCCCTCGCGAAAAATTTATGCGTCGCAGAACGTGAGCGAGTGCTTGAGAACCGAGATAATGTTCGCTTTATTATGTTCTTCCGTTTTTAGGGCGAAGAGAGAGAGACTTTGACTCAAAGCTACGAAGGAGCATTTCGCAGCTATCACAGAACTCACACCCGCTGTGAATGTTCTTGCTATAGCTTCTGTCTCTTGTGCCTTCTATTTACAAGGAAGGATCATTCACCTGCCCTGAAGTGTTGTTTCCCTTTCAAAGTTTCAGATAGGCGCATGGCTTTCTAAGTACAGTCTTTTGCATTACTAGAAAAGTGCGCGCTTTATGGTGGTAGTTGAAGTAACTTTTGTTCGAAAAATATTTCTCGTCCGACGTATTTTATTTCGTGGAAGCCAGTCGCGATGTTTCTTTTTGCAGAAAAAAAATGTGATTTTCTCCTGACGCGCAGAGAACGCCACAGCGCCAGGCTCCCGTAGAGCAACCCTAACGCGTTCCTTTTTTTTTTTTTGGTACCTCTGATATCTCAAACGAGGAAAGAAGCTCTTATGCATGCATTACGTCTTTAGAAGAAGGCAGGCACTTTATGACAGTTTATATGGGCACCTTTCTCAGCTGGCACTTCAAGCTGCTCCTCTTTTCTGTCCTTTGCATTAACTTCATTGCACCGGGAAGGGGAACACGTATATGGGCACATAATCCGGTTATGGGACTGTAAGACGCAGTTTGCTCAAAACTTTTATAATTCTCGCTTTTTGACCATCAAAAGATGAAAATTCAGGCAGCGTGTTTATTAAGTATGCCTAAAACGAACTCTGAGGTAAAAGTTTTTTTTTGGTTCTGAATTTACCTTTGTCGTCTTGACACTTTGCAACGTTTATGGGGGGGGGGGGGGATGTGCATGCTGCAACCCTGAACTGCTAAAGGGAAAGTTGTGTCGGCAGGTTTTGTCTAGTTGATTTTGTTTAGGGCGTTACAAGTGCATTAGCAGAATTCGCTTTTTACATTTTCTAGACGCGCCTCATATCTTCTAGTTACTGGCAAAGCTTCTGTTGCATAAAGCTGTTCGGGAGGTATAGAACTTTTACCAGCTTCCGGACATGGAGCAAATGCAAAGGTAATTATAATGCAAGAAGCATGACCCATTCCCAAAGCTGCCGAAGACTGTTGGAATACTGGAGCACTTTTGATTTCCCTACCTCACTTGAAAGCTATTATTCCTGCGGCAAATCCATTGGCCACATTGGTCGCCCTGAAAGCAGACCACATAATATTGCGCACTATCGCTAGCATTACGGTTAGCAAGTACGGGCTTATTTTCTTGTGAACAATTCGCACTAAAAGACCTGGAGAATCCTCAATTCAATTAAATTTATTTTCCAGAGAGATTCTTGCTGGTTTATATGCAAAAAGTTGTTCTTGACAGCTTGGCAACGACCCACAAAACCTCTTAGGTTAAGAGCATGGCACGTTAAAATTAGCATCGGCGAGAATTCCGGTGTCGAATATTGCCTAAAGTAGTATATCACCTGCTTGCGGTGACGTTAAACTTCAGTATTACTGCATTAAGATGGCCTATGATGCATGCAATGCAACCTGAGCAGGAGCCAGCACAACCGGCGCCTCAACTGTTTTGAAATGCTCAGTTCTTCTCGTCCGTTTCGGCACAACCTAACTTACTACAATGTTAACGAACATTCAGTCCTCGAGGTGAAGAGCAAACATAGGACAGAATTTCCGTCCGTAAGAGACAGCTGTGCCGTGATGAGGCTGTTATGAGGCAACAGAAGGTGCTTTAGATGCGTAGCTCATGACGGAGCCCTGAACTGCAGTGTCAGGGAAAGGATGAAGAGAGCGAAAGAGTGTGATTCGGTGACAAAGCTCCGGGCTGCGTCGGAATATCGTGATCATCATCAGCCTGACTACATTCACTGCAGGAGAAAGGCCTATCCCATATCTCCCCAATTATCCAAGTCCTGTGCCAGCCGCGGTGAACTTACTCATGAAATGCGCCCTAAACAGGAAACAGCACAACCGGTGCATCAACTTCTGTGAAATATCGTGTTCTCCTCGTCCGCTTCGTCTCGTCTTAATGGCTGTCGATTTTAACGCGCTTGCAGTACTACGCTTCGCTTGAGACCTTCTATGTCTGAATGACATGCACTCGCACAGCACCCCAAACAAGCTTTTTACTGTGTTAGTGACAGATGTATCATTTGCCAAAACGCCGGCTTTGTAGCTGTGTTCTTGAGGCCGAATCCTCAGCAATGGAGCGAAAGGAGAAAACGAGATGGGCTGGAGAAGAAGGACCTTCTCTTTACTCATGGCTATGAGCAGGAATAAAAATCGACGGTGGCGCAAACAGTTCAGCGTCGCTTCCGGGTGCCTTACACTGCTTCGTCACCGCTACATGTTGATTATAATGGTGTCCTCAGGCTCATTGGCACATATCCTCTCGCACTTCGATCTCGATATCGTCGTAATCATCGTCTTTCATCGGTTCCTTCTGCGCCGAGCATATAAAGGCTAAATCCTTTGTTGGCTCATGAGTTGCGTGGAAAGGATGTGTCACGCTTTCACAAATCCATAGCCAATCCCCATTTCAACCTTTAGCCATTCAACTAGCCAATCTTTAATCCAACAAGGCAATCCGCAATCCAATCCAAAAGATAATAAACCAGGGAGCGTTTAACAAGAAAAATAAAGGAAAATTTGGGTTTCCGTGTGATAAAATTTTTTCAAGCCCACTTCTTCCTCTTCGTGTCGACTATAGGATGTCATTAACCCGCGTTTGTTCGCTCACCCACTCTGCCCTCTTCCGGGGACTGTACGGCCCGCCTAAAGCTCACGCAAGCAAGTTTTATTCCTAAGGTCTACTGCCAGAAACTTTATCAGAAATTTACGGCGCTGTTTTCAACTATTTGAACCAAACTTGAGTATGCTTCTTGTAAACCAGCGCAACGGCTCGAGGCCAAACAGAAAGGGACAAAACACAGCGCTGAACTAACAACAGAATAGTTTTATTCAGGGCACCATGCAGTGGTTAAATACACGCTGGTATCGCAGAATAACGAAAAAACGGAGAAAAGCAAGAAAAAATACGAAAAAATATCGTTTCAAACCCTAATCATTGTGATTGTGCGAAAGCTTTGCCGAAGCACGTAATCTATGACATTAGGTATCCGTGTTCTTTTTCCGAGATAGCAACAGAAGAGGTGCTTATGCATTGCGTACCTATCCTCACGATTTCTGATGTCTCAATTATCTCCCTGGTGAGCTGGTCTTTGCATTTTGTGTACAATTTTACTGCTCTTGAACAATGGGCGGCATGAGCAATCACGGCAGTGAATCCCGATGTGGCGGACGGCATCCTTCACGTTATTGTTGTGCTCCTTAATTCTTTAATTTAAAACACCGACCAGTTTGGCCAACGTATGATTGACCACAAGACAGAGGAATTGAATATACCAAGTTGTCTTGGCACTGAACATATTTCTTCTCATGCTTCTTCGTGCACACAGGAACATCGCGACGTGCTTTGTTTGGCCGATTTACACGCGCACATAAGCTCCTCAACTTTACAGGGGCTGAAAACACAACATTTACTCCAGCGCGTATTCCTATTCTTTTCAAATTGTGCGATAAAACATGAATGTAAGGAATTATGAATAAGTTTTTTCCTCGGCTGACTTGGTTGGCTGCAGCGCCAAGTTTCAGTAGCAGCGGCTGTAGCGCCAAGTATGCTCAAAGCAGTGTGACTTTACAGATGCTTATTCTAAGTTCTCCATATTGAAATTCTTTTATTGAGATAGCAGTTTATCAGAAAAAAATTAGGTAGATCTATGTTTCACTTTATTAGGAATTGTAAGAAGCGACAAAAAATATTCCTTATACCATTGCTTGCATTAACCTTAACTACTGCTCTTAACAAACTACTACTATTAAAATTGCGCAACTTAACATTCACCCCAAAATTATTACGTGGATAGAACACTTCCTTTGTCATCGTTCTGAGTCTGTATCTTGCAACGATCATATTTCATTTTCTAGTGCAGTCATCTCTGGAGTGCCTTAAGGCTCGGTTTTGGGTCCATTTCTTTTCATTTACATTAATGACTTACCCAGCACATTACTTCTAACATGTATCTATTTGCCGATGACTGTGTTGTGCTCAGAGAAATTACTAGTGACCAGGATGTTAACACGTTACAAACTGATCTTAACGCTATTTTCGATTAATGCAGTCACTGGCTCGTGTCACTTAATATCAATAAATATAAAGTCTTGCGCGTATCCCGTAGAAAGTCATGTCCAGCTGCTTACCTTCTTAATAACACTATCCTTGAGTCAGTAACAATCTTACCTCCACCTTAGCGTACATATTACGTCGGACCTAACATGGTCCCTTCATATTATTCATACAATATCTAAAGCCAATCGAATCCTCGGATATCTGTGGCGTAATTTTTCTTCTGCCCCCGCATCACTAAAATTGCTCCTTTACAAAGCATTAGTCCGCCCCAAACTTGAGTACGCCTCCTCTGTATGGGACTCGAGCTGTGCTAAGCAAATTAACTGACTCGAATTTGTTCAGAATAAATATATTCGATTCATATTTCATAACTACAATCGGACTGCCAGTATCTCTACTATGAAACAAACCTAAAGACTACCGTCACTTGCCTCTCGCCGCTATAATTCTCGCCTTTGCCTTTTTTCACCAAATATATTTCCATAACGCCCCCCTGCGCAGTGAACTAATCTCTAATCCGTCCTATCATTCTACCCGCGTTGACCACTCTCACAAGGTTGGTGTTGTCTCTTGCCGTACTAATGCCTGTTCCCGCAGTTTTATTCCCCGCACATCCCAGGATTGGAACCGCCTTCCCTGACTTATCGCCACCACTCAACACCATCATCATTTTAAAAATGCAACAGCTAACATTGTATATTTAAGAGCCAAATCAACGTGTATTTTTTTATTTTTTGTTGCGTTGCTTGCTTTTGTTTATTGTGTTACCATTTTAATAACTCCCCTCTTTAATGCCAAACAGTCCTGAGGGTATTATTAAATGAAATGAAATGAAACTGTTTTTGGTCAAACAGTGTGCACTTCTGAGCAAGCATGCACTTAAAAGAGTGAAAACACCATGCAACCCCTTTTTTAAAACAGGTATTTAGTGTTGCCTAGAAGGTCCGCGTTCCGAATCTCGATCTGCACAACGTGCTATTACTGTCTGGTTATTTTCCTTCCGTACAAAATCTCCGACGGCCAGCAGTATTGATCCAGACGCACATACAAAACTAATGTATCTTCACTCCACAAACACACCTGCTGTTGCTGGGCATAATGAGACGGAATTGAACGTTTACTTCCAGCCTTACACCGCGCATAGCCAACGATACCCACGAACCTTCGGAACACTGCCTGTCAACATTTGTTTCAACCGACTAATTCGTGAGCACAGTTTTTGTGTGCGACCAAAAAATACACTCCTTTTGTTCATGCTATATGAGGAAACCAACCCGCAATCCAGGGTCGTCCAACGTGGTTTAATGGTGCTCAAATCGCTTTTACCGCCTGTACAGCTCTAATCCTAATAGCGCTGATAAACACTTTAGCTCACGAACCCGTCGTGCATCCACTCCTCACAATCAGTCAAAACCAATTAAACCTGGTCTATATAGTTTATTATACATTGGATGCCTTGACTTTTTTACCTAAACCATGAACGCTTGCCTGATGTGCGCACTAAAACAGTGCGACTTGTCAATTCTATGCAACCGTCAAGAAAACGTCGCTAGAGAGCTCGCAAGCCAAGTGTGATTTCCGGTATTAAAAACACTTTTTCTTAATATTCCAGAATACAGACCTTTCTAAACGAGGAAAGCAGGCCAGAGGACCTGTGATCACGTTTAATGCAGAAAAAAAAAAAACGACCGGAATCAATTCCACAAGCGGTGCCTAAGCACTACGTACAATTTTATTCTCTTACACACGCATGGGCTTCTGCAAATTGTACTACAACATCCAGCAAATATTATCCGCATATTGCTGCAATCTTATCCGGAGACTTCCCGAATAAACAACTCCCTGTTACGCGGTAACTAGTTTACGCGAGTCAACGCTCAGTGCAGCTTTCACACAAGGATGCCTGCCTCAGTACGGTTCTGGGGCTGGGATCGTACCGGGGGCTTTTACGCTCCGCTTATCTCGTTTCTCGCCCCAAAGAACCAGAGCTGTAATCTCCCTCGCGAAAAATTTATGCGTCGCAGAACGTGAGCGAGTGCTTGAGAACCGAGATAATGTTCGCTTTATTATCTTCTTCCATTTTTGGGCGGAGAGAGAGAGTTTGTCTCAAAGCTACAAATGAACATTTCGCAGCTATCATAGAACCCACACCTGCTGTCAGTGTTCCTGCTATAGGCTCTTCCTTCTATGCCTTCTATTTACAAGGAAGGCTGATTTAACTGCGCTGAAGTTTTGTTAACCTTTAAAACTTTCAGATAGCAGTATGCCTTTTTTAAGTACAGCCCTCAGCATTACTAGGAAAATACGCGCTTTATTGCTGCAGTAGCAGTAAGTATTGTTTTGCTTTTGTTTCAAAAACATTTCTCGTCCGACGTATTTTATTTCGTGAAAGCCAGTCGCGATGTTTTTTTTTTTAACAAAATGTGTTTTTGTCCTGGCGCGCAAGGAAGGCCACAGCACCAGGCTCCTTTAAAGCAAGCCTAACGCGTTCCTATTTTTTTTTTTGGTACCTCTGATATCTCAAACGAGGAAGAGAAGATTTCATGCATGCATTAAAGGGGTGGAGACACCAAACTTTTGGTTGACGTGTTCTATGTTTCAAACGTTGCGTATTGCCCCAGGACGCGTGATACAGGCTGCGCGATTCATATATGCGCGGTAAATAATTTTTTATTGTATTATTTATACTGAGCGATTTCGGTTTCGGTTTCTGAGCGCCGGGGTGTGCTGCGACGTCACAATCAAGGAAGAGCAGCAACTCTGGTTACATGGGGCCCAGAAGTAGTGACGCACGTATTGCTGCGTCGTCTGCTGTCGTACACATGCTGTGCAGAGCAGCGCCTTTCGAAATTATATGCCGACAAACCTGGTCGGTACTTCGATATGCTAAGAAAAAACAAGCGAGCGAGGAACGACACTGAGTCCTGAAACCAAGCGGTTCGCTTCGGCCGATCTCAATCGCCATACCGCGTATGCCAACGCGATTTCAGCGTTCTAGTTCGCTTTGCCACCCCGACGCCGATGCTCGGCGGACGTCTCTGCTAGTAGCCCGTAGCTGACCCTGGTCGCATTGCAGCAATACGATGCGTCACTTTTCCTACCGACCAATACTCGCCTCTGTTTTCACTTCGCGCCGCCCGCGCAGCAGCGCTGCGGGACTGCTCAGGATCCCGTGGCTGCTGATCACGGTATCTGCTGCTTGTTTTGCAGACTGTACATGTATTGGCTAAATGAATGCTCCCAGACAATTGTACAGTATTCAGCATTTACCACACGGATTCGTAACTCCTCCAGGAATGCGCCCATGACGACGACTGCATCTCGGCTCTACTTTTGTTTACACATCTGCATTTGTATACAGGCAGCGATTGCGCGTTATTTCGCAGGAATTGCAAGCTGCGTTTAACGTAGGTTAATCAAGCTCATCTCTTTTGCGCCGGCTGCGGGTTTACGTGTTTGCGCAGTGCGATAAATTTGCTAGAATCGCCGAAGAATGCGAGCGCCGGCCCATGGGGAATGCTTCACAGCCGGGTTGTTGACAACGCGTAGGACCGGCGTTTCTGACTCGTTGTAGCTGCTTTTTTTTTGCTTTTCCGACGTGTCCAGTACTTGAATTTAAATTGGTTTATCTAGAGGTATGTTCAGCGCCCATTTGAGATAAACAAAATGGCTTAATTTGTTGCCCTCAAGCTACGCCGACGTAGCTGCCACCGCGGGTGCCAGCCGCATTGACAGCCAGACTGGGTCACACCGCCTAGCAGCGGTGCATCCCGTTTGATGTATTTGCGTCCTAAGATGTAAACAATCCTCGATTTCAGGTCACTGTTGTCAAAACCACGCTCGATGACTATATGTATCCGCTAAAACTTGTGAACTCGCTCTCCACAATCGCCGACATCGCACACACGAAACCGGCGGACTCACAGGGCCTATTCGTACTGCAGCCGAGCCGAAGCGAGAACCTATGAAATATAATCGCTCGTTTCGCTTATTCGTATTTCGGGGAAGGTGCAAACAAGAGAGTCATCGTCTCATCGACGTTAAGGGTTCGCTCGGCTGCCGATATAAGGTGGTGGCTGGTGTGTCAGCAACGGCATATATGCCGATCAGCACAACGACCGCCGAGTCGCCGAAGCAGCGCCTCGCCGATGTCGCCGTTCATAGTACGTCACGTTACTGTGTTGTGATGTCACTGCTATTCACTGATATCGTTACCAGGGCTCTACGTCACCACTTATAGCGCTAGCGATGGGCATCCATCGAAAGAAGAGCACTTAGGTAATCTTTGGAGCTTATTTAAAACATATTTTAAGCGCTTGTTGCATCCAATACTTGGCCGTGGGTGACCTTACATACAAAGGTAGCCCATAACAAGCTTAATATAGCCTCAAAATTTGATGTCCCGACCCCTTTATGTGTTTTAAAGAAGGGAGGAATTTTATGACAGTCTCCATGGGAATCTTTCTCAGCTGGCACTTCATACTGCTCCACTTTTCCGTCCTGCGCTTTAACTTCACTGCATCGGGTAGGGGAAGACGTATATGAGCGTATAGTCCGCTTATGGGACTGTAAGATGCAGTTTGATCAAGGCGTTTATTCTTCTTTCTTTCTATCACCAAAAGAATAAAATGCACCCGCCGCGGTGGCTCAGTGGTTAGGGCGCTCAGCTACTGATCCGGAGTTCCCGGGTTCGAACCCGACACCGGCGGCTGCGTTTTTATGGAGGAAATACGCTAAGGCGCCCGTGTGCTGTGCGATGTCAGTGCACGTTAAAGATCCCCAGGTGGTCGAAATTATATTCCG
This sequence comes from Amblyomma americanum, assembly GCF_052857255.1. Lineage (NCBI taxonomy): Eukaryota > Metazoa > Arthropoda > Arachnida > Ixodida > Ixodidae > Amblyomma > Amblyomma americanum. The sequence continues at coordinate 106,842,892 of NC_135504.1, read as the reverse complement.
GAGCCCTCCACTGTGGCACCTATTCTTCCTTTCTTCTTTCACTCCCTCATTTATCCCTTCCCTTACGGCGCGGTTCAGGTGTCCAAAGATATATGAGACAGATACTGCGCCATTTCCTTTCCCAAAAAAACCAATTATTATTAATTATTATTACGCTGCGTGTTTATTAAGCATGCCTAGAACGAACTCTGAGGTAAAAGACGTTTGTTGGGACCGAATTCACCTTTGTCAGCTTGACACTTTACAACGCTTATGGGTAGAAACTGTGCAGGGTCCAACCCAGAACTGTTAATGTGAAAGCCGTGTCGGATGGTTTTGGCAAGTAGATTTGGTTTAGGGCGCTAGAACTGCAGGTGCAGAAAGCATTTTATACATTTCTAGGCACGCCTGGAATGTTCTAGTTACCGGCGAAGGTTCTGTCGCATAATACTGCTCAGGAGGTATACAACATTAACCACCGTCCGGACATGGAGTAAAAGCAAAAGGTAATAATATTGCAAGAACCACGACCGATTCCCAGAGCTGCCCAAAACTGCTGGAATACTGGAGCACATTTGATCTTCTTAGCCCACTTACCAGCTAGTATTCCTGCAGCAGGTTCATTGGCCATATTGGCCGCCCTGAAAGCAGTCCACGTAATATTGCGCACTATTGCTAGCATTACGATTAGCCAGTACGGGCCTATTTTCTAGCGTACAATTCGCACTGAAAGACCGGGAGTATCCTCAATTCAATTAAATTTATTTTCCAAAAAGAATCTGGCGTGTTTGTGTTTATAGACGAAAAGTTGTTCCTGACAGTTTGACCGAGAACCACAAAACCACTTAAGTTAAAAGCATGGCACGTTAAATTTAGCATCAGCTAGAATTCCTGCGTGGAATATTGCCTAAGGCAGTGTTTAACGTTAAAGTTCAGTATTGCTGCATCGAGATGGCCTATGATGCATGCAATGAACCCTGAGCAGAAGCCAGCACACCCGGCGCATCAGCCACTTTGAAATGCTGTGTTCTTCTCGTCCGTTTCGCCACATCTTGTCGGCCTACAATGTTAACGAACATTCCGTCCTCGAGGTGAAGAACACACATAGGACAGAGTGCCCGTCCGTTAGAGACAGTTGCGCCGTGATGAGGCTGTTATGAGGCAACAGAAGGCGCTTTAGATGCGTAGCTCATGACGGAGCCCTCAACTGCAGTGTGAGGGAAAGGATAAAGAGAACGAAAGAGAATGATTGACGACAAATCTCCGGGCTGTGTCGGACTATCGTGACCATCATCAGCCTGACTACACTCACTGCAGGAGAAAGGCCTATCCCATATCTCCCCAATTATCCAAGTCCTGTGCCAGCCGCGGTGACCTTACTCATGAAATGCACCATATACAGGAAACAGCACAACCGGTGCATCTACTTCTGTGAAATATCGTGTTCTTCTCGTCCGTTTCGTCTCGTCTTAATGGCTGTCGATTTTAACGCGCATGCAGTCGTAGGCTTCGCTTGAGACCTTCTATGTCTAAATGACATGCACTCGCACAGCACAGCAAACAAGCGTTTTACTGAGTTAGCGAGAGAAGTATCGCTTCCTAAAACGCCGGCGTTGTAGCTGCGTTCTTGAAGCCGAATCGTCAGCGAGGAAGCGAGAAGAGGAGCTTCTCTCTGCTCATACTTACGAGCAGGAATAAAAAACCGACACCGGCGGAAACAATTCAGCTTCTCTTCGAGGTGCCTTAGACTACTTGGTGATCTCCACATAATGATTCTGTCCTCAGGCTTCATGGCACATACCATCTCGCACTTTGATTTCGATATCGTCGTCATCATTGTCTTTCTTCGGTTCCTTCTGCGCCGCGTATATTACGGCGAAAACCTTCGTTGGCGCATGCGTGGCATGTAAAGCATGTGCCACGATTTCGCCAATCGATAGCTAATCCAGAATCCAATTTATAGCCATCCAACAAGCCAATCTTAAGTCTAACAAGACAAACCGCAATTCAATTCATTATACAATAAGGGTGGAAGTGTTCATGAAGAAAAATAAAAGAACATTTGGGTTTCGGTCTCTGCCGGAATCAATTCCACAGTGCGACGACCGTCCTTTTTTTTTCTTTTTTGCATGTAAATAGTGCACAAAAGGTAAATCTAGGTGTGCTTATGCCACAAAATACCAAGCAGAGTAATACGAGGCACACACATGTATCTAGAAAGTGGAGCGAGCTAGGCAGCTCTTACGGGGAGCATATACTCCCCACACCAAAGCGCACTCCTCATGAAACAAAGATTTCGATGACCGAGGTGATTCGGCGTGGCGGTCCATCATACGGCTCTTTAAGGCACTAAATATTCGCAGCAACAAAAATAGATCATATGGCGACGCACAGTTTTCCTCCACAGGCAAAAACGTATACTGTATAGTGTGATTTCAATGTCCTTCTTAAGTGCTCGCTGTAATGTCGCAGAAGGACATTGCATCATTGCACAGAATAAAACAACGATCAATGGTGTCTTGTGAATTGCACAGGAGGAGAACCTGCCGCACATAAGCAAGTTTTGGACATAAAGAAATAAAAATAAACACTCAGTCCACTACCCATTGAAGCCTGGGTTTGTCGCCTCATGGAGATTAGCTTTGAATCCCAGTAGCCTCCACTGCTGGGAATTCGATGCAGAGGAACCTTTAGGTACTGTCGGGCGCCGCAGTCCCAGCTCATGCGACTAAAATGACTTAGCCTTGCAGCCCAATGACGCAACCGAAATTTAGATTTATCCAAATTACGAGCCGCAACGGACAGATCACAATGCTGTTGAGTCAGATGTAATGCCTCAAGTATACTCTTTCTGTCAGAAGAAAAGTAGGGTGACATCATCAGCAAAAGACAAAATATTAATTTGAACCGGCATGTGCGCCACGACGCTTCACAGCTGAATAAAGACGCGTCTACTAAATGCAGAGCTGTCTTAGAAACATACATGAGTAATTACGAACACATAAATTAGAAATGTCACAATTTACCGAATGCAAAAGTACGTTTCCGGTAGTTTGACTTCTTGCTTGGACTGTCGTAGCGCCATCACGCCGCACCCGCTGAAAACCCCCGCCGCAGTGTGCGGCGCTGACACCGCAGGTAGCGCCATAATGCAAGCGCAAATGCTTTCGCATTACCGGAAGTGTCTCATATGTTTCCCTAAAATTTTTTGTGTTGTGCTGTGTTTTGTTGTGTTTTAAGGCACATAGGCAACTGAAGCCACCATGCGCCAAGAACAAGGTATAGGAAATGTCTTTTGTTGAATATTATAGAAATGTAAAAATCACCCCTGGTGCAGAGACCCTCAAACGTTAATACTACCCAGTGAACACATACACAATTGTAGAAATGGATACTTGTAAAAGCTTTAAAGAGGGCTGGGTAACCTCAGTAGCTTTCTTTGGCTGTGCAAGGATATCGAGGCTCCCAACCAATCAATATAAAAGCCTCAGCCTTCTTTTCAGGCATGAGAAAGTGGCTGAGGTGTACTAAAATTTAAACAGACGAGCGGGTAAAAAATTTAGTCTCTTGAGAAATCTTATTTTGTGTTCTTCTTCTCCTGGTGTCTCGTGCTTTTGCTGATGAAGTTATGTCTGAAATACACCAACTAGCCCGCATGGTTACCTTGATAAAATTTGCAAAATACATGTCCTGACAGCACCCCAACGTTTGCGTGACAGTACCTCAAGTATCGATCCGGAGGCTTTCTTTTTCAGTGCACGTATAAGGGGCAGGAAAGTGAGTTTTTTTTATCAAACGTTATCCCTATAAATTTGTGCTCATTTTTGACGGGTATCTATGTTCCGCTCAGGTGTATGAATGGGTGGACTTGTATGCCGCGTTTTAGCGAGAAAAGGATTGCTACTGTTTTCTGCGTGGAAAATTGGAAACCGTTCGGATCTGCCCATGTCACTAGTTTATTCATTGTCGACTGTATTTGTCTCTCGCATGTCGCAATGTTTGAGGATCTGCAGGCTATTTCAACATCATCAACGTACACTTAATACAGGATGGACTTTGAGATTCTTTTACTTATAGAATTCTTTTTTATAATAAACAATGTCGTGCTTAAGATACACCCCTAAGAAACCCCGTTCTCTTGAAGGAAGCTACTGGAAAAGGTTGATCCCAGGCGTACTTGATATCAGCGGTCGGAAAGGAGGTCAGTGAGGCAGTTTAACATCCTACCACGGATACCTAGGTCGCCTAGGTAGCGGATGATCCCAAACCTCCAGGTTGTATTATACGCTTTCTCCATATCGAAGAAAACGGCAAGACACTGCTGTTTGTGCATAAAAGTTTCTCTTATTGTGTTTTCGAGGCGTACTAAATGGTCTGTTGTTGAGCATCTCTTTTTATAACCGCATTGACTGGCATCAAGAAGTTCGCGGTCTTCAATGAGAAATGTTAACCTTATATTAGGGACACTTCTAAAAGATTTCTCGAGACAGCTTGTGAGGGCTATCGGCCTATAGCTATTTGGGAAAGTAGGTGGTTTTCCAGGTTTCAGGAAAGGAAGGCACTATCACTGCTGTTTTCCATTTTTATATGAGTATTTTGTTAAAGAAGTTCAAGAGTGCCCCTATGGCAGGGTGAGAAAGATGGGCAAGCATTTCGTAGTGTATCTGATCGGGTCCTGGTGCAGTTTTTTTTTTCAGCAGACAGTACTCTTTTTATTTCTTTGAGAGTAATTAAATTGTTGTATAGTTCATTTCCTCCACCACTTATTAAAAGTTTTTGTTTTTCGACTATATTTTTGTGTTTAAGAAATGACTGCGTATAGTGAGAAGAACTGGAGATTGCAGCGAAGTGTTCCTCCAAAATGTTTGACTGTTCCCTTATGCTTGTTTGTGTGCCAGGTGTTGTTAGAAAAAGAACTGTGAACATTGAGAAGGTGTCATTTAATTTTTGAACCTGCTCCCACATTTTTTTCTGTTATTTGACTGTTCAAAGATGAAACGTAACTCTGCCAAGAAGCTTTCCTGGCACTTCGGCGCACATACCGACTTGTGGCTCTTGGCTGTTTACAATGTACGGCGTTTTCTTGTGTTGGGTACCACCTGCAAAATTTACCCCAAGCTCGATTTTGTTTTTTTTTTGGTTCCTTGCATTATTTTGTCCACCACACTTTGTTTTTTTTTTGCCGCACCACTCCTGAATACTGAGGAATAGCTAATTGTGCGGCAGTATTTATACAATTCTGGAACATTTCGGTTATCTCATCGATGCTGACGTTTTATAAAACTATCTTCTAAATTGGCTTGTGCTCTAAAAATTTCCCAGTCTGCTAAATGCAGCTTCCAATGTCGCGGTTTAGTTGGGATGATTTCTGATGCAGATGTCAAACTTATTAATACAGGAAGGTGATCGCTGCGTATGGGTTGTCGAAAACATCCCATTTAAAATCGTTAAAAGCAGATCGTGAACAAAAAGGCAGATCTAAACAGCTCATATTGCCCGAGGTTGGTGAGCAGTATGTGGCCTTTTCCGTGTTTAAAATACATATATTGTTTGTGCGAATAAATTCTTGGTTTGTTTGCCCCCTAGAGTCGCAGCGCTCGCTTCCCCAAAAATGGGAGTGAGCGTTAAAATCCCCAACTAGAAGATATGGCTCTGAAAGTTCATCTATATGTTCTTGTAGATCATCAACTGATTTTGTAAAATGTGGAGGAATGTATATGGAACAGATCGTTAGTGTTTTGTAGCAGACAATGCTGACTGCAACCGCCTCAAGTTTTGTTTTGGGCTTAATTTCTTGAGCAGGGACGACGCTTTGAACGACAATAGCGACGCTTCCCTAGAGTCGATTTTCCTGTTCTCGATCGCGTCTAAAAGTTTTATATTCTTTCAGGATATGCACGTGTTGTGGACCAAGATTGGTCTCCTGAAGACATAAAACTATGAGTAACATTGGCCCTAAAATATGTGTGACGTCACTGTAATTCCGCATAAGTCCTCAACAATTCCAATGAATTAAAAAAGCCAAGTTTATGCTTTCGAGAGGAAATGAAAGAGGATTTACTTAGGTGGTGTGCCCGTTATGAGGGGCTTGTCTTTTTTTCACTCGAGAGAGATGTTCCGCCGCTGCAGAGCGAGCGGACTGGGGGTTACATCCATCACCTCTCCTGAGGTGCTGGAGGATCGCGCAGCAGCGGTTGTGTTAGTTTCAGGCCTCCCCTAACAGGGGATTCCTGCGGGATGCCAACCCATTGTCCGGCGCCCCCTGCTTTTTCAATGGCAGGGCGGTTTTCGCTGTCCCTTCCTAGGACGTGGATGGCCCTGTCATAGGCTCGGTGGGAGTGGCCTCGGCAGGTGCCGGAGTGCTGTGTGGTGCTACGCCCCTGCGCACCACATCAGCGAAGTTTTGTTTTGCTGTGAAAGAGAATGTGTTCGTAAGCGCAATACGCCTTCTCGCTTCTTTAAATGAAAGGTTTTCTTTCGTCTTTACGGTGATTACCTCTGTTTCTTTCTTCCAGGACGGACACGCCTTGGATTATGCAGCATGATCTCCTTCACAGTTTGCGCAGTGTGGGGCGGCGTCACATTCATCAGAATGGTGATCCTTCGAGGCATATTTTGCGCGTTTTGCGACCGCGGCACCTCTGAGAGCCATGGCCGAACCTTTGACAATTAAAACATCTGCGGGGGGGGGGGGGGGGGGGGTTAGGTATATATGGTCTTATATTAACTTTCAAATACCCCACGTCGATTGTGTCGGGCAATGTGCTGGTGTTGAAAGTAAGGATCAAGTGTTTTATGTCTATTTCGTCATTGACTTTTCGGATCTTGATTCGGTGCATATATATGACGTCTTGATTGCTGAGCCCTTAGAGCATTTCTTTTTCAGTGATTTGTACAAAATGAATTTCTGATATTACGCCTCGGACAGTGTTCACTGATCGATGTGCTGTTATAGAGACCGGGATGTTCCCTATAGAAGCAATGTTCGAAAGTTTCGAGCACTAGACATTCTCACGCAGTTAAAGGAGAGGTTTGCCGCTGGCCATTTTTGAGACCTTGTAGCCAGAGCCTAAGGTATCGGTTAAGTATTTACACACAAGAGATGGAGATATTATTCTTGCTTGTTTTTCATCGCTTTTACTGTGGATTAGGTGAAGCTTAGTGAATGTTGGTTTTTTTTGGCAAAAAAATCTGCTGCTTCGTTCCGCCCTCTCTTGAGAGAGCGATCTGGTTTTGAAAGGAGGGGAGCCATAAAAAAATTATTTATTCGGTCATGCTGCTCGCCACCCACCACACAGACCAACAAGGGGACGAGAAAGGAACTTGAAAGCAAGTCCTGCCCACGCCAGCTGCACACCTGAACTATAACCAAATATGACGCAACTCAGGTTAGTTGGTCACACAAGGTTAACTCTCGTCACCAGGAGAAAAGGAAAAGCCAAGAAGTGAGTAGGAGACAGGATAGTTGTGAGAAAGAAGATAGGAAAGCAAAAGATGAGGAGGAGGATAGGAAAAGGCGATGGCCGATTTCTACCGGTTGGTTCAGGCCGGAGGTACCGTCTACAGGAAGCTGGGGCCAAATTCGTGTGTTTCCTCCGCCGAAGGTTCTTAAAGGTCCAAACGCTCGGCCTCGGCTCAACCACCAGGGCCCTCTTTTCCCCGGACACGGCGATGCCACGCACGGCGAGGCGCGGGGGCTCGGGTCCGTGGTGATGCACTGTTCACCATCATCCCCCGGAGGGATGTTCCTGCGGATGCTCGGGAACCCGTGGTGTCGCCACTCAACAACGCCTGCAAGCTGCAGGCGCCCCCCTGCGGAGACTTAAAATTTTTGGTGAAGGCCGCTGAGAAAAATTTGGGTTAAGGAAACGAAACACGCAGAAAATTATTGACTTCTTGGTGTACATCTAAGGCGCCATGCACAGGCGCCCCCCTCCCCCCCAAAAAAGTGTAATACGTATCTTCGGAAAAGTTGCGCTGATTCGCCCGAGCGGCTCATGAGGCGAACATGGTCGCCCGGATGCGCCGTGTGCGCCCTCGGTGTGTTAGCGCGCAAACGCTGCTGCGGAGCACCGCGAAGCAAGCTTGTCGCTACTCGTGTGCTTCGTTTTACTTTTGGGGTATGTGTACACATCAACTACGGCGTAGCTGCCCGGTGCTCTCGGCGTAGGGAGCGAGAGAGTCTTCGTTTGAACACTAATACCCTCATTCAAAACGGTGATTCCATGCCAAACGGTCCAATGTTTGCTTTCGACACTTTTCGATTCCGTTAAAAAAGTGTGGCCTTCTATTGAAACGTTCAAATTAATTTCCCTTAAAAACCTGGCGGCAAGAAAAAATATCTTGTAATGTTGCAGCCCTTTAAATTTTCCAGACTAGTGCAAAACTAGGTTTGAGTAAAAAAACTATAATAAACTGTTTATTTCTTTTTGCTATTTTAAATTTCTCTGTAGGTTGTAAATGACTATTTTAATCATATATCAACTTACTACCTGCACATGGTTTTTCATGTTTTTGTACCTTCTTTTTAGATCATCACGCTCTATTCTAAATTTTTTTTAAGACGTGGAGAAGATATTTTTGAGCAAAATAAAACATTTTTAAACTGCCTTACTACAGCATGTAGTACATGCAAAAATGTTTACACTAAAATTAAACTAAATAAAGTTCTGAAAATAATTCCAAATTGGCTATAAATGGCAGTGTTCTGCGTATTGAGACAAAAATTTATTTTGAGCTGCTCGCAAAATTAGAAAGCAATATTTCGGCAATAGCTCGTTTCATTTCAATTTTGCTCAGGAATTTTAGAGAGCTTTTTTTTGTTTCAATCAAAAAAAATTCTGATGTTGACCGCCGCAGCACCGGTGACGGTTGCCCTGTACTGTGACTTCAATGCAAAACACAACCACGGCGCTGTTCAGACAGCTCTCTTTTCGTGCAATCGTGTGCGCAGGCGTTGCACATTAGCGTTGGGCGTAGCCGACGTCAAACTTTTCGCGGGCTGTGTTTACGAAGCCCGTAATCTGCGACGTGTGAAGACGAAATGAAAAGACTCGAGAGGGCATCCACAACAGAGAATATGATCGTCTGGGGAAACCGCAGTCTCGCCTCCGCGTCCCACGTATCCATCTTCTACGTATGCAGTCACTGTCATCTACGTACGTATGCGGAGCCTAGGAGAAGATGAAGCAAACGTACTCATTGACATTGCAGAACATTAGAGTTTCATTGGTCGAGACGCTCCAAAGTCTTCCCACTGCGTCAACACGAAGGCAACGCATGCACACCGTTCGCGTATATATCTGCAGCGGCAATTTCTGTGAAGTGGTTCGCCGTTATCTTGAGACTCTCTCAAAGACAAATACTGCTGCTGTGTCAACGTTTCAAGCCGAGGTCATGAGAATGTTGAAGAGAGATCTTCCGCAAGTGCCAAAAATCCATGACTTCTCGGATGTCGCCGCCTGCAAATATAAGAAAAAAAAGAACTTTCTTAGCCTTTCTACATCAGAAATTATTTGAGCACATTAACTGAGTCGAAATTTTCGGAATATTTCCATGGCAAGAGCACTTGCGATGGCGTTGGCGGCACAATAAAGCGCCTAGTATCAAGGGCAAGCCTACAAAGACTTCACAAAGGCGACATCGTGACACCTCATCAGCTTTTCACGCGGGGAAATGCTACCTGAAAGGTTACTAAGACCCTCATGGTTCAAGAAAGCTCATTTCAAGAGAAAAAAAAACCAACTTGACTACGGAACAGTGCGGTGAGGGGCTAGATGGTACGACGCTGTAAGAACAAGAACTGTGCGCTCGTCCTGTGTGCATCTTCTCTCATGTTCTGTCCTTTTTGCAAATTTTTTGTTCTTATATTGATCACAGGTTGGGAATCGCTGTGCCGGTGAAAGGCTCACGGGCATTGCACTGTTTTAAACCCGCCTCCCTCAGTATTGCTTTTGCTAGAGCTACATCGTTCTCATAAAAAGAGGTATTGCAAATATGAAAGCAATTATGCACAAAGCAGATTTTCCCCACCACCCAGGAATTCGGCATCATGCACTTTAAGGCACGCGAAAGAATAATCTCCGTTTCTGTTTCGAAGTTGGTAAAGCGTCCATTCTATAAAGGCACGGAGCAAGAACGACGGAAAACACGGCTGCAGTAATTTTAATTTCATATTCTGCGAAAACGTAATGAATACTCACAAGAAATGTTCGGGAAGATGTTATTTCGCCTCATGTTACTCTCCCCCCGCAGGGGGGGGGGGGGGGGGGGGGCGTCTGCAGCTTGCAGGCGTTGGTGAGCGGCGACACCACGGGTTCCGGAGCATCCGTAGTGACATCCCCGCAAGGGGATGGGGGCGAATGGTGCAATCACCACGGACCCGAGCACACGCGCCTAGCCGTGCTTGGCATCGCCATGTCCGGGGAAAAAAGGGATCCTGGGGGTTGAGCCGATGTCGAGCGTTGGACCTTTAAGGCCCCTCGGCGGAGGCATCACACCACTTTGGCCCCGGCGTCCTGTAGGCGGCACCTCCGGCGTGACCCGACCGGGGTAAATCGGCAGTCGCCTTTTCCTATCCTCCCCTCTATCTTTCACTTTCCTACCCCTTTCTCAGAACTCTATTGTCTCCTACTCCGTTTTTCCTTCATTTTTGGCGGCGATGGTAAAGCTTGTGTGGCCAACCACCCTGAGTTGCGTCATATTTGGTTATAGTTGAGGTGTACGGGTGGTGTGGACAGGACTTGCTTGCAAGTTCCTGTCCCGTCCGTTTGTTGGGCTCCATGGACGGCGGTTGGCAGCATGGCCGAACAACACACGTATTCCATGGCTCCTCTCCCTGCACAAAATGTTCACCCTCTAAAAAGAGTGCCGACCGATGTAAAAACCGACTACATTCAGAAGTCCAAGGAAATTTTCCCGAAATTTCACCTACTTCACAGCGAAGCAACATATAAGACCGCCTGAACATTATCCCCCTTCAAAGTCACAAAAACCCTAACCTCTGCCTTGGACACGGGTTACAAGCTAAAAAAAGCCTAGTGGTGACCTCCTACTAGAACTGAAAGACAACGAGCAATATTCTAAACTGTCCAACATAGTGTCCATTTTGGATACACCTGTCTGAGTTACTGCACATAGATCTTTGAACACCGTCCGGGTGTGATTTCCGAAATATATTTCCTTCAACTCGCAGAAGGGGAAATGCTTGCAGGTCTAAAAGACCAAAATGTCATCAATGTTCACCGCATAAAAATCAGAAAGGAAAACAAAGAAATTGCAACAACAGATCTTGTCCCCACATTCCGCTCAAGCACACTGCCCGAGTCAATAGAAGTCGGTTACCTCAAGATAAATGTTCAACACTACATCCCTAAACCGCGACATTGTTCCAACTGCCAGCGATACGGTCATGATTCACAGGGATGCCGTGGTCGAAAAACATGTGCGAAATGCGCCTCGCAAGAGCACGTTCCTGAAAACTGTGAAGCCGCAACACTAAATTGCGCAAACTGTTAAGGTGATCAGCCCTCCTACTCAAGATTATGTCTCTTATGGAAGAATTAGAAAGATATTATAACAATGAAGACCAAGAAAAAACATAACTTTCAAGGAAGGGCGACGACTCTTCCACGCAAAACACACATTCAATTTCACAGCAAGAACAAACTTCGCCGATGTGGTGCCCGGGGGCGCTGCACCACACCGCGTTCCGGCTGCTCACCAGGCAAAACCACAGGCAGGGCCATTTGCGCCCCTCGCAGGGTCAGCGAATGCTGCCCTGCCAGCCCCCAAAAAGGTCTCGCCATCCCTTGAGTCGGTGGACGATCAGACCCCTCCCTCACGGAGGAGGCCTGAAGTACGTACACGCGCGGCATCGCCGCGGGCCTCCAACGACTCTACCGAGGCGATGGATGTGTCATCCGGCACGCCCGTCCTGCACGGGCGGCACAGGTCACTTGACTGTCAAAACAAAGGAACGACCCGAATTACTGGTCTCCCTAAAGAAGAAACCTAGGCTACCGCTTCTTACATAAAAAAGCCACATTAAATGGCGTTCCTAATACAGTGGCACTGCCGTGGACTTTTCAATAACTACATTGACGTAAAAGGACTTTTAGACACTTTTTTCCCCGTGGCTTTATGCCTTCAAGGAACGAAGCTAGATCCTAAACACAAGAACTTTTTGAGGAAGTACAAAGTCTTTCGTTGTGACAGAGAGCAAACTAGCAGGCTTTCTGGAGGTGTTGCAAACAGCGAAATAAAACTTAAAACTAACTATGAAGCTGTTGCAGTGACTGTTCTACATTTAAAAACAATAACAATATGCTCTATATATCTCGGGCCACACCAAACAGTTACAATAAATGACCTAGAAATACTTTTAAAACAGCTACCAGAGCCGTTTCTGGTAGTTGAGGATTTTAATGCTCACTCTGGTTTTTGGGGAAGCGAACAGCCTGACACTAGAGGCCGTGTTTAAGAAGATTTTATACCTTGCAACGACGTTTGCCTGCTCAATACAGGTAAAGCCACATATTGCTCCCCAGCCTCAGGAAAAATGAGTTTCATAGACCAGTCCTTCAGTTCAACCTCCGTTTTTACTGATTTTAATTGAAATATTCTTGACAATCTATATGGATGCGATGATCTACCTATAGTAGTTAACTTGCCATCACCATCATCAAGCATTCCAAACGAACCACGTCGTTGGAAGCTCCAAATAGCTGACTGGGGTTTATTTCCGGAGAATGCTACACTGGAGAAATTTTTTTCAGAAGATCTTAGTGTAGATGAACTGAATGAAATGTTTACGTCTTGTATAATTGCTGCGGCACGCCTAGCCATTCCTCAGTCCTCGGGAGTGGTACGCCAAAACCACAAGGTTTGGTTAACCAAGACTGCAGAGAAGCCAAAAAGAAACAGAATACAGCCTGGGGTATTTTTTGCAGGTATTCAACAGCCAAGAATTTGATAAGCTTTAAAAAGTGCGCAAAATCCCGACATACCCGCCGCAATTCGGAGAAAACTTCATGGCAAAGCTACGTATCATCTATAAAGAGTTCCAATACATTCAAAAAAATGTGGGAGCAAGTTCGTAGACTGAATCGCGGCTTCTTCCTTTTCACAATTCCCTTTCTAACAGCCCCTGGTGCGCAAACAAGTATAGAGGAACAAGCAGACATCCTAGGTGAACATTTCCCAAGTGTCTCCAGCTCTTCACACTATACACAACAATTTTTAAAATACAAAAACACCGAGGAGAAACAAATACTTTCTACAAGCGCGTGCACAAACGATGCATACAACAGTCTAACCACAATGCACAATTCACAATCACAATAAGAAGAGTTCTTTCCACCGGCAAACAGACAGCGCCAGGCCCTGATGAAATTCATTATGAAATGGTGGCACATCTTCCTCAGCCGTCTGTAGAGGAACTTTTGAGGTTCTTTCACAAAATATGGATTCAAGAAAAATACCTCAAGCCTGGAAAAAGGCCGTTATTGTACCATCCATAAAACCGGGAAAACCATCAACCTCCCCTAGAGTTACAGACCATAGGCCGTACTAGCTATCTAGCTAAATCGTTCGAAGGTGTTTTCAATATTAGGCTGATGTTTGTTCTTAGATCTCGTGAACTTCTTGATATCCACCAGTGTGCATTTAAAAAGTTTGTTCAGTTTTTTGGGGCAAGGACGCAGTATCTGTCTCATATATCGTTCGTGTCCAACGATATATGAGACAGATACTGCGCCATTTCCTTTCCCCGAAAAAAGCAATTAATATTGTTAACTGACCATCTTATTCGCCTTGGAAATACAGTCAGAGAAGCATTCATACATAGTCAACACTGCTTTGCAATATTCTTTGATATGGAGAGGGCTTATGATACCACCCGGAGTTTCGGGTATCCGCAGAAGGATGCTGAACTGCCTAAAAGATTTCCTTTCTGACCGTTCATTCTATGTACTGCTAGGCTCCACCCTTTCCAAAAAATTCATTCAGGAGAACGGGGTTTCGCAGGGATCTATTTTAAGTACTACCCTTTTTCTCTTTAAAATGAATTCTATGGCTAAATAGTACCAAAGTTATGTTTTCTCTATACGTCGTTGACCTCCAAATAGCATTCACGTCCTCCAGTCTATCAACCTGTGAACGAGAGATACAACTGACGCTAAACAAACTTGGGATTTGGGCTGAAAGAAATTGGTTTAAGTTCTCAACACAAAAAAAACAGTTGCTGTTCTTTTTTTTTTTACTCAGAACAGGTTTGCAGATTGACCCCACTTTGTAGTTAAATGACGTTTCACGTCCAGTTAAACAAGGACAGAAATTTTTGTGTATAATATTTGACAGGAAAGGCACATTCCTGCCACATACAATCATGATCAAAAAGAAAGCCTCCAAATCTCTGAATATACTAAAAGCACTGTCGCAAAAACGCTGGGGATTTGTTAAAACGTGACTTTTAACAATCTATAGGTCGCTAGTACGCTTTACTCTAGACTATGGATGCGTTGTATATGGGTTCGCGAGGCCATCATATCTAAAACGACTGGACCCAGTGCATAACCTCGGTTTCCGACTTTCAACTGGTGCATACAGAGCATCCCCCATAAACAGAGACCTATGTCGAAATCAATGAAGCCTCCCTTACAGACAGAAGAACTATGCTCACATGCACATATGTCCTGAAAATCCGTTCCTTGCTGAAACACCTCTTGCAAGAGTGGCAGATCGGGCTAGTTGGTAATTTTCCATAATGCGATACAGCGCGAATAAAGACGGGGACGAAGCGAGAAAACGCTGTGGTGTCTTGTCTCGCTTCGTCCCCGTCTTTATTCGCGCTGTATCGCATTATGAAACACCTCTGTTGTTCTGTAGTTACAAACTGCACCTCCAGAACATTGTTCAACCACAAACCACAGTCAGTTAGGCCTCTGCTGCTCCGCTTCGAGGATTTTTGCCAAACATTAGGAATACTGGATACCCTTCCTGATGTCGCCTCAAGGTATGACCCACTTCCTTCATGGCACAGCATTCCCACTGTATATGACTTCACGTTAAAACAATACCGAAAAAAACAAACTTCACACGAGCGCATATTACATGAATACCGGGCACTACAAGAAAAATATGCGAACTACAGAGTGTTACACTGGCGGCTCAAAAAAGGCACATTATGTCGGAAGTGCGGATGTGCAAGTAAACTGGCGAAAAATAGTAAGGCTACCTAACTGTGCATCCATTTTTACTGCGGAGTGTTATGCTGTCTCTGTAGCTGTAAGGAGAATAATAAATAACAGTTTGGAAAACAGCATAATATAGACAGATTCACTTAGCCTGCTAATGCATTACATTCCAGAAATGCAGTCGAACCATTAGTAGAAAACATAATACATAACATAAAAAGTCACAACACAGGGACGTATCATTAAATTTTGCTGGGTGCCGAGCCATGTTGGAATAGAAGGTAATGAAAGAGCCGACAAATGTGCTGCACAAGATCGCAGGCGTGACATTGAGAAGCTCAGCGTGCCCCGCAAGGTCTATATGAAATTAATACACAGTAACCTGAAGGCTAAATGGAAGACAGCTTGGGATAATGAAATAAACAATAAGCTACATTTCTTAAAGCCTGTCCTCGGCGAATGGAAGGCCTGTACACACCAAGACCGTTTTTACAGAAGTAACTTTATGTCGTCTCCGCATAGGACACATGCACCTGACGCATAATTTCTTACTAATCAATCATGACAAGCCACTTTATGAAACATGTGGCCACAAGCTCACACTACACCATATTTCATTATTATGTTCAAAACTCGAAAAACTAAGAAAGAAGTATTTTATTCATCTTTAAAACCCATTCAGTCCATTTCACTCAGCGCTGCTCTTAAGCTATTACGCAATTGTTGATATGTCTTCTGTTTTTAACTTTCTTGATAAACTGTGAATTTCCCACTTGTCGTTGATACACCTCGGCCACTTTCTCTTTCCTGAGAAGAAGGCTGAGGTGTCTATTTCATTGGTTGGGAGCCTCCAGATCCTTGCCCCATCAAGGACGCCTGCTCGGGCTACCAGACCTCCTTTAAAGCTTTTAATATTAGCCATTAAAAAATATTGTTTTCGCTCTCAATACTAGGTAGAAGGAAATAACTCTTGAAGCTTTTTACACCACCATTGTTTATCTTGTTTTTAAATTCTGCAGAAAACAATTACTATACCTTGAGCTTGGAGCATGATAGCCTTAGCTGCTTATGCGCCATTAAACGCAACACAACACAACACAACTCATGTTATTCTCCGCACTATATTCTTCATGCTATTTACTGCTGCCACCTCGGAATAAAATCTGCAGATCAAGCTGATTAAGAGATAAACTTTTTTTTTTCAGCACACCTTAGCGCGCTGGATACATCCGCTTTCGGTAAATATGTATCATTCTATATTAGTAATAAAGTATAACTGACATTACAGAACTCAGAAGCCCGATAAAATGCGTCGAGCCCAATGTAGAGCTTAGTGGAAAATAAAAAAAACTGCACAGGCGTTCATATTCGCATTTTCAGATGCCACCTCGAGTCACTTGGTTCTGTCATCGCAATTCGCAGAGCACCGCCTTCGTAAACACAGCGCTCGAGAAGCATGATGCAAGTTTCCCTCAAAGCACATGGTTAACACCTGAGCACGTGAGTGCACGGAAATAAAGCAGACTGAAAAGCGTTAAGGTACGTTGTGTTATGCAGTGAGGTCACAGTGCGGCGCAGCCATGACCGGCGTTAATTATTGATTTAAAAGACTAGCGCAATACACTGGGACAAAGCGGCATAAAGAAAGAGGAGAAGCGCTAAAAATCAGCCCTCTGTTTCAACCTCTTTGTCCCAGTCTATTGCGCAAGTCTTTTTAATCGCCGTGAACCAACAAAAAGACCACCCTTCTCTCTTGACAGCATGACCGGCGCTGCGGATCTCTTCCTCAAGAAATTTTTCTCGACAAAACAAAGATTATATCGATAAATGATGCTGCAGAAAATTACAATAAACCAGCTATTAGTGGAAAAGTATTTTGAATTTCGAATTCAGCACCTCAGTATAATATTTCCGTCTGAATACACACCACACGCCCTTTTTTTCTATGAGCAACATGTAATGGGAAGCTAGCGAAAAGTTTTGTATACTGACGAATGTCGCATTGAAGTTTTAAAAAGCTTTAAATGGACCATTTCGAAACAAAAAAACTATAAAATGTAAAAACATTGTGCGCACAACGTCTTGACACATGACACAAAATACAACCCATATGCAGTATCCAGACAAACATTTGAAAAGCAAAAAGAAAAAGTGTTATGAATTTCTTACGAAGTCCAAGTTTAGCGCCATTTTGAAAAACTCAAGGGGCTGGAACTTCATGGGGATATTTTTTCCCGCTAGATATTAAGGAAGATTGTTTTTGACGGTTAAATAAAAAGCCACGAATTTTTAAATTTAATTGAAGAGGGTTGAGCGCAAGCATTGGACGTTTGGCATCTAATGATCCAAAAGCGAGAATACCAAATCAGAGCAGGTAATGCTGATTTGTCGCGACTGACTTCTCTGTCGCCATTCAGTTTTTAAATTTTTTTCGTTCCACCTGCACTCAAATGGTGCCAACAGCGCAATTTGGGAAGTAGTTGTTTAAGGCCTGAGCTGCGCGGAATTTGAGCAAAAGGGCGAGGTAATTTGGGGCTTCTAAGAATGCAGGTGTGCATAATTTTTATCGGGGCATTGAGGGATATTATTCAAGTGGCAATCCTAGTAATTTAAGGCAAGGTTATAGGACGAGAGACCTTCTAACGACGTATTACGCTGGTGTATACGGGTGTCTACACAATCTCCAAAGTTAATTGCAGGCATAGGGACAAAATAACAAAAGAAATTAGTGAGGCCTATTACACCCATGTGAATGGTGACGTGCGCGTAAGCCGAGCTTTAGTGCTCCTTCATGACTATGAGATCGAATATCTTGATTTTCATGATTAAAAGTTTTTATAGAGCCGCACACCTCCTGGTTGTGTTAGAGAGTGTATTAATACCTGTGTTTTTTTTCAGTAAACGTTCAGTTGTTAGTCAGCGCTTGTCATTCTCCTCTCTTGTGCATGGTCGCTCCGCTCTTTTCAGGTGGTCTTTGATGCACCAACTCGCGCAGTATTAGGTTCTTCCGCCACTTCGCCTAAGAAGAGCTGCTGCTTCTAGGCCACATCGTTAGCAATTAGGGATTACGCCTAGCCCTAGAGAAAATAGCTGCTATCGCACTGTTTCCACCGACAGCCGACAAGGAAGGTGTGCGTGTATTACCGACGATTTGTGAAAAACTTTTCGCGCATCGCCGAGCTTCTGTCCCCACTAACAAAGGCAGACGGGCCAGTTAAGTGAGAAGCGCTTCATGCAGAATCCTTCAATCAACTTCAGCGCTAATTACAGTCCCCGCCAATTCTCGCGCATTTTGATTAAAAAAAAAACGAAACTGAAGTTGGTACTGACGCAAGCAGCGTAGGCCTAGGCGCCGTCCTCGTTCCGAAACATGACGAACTAGAGAATGTAATCGCATACGCTAGCCTTTCCCTCTCCAAGGCCGAAGCTAACTATTCGACAACTGAGAAGGAGTGTTTTTCCATCATCTTGGTTACATAAAAATTCCGTCCCTACCTGTATGGACGACCGCTCAAGGCGATCAGTAATCCCCACACACCGTGCTGGCTTGCCAGTTTGAAGGACCCTCCAGCCGCCTTCCTCAACGGAGCCAGCGCCTCCAGGAGTATGACGTCACCTATCACCATCGTTTACAAGTCCGAACGCAAGCTCTCTGATGGCGACTGCCTGTCACGAACGACTGTAAATACACCGCCGGCGAACGACGATGACGGTGCCTTTCTGGGACCCATCGGCGGAAGCTCTTTTGCAGAGCAGTAACGCTTGGAGGCCGACATAAAACGCCTCATCGAGTACTTAGAAGGCAAGGTGTCTTCACCAACTGCCTCGCTCAAGCTAGGATTGCCTTCCTTCTGTGAACAGAATGATGTCCTCGTGAAAGAGTACTTCGCGGCGAACACAACAGCCTACCTCCTTGTTATACCTGCCTGTCTCCACGGAGAGACTATAGAACCTTCACACAACGAGCCGACAGCTAAACATCGGTTGACTCGCACCCTCCGCAGCATTCAGGGCAAGTATTACTGGCCGTGACTGTCTGCCGATGTCGCACATTACGTGAAAACCTGCCGAGATTGTCAGCGACGAAACACCCCTCCCACCCGACCAGCAGGATTCCTGAACACTACTGAACCCCCCTCAGGGCCCTTTCAGGAGATTGGCATGGACCTGCTTGAACCTTTCTCAAAGTCAACGTCTGGAAATGAGTGGATCACCATAGCGACCGACTACCTGACCGGCTACGCCAAGGCAAACGCTCTACCGAACAAAACAGTGAATGGAACGGAGGAGTTGCCAAATTTTTCGTGCAGTGCATTCCTCTGCGGTGCGGCGCCCCTGATGGGCTCATCACTAACAGAAGCACAATATTCACGGCGGATCTGAGGCTAGCGACCCTGCGTTGCAGTCAACCAAGCCACCGGAGGACAACTGCGTACCATCTGCCGAACAACGGACTCATAGAGGGCCTGAACAAAACCATTGCGCACGTGCTCGTCATGTATGCCGAAACCGGACACAAGACTTGGGACGTCACCGTATCTTAAGCCGTCTTTGACAACAACTCTGCAGCCCAGGAGACCATAAAGATGACGCATTTTAGGCTCGTTCATGGCAGGGAGGCCACGACCACGCTAGACTCCATGCTGCCCAACGTTACGGAAGAAGAGAATATCGACGTCGCCGGTTATATATAGGTCGCAGAAGAAGCACGATGCCTGGTCTACCTGCGCAATAAAAAAGAGCACCGGACCGACCCCAGACGCTACAACCTACGAAGACGCAACGCGGAATACAAGCCAGGAGACCGATTGTGGGGTTGAACGCCCATTCGCCGCTGCGGTTTGAGCGCCGCTTTTTCGGCCCATACATGGTTCTCTGGACTTTCAAGCCATTCCACGCTCGGTGTTTATTGGGCACAATCCGCTTTGATTGTTTCTATTCACCTTATTTTTTTAAAGCATCGGGCCGAAGCATATTTTATAGGGCAGTAATGCTGCGAATCTTTGTACACTTTGTTCATTTTTCACAACTACCTGCACGCGACTATTTCATTGTTTGTGATGCAAGATGCGACCAGATTTATCTCGATTGATCGCATCCAGGCGAAGCCAATTCAAGGTTATTCAAGACTGCTTTAACACTGCACGCCATATCTCGAAAGTTCGCTATCCGCTTTAAATCGAGCACAGCCGAGAGCCGCTGAGTGCTCTTCTTGCTACGCCGCTGCCGTGTCATTCAGTGCCTTGCGGGAGCAAGTCAGACCAAATGAGGTTTTTGTTTAGAAGCCATTTTCGCCTTCTTCCTGCTCTCCGGACAGCACGCACCGCTACATGCCATGAAAGACAAGTTTCGAGGCTGGGGAACAAGAAGAGCGATGCTGGTTGAGAGTGGGAAACTCAGAATGTAAAAACCTTTTAATGCTGTGCTTGCGGCGTTTTCTCGGAGACAGGGCGAAACGTTGCACATGAAATGAAGTGGCGCTGCTTTGTTCTGTCCGCTTCGTATACTTGCCGCGTCGAAGCTCGCTACATATAGCGATTGCGTGCAACAGGGGTGATAGGGCCCGAAAACTGCAATCGAAATAATGCGATGCTCAGGAATAGGAAGCTATGCTCCTTCTGGTGAGGGCAGGAACGTACGTATTATTGATATCGCGGACCTCATCACGGCCATTTTAGCACCGTTAGATGTTAATGGGAAATAACCAAGGATCCGCAACGTTACCGTAGCGGAAGCGGAGAGGCCAACACGTTGTCTAAACCTGCTACGAACTCCTTGCAGATGCCGCCTGATCAACTGCTTTGGAGCCCCAACTGCTGCGCAGTCTCAGGAAAACCGCAAGTGACCTTCCGTCTGCGTCAACAACCACATCGTTGACGCTGCGACGGAAGCGCCAGGGGAACCAAAGCCGAGCCGTAAAAAGGAGCGCCCACAAGCCTGCCGTCATTCTGGCCGTGGCAGGGGAGAGGTCGACACGCTGTCTCAACCTGCTACGAACTTCTTCCAGGTTGGTGGTTTCCACTTGCTGTCTTATGTAGCAAATACT
Source organism: Amblyomma americanum (assembly GCF_052857255.1). Lineage (NCBI taxonomy): Eukaryota > Metazoa > Arthropoda > Arachnida > Ixodida > Ixodidae > Amblyomma > Amblyomma americanum. The sequence continues at coordinate 106,821,673 of NC_135504.1, read as the reverse complement.
CATGTTAGCCTACTCTGCCGCTGCTGCTGCCACGCTGCTTTTTCTGTATCTTTTATGTTCGAAGTGCTGTTGGCAGTTATCCGTTGCCCCTTTTCTCTGTGCAGATAGCTGTATTTTAAGTTGAAATGGGGAATCTCGAAGAGACAACCTGTGTGAAATGCATGGGAGACATGTCATCTGATACTGGGCACAAGGCGTGCTGTGAATGTGTAAACCTCTTCCATTGTGGTTGTTGCTGTGGAGTCTCGGAGAAGACTTCTAAGTCGAAAGATGAGTACTAAAGGAAATTCTCGAAATGTACACAGTGTCCTAAGTCTGAGCGGAATGTTTCCTATCCCAAAGATGCTGAAGATACTTCTGTCGCTGTTCTGCTTCTTGAGATGCATAGAAATCTTGACGATCTGTTACCCTTTTAAAAGATGGTTCATGAAGCATCGGTCAAGCTTATGTCTGACTAATACGACGCCGTCTTTGGTGACGTAACCAGGCATGAAGGCGAGAATAAATGTCCCACCGGTAAGGTTTCAGAGCTTGAAAAAACAGTCGGCTCTGGTGCTGAACTGCACCGCATTGCCTCTTAGATAAATGACATCGAGTATCAGAGCAGAAAATTGAACCTTGATGTCCATGGTCTTAAGCACGTTCAAGATGAATGCCTGCTTACCAAAATTAATGCTATCGCATCGAAACTCAAGCCAGACATGCTGAACGATCAGTCAGTTTCGGCAATCCACAGGCTACCAGCTAGTGCGGATAACATTCCTGGTGTCTTGATACGTTTTGCAAACCAGTCAGTTCGAGATAAGTGGTTAGAGAAAAGAAAATCGTTCCCGACTCTTCAATCTCGCCTACAGGTGATGAAAAACTTGACAACGCAAAACAGTACTCTACTTAGGAAGGCTAAGGAATGGAAGAAAGAGAATGACTTCCGCTTTGTCTGGCACCGTGGTGGCAAGAACTTTATTAGGATGGAAGAAGGAGATATTGCTCGCGTGGTAAAGAATGAGGCTTATCTGAACAGTCTGAAATGACGGGTCACTCAGCATGTCATGAGTTCGTCATGTCAAGTGCATATTGGATAACGCCCACAGAATTACTTGTCTACATCGATTCCCAGTACTGGCCTTTCACTAAATGTTTTCATTTAAACTGTCAGTCTGCTCGAAGCAAACATAAAGAACTAGATGTGTTCTTCGGTGGCCGTAATTTTAAATTTGATTTCATTATGTTATCCGAGACATGGTACAACCACAGTTCTCGTGTTTGGTATGGTATATACCTGGCTATCTGTGTTTCAACAAATTCAGAACTACCTTTCGCGTTGGTGGTGTGAGCTTACTTTTTCTTGACGACATTAATATCGACTACACAGAATTCTCCTGGGTCACAGATGATTACGAAGTTCTATCCTTTCTCAGCAACAGAAGTGTCTGTTCGGTGTTTTATTGTCCACCAGGTGGCAATATCCAACGTTCCTTTTGTTTCCTCGAAAATTTCTTCACATTAATTTCTCCGTATAGCATGATGTCATTTGTGATGGCGACTTAAAAGTTGATCTTCTTGCTGATACTCGCTTAACTCGGGATTTTCATATCTTGCTTAAGTCTCATGGTTGCTCGAGCGTTATCTCCATCCTAACACGAGTAACCCATGCTGCATCCACTTGCCTAGATTGGTTTATCACCAACGTTTCAACGGCCATCACAAAGGCTGGCGTTCGTTTGTGTAGCCTGGGCGACCATATGCCCGTTTTCTTCTGTCTCAAACGATGCACCAAAATGAAATGGCAGCGCCTTTTCCCTTCCAAGTGATTACACCAAACCGTCTCGAAACGTTTTGCAGACAGATTCAGTTACTTGACTGGCGCATTGTATATGCCCACATTGAGCCGAATCGGCATATCACGAATTTCTGCGTATTTTCAGTAGGTGTTACCAAGAAAATTTTCCTATGCGAACTGAACGCAAGCGATCTTCGCACATTCACAAACCGTGGGTCACGGATCACCTCTTTCGCAAAGTAAAGCTTAAACACATGCACTATAACTTGTTTGTCAAGTCGTGTAATATAACCGATCTGCACATATTTAAACGCTACCGTACCAATTCAACAAATGAGGTTCGGAATGTCGAGACCTCTTATGAATATAAATACTTCATGCCTTGTGATAACGATAGTCGCAAAACTTGGAAAAAACTAAATATTATGTTTTATCGAGTTTCATCGTTGCATGCAAGTATTGATATTTTTAAATATGCCGTTGGTATACCTGAAGAAGTGCTTCCCGATTGTTTCAATAATTATTTTATTATTGCAGCTTGTATCTGTGTACACAGTAATGCCGAAAGCTATATTAAGGTCAGGTGCTCCTATATTATTTTCTTATCTCCTACTACTGAAACTGAGCTAATCCATTTATTTTCTGAGTTACGTAATACCACGTCGCGTGACATTGATGGCGTACAGATTACGCCTGTAAAGCACGTCTTAGACATTATAGCACCTGTTTTAGCTTATGTTTACAACCTCTGTCTGGCATCTGGGGGATTTCCCGCCAAAATGCAGACAGCTAAAGTACTTGGACTGTTTAAAAAAGGCAGTAAACGGTGATATTTAATTACAGACAATTCCCATACTTGCAGTATTTTCAAAAGAAATTGAAAAAATATTTAGGCGTATATCAGACTTCCTTCAAAAACGCACCCTAGCTGTTGACCGACTGTCAATATGCTTTCCCAAAAGGGACTTTAACCTGGCTCCCGTTACTAGCCCAAAAGGAACTAATATTGAGAAACTGAAAAATAGCTGCTCACGCTCGCGGTTCTTATCAACTTTAGTAAGGCGTTCGACTCTATTGAGTCTACTAACCCTGAACTTTTGGTAAAGAAGTTGGAATACTATGGTATTCCCAGTATTGCTCTGGATATAATCAAATCTTATTTAAATCAGCGGAATCAACTTATTGAAATTAATGTTATTTGCTCCCAGTTCAGGCAAGTTCCTCAAGGGAGCATATTGGGCCCCCTCTTTTTCAATATTTGACTAAATGACTTTGTACTTCTTGATAGTGAACCCCAATACATAATACATGCAGATGATGCTACGGTGCTTTTTTCGTTGAGCAATATTGCAAGCCATGTTTCAAACGCAAATTCTGTTCTTGCAAAAATACAAACGTGGTCACATGATAATTTCTTAAAAATTTACAGAGACAAAACTAAAGCTATTTTATTTCAACCAAAAAATAAAGGTGTGAACCTAGAGACCGACATTGTAATAGGTTTTTCAAGAATTGAGTTCGTCCGGTCTGCGAAAATGTTAGGTGTGTTTTTTGACAGCCATATGTCATGGACGGATCACATAAACTTTCTTGCAGGAGAACTTGCAGAAGTCACTTGTGTACTCTTCGGTTTAAGACCGCTGCCACGTAAGGTCAAACTTCGTTTATATAACGCTCTCTTTCTGAGTCCCGTACACTACTGCTGTCTTGTGTGGAGTACGACGTCTGCTACAAGCATAAATCGGTTTTTGTGCTTCAAAAAAGATAATACGTAGTATCTGTAACGTTCCAGTAGACGCTCATACTGCACCTCTTTTCAACCAGTTGAAATTACTCGCACTGCACTCTCTGTTAGATTTCAGGCTGTTTCTAGCCTATCGTATAGCCGAAAAACAGACAGTCACACATCATGTCTTTACCTCAATTAATTATACACAGAACAGAATACAACATACGGTCACCTGAACGCTGGAATGTGCCGCATCCTCGCACTAACTATGCTCTTCAAATATTACATCTTCGCTTACCGCGCCTGTTAAATTCCCTCACACGTAATAACATAGATGCCATTTCTTGTCCGATCTCGCGTTTATACGAGTTCTGTGATTTTAGAGCATGCCTTTGTGCTTTCCTATTTTTTGTGACTGTTTCTGATGTAGGCTGTTGTCGTTGCAAATCTAGTTCTGATATTAACTTTTATCATGTATTTTTTATTTCCTCACAATGTTAACTTGATAAATGGTTTCGATCACTGCTTTTGTTGCTCAGGTGTACACCGTCGATTGCGTAGTTTTTTTGTAATCTTTTCTTACATTGTAATTTCGTTTGCTGACAATCTGTAAGCCAAGATGTCTTTTTTTGTTATATCTATTGTTTATTTATTGGTTTTGTCTATTCTGAATCAGTGCCTGTGCCTGCTGCTGCTGCCAACAGACTGGGTTTAGGGCCCGTTAAGTTGCCGTGAGCAACTTTTTCCTTAAATCCTCCATATTTCTGTGTTGATAGAAATAAAGCCATTTCAGTACAAGCATCCACTTTTTAGAAGTATCGCACGCGAGCGTCGACTGGTCGGCGCTGCCCCGCCGAAGGCGAAGAGGAGAAAAAATGCAAGGGCAAGGGCATTGCAGCGTATGTGTCATTCATCCTGAGGACATCTTTCTCATCAGCAGCACGCAAGCATGTGGGAACGAGGAATGAATCTTTATTGCGAAGTGCGCCGGTATTAATACCGGCCACTCTTGGGCTGAGACATGCACAGTGGTCGTCTTGTGCGCGCGTGTAGCGAACGGTGCGCACTGCTACATCCTCTCTTCTCCGAAAAAAAAAGTTATGCTCGGCGTTCCGGCAAAAGGAAACCGGTGTGGCTCCCTACGCTGTCGAGTGCTTCTACGAAGCCGGTCTTCAGACATTAACTGCTGAGTCGAAGTATCGCCTGGCGGTTCCGTTAGGGAATGAGGGTCCTGTATTTTTGCGTTCGCTGTTCTTATATGTTCTCTTCTGCGACACAAATGTCCGCTGCCCGCATCCATTATATACAATCGCGGCGTGTTTGCCGTGCCTACTACCACTGCTGGGGCCCAGGTTTTCTGCAAAGTACCGTAGACCCGGTGTGCAGATCTGGGATATTTCTGGCAGACTTGTTGTAGCACTTCTGTTGTCTGCTCGTAATGACTGCTAGACAGCTTCAGACGGTTTCGGTGGGGATAGTCTTTGGCTCGAGATGACAGCCCAGCACAGACAACCTCGTTCTGATGCGGCTACTCATCAGTCTTTCGGCTGGGGACTGCAGAAGGTAGTCTGTCGGCGAATTTCTCCATTCTAGCAGTGCGCCGAAAAATTCAAATGTGCCGAACGAGCATTTGTTACCATCTTTTTGCCCCTTGAGCGGGGATATTGGAAGCTGAACGTTAAATGTCTGATGTAGAGATAAGATGTGAACGACTTGAACTTCGCGCTGAGAACGGGGGCCCGTTATCACTGCATATGTTGGTAGGTATCCCGTGTGTTGTAAAAACTTCCAATGAATGCTTGGATAACCGCTTGCGCTGTTGTGTGGAAAAGCTTTCGTATCTCGAAAACAAATGAGTAAAATCTACTAGATTCAAGTACTCGCTACCCCCGTAGTAGAACAAGTCAATGCCAACAGACTGTCAAGGTAAACTGAGCACCGGATGACAAAGCATTAGAAGCTTTACATTATTGTGTTTTGTATTTTTGGCATACGGGGAGGAAATTGAAAGTTCCCAGATATCAGAATTTGTTGGGCCATAACGTCACATGTCGGGCCCTTGCCTTCATTTTTTCTTCTCCCCCATCTGCCGCATGCAGTAAGCGGAGGACATCCGGGCGCTTGGAAACCACTATAACGAAACCACTGCTTCTTTTTTGGTGACGGTGATGGAAGTGGGTGCTGTTGAACTTCAGTCCGGTAGGTAAGCCGCTGCCGCCCAAAGGAAACGTCTTGGCCTCCCGAATGACGCAAGCAGCCAGGCCACCGTGGTGTACTCGGCCACCAGTGATGACTCTTCGGCTGACGATGGCTTCATTAGAGTAGTAAGCAAGAAGGCCAAACGGAGACTGCCCAAAGCTGAGGACTCGTCCTCGTCAAGTACGTCCACGATCACTGCGGAGCGAGGATCATCGGCACATATTGTCCTCTTTGTGCCAGATACTCCCACCGAAAATCTCAACCACATCAATAGGCAAGCCACGTCTGCGTTCCTAGAGGCTCGCATCCCGGGAGCAATTAAATACGTGAGAGTGGAGCGTTTTAGGAATGTCGTCACCACTGATGTCATGGACCGGAACGCGCTTGAGAGTTTGAGCAATATCAGAACGCTCGGCGGCATCAGCGTTCGTTCCCATGTCCTTCTAGGCAGTGGCACTACGGCAGGCGTCATTTACGACGTCGACGCAGCCATCCGGAATTCTGATCTGCCCATCTTGATTCAGCCAGCTACTCATGGTGTAGCCATACTGCAAGCTCAGTCTTTTGGGAGTACAAAGTGCATCAAGTTGATTTTCCAAGGGGACTGCATTCCAACGTACGTGAAGGTTGGACACTTTCGGCATGCAGTTAGGCCTTTCGCCCAGAAGCCTCTCCAGTGCCGGAAATGCATGAAGATAGGACACGTGAGTAGTGTGTGCAATATCCCCATTGTGTGCTTACGGTGTACTCAGCCACACAGCTGCGATTCTTGTCGGGCAACAGTCCTTACGTGGGCCAATTGCCCCGGCCCTCATGACGCTGCCTCAAAAGAGTGTCCTCCCCTGAAAAGGGAAAAGGCGATGCTCAAACAAATTACAAGAGACAACTCCACACACAGAGAAGCTGCCGCTAAGGTGCGACGACGTCGTCGCCCTCGTCGCAGACCTCCTAAAAGTGTAGCGAGCATTGGAAAGGATTTTCCAAGAATTTCAGCAACTTGCCCTCCCCCTCCGCATACTACTTTAAGGACTCGGAACAATATGACTGGCGAGGCACAGATGGTTGTCGCACACGGGCCTTGGCCATCCTTGCCTGAGCTACACACACCCGCAGTGACCAAGCACGTATTGCGTACTCAGAGTCCCGAGCCCCTTGCTTATGAAGCACAAGTCACAACTCCGGTCCAAGACCGGGACAGGCAAGTGACTTGGCCATCGCTCCCGAAGCACTGCACACCCTCAATGATAGAACAGTCACCGTGCACCCATTGTGTTGAGCCAACTGCTGGCCTCTTTGCATCAGCCTGACTCGCCCTATCCGCACCGCAATAAACAACAGTGGGTTTCACCATTTACAAGAACCATTTATGGCCGTCAAATGGCTAATTATCCGTTACTACTCCCACTAAAGAAGCTATTTGAAGCTAACGTTGGCTTTTCTAATATTACTCTCCCCTCTCAGCGAAATATTCTGGTTCATCTCAGTTATAACTAATACATCAACCGTTTTGTATGATGGGCCTTCCACTCTTATTTGTTGTTTGATGCTAAGCCGCCTATTTTCTTTCGTTCTTTATAATCACGTGTATTTCTGTTTGACTGCGAGCACTATGGTGTTTATTTTCTTGACTGTACACGTTTGTATATTGAACCTGACTGTTATATTGAAAATTTTCTTTAAGAGCTATGTTTCTCGTCCATGTCAATGCCGCCTGAACAGGAGGTGAGAACTTTGTCAAACGGAATGCCGCTTTTCTTCTCCCCTCCTCCACCAAATTGTATTTGATCTGATGGAAATAAACTTATTATTGTTGTTATTATTGTTATATTTGTCTGGCTTCTTCACCGATTACCATAAGGAACGTAGCAGCTTGAACCTCCTTTGCTTGCTCCCTCAGCTTCGTTGCCATTGCATATAGGTCGAACACTTTCTTCGAGACGGTCCAGCTGTGAAAAGCGTCTCCCGTTGTGCCCAGCAACTTCGGTAGTGGAAGCATCGACGACGCAATTTTTTTTTTTTTGCCAACTTTCGCGGCCGTTCCTGCTGGGACAGTTTCAACCAGCAAGGCTACGCTTGCGATAAGAACGACGGTATGAAACCGTATCCCACTTCGGACACCATGTAACCCGCAAGCATGTGGGAACGAGGAATGAACGTTTATTGCGAAATGTGCCGGTATTTATATCGGCAACTCTTGGGCTGAGGCATGCGCAGTGGTCGTCTTGTGCGGGCGTGTAGCCGACGGTGCACACTGCTACAGGCATAAAATTCCTGCTGCAGTAGTGAGGGTCGACTGCTGTGTCATTCTGATTAGTGCGAAGCAAATCCTGCCCATCGTCGACTGTTATGCATCGGAGCCCCAGGAAACTGCAACAAATTTGCTTCTACCCACTGCATATAGTGCTGGTGATATCCAAAAATAGCATACATTTGCAATAGCCTAGCCTGCCCAAGACACCAGTTGCAATTGGTGCATACAAAGAATTAATTGTACATCGTCCTCGGCATCGTCGTATTGATCTATTCCAAACAAACGCTCTCGAGAGGCTACGCGCAATCTTAACAGGGGTCTAGCTTCGTGCTTGGCACGTTACCTGTTTCCATCAATCGAGAGCCACAAGCACGCAGCAGATAGAACACCAAACAAGCGCTCTCAGTAGTAGACCGTAAAACATGTTTCGCGGGGGTTGCTCCGCATGAAACAGAACCACCAAGCAGACGAGGCAGGTCACGCTACAGCAGCATGACCGGTGAGCATGCTCTTCCCCTCTCCCAATTTGCGCCATGCCTTACCTCGGCGCCGCTGCGCTGGGAAGTCAACGCTCACGTGATAGTTTTAAAAATTGTTCGGCTTTAGAGGCTGCAATCACCATAATGGTTGGCACAGAGAGACCCGTTCAGGACACCCTAGGTTTCGCTGTTCTCATTCGTCGTGTATGGCGGGCGCAAAGGCGCTCGGGTGCTAAAGTACTACTCTCGCCTACTAAGACGCGAAATGATTTTTCAATGTGAATGATCATATTGGAAGTTGTTTTTTTTGTTGTTGCTCGGCTGCCTAGTCTGGCTGTTTGTTTAGGCTAAGTACTATCAATAGCATGTGATGACGCCAGCAAGAGCATAACGGTGGTCAGTAGAATTGAGGTACTCTCCCAACGAATGAAGCGCGAACAAGAAAACTCATGTGGGAACATAAAAACACCGTCATATCAGCTCCTGGAAAGGAAATACAAGCTAGGGTGATTAACAATTCTGAAGACGAGTCTTCGCGCCTTCGAAGTTATTATACCCTGGGCTGGTATTGACGATCCCCTTGCTAACAGCTTCTTGTTTTCCTGTTCGTTGCTCAATTGTCTTGTTGGCGTTTCATTTCTTGCTGATAGTGCTTTTCATTGGTAATAACGCCGCAGTGAACAGCTTAACTCAAGTATGAAAAAGTATGCCAAGACAAGAAAGGTGTTCTTTCATCATCACTTACTCGTAAAAGCAACGTGGCTTGGAAGGATGTGGAAGGCGGGGGGAGCAACGGTAACGCGAAATCCCGACGGCTAATGCATGGGAACGCGCAGTTATGGGTATGCAAAAATCTCGGTGGACGCTCATATGGAGACGTTCCATACTAGGAGATTGTTGGGGTTTGAGGATCCTGCTATGATGTCTGACTATCAAAAAAAGAACTCACGAGCGAGGAATGCAACTGATGCAGAAGGGAATGCGTTAGCGTCAGTTTTCTACAGCATGGTACATGTTAGTTCATTGTTTGTACAAAGAAATGTGAGGGGCACTAAAGAGACACAATCACTGATTGGGTCTTGCTCTCATTTAAACTGGCATGATTGTTTCGGAATGACATCATTCACCGTAAACAAGTAGAACTGCTTCCGAGACGGGAAGAGCGCGCTCGGCGTACATTCGACCACTTTCAAGAGCGAAGAAAATGGAAGACCTGCGCGCCGATTGCGCTTCCTTCTCCACCATTTCTCGCCCTCCACGCGTATTTATTTCCACCGCGCAGCTTTGTAGCCACTGACCGGGTTTCAGCCGTCATTCTCTTCACCTCTCTTTCCTTCGCCTGCGGCGCCTCTGCTTGCAGTTTCACTAGTGACTTTTTTCCATCAGGGAGTTCCAATGCTACGCTATAATATTTGCCGCGCTGTGCATCATTACTCGGTCATAGTACTTGTAATTCGCCTCACAACGAAGTTTTCATTGGGCCCATTCATTTGGGAACAATTTTTTGGCACGGCTTTAACAAGGTCGCGTTGACGACCAAGGACCTCTCCGGCTGAAAACCCGCCCTGTAGGGGCATTTCCAGCCCAGCATGCAGGTAATTAGTTCCGAGGGAATAGAATCGGATTCTGGCGCTTTCTCGGCAGCTGTCAGGCGTCACGCCAAGACTTCCCTCCCTGATTGAAGTGTGCGCTTCATTACAGCGTTTCAGACTACTTGTGCCAAATGTACTGCTTCGACTGTCAGTTGCATTGCTGCCTCCTAATTACAGTGCGCGGTTGATTTGTGCGTGTCACAGCGGTCGCGCCGGCTTCAGTGCGTCTCCATAGAGATCGAGAGCCCTTTGGGGCACACATGAGGACTTCCTGCGGCATGTCGGTTTCTCGGCCAGCATACACTGAATAGAAAAAAATATGTTACGCATTGCAGAACTAAAGGCTCCACTGCAGAGACAGGTAGTCGTATGGTAAGGACATCAAAAATTCTTAATCAAGTCTCTGTATTGTGGAAAGAATGTCAACACTTATTAATCTTATCCTTATACTTGACTCCTTCTTTAGGAGTAACATAGGGTTTGCTGTGTATTTCTCATTATTTTAGAGGCCATGTGCTACAGTGCAAATGTAAGCCTACCTTGCTCGTCCTTCTCGGTGCCGAGCATATTGGGTGCGCCTTTGCTAGAAGTCGAGTTGAGTGACTTTGCAGGAGTCAGCCCCGCAAACAAACCAAACAGCACAAGTACAAAAGTTGGTGACGTCTTAATCTCGAACTAGTAACCGGACGTCCATTCTGCAATGGCACGATGCTAATCCTACAACAACTCTGTATCAAAAGCAATTAAAGCCATACGACGGCGCAACAACCCTACACTGCAGGCAACCACACAGCAAAATGATTGTTGTATTTCTGGTTTTCATTTCTTCTAGTGCTTAGTGCAAAAATACAGGGCAGCATTCCTATGTATAATGGGCGTGCTTCTGATTGCAGCTCAGAGCTGGTCATTCTGCCTAAAACAACTATCGTTATCAGGAATTTACAGCACCTGCTAGCTACCGCCTCTATGCTTTGCGGCCTACTATGTTCCATTGGGAGAAGCCGCGTTGTTTCGTGTAACTAATTGTGAAGGCAACGATCGGAAACTTTCTGCAGGATCTAGGTTCTTAGTGATCTCCTGTACACGCCAAAGGCAGCGACGTCTGAATGCTTCGGCCAACTGTGTGGTTCTGTACCACTGAAAAGTTAAACAGCTGAGATATATGGAAGCGAAAAAATTTTCGAGCGCTATCGGATCACTAAAACACAATTTTGAAGGCTAAAAATCTAGAATCGTTTTAATTGAGCGTTTCCTAAAAGACTATAGAGAATAACCTCGCTGTCTTTTTCTGACGAAACAGAACAATTGTCATTAATTGATATTTTCACAACACGTTTACTCCAATACTCCATTTGAAGCTTTTAGTTTATTAGATCGAACCTGTGGTGCCTCCACTTGAGCATTCCTTTCACATAAAAAATTACCGCTGTTAGCTTCTTCTCATGCGGCACATGCTGCCAAAAGAAGCGAAATGGACAGCAACATTTATATACTGGTAACATTGTGTGCACAAGCTCCTTACACCCCACTCATATTTATCTAGCAAGAAATGCAAACAAGGCACACATTTTGAAACACAATTTATGGCGGGAAGTTCGTTATCTCGTGGGTGACCAGAAAGGAAGTAAAGATGGCCTTACTTACAGTGTGAAGAAAAGGAGCCGGTGAGGATGAGATTACAGCAGGCCTGCTTTAGGACGTGGGGGAAATTCCGCAAGAAAAATCGGCTAACTTGTATACGTAATGCCTTACGAACTCGAGCTTCCCGGAAGCTTGAAAGAACAGGAGCATTAACCTACCTTATCCATAATAAAGGGGAAGTCAGGGACTTGAAAAATGAGAGTGGTCAGATTACTCTTCATTGCTTACATGGTATTCACGAAGAAATAGCAGCATGCATTAACATGTTCAAAGCACAAGGCTTCGTGTTACGTTTCAGAAAAACTCCCTTATTAGATGAATAATTCCTCGTACATTCTCAGCATCTTCTATTTGTTGTGAGGAAGTATTCTGGATTTGTAGGAACGACACGCGTGTATAATGGGTAACGGTAGCTACAGAAAGGAAAGTGATATTGTAATTTGATATTCGTGGTAGATTTTTTTGGTGTAGTGATGATATATTACCGACAAGCTTAATTGGTGTTTGTTCATTTTGTTTTTGCTTCTGGTGTGCTTAGGCAATCTGTGTGCGCATCTACTTCCTATTTGTTCATATTTTCCAGCGGTGCTTTCAGTCATGAGACATCAATAAATGAGTGGGCTGCGTAGCCCACTCCTTCCTTAACGTTCTAGCCCTCGGCTCACTGGAAATTAGTGAGACCCCCCAAAAGGCGCCTGGTTTGGCCTGTTCGTCACTGCCAGTGTCATTTGCGCAGCGGCTCCTCTTTGGCCACGCATCTGCAGCGGCGCCCTTTGTGTTTGTGCATTTTGCTTGTGTGTTTTGTTTGCACGTTTTGCTTTCGTACGCCTGTGGTTGCCGTGCTGCCCATGTCCCCCGCACCGTCTTCCTCTCCCTTTCTCTCGTTTCGCCATCTCCTTTTGTACCCCACCCTTTCTTACTATACTAGTTTCCCCCCCCCTTTTTTTTTTTGCTTCCTCCCCCAATATTGTCCCTGTCTGCTCACCGCACCACATCTTTATTTTTTACTTTTTTCAATTTTTTGAACTATTGTAGCTATTTGCGTGTTACACTCCTTTCTCCCTCCTCTTGAGCTCACAAACTTAAAACGTCCATCTGACGCGAGACCACTACAGTCCTGAAGAAGACCGCACCGCGGTCGAAACGTTGATAAATAAAAGTGTCTTTGTAGAAGTGCCCACTTCTCTTATATATATATATATATATATATATATATATATATATATATATATATATATATATATATATATATATCTTCCAGTATTTTGACATAAGGCTTATCTAGACCCTGATTACGCAATGCCTCTATCACAGCTGAGGTTTGCACTGAGTCGAATGTTTTCTCGTAATCAATGAAGGCTATATATAGAGGTTGCTTATATTCTGCCCATTTCTCTATCACCTGATTGATAGTGTGAATATGATCTATATTAGAATAATCTTTACAAAAGCCTGCCTGATTATTTGGTTGATTAAAGTGTAAGATTGCCCCGACATCATTATCGATTACCTTAGAAAATACCTTGTAGGCAACGGACAATAAGCTGATCAGCCTGCAATTTTTCAACTCCTGGGCGTCTCCCTTTCTTATCAATTAAGATTTTGTTTACTGTCTTCCAAGCTTCTGGTTGTATTTCTCTTGTAATTAGGAAGCTTGCACAGGTGTGTACCGCGGGTAGCGCGCCCAATTCTTACCCCTGTTATGCAAGTTAGAATGGTAGCTGCCGTGATACTCTTCCCTTCAAGCATCAAGGCTGGCTGCGTTAGGACGTACAGGGAACTGTGAGCAACGCCATCAACTCGAATATTGTCCTTCATGCACTTATTCTCGGCAAATGTAAGAACAACTCACAGCGCTCTAACGCCGGGCATGCGATTATACACAGGGCCGCTTCTCAAGCCGGCGGAATTGCTTACATCAAATTTTGTACGTCCTATATTTAAATACCTGAATTCTCTTCAAAAGGGAGGAAAACGACAACATTATCGAATATAGGCATTTAATTAAACATCGTTTTTGAAAATTCTTTACAATGGGCTTTTTCTTCGGTAAAAAGCGCTAAGAACAGTGTTTTAGATTAGCATATCCACGAATACAAAAAAAAGAAACTCTATAAAAACGCCCATTGAAGAGCAAATGACCTGGAGGAGTGTCGTGGAATCTTACGAATTTTTATTCTTTTCCACGTGCGACGCCTGTCGCCTTCTTTACGGCTCCTCTGGGAAGGAAGGGGCGTGTACTGAGGAAAGTAGCGTGGGTGCCATTTACAGCGAACGAAGCACATGAAAACCCAAGGTCAAATAAACAAGAGGCTCTCAAACTCGGGTCACGTTCTGTGGGGGTCTAGAATGTCAGCAGGAATGGGTGCAAGCGCTGCATGGAATTCTGAGCGCCAGGGCGGGGATTTAATTAGGAGCAGTGCAGCCTTCGGTAAATGCATTAGGGGAAGATTAAGGGCAGGCCGTCAAGTAGGACGTTGTTAACGAGCTGGTTTCTATTCATGAGCACGCTCAGTAGGCCGCGCAATGCCAGAAAATGAGAATTTTACCTTAGACTCTATTGCGTGTGCCTTCACGCATTTGTTTTTGCATATGTGCAGACGTACCACAGGTCTGGTGAAAATTGCTTTCCTGTGCTCCACAAATGTCTTCAAATGAGCGCAATGGGCATCACACCTGGGAATTCAACATCGCTTGCCACGTTGATGTGGAAATGAAGAAACAATAAGAGCAAAGTAAATGTCGAAAGGAAAGCTGGAAGTTAAGAATATGGGCAGTTCCAGTAAAATGAGTTTGTTAGCAAGTTGGTTACATTCTTTAAATATAACTGCAGCTGGAAAAATACAAACACATAAGGAATACACACACAGTGGTTGTCAACGTCTGTTCCGTTCCTTCCTTGTGTGTTTGTGTCTCAACTCCTGTTATGCTATGTTATGGTTATGTTATGGTCATGTCTCAAGGGCGGTCGTTTACAGTCGAGGCTGCTCCTGCAAACCAGGGGCGCTCATATTCGACTTAATGCCTATAAATTAACTTAGCGGCACAGAATAGGAAGCAATTGTACTCTTTGCGAATAAAAAAATGAAGAGATTTTTGGACAATAAATAAAATTGTTTAAAGAAAAACATGTTCGTGTAGTGGTGTCAGGAACAAAGGCACCACAAAACCGGCCTCTTATCACGAAGTTGCACGAGCAGATTTTAAAAAAGGGGTTTTACTGCTCTATTCATATCCTTCGTGCCTGCTTCAGGACACTGTATCTGTGGTCAGACAGTAAAAGTCTCACGTATTGAAAACCTGACATCTGATATACAACTAGGATGAGAGCTAGAAACAGGAACATCATGCCGACCATGTAAGACTGAGCCGTAAGCTACCATTTATTGTATGCCCAAGCTTCGTCTTTAGATACACGTGAAAGATGAACTTACATGTCTTTTAGTCTCGGATTATTCCATGCATGATCAAGTACTGACGACCGCTAGCCCGAAAACATAGCGCATAGGTTTTTTTTTTCTCATTCACGCCGTATGTACGACGATATGTACGCTCTGATACGCATACGTATTCGGAGCCAAATGCTTTCCACAACGTAATTTACTGTCTAAAGCATGTAATTTGCGCGGAAATACCCAAAACAAAGAACGCGCTAGGCACTTGAGGCTATTTCTGGCGCTTTTAGTGCGGCGGCTTTTTCTCGGAGGGTATCTGCCGGGGACTGGCGCTAAGCACGTAAGAAATTCGCTGCTCTGCGTAATGATTTCACAGCGCGCAACACGGGCTCCCGGTGCGTCCGAGGGATGGCGTTGGTGGCGAAGGATGTGCTCGGGATTCGTAAGAGTACTTTAAAACACTTGCTTTGCACTTTCATTGGCTTTGTTTTCTTTACGGGACACAGTGGTCATTTTTTTCTGGCGTGTACTCTTGAACTGAAGCTGACATGTCCTATTAAAAGCTGCCAAACGACCTGCCTAACTTTGCAGAACAAATACGGCATTCCCAGCTCTAATTATAATACCCCGATGATCTTCACTTTATATTCTGCACCTGTTTGCAGTGGATTCAGACTTATGATGTCTACATAATATTCACGGCAAGGCGTGATTTCTTCAAATATATTTAAAAAAAACGCTTCCTAAACGAAGCAAACTTTCAACAAATCTGCTGGCATACTAACATGATGCAAGCTTGTGTAACCTATTTTTTCCAGAGGGACCCAAATAGGTATCAGCGTCAATGGAATCAGCTCAAAAAGGTCACTGAGTTAAAAGAGATCAACACAGATGACGCCAAGGCTTCGCTTAATATTTCGGCGTTTATTACGTGAATTCTTTCTCTAAATTTATATACGGCATTTGAGCGAACCCCCATATGTAGTCAGTGATGCTTAGCTGTTTAGCCGAAATAATCCAGTTAATTACCACATTATTCTGGCTGAAGTGGTAGTCTTCACTGCACGTACCGCACCTTCAGCTGTCATTTAATGAAAATTTCGGATAGCTCACGTAATTTCAAACTAACTCTTGATCGAACTGCAAACTTGTTGAAGATGCCTAAGAGCACCTGTACATACCTCACGCACCTTTGCACCCGAAGGAGCTGCAACACCGCAGCACCCTTGCTTTTCTGAAGTGTACATGAGTGCATTACCTCTGCTAACTTGGTGAGCGAACCCTTTAAAAGAAACAGAAAAAATATGGGTGTGGGAAAGGTGCCCTCAGTTGTGTTATGCATTTAAGGGCGCATTTTTTAATGTATTTACTGCACACACATTTCCTTCTTGAGATTCGTTTTAGGCTGGGAGGGAGCTGTTGTCATTACCATCCACGTGAAAAGGGGCACGACATTATAGAAGCTACGCTACGAGGGTCCCTGCCAGCGACCCTTCTTCGCTTCGCTACGTGGCCGCGCATAGTGGAAGATGGCTCTATCGGCGCTGTGGCCATTGTCTAGTACTTCTAAGTAACCCAACGCGCTGGGATGTGGGAGGCCAAGCAAAAGGCTTGCACTGATCAAACGATGCAGGCTTCTGGGCGAGGGTATTCTCCACAGTAACAACAAGACCCCAATATATAGCGTGTGTAACACTTGATATGAACGCGACAAGTTAAAAGGATAGATACCCAAACTTCTGTAGTTCATTTTTGCCTTCTAATCACGCGGAAAATATTACTAAGCATGAATCATCACGTGAAATTCGACTATAGGCTCAGTACCTAATTTACAGTTGAATTTATCTTCCATGCAGTTTTGGTTTGGATTTCATCAGTCGAAAACTGGTTACGACCTCACAATTGAGCACTAGATCACGTCAGGCAAATAAAAGGTGCAATATAATTGCTCTTTGTTAACTCCCCGCCATCAGGCTTATGGATCAGTTGAAATGAATTATAACTATAGTTATCACCAATTATAATTATTAGTGCGAAAAGCACTACTCCTTTAGCAAAGCTGGAAATCCCGAGGTATGTGTGAAGCCTGAAACTTTGACGAAATGCCAGTGGCGGAGGCCTTGCAAAGCCGCTCCGCCAAAGCACGAAAACGGCACCCCCCCCCCCCCTCCTTACCCCCTCTCTTCCGGCACGCGGCTGCCGAAAGCTTCGCACTATAAGATCCTTAAAGGGCCGCTGCCGCAAGTGCTTGCGCATATCCTACTCTGTTTCACTAATTTAGAACCCTAACATTTGTTTTGTATGCCTTACATGATCTGCTCGCAACGTCGCAACCATTGGCTGATAACTAAGGGCGAAATTGAAACTACAAGGAATAAAAATCCAGTCACAAATTATTTATTGGGTGCTGGCAAATACCGCGTGATGAACTATGTTTTCTAATGTCGTACGCATCATTCGACATTTAACACATAGTTCGAACATTTCGTGCATGCGGTCCTTTAACGCAGCGAAAAGCAGATTTCATCGCAAAGCTGGAGGTCGGCTTCTGGCATCCCTTTGCATGTGCCCTCAGACTTTTTTTTTCGATTCGTGGTGAAACTACTTTTCTGCGCAATAAGAGCCAGTTTAACCAACTGTGGCGTTACCTTTAAGTATGACACCTACTGTACGTTCGTGGTGAGCCGCACAGCAACGAGAGCGGGGCAAGGGAAAGCGGGAGAAATTAAGCTGCTGGTGCTGCTCCAGAGCTGCGGTTGAGTTTCGAGATTTGCGCAGCATTGTGTAAACATTATAGTTGCTTTCCATTTGTAATACGTAACAAAACATAAAATAAATCAAGGCCTGCAGTCGCATCTCTTATATGGAATGACGAGTGCCAACTGTTTAATAAATATTGCGTAATCACTTCTACGAACGTGGGAGTAATGCATGCCAATATTAACATCTTTTATACAGTATGCTGCCATGTAGAGTTCTGAACTGGCGCATGAAGAGGAGGGCTTTGAAGTGTTTCGAGCACTCTAGGAAGCCTATAGGTGTAGGTTTCTGGAAGCCTATGACTTTCCTCTAGAAAGCCTATAACCGCTTTGCGTTTAATAATTAGTACATACAATTTCAACGTTACAAAAATTTCTAAGCACTATCGAAAATGTTTTCGTGCTGTGCGATGTCAGTGCACGTTAAAGATCCCCAGGTGGTCGAAATTGTTCAGGAGCCCTCCACTAGGGTACCTCTTTCTTCATTCTTCTTTCAATCCTTCCTTTACCCCTTCCCTTACGGCGCGGTTCAGGTGTGCACCGATATATGAGACAGATACTGCACCATTTCCTTTCCCAAAAATCGATTAAAAAATATGCTTAGGTGAAGGATATAAATGCTTGAAAGATATCCCTCTTTTATTCATAGGACCGCTCAATTGGAGAATTTTTTTTTGACAAATACTTGAAAAAATATTTGCAGCTAGTAATCACTCTTCATGTCGCGGGCATATTAGTTGCCGACATCGCTTTCTTCGTGGTTCTGCTAATAAAGTATTTCGCTTATTTTTTAGGTCTTGCGTTTAGAGGACATCCAAGAGATGCTCGATTTCTTCTGCTTGCTCTTCCTACTTCTGAAATAGTTGTGCCTCTTCCCCCTTACAGGTGGTTCCTATTGACAGCTGTGTTTTATTTTGAAATTAAGTTTAGTTAGTGCTTGAAATTTGAAAACGATTTCAGTTTCATATTCTTACCGCAAAAACGAAGGGAACTTACCTGGGGTAGCTCAAAAAGGCTTATTTAACGTGAAGTCAAGCACACGTTGATGAGTGGTGGGGCGATGTGGTTTGGTATTGGACTGCTTTCGATAGCTACCTTACGATGTACTTTATCACCAGGCGGCGTGTAACGCATGCTCAGCGGTCGTTGAACGACCTTTCCACCCTTCCAGGGTCACGCGCTCAGTCATCCCGCCGACGGTAACGCTTTGACACAAGGAGCTTCACTCCATCCTCAGTGCACATTTGAGATGGTCGTCATCTAGTGCATAGTCAATTCACTTGCCCAAATTATACTCAGAATCAGTGTGCGCTCTAAGAAACATGCCTGTGGACTGACTTTATTTTGCACCGCTGAACACGCCCATAGCCACACCAAGAGGATTATAATCTTTTCGCAAACTACGCTGCGTAACATGCTCGCATTACTCAGGATCGTTTCTTACCAACGAGCACAGGCATTTCACGAGAAACCCGTCACTCACTATAAACAAACATCATCTCTGCGATAACGAGAAAATGCAAGCAGTTCATTTTTTGCGATTACGTTACTTGCGCTGCCACGAATCATTTAACCACTACATTTAATGCGAAATTTCGCTCAGCCTTCAATTCTTACCTAGCAAAGATAGCACCCAATCCTAGCAGCTTGGACGCACGTAAGCTATTTCTTCCAGTTATTGAAACCATAGCATTATACATTGCCCACTTACAAAAATTAAAATCCAAAACTAGTTTGACACTAGCCACCAGACAGTATTAAGAGAGTTTTATGTAGCGCAGAGTGCAATTCGCGTTTCCACAGTAAGATCTCTTTCAGTAGACTGCACTACGCTTTTCCGAATGTAGTTCTTATTGGACGAGACCATCGGCTCGATCACGAAACGCAAAATATTGTGGCACAATCTAGTAAGAAGGAATCGAAGTACTTCATTGGCGATGCGGACTCACCACCACTTTTAATCGAAAGAAGCATTTAGAGGGCATGATACAGGATAAATTACTTCGAATGGATTTGGACGAAAACATACGCACGTAAAACAATACGAACCTGTGACAATATGCACTAACCACATGTTGTTACCGGTCTGGGTTTATTTGCAAGACGTGCGCGAAATGCGTGAAAGCAGAGAACGGCCAGCGCACCTTTTGCGCCTCGTATGAGCATATTTATATTTTTATGAGGTTAACGCAGCGTATTCGCCGCTGCGTTAACCTTTCTACATTGCTGTTCAACATTTCTGCGTGATTTCATTCGTTAGTTTCTCTTAAAATAAGGAAGTACCCTTCAAATAGTTTTTTATGGGACTGATCATCTCCAGCAGCGGCGTTATCACAAGCAGCAAAGAACAATGGTCCGATAATACATCGGTGTCGCGCACCTAGAAGTCTAAAAGCTAAAAGTCCGCTAAAAGTCCGCAGCCTCTGACAATGACACTGCTCGTTACCACCTAGGTTTTTACGCATTCACTTACGCTTAAATGCCTAAATATTCTAATTTAGTGCATAGACAGATACTGGTGCTGCCCCACACACTTTCCTGAAATTGGTAAGTAATGCACATATGCGAAATTGCGCTGTCTTCAATAATACTTCGCTTCAGGGTCTGGGCTTAAACTGATGATGACGCGGAGAAACTGGATAGAAAAACACAAAAGAGGGCAACATCTCAGAGGACTGCAGTCAGTTCCAACTGATTTATTCTTCTGAGACACATACCTCTATATAAGAAGTCGACAGCCGCATGACAAATATCAAAAGAAAAAGTGGACAAAATGATCTTAAGTTAGCAAAGGCGCTGCGCCTTTCCGTATTTCTTGGATGTGCAGCGTGCACCTCAATTACTGACGGCACAAGAATGATCCGTCTGTTTTTATTAAGGTTAGTGGTTAAAATTCTTCCTTTCAAAATCAGGGAGTTGATTTTTGGACAACCTCAGCGCTGCAATATCTTGGATGTACCGTAGGGAGCGCTTATGAAACGTATAAAGGGGCGAGTTTCATTTCATGCCTGCATGCCATAAAGAGATCTAAAGGAGTAACACGATTACAGAACCATAAATCGAATAAGGCATCCCGGTAAATGCTAGAAAGAATCTACTGTACTCGACTTCCTTTTCGCAGCTTTTTGGGATTACGTCCCGAGAGGTTGGCTCGTGGCGATTTTGCATCTAGAATGTTGAAAATATTTTTGATATCCTTTCCGGATTATGTTCCGGAAATTTGGCAGTGGCATTTTTACCGACGTAGGTGGTGCGATTGTAGCTCACTATTTCCCGACACGCGTTTCCTGAAAACCTGTCATAAGCATTCATTGGCGTCCTTTATTCAAACAAATAGCCGTGAAATTCAGGAGTGTACGTTTAAACCGTAGCATGAGAAGAAGGACTCGTGCTGACATTTCCCAGTGATTTGTTGTAGGGGTTAGGATGGCGTATCAATAAAGGTTTGTGGTTTATGAAGATTTAACGTCCCAAAGCGACTAAGGCTAGGGGGGACGCTGTAGTGAAGGGCTCCGGAAATTTCGAGCATTTGGGGCTCTTTAACGTGCAGCTACCTCGCACAGTACACGGGCCTCTAGCATTTCCCCTCCATCAAAATTCGACTGCCGTGACCGGGATCGAACTGACGTCTTTCCTGTCAGAAGCTGAGTGCCATAACCACTGAGCCACGGCTATATCAAGGAAGCGTGAATTGTGTTAACAAGTGTGACTGTAGAGATATGGGCTGTCTTGGTTCTGCGAGGGCAGTAGTAGGCTTATGATGATAATAGTAATCAGAGAAGGAAGACTGACTCTTTACGGTTGACACTCTGCGTACTCCACGCCGAATATAGTGACCGCACTCATGTGATACAAATGGGCCGGTCACATCTACAAGTTCAGCTTGCCCCGTGGTCTTTCCTGCAAGGCAGGCCAGTACTAACCAGCTGACCACGCATTGAACAACCTTCACCGGATCAAAGTTGGCCGTCCTTCGTGCGGCTGTGCAACACATCGGTGAACAAACAACCCACAAATGGGCTGTGCTCTGCGATTCAAAAACTGCTCTACAATGTCTTAAGTCTGCTTTACGCCGTGGTGACGACGAGCAACTGGTAGCCGAGATTAGACAACTTCAACACCAGGCACTTAATGAGGGTCATGACATCATCTTCCTGTGGCTACCAGGACACTGTGGCCTTGTAGGAAACGACGCAGCTGGCGCTGCAGCTAGATCGGCTCATGACAGTAAGGACATTGTCCGGATACCTCTGAAAATAGCCAAAAATACAAATAGAAAGATGAAAATTGGAGGGCTAAAGAGAGCAAAGGGGAAGGCTTCCACATTTCCACTCATAAATAATCTTAAGTGTAATCCTGTAATTTTTCTATAAGTCATTGATACAAACGAGGAAGAGAGAGGGGCCGATAACAGAACCTTGAAGCACTCTCGAGATGACACGGGAGATTTGGTATAAGCACTTGTTGGCATGTACGAATTGCAGTTTGTTAGTTAAGAAGTGAATACAAGTCAAAATTGAAGCATTATTTGAAGAGGAGTGTCTTGTAAAAAGTTTTCTGTGGGGAACCTCAGGAATGCTTTTTTTATATAAAAAATAATGAATAATAAATGATATTTCGTCTACAGGAATGTTGTCAACAAAAGAACTTAGGTAATTAACAAACAACGCTACGTGGGGTTCGCAAGATATTCCCTTAAGAAAACTAAGTTGGCTAGGATGGAAGAAATTGAGAGACGTTAAGAATTTATTTGTTCTAGAGTTCATTATATGTGCTTTTGACTTGGAAACAACACTAGTGAGCGAGAAAGGATGGAACTTTTGACGCAAAGAGGACGGACATTTTCAGAAACTGAAATGATCTTACCCATTTTCCAATCGCCCGGAACCGCTCCACATGAAAGAGACTGCTGAAATATGTGTGACCATAGGAAACTCGAAACATTTCCAGTCCTTTTAAAGTTTAAGAATTAATTCCATCGATGAATGCAGACGACGTGAGTTTGAGTGATGCGATGAGCCTCATAGTTCCTTGAGGTTCGAACGTAGTCAAGCATGTGGGGTGGTAATGGTAACTAAATTCAGCTGAGTCGTCGTCCGATTCTTTCGTGAATACAGGAAAGAAAGTGCGGTTCAACAATCCGGCAGCTTCACCATCAAGAACTGCGTAGTTGTGTGCGTTAAAGGAAGAAAACTTTTTTCGAAACTTCGAGTTATTAACACTCCAGAGCGTTTCGGGGTTAGAACATTGCATTGTCAGCAAAATGGAGGAGTAGAATACACGTTTAGCTTTGGCGGATAGCAATTCAAGCGTCTTTTTCAGATGCAAATTTTTTCAATAATCACAGGCGCAATTGGTGAGTATAACCAGGGCTTAGTTCAATCATGCTAATGAAGAATTGCAAGTTACTTCGATTTTGGCAATGCATGTTTCGGTAAGCTGTATTTTGTTTTTAAAGACTGGCCACTTAAATTCAACAGAACTCTTCGATAAATCCTTAAGAAGCCAGGAACAAAAAGCGGCAAGTTCATTCTTCATGCATTTGTAGTCAACTTTGTCGCAGCGGGTTACTGTGTTGTTTACATACTTTGTACGCGGAAGTTGCGACTGAAACGTTCCCTGCAATATCGCGTGGTCACGAGGCCGTACAGGTGCACAAGACACGAAGAGTTATCCGAATTGGTAGTTAACACTATGCGCTCGGCTAGTCGCTCACTCATTCCTTTAAAATTGGATGTAGCGCTATTAGGAAGCCCAAAGCGAGAGGACACTTCTTTGTTGTGTCGTCGTCTGTGTGTAGACTTCCTAAAAGTGCTACATGCAATTTTAAAAGACGTTAGGACGAGGTCGAGGATGCTAGAAGAGTAACGCGTGTTGAGGCAGTAACTAGTTGAGATAAACCAGAAGTCATGCTGGTGTTTACAAAGGTGCTTTCAATGTTATCTTCTGATATTCAATTAGCCAGTTAAGACCAACTTATGGACAGGAAGTTAAAACCGCCAAAAAAGAGAATGGGAAAATTTGGGTGAATTGAAGATATTGAATGCAGGGTACCACGAAAGTTTACTACAAAATGAGAGTCGGTGTCCGGTGGACGATAACATACGCAAACCATTACCGGTGGAAAGTATGACTTGCATGATAAAAAAAAATTCTAAAGAGGAGCTAATGCTTACAAAAGAGCACTCGAGATGACTTAAGTAGCAGGGAGGACACGGCCCCCATGCGGATTCAAACGGTATTAGCGAAAAATGACAAAATCAGAAAAGTAGCTTGAAATTTTATTATTGATAGATGTAACTAACCATGTTCAGGTAAGCAGAAGGACCTAGGAGTCTATAGTGTCTCTGAGATGATAAAGAGCATCACGTGTCTGTAAACTGCTTCTGCTATTGCTTACTATTTCCAAAGTTGTTTTCGTGGTGCTATGGGCGCAGCGGGGTGACCTGTTGCTCAGTTCGGTCGTAACTATGTATAATATCGCCAACTAAGACCTTGTCGCAGCTGAGATTGAATCTAATTTCTGGCACTTCGCAAACCCAACCAGATATTTCCGAGTGTGGTGGTATTTGACAAGTAATGTTCTAGATTAATGTACCCTGGACGTTTTATTATTCTTTTTTTTGTATTGGAAAGAACATGGTCTTTAAAAAACTTAACGATGTCAAGGCTGTCTTTACTGGGTTGTAAAGTGCCCATGCGGTGTGCTTACTCACTGTCTGATTGTTCAGGTACTATACCAAGCTGGCGTTAGCAAACATTCATCGCTGACTTCTCTGACACTGCCCATGTGTCCCGGTGAGTATATTTATGGCAAAAACACTGGGTTAGAGCGCCGATTCCCGTCTTCAGCATAATCAGTATGGACGCTCAGGTTAGAAATGTTACAGGAATGCTGCTTTGTGACAGTCTGGACGCCCTACAGCTCTGTATAAAGTGATTGGATAGATTAAAAACGGTCTTCAATTTTTGTTAGTCTTGTTTTGATATCATCAAGTGTTTCGTCATTTTCTGAAACTTTTGAGCAAATGTTTTTCACTTCATTTAAGAGAGATGTTTGGACAGGTCTGATTTCATTGAGAACAGGCATCAAATCACAGGTTTTCTGGAACGGGCTTGTAACAGGACCCGAATTTCCCTCTACATCACCAGACAATAAAAGAAGTTAAAGTAGAATTTCAATGCAGCTACTGGCAATTCCAATAAAGGTACATGGGCTTAACAAGGCTATCAACGCAGCATAACGAGTTCGGAGCGCAGACAAGAAGTACAAATTTATTAACTGTGTGAAGAACATGAGAGACGTTGAGTGCAATGCTTCAAAGGGTTGCCGAGCACACTTTATGAGCGTGCTGATTTCAGGGCGGTTTTTATCGTTGGCGCCTGACGTCATTACCGAAGTTATGGCTTCATATTTGGTCAGTGTAGACGGCAAACGGGGCGGAGACATGGTTGGGTATACGCTTTCGCCAGAACGAAATAGTTGGTAAAGTAGAAATCAAACCGCTGACCCATGGGTTGTCAGCCAGTCGCGTTGCCGTTAAACCACTGAGAAGGATTCGTTCAGAGCGATTGTTCAGAGGCCTCGTACGTGCGACCACCTCTTACCGCACAGTAGGAAGCAAACAGGTAATTTGCGCCACTAATAACTGTCGCCAGCTAGAGTCACCTGTATTGTAAACAATTAAACACAGCCTGTCTACCTTTAAGGGTAGCTAAAGTGTCGTTCCAAGTTTCTGCCATTTAAAGTCAGCATAGTGGGCATTGAAACTATATTTTCACACTAATTTGATAACGTACATTCCAATACCTACATCATCGCAAGTTGTGTTGACAGTGTATCTATACTGAAGTCGCCAACAATGAACGCGTGCCTTTTTGTATTGTTCACAAGTTCTAACAAACGATACAAAACTCATCAGTGCCGGCACACTCTGAGAAGTAAAGTAGTGTGGGAATACCTTGCGATGGAGTATACACTGTTCCCATGTTTCAGTCCTCATTTCAGAACCACCGCACTCCAGCTAAGCTATAGAATGCAGCGCACGGCTAATGCAGCAATGTTTATACTCCTTGTAATAAGTAAATTTTTGGGAAAAAATCCGCAGCCGAGACAGGAATCAGACCTCTGAACTATTCGGCGTGCTACCTTTTGTCCACTGCTTTCCTTCTCTACCGAAAGAACGAGCGACATTGCTTTTCAGCACAGATATATGCTTCATTTTCATTCCTGTGGCAGCCTCTTGCGTACATGTTGCGAACTCTAGGGGTGCAGCTGGCGAGTAATTTACAGATCGCTGCCGCCTTAGAGTTGATACAGCGCGGCAAACATTAAAACATTCCAGACAATAGCAGAAAACGGCGGAAACCCTTCGCTTGGAAGTAATTTCATGAAGCACGGTACTCTGCTGGCCTTCCCATTAGCGAACGAAGATAACTGGCGGCCTGCTGCGTAATCCGTGTGTGACTAACCCTGCGTAGGTTCACTTGCACTCATGTCGGCATTTACATTGAAATAGGAATGGAATATGAAGTATTTGCTTTCATCTGTCGCAGCGAATAAAATGGTTTAAGAGGATTTGGCGGAAGTGTTTGCTTTCAACTGCAACGTCCCTCGTTTCTGGGAAGCACTTTTCCTCGGTAAATACCTGCTTTGAAACAGATGAAGGAAAATTTGAATGGCATCCCGGAGGGGATAAAATATTTTCAGATGAGGCTAGAACTGTAACTGTCTCAGAGAAATTGCCATAGTCAACATATAGTCTGTTCTCATGCTGTTCTGCGGAAGTGAATGCCTTCGCTGAGTGGTACTTACTGAGAAATTTTGCTCAGGTAACCTTCAGCTGTCGCTCAAATAGAGGACCGTTAATTTATGTTCAACGGAATCAGCGGTGGAACTATTTTTGGTATGAGATGAGAAACGAGTCACAGGTAACCATACAGCTCCGCTCCATTACACAAGCACCGAAACTAAATACCCTCCAACTCGTCTCGGCCGTAATTTATTCCAAAATCGTCTTTTCAGTTTTGAGGCAATTGGGGCGAGTAAGTAGATTGTAGAAATTGTGCTACAGCCAATATACTTTGTCTGATAGAGTACTAGTTCTTAGATTTTAGGCCACCTTGGGATGTCTTCTAAATAGCAACAACTGCATTAAACAGCAGGACTGCTTCGGATTCATCCTAGACATTTTCAATTTAGGCAAAAAATCATTATGGTGTTAGTCTCAAAAGTTTGCCTCCACCTGACATATTCGCATTGTATACAGAGAGATGTGTATAGTAATTAAGAACACGATAGGTATATGAACATTCCTCATATAAATTCCAGGGAAGGTCATTTAATCAAAAGAACAATTCAACAACCGCAGGCACTGTTTTTCCCTTCACTGGAGGTGTAACACCCATATCAGAGAGTAGCTCTACTCACGGGGGTACAACATCGGAATACGCCTCCATGCCGGTACTTTTACTTTCTATACATCCCAAGGTAAAAGCGGGTCTTAGTCAATTTCGCTACTGTCTACCGCTCCGTCTAAGCTTAATATATGAACGATGGTCAACCACGTGTTTGGACAATAAGTTATGGCCAATGGTTATTTACTAGTTTGAATTAATTAGCGTTAAAAAGGTAATTGTCATTAAAACCAAAAGTTGCTCAATAGCATCGAGTTAATACCGTTCGAAAGCTTAGGTTGAGTGCAAATGCGCTGTACTAGTTAGTGACCAGAATTTATTAGCGTTAATTAATTAATAGCAATTAAAATTAAACTGCGCTACAGCACCGTCATATGCCGTTGGATAGCTTAGGTTCAGTGCAAACGCACTGTACTAGGTAGTACTCTCTAATTGTATTTAATTAGGTAATTGCAGTTCAAAGCAAACTTTGCGCTATAACACCCAGTCATATATATCGAAAAGCTTAGGTCAATTGCGATTGTACTTGTTAGTTAGCGAGCCTAAATAATTAGCGTTAATTATCTATTTGAAATAAAACTAAAACCAATGTCAACCACAGAGCTAGCGTTTTACTGACTAGCTTTAACAGAGTTTAACAGTTGACAATGCTTCCTTCTACTCTAACAATCCTCAACGAGAGGAACATACTTGAATTTTTACTGTCACCTAAGAAGCAAAACAGGAAAACATTTATCAACACAAGCTTATTCCTTATGCAGAAACTGCTTTAAACGTATCTGATTTAGATTTCAAGCCTACCGCACTTCACGCGCTGGAATCAATATTGGGAAGAAACCACCTTAATTCTTTTTTTGCTAAATAGGTAGACAAGTCCTAGAATAAGTTTTAAAGGGATCTATTGTCACGTGGCCACCTCTTCCACAAGGATGGAACAATTGCAATTCCAAAGTTACTTGGCTAAATTTAATGGCACTATTCGTGATTTGGTAATTTTCACCTGCAGCATCCACTATAGTGCCGGACTTGAACCTGTGTACAGATGCGCAAAAAACGTTGTGCGCAACGAAGCTGAAAATCATCAGCAGCAGCAGCAGCGGCCTCACTACGCCCACTGCAGGACAAATGCCTCTCCCATTTTTTTTATTTTTTTTCCACCTCTTCCACGCTGCTCTCCATCAGTCTTTATCTCCCAAATTCCCCTCCCTACGCAGAGTAGCATGCCAGC
This sequence comes from Amblyomma americanum, assembly GCF_052857255.1. Taxonomy (NCBI): domain Eukaryota; kingdom Metazoa; phylum Arthropoda; class Arachnida; order Ixodida; family Ixodidae; genus Amblyomma; species Amblyomma americanum. Next base: position 106,793,203 of record NC_135504.1, on the reverse strand, counting down.
GATATTGAAACGCCGGCTAAATTCTCTGTTTCTTCATTAAAGAGTCTCTCTCTCTCTCTCCTCTCACATGTATATTTAATTAACCCTGTCCTTTGCCAGCTGCGCCCACCATATGCCTGCAAATTTCTTAATTACAATGATTAACACAACTTTGACGCATCCACAAAATGCAAATATTACAGTGCGGAGGGACTCAAATGCTTCCTTTCCTTTGCAAACACAGCGCGTGCTACATTCATCTAGCATAGATCCTTCACTTCTGCAGGTGCAGCCTTCTACACCTTACCAACCATTCAGTGCTCGTGTTCCGCTAGCGTACAGAGGTTATTTCATCAATGTCTCGCTGAATAAAAGATATTGCAAGATTTATTATATTTCTTCTTTTACAGCTTGTGATTGCAGCCATTTCTCCGGGAGCTGTGCTTCAGAAAGACTGAAATATAAGCTACTGCTTACTACTGTCGCCTTCACCTGACAAGTCGGGAGAACACCATGCTTAATTACGCGATAGCACAGACCCCTCACTGGAGCGAAAAGCCGGTGGCGTCCATCCGGCGTTGTCCAGAAAAGTCCTGATTAGCCGGCGGGCATTCAATTCACAAGTAAGGTCGGCCGAACGGCGGAACCCAATTGATTGGAGGCACATGACGTCGCCAAGCCGAACGTGTTGCTCTCAGATGCTTAGAGACCTGGGCAAAAGCAACCTGAATCTCACAAGCTCCATCAGTCATTTCCGGCAAGCGGCTCAACAGCTTAGAGTGCCGTCGCATTGCAAAGACATCGTTCAGCTAGATGTCTCGGTGTTATCGCCGAATTTCCTTGCGGACGCATCCTCACTGACCTACACTTGTTTTCGTGGGATGTACGTGTCGACGTCGGGTTAGCAATCACACATCATTCTTGCACTTGCTCTAAACGTTGAGTACTGCCTCTGCACACGGCTGCTGTGTTTGCGTGGTTTCACGGTTATCATTCTGCAAGTAGCTTATACGCTCTGTTTTCCCGTAACCCAATACCAGGGCCCGGCAGTGCAAGCTCCTTCACTCACATTCACGCAAACGACAGGAGTCATTGGGTGGTGAATACAAGTACCTTGCTAGTTTTGTAATGTTCTGTCATTTCTCTTACCGACAACAGATACTGTCACTCACAGCGTTGCAGAAATATTCTGCAGCCGACACTGCCTGTAAGCCTGACAGTGCAGTTTTATTTCGAATGTTCTGCCTGCAAGACCTCCTGCTACCGCAGGAGGCTGCATCAGATTCGAGGATGTTTTCTGGCACCCTGGAATCTTTAGCATTATAAAATCTTTCTCATTATGAAATCTTCCGCATTAGTGTGCATACAGTGCTCGTAAAATGCATTCAGTGTTACGATAGCATGATATTTACTCTTCCGAGTAAATATCATGCTATCGCACTCCTTCGAAAGTATTTCATGCCCAACGAAAGTGGGTTCTTGGAAGCCAATCAGGAAGCTTCTTCGTATGCGAAGGAAGCTTCTTCGTATGCGAAGGAAGCAATTTTCCCCGAAGCTCGAATAAAACACAACGCCATGCCCGTCTGAAGCAGCCCAGACGCGTTCCTGTTTTCTGGTATTTGTGATTTTACTGACGACGCCGAGACCCTTTCCCCTACAAAAAGGAAGGCACTTTATGACCGCATATTTCGTTTTTTTTTTTAGCTAGAGTGTTAGGCTGTCTCTCTTTTCCACGCTATGCTTTAAATATACTTTGCGAACAAACAGAATGCCAAAAGGCTGATGAATGTGGCTGTGCAACCCTTAAATGCGATAACATCTTCTCATCCCCAAAAAATGAAAAGGCGTTTTAGGCATATAATAAAGGCGTCCAACCCAAATTAGTCGAGAAAGTTTCCTGCAAGTAAAGTTTACATTTCCCAGCAGGACACATCGTTAAGTTTGTGCGTGGAAACCACGAACGGCGAACGTTCTCTCTATAAACTATCCTTGGGAAAGCCATGGTAGTGCAGAAAGCGGGCCGGTTTTTATATGTTGCGTTTGAACCAGCAAGATAATGGCGATGGTGAATGGGGAGACGGGGCAGTGCAGCGCGGTTCGAATATTATTTTCCAGATAGACGCGGTGTGTTCCGTCGTCTTGCGAAGACTTTATCGTATATTTCCACTTTGCTCCTGAACCAGAACGGCGTGGTATAAATGCAGTAGATAGGAATAATGCGCCTGTCCAGAACTATTCGGTGCATTTACATTGCGGGTACTGTTTTGCCCTCGGTAGACCATGCAACCATTACATCTATAGATTGCTTGTTCATCCTAATTGCCGCCTTCAAAACATAGCAAGCATTTATTTAGGTCTACGGGCCAAACATGTGTCGACATAACTCTTTCGTGCATATTTCCTGGGATGTGTTCTGCTCTATTATAAATTATGAGTTCTCTGGCACATTCCTGTGATATAAAAACATGACACGATATAAAATTTTGAGTCAACATGACTGCACATTGCTACGACTTTCGTGAGACGCTTAAGACGAATACCTTCTCTCCCGTGTTCGCTTGAAATTTAACATTAAATAATATTATGTAAACAGTGAGTTAATGTGCTCCAACATCATCATGACCAGCCTAACGACTTGCACTGCAAGAGAAAGGCCGCTCCTAAGTCCTGCAATCAACCCTGTACCGAGCTAGCAGCGGGAAACTTATCCCAGCAAAAGTCATTCATTTCATCCGACCTCACAGTTTTCTGCCGTGCCGCTGCTACGCTTGGTTCTTTTAGAATTCCGTCCACTACCATTCAGTGATGAGTTTTGATCAGTTTATTGCCTTCAGAGCTACTCGAACTAGCCCTGATATTGTCAAAAAATTTCATTTGCGCCTGGCGATAATATTATCAGTGTTTTCTTCCCAGAGAGTGATTTTCCCCAGTATGGACCACTGAAAATGGGCGTTTAAATGTTGACATATCATGTCGTCGTGAGTTGAAATTCCACGGATGGCATTTTTTTTTGTTCTTTTTCTACTTTCTGACAACGATGGTACACAACAAGCAGCGACTGCGTAGAGGTAGAGCATCTACCTCGCGTGCAACAGGACCTCTGTTTGAATCCTTGTGCCGCGAAATTCTCCACCAAGCTTTTAAAAAAAGCTCCGCGTGTCGGTGGAATTTCGCAACCAGGCCCTGATCTAAGTGAAAAGGTCTGACAACGCACTACCTCACCCACTAAGGATTCGGCTCCACGAGTGCAGTATTAGGCCAGAAATTTGTATCAACTACCCAGTTAATCCTCGGCTTTTAGTCCCCAGTCTCTAGCTCCGGACAGGCCACCATCCGAAACTGAATCTGGCAATGTGTAACTGTAGAACCTTAATCAGTGTGGTTAGCCCAGCTGTGCTGTACCATTAACCAGCGGGTATTATAAGAGATGGCACAGGGCTTAGTGACGCTAGGAGCACAGATTAGATGTATGAGGGGCGGGCACGTACTGTGCTATCGTGATTAGCGGGTGCACGAGAACTGGGTTTGTGATTTCACATCAATCTGGATATAGCTTCCAGCCTAAAGGAGTTCTTTAGTATCAGCGAGAGGGTGGCTGCTATTTTAATTATCCTTAATAAAAGGTACAAGCAGAAGGTGGTTGCGGTTATCGCGCCTACATCCAGCCATGATGACCAACTCGTTGAAGACTTCTATGAAGACAACAATCGGCAAAGAACGAAGTAAGAACAGAGTGCACTGTACGGATGAGCGACTTCAATGCGAATGTATGCAAGAAGCAGGCTGGAGACGAGGCGGTTGGCTACAATGGCATGGGCTGCAGGAATAGCAGGAGGTTGTTATTAGAGATCTCAAAAAAAAAAAATTCGCACCATGAATCGCTTCTTTTCGAAACAACAAAACGGGAACTGGCGGGTGTGAGGTGCACAACAAATCCTCAGGGGATTTTTTTTATAGTGTGGTGCGTCCACAGCGGAGCGCAACAAGCGCCAGTCCAGCGTTGGGCGTGTGCACGTGGAAATGGTGTTTTTGAGGCGACAACGACGAAGAGCGTGGTCAGCCCGAGGACCGGAGAGCTGACGTGTGAGAAAATCGAGGTGCGCTGGGAGACAGAGCAGCGGAGGTCGTGGCATTCAAGCTGGGAGGTGGCAGCCGTCGGGCGTTGGGTCGGTGCTACCGGGGTCCTCCCTTGGATCACCGACGCAAGCCTCCTGCGTCCCATTCAAGCGTGGAGGTGGCAGTTGTCGAACATTGGGTCCGTGCTGCTGGGTACCCGCCTTGGATCACCGACGCAAGCCACCTGCGTCCCATTGAAGCGTGGAGGTAGCAGCCGTCGGACGTCGCGTCGGTGCTGCCAGTGTCCTCCCTTGGATCACCGACGCAAGCCTCCTGCGTCTCATTCAAGCGTGGAGGTAGCAGCCGTCGGAAGTTGGGTCGGTGCTGCCGGGCTCCTCTCTTGGATCACCGATGCAAGCCTCCTGCGTATCATTCAAGCGTAGAGGTAGCAGCCGTCGGACGTTGGGTCCGCGTTGTCGAGAGGCTTCCTTGGAAAGCCTGCAGAAGCCTACGGCATATCGGGACGTGTCGACTAGTGCTGGCTACGTTTTTCCTCTTCCTACCAAGTTCCTGGGAATGCTGCCGGGAATCGACCGGCGTCCTCCTGTGGTCTTCTCCGCTCCTGTTACCACCTGGTTCCTTTCCACCGTTTTCTTCGACGCAATGCCAGCGACGCGCCGCACTACATCCACCCGCGTCCGCCTGTCTGTCTACAAGACATCCCCGCGTCACCTGGACGCACAATATCTGGTGAACTCTTTCTTTTAACCCGTACTGTTGTGTGCGTGTTGAGTGTGTGCGTTTTGTGTTTTCGTTTTTTATTGGTTTTTTTCCTTTAAATTATAAATACGGCTTCGTTTTCTTTTGTCTGACCTGTTTGTTCTCTTGTTTGAACCTGCACGCGATAACGTTCATCTTTGGCAGCGGGAATGCGTTACCAATTAGTGACAACGTGAAGCAGCCCCAATGGTGAGACTTCAAATGAAATAGACTTCATAATTAGCGCTCAACGTGGAATCGTGAAGGATGTGGAGGTCCTCAGAAAGGTGCTCTGTAGCGACCACAGAATGGTAAGGTCTAGAATTACAGTAGATTGCAATGGGCAACGGAGGAAACGGGTGAAGCGAAAGCCCACTAACGATATAGCGGAGAAAGGTAAAGTAGAAGAATGCAGGACCTCGCTGCAGAATAGACATTCGGCTTTAACTGAGGAGGACGACAAATCTTCAAACAATGAGCGCTAATCTCACACCTATCATTGCGCTGTGCGCTGTAGAAGTAGGCGGTAGGATGGTTTGACAGAATACCGGCGATCTGTGTAAGGAGACGAAACATCTGATTAAGAAATGCCAAAGCATGAAATAATCAAATAATCCAGGCAGAGTATAACTAACACAGCTTTTAAAGTTAATAAATAAGCGCAAGGTAGCCGACCTAACCAGGTTAACTAGCGAGAGAATCGATCTTGCTCTAAAGAGCAGAGATAGCCTAAAAGCGGTGAAGAGGAAACTAAGCATAGGTAAGAGCCAGTTGTATGTGCCAAAAGACATAGACGGCCGGCAATCTCAGTAGCGATGTGGATAAGATAGTTAAATTAACAGAACAATTCTACACATTCTGCACATTAGTAAATGCAATCAGAACCTTAATCAGACAGTGTCACACAACAAGAAAAGAAGAAATAAATAAAGGCTTAGGAACAACACAAATGGGGTATAGAGCTGGTCAGGATCAGGTAACAGAAGATCTGTTGAAGGAGGGAGGGTAGCTTGTGCTTGAAAAACTAGGCACCCTATATGTGAGCAATGCCTTATGACATCGAGCGTGGCGGAAGCTTGGAAGAGAGCTAACATTATCTTCAGGAGTGCATGTTGTTGGGCGAGTCGGTCGTATGTCGTTGAGTAAAGGTACTGCGCAAAATAATACAAACACGGACGAGAAGGGCACAAGGACGGGCGCAGCCCGTCCATGTGCCCTTCTCGTCCATGTTTGTATTATTTTGCGCAGTACCTTTACTCAACGATAAGATTATCTTAATTCATAAGAAAGCAGACGAGAAGGGCTTAAGAAATTGTAGATCACTCAGCTTACTGTTCATGGCCTACAAGGTATTTACGAAGGTAATCGCTAATAGAGCCAGGATAACCTTAGACTTCAATCCAGCCAAATGATAAGGCATGGTTTCGTGAAGGATACTCGAGAATAGACCATATTCACCCTATCAATCAAGTAATAGAGAAATGAACCGAATATAACAGTAGAAGTGGTCCCAGTCAGGTTGATGAGGATGACATCTCCTGCCGAATCTATTTTCGTTTCCATTTCTACTAGAATGTCGTTGACGTTTGCTTGTTCGCTGTCCCACGCTGCTCGCTTTCTGTCTCTTAATGCTGCACCTATCTTTTTCTTTTCCATACCTAGCCTAATCATACTAAACATAATTCTACGGATTTTATTTGCCGTACGTAGTGCGTAGATATACGCATTATTTCGACCGCCTGGTTCATTAAGGTGCTTTCATGTGACACACCACGAGGGCGATGTATACTTTCTGCCAGAAGCGAAAAACAATAGCGAAGGTCAGGATTTCTTTGTGCGACCGGGTGCTCAGCGTCCGAACGCCATAACTAGTGAACCACAGAAACAGACTGGACAACATTTGGGCCTGAGATTAGCGGCTATTTAGTTGACCTCGGAGCGGATGCAGCGGGCGTCCGCTGATGACATGAGTCACCATCTGTGCCGGACAGCTCCATTTCGGCGAAAAAAATAAGACCATATTTGTGTTGCTTGCGTCCCTAAAACACCAAACTTTCATTTTTACCTGCGAAGTTTCGTTTCGCAGTACCGCCAAGAAACATGATGGGCTTATAATCAGAACATCGTGGTGTGCTTAAACTTAGCAACCTAAAAGAGACTCTCACGCCCGCCGTCCACATTTTACAATCGTAATTCGACGATTAAGTTAAAAATATTCAAGTTTATATCACGGAACATAGCTGCCGTATGCAAATTTTACCGAATAGCAAAGCATAGGGATGCTGCTTCGATTGATATCGCAGTATAAGCAAGTGCGTCGACTCGACATAGGAAGAAGTGTAATTTTTCATATGTTTCCTAACTGAGAGCCATAACTGGCCATAATTTTCTCTTTTCTGGCCATCTTTTCAAGAACCTTGCCTGCCAAAACGGCTTTCGTGTACTGTTCATTGCTTGGTCTTAAGAGTCGTGAAAGCTAGATTCCAACACCGAGTGTACCCAGACACAGCAAATTATTCGCTAAGCCATTGGCTCAATTATTATCTCAAAATTTTCCAATTTTGCTATCCTGCTTGAATTGGTGTTTAAATGGTGGTGTTCATTTACAAAGTGACGTTGACGCTATACTACTGCGGTGAAACAGAATTTTTCTATTGGCAATTTTGTCCAGTTTGCAAACAAACGTCAAATTTTACATACTGCATACTCTCTGGATGGCGAAAATCTGTCAGTAGAGATGAATTACAAATACCTAGGTGCTCTGCATAAAAATTGCCTTTCCTGTGATGACCATAATGACTATACTGCAGCTAAGGCCGGCATGTGTTCTTAACTTCCTAAAACGGAATTTTAAGCACTTTGTTTTTCTAATGTGCGCATTATCTTAAAATACGGACGCTCCGTTTGGGACCCTGGAACAAAAAAAATGTACTGCTGAACTAAAGCAAGTTCAAAAGCGGGCTGCCTGGTTTGTCTCCTCAAAATGCAGGGTCACCCAGAACTCCTCTGACATAAGAATAAACCTGGGATCGCCCCTCCTACAAGGCACAAAAATGCCCCAGTTAAAACTATTCCACAATATATTTAAAGCTGCAGCAGATTTAAGGAAAGAAACATTTATACTTAATCATGCCTACCGGTCCACCCGAGTTGACCACTCCTTAAAAGTCCGAGAATGCAAGTGTCGAATCATTATATTTGAAAAACTCCTTTTTTTCCTTAAACCATCCATGACTGGAACAACTTACTGGCTGAGATTGTCTGCGCAGTGCAATCCTGTTTTGTCAATGCTTTATGAAAGGTTTTGTTTAGCAAAGCGTCATGCAACCTTTTTTTCTGTGTGCTTCATCTACAAGACGAGGTGTCAGTAATATTAATATCGACATTTTCGTAAATACGCTGTAAGATTTTTTTTCTTCCTTTTGTCACGTGTTTATTTTGTATAGCTACTTTCTTCTCAGTACGTTGTTGAATGTCAATGTTTCTACTCATGCCACTGCCTGTTCATGTTTCACTTAGCTACCTGTTATGATATTTCTACGTTTTTCCCCCTACAACAATGCCCAATCGAGCGCTGTAGGTATTTGAATAAATAAATAATAAAGCGTTACCAGTAAAAAGGACTCTACAAGCGTAAATGGTGACTACCGTGCGCGACGTATGACGCAATGCGAACCTTGTGACCTCATCATAAACTTTCAAGAGTGACAGGTGGAAACCGGCTCACCGTATTGCGAGAAAACAGCGTATAACATAGCAGGTGACCGCAAAAGCAGTGACTAGACGCGTGAGGTTTTTCAATGAGAAGTGAACTGCCAGGCACACAGAATTATTCTGCCCACACTTCCTTGTTGCCAAAGAACTTCTATTTCGGGCGTCCAAGTCATGAGCCATCAGTCACCCCTCAGAGACTCATTGCCTCACTTCCTGGTGGATGAGGTTCATTGCAGAAAATGTATGAAGCCGGAGCTTAAATTTCAACCTTTCTGTTGTAACCTTAAGAGATATTTTTCTTCAACACAGATAGTTAGGAACTTTTACACAGAGCACTAGGTAAGAAGAAATAAATAAATGCTAGTGCCACGGGAGCTTGTCCCTAAGGCAACAACTTAAAGCTGCACGGATTTGAAGCAGGGGGGAGGGGTGGCAGGAATCGAACTTAGCGCATATGCAAAGCAGGAAGCCAGCGTGTACAAGAAGAAAGGAAATTCGTTTTAATTAAATGTGCCCTCAGCTTTGACAGCCATAACTCTGCACCTATTCTGCAGGACTTTCAGATGTCTCAAATTCGGCATTGCAGAGACAAGCACCGTGTGAAAGAGCATAACAAATATAAAAAAAACTGAAATAAGCCTTCTTAAAGTTATTGGGGAATGACAACGAAAATTATCTTATTTGTATCACAAAACCAATTTCACCAGAAAATTTCAATTTTTGATTTCAATTTATTTCCTATGTACACATGGTGAGGGTAGAGGGGAAAAGCCAAAAATTGTGGCTTGACGTGCCCCTCGGCTCCTACATTGTAGGGCAGCAGGCAAAACGCAAATAACATATCCCAGAACATCACAAAATGCATGCGAATAATGGCTGCCAAAAACGACTGCCGGATAACTGAAAACAAACAAACAAGAAATCAAAAGTAAAAGACATCAAGGTAAAAATGGAACATAAACGTAGAACTCTGAACTCAGAAACCTAGCTGATCGCTATGGAAGATACAATTAAGCATCTACCTTCTAGCAAACAAATTTATGCACGTGGAAAATGCAAACTAAGGAACCCTCAGAAGCATTCTACGTTGCCAACAAATACAATGCACCCACAGGGACGCTATCGTACTCATCCAGTAGGCAAGTATTTTAGTTCATCGCGGGCGGCTACAGGTCAGTAAAGTAGCACATTCAGACTAGCGAGTGTATTGATGACTTCCACCTCTTAAAACATCAATAATGTCTCAAACAAGCCGCTACAACTCACCACGGGAACGATGCAAAAAGAAGTGCTCGACGATGAAGTCGACTTCGCGAGCCGCTCGGCGACCGCAGAACTGTGGACGCAAACACACATTAAGGATCATACGCCGAATCGCTGAATGTAGCTGCGTAGTTAAGCGTTAGATTAGCGTTCGAGAGTTTCTTTTCGCCCAATTTTAATCGCTATTCATTGTTGTTGAAAGCTCGCTCGATGCACAGAGTTCATTTGGAATGAAAGGATCCATATATATGTGTTGCTCGCTTTTAAAAGTGAAAGCTAATTCTGCTCTCTTTATCTGGTATGTGTCATCGCATCCAGTGCAATGTCGATGAAAATATATTGCAAGAATTAGAACGTATTCGGGATTTCTACAATGTGAAACACAGACGACTGAAAAGTGACCGTGATTCTTTTTCGTAACAGGAGTTCGTGATGTGGTGATATCGTGTTCGCACATACAAAACTGGGCACTTGTTTGGCTCAGCCCATCATCACATGCTGAAGAATTTGTGTTCGCCACAAATATGGTTCTTGCATTCATAGGTGCGCATAGCCGGCTAGAAATAAAACTACAGAAGAAGCTCTCGAAGTTACAGCTACCGAGAACTCCGATGTTGTCACGCAGGTTACACAGAGCCGCCGGCACACTATCCTAGTACGAGCACCCGTCATCACAAAATGTACTTTAAACGAACACCAAGCCACAGAATGGCGGCGGAGTGCCCGCCGACGGCCGTCAGGCCAACATCGTTACGCGTGCGTAACAGACTCTTTTCGGAAAAGTCACGGTGCACACACAGCAATTTACACGGACAGTACACACACGAACCACGATCAGAACTTGCGACATGCACGGCGTAGAAACTAATTGGTGCGCTTGCAGACACTGCAAACAACGTAACGCGTTTGACACTGCATGGTGGAACGTTCATTTCAGCATGCAGTGTATGGCGTGCGTAGTGAGCTTTTCAAAGTTGGACTGTTGAAACTTCACGGGAAAGCACTCGTTTGACTACACGGGGACTTGTTAGTGTGCTGTCGAGATGATTCCATATGCAGGCAAGTTACCACGAGGTACTATTACTCGCTGCTGTCCGCGAAAACCCTACCGGGCATAGAAGCCTTCACAAAAACTACAAACTGCTCCAAATAAGCACGTCGTGACTTCACCATCATGTATGTTGCCACGTGGTGGTAAAGTCACGACGGAAGGAGGATTCTAGTCCACGTTGCCAACTTGGGGCAGACGATTACAGAAGTGAACTTGGCTGGAACTGTCGCTTGAAACGGCTGCGCACAACAACGTCTGCAGTTCCTGTGAACACTATGCGTTGATTATGCGTGTTCCGACCCAGCCACGGTCACCTAGGCCTCGTTTGTTTCTTCAATCCGCAAGCGACCATCGTTTCCTTGGCAGAAACAACGACAAGCGCTCTTTGAAATGCCACTTGAAAGCAGTCAGGAGCTGCAATCCGGGTGTCGCTCAGGCCCGCTCGCCCGCACACATGTTACGCCAAATATGTGCGGAAGCCGCATCGGGCCGTCATGCTCTCGTCCGGCTATTACGGTACAGTGTGGAAGACGAAAAACGAAATTATACGGCGGCCCATATTAAGCTGGGGCTCAGAGATAGGGTTCTGATACGGTGTCCAAACAACACGGACGGCGTAGGAAAAATTCTAGACAGAAGATAGTCGCCAAAATACATGAAGTGACAGTCTCCTGAGGAGTCGTGGAAGAAGCCTACTCTGCACTGGTCACGCTGCAAATAGAAAAGCCCTAGTATGTGAAGCAGGAGTGTGACAGCGATATTGCTTTACAGGTACAGCTCTAAGTGGAAAGTATGGCCATCCCAGTGGGTCGGCCAAGATAGAGTAAGAAAGGAATTGGAGGCTGCCGAAGCGATAATGACAAATCGAATGAAATGCAGCATTGGTCAGACTGCGCTGTCACACTGGCGCAATTTTTTTTCGAGCGCCGCCTGACGGACACAATGACAAAGCGCCACCTCAGATATATTCAAAAATATGTGCAGGGGGCTCGAAATCAGCAAACCTGAGCAAAACAGAAGAGCCAGTAGAGCTAAAGAGTAGTAAGGGTAGTGGGAAAGTGGCAGAGGACTGCTATCAAAGGAACAGGCTGCAAAATTAGTGGACAGCAGAAAGTACTGCAGTCAATTCTGAAGGACTGAAGCTTAGCTGCGACAGCAGAGGGAAAACTCGTGTGCTCAGCGAGCTGAGTGCCCGCTACGCGTATGTAAAAGCAGCGAAGAACATTTCTGATCACGCGACGAACGCAGGAAAGTTGCAGCCAAACGAAAGGGCGAGCACACCGCTCACTGAATGACCGGAAATCGATATCCAGAAGAGTGATTCAATGGGGCTAGTGATTGGCATTCAAGACAAGGTTCCTGAAAAACCAATGAAAACGGGTTCAACACTGTGTAAAGGAAACGTGAGTAAAATTTCTATGGATCGACTTAAGCGCATGTTTGAGACAATAAAACCGTAACGAATGCCGAAAATCTGCCTTCTCCATGCAAGAGCGTTGTCAAGTCCGCAAAAATGCTTCGGCTCGCAACAGCTCAATCGTCCCGTCTTGAGAAAAATCCATTCAGGCAAGGATAAAGCGGCTTACCAGCAATGCCTGATTTCATGGTCCGTTAAAATAGGTGATGTCGGTCAAGGGAAATGAGCCTGATAAAAGCATTCAGTAACGGGTCCCTTCTAAAGTGTTCACGCGCCTCCGGAAAAGGGCAAGAGGTCGCTTACATCTACGAAGATAAATGCTGACCAGAATGAAGCGACTAACATGAATCGGGCTGCTTTCTAGTAACCAGCCGAGGAAGAACGCATGCAAGGATTCAGGCTCAAAACAAGAAAATCTGTGAGACACTCGTTTTCCTTGCACTACATTGTTAATCAGCAATTTTCGGCTGTGCAGGAGCTGCCATGGAGAACTCACCGTGTCGGAAGTTCTTGAGACGCCACTGGAGTGTAAGAGCAGTTTTCAACGTCCCTTTTTGAAGCACCACGGCTACAGAGAAAATAGCCAACCAGCAACCCTACATGTTCTGCTAAAGGGTTGAAATATCGCGTTGAAAACGAAGTCTTTATAATCACAACTATGCGGCAATTTGAGGTCCCTGGTTTTATAATGTTCTTTTGATTGTCCGTTGAGCAGTTAACAAAAGTTTTGGTTTATTTAAAAAAAAAAACAACTCTCGTGAACTTCGTTGAAGAGACGCGAATCAGTGTTATTGTTGCCAGGATTCACTTCTTTTAGAATGTCGGTCTGAGTCATTTTTTTTTGTGTGTGTGTGGGGGGGGGGGGGGAGGGGGGGGGCTAGAAGTACGTTGTGTGAGGGAGATAAATAGAAACAAGGAGGGCAGAGATGTTAGCCAGAAGCGTGTTCCAGCTGGCTACCCTGCAATAGGGGGGGGGGGGGGGGGGTATGTAAGAGGTCTCTTACATCTATGAAGATAAATGCCGAACGTTAGCGACTAAGACGAATGGGGATGCTTTCTAGTAACCAGCCTGGGAAGAACACACGCAAGGATTCAGTAGTGCACAACGCAAGGTAGCCAACCGGAACACCCTTCTTGCTAGCATCCCCTGCCTTTCTTCTTCCTCTTCATCTCTCTCTCTCTCCCCCTTACACAATGTGTTTCTACCCGAAAAAAAAGTTACTGAGACCGGCTTTCTGAATGAAGCGAGATAAAGTGGGACTAATCCTGGCAGCAGTAACATTGATTCCAGTCAGTCCAATGAAGTTCATGCGAATTCCTTTAAGTCAATCAAAACGACAATCGTAGACTACGGCAATCATGTATTTTCCATTCCTTGTCACCGGCGCTAAGGTAAATCTATGCCGACCGTCGCACTTTTTGTCAAGGCTGCGAGCGCCCCTTCCCGGCGATCGGCAAAAGTACGCGTGCGGCGATAAATGAGGTGTTCGCCGCAACCAGGTGCTCGCATCAGCGAATACCTAAAAACTCGATTATCGCATGGTTCACGCGGTTATAGCCTCAGATATTATCTGCGCGTTCGTTTAGCGTCGCGGGTTATCTTGGAGACTATGTCACGGCACGTCTATTTTTGCCACTGGCCGTGATGAGGCGCTCGCATCGCAGATAACGCGCTCGCCGCAGAAAGATAGAACTGTACGCGAAACAGCAGCTCGCGCACAGTGGCGCGTAGTGAAACCTTCTGACTTCCTCACACTTCCCCCGGGAGGAGGGTTGGTAGCCTTCATTTTGCTTGCACGGCCGCTTTAGGGCCGATGCCCAGGCATGAAAAATATAAGAGGCAATGCTAAAATACATCCTTACAACAGGTTATATATTTCAATATATTTTGTACAGTAAATACAGTATGAAATAGATTGTATAGGCTTATCTGTTTATAGAGATGCTTCTAGCCGCACCATATGTAATGTTCATATCAGTTTTTGAAATATCCAAAACGCAGTTACCCTCGGCTCTGTGACTCAACAACTGCCTGCCTGCAAGATTCTCGAACGTACATGTTTTCGGTGAGGTGTAGCCAGAATTTGTTGGCCACAGCTCTGAAGGCAACTATGCTTGGTAAATTCTGGAAACTCATTAAGTAATTGTTTACTGTTGACTACATGCCTCTCAATAAATACCGAGACTAACGGTATTACTGAACCAGCCTACAAGTTAGCCCATATGAGCTGTAATCTGACAATGCTCTGCCTGAAACAGCGCTTTTGTAACCAAAAAAGTGTATTTCGTAAAATTGCAGAACACTACACCTGAAAGATATGCTTGCGCTTAGATGCAAAAATTGGCTTTGACTTTTATTTGTTATGTCGCGAGTAAGTGGAACGAGTGAAGAATCTGGTGGGCTTGAAGAGCTCATTGTTTCTCAACTTCAAGCAGTGAAGCCACTACTATATAGTGGAGGTGGGTGAAGCGGAGCGTAGGTCACATTTTAAGCGGATTTTAGAATCTTCTGGTAGTAATATGAAAATGAGAGGTTTGGTAACGAATGGGGTCTCTCTTCTAACTTGCAGGCTATGATTAAACGCTTATCGTTCATGGCAACCAGCTTTCCTTGGCGACCTCAGGTAAGAAGTCGACGCTCGCTTTGACACAAAATTCAGGAAAAATTAAAGGGTCAATGTCAGAAGCTTCATTTTATTCTATTAGAGACATAACTTTCCAGCTGGTTTTAACGCCTGCCGCTACGATAGACACTCACGTGGCGTATGTCTGCTTGTTCACTTGAGTCTTCGTTTATGTGCTTTGCTTGCACCGAATGGCTGCAATCAATCTGTACGGTGCAATCTTCAGTTAGAGAATGGGCAGCTACCGACAGTCGGTTTCTTTTGTCGTTCTCCCATGCAGGCAATTACAGAGATAATTGTACGCCTATATGAATTGACAAGTACCATAAGCATTGATTATATCGTTGGAGGTGATTTTAACATGTCTCTACATGGATCTACAGTACACAACTTTTTGCCAACAAAACAATACCTTGCCTTCCGTGGCCTCATTATTGCAAACGACCTGTGTCAGTGTGTCCCGAAGCCAGCCAGGACAAATCATGGATCCCGTCTCTCGCAGTACTGCTCATTTCTAAGCGTGAGTTACTTTCGGCCGACAACCACATTTTCCGGGTACGAGTAAGCACGACAGCGTTTCTGCACGCGTGTTGTGTCCCTGCGTGTTCCCTTGTTTTATGTCCCGGTCGTCTCGCGGTAGTCATGGAATGCCGATAAACCAGTCTTCAGTTCTACACTGAAGCCCCAGTGAAATTTCACTTAAGGTAAAGGCAACTGCGCGTCATTATCTAGTGAGATTGCTATCTTCAGCAACGTAGCGTAGTGGGCTAGTTGGCATTGCGTCTTGAAAGCATGAAACAGCGCCACTAAAACGAACTACCAGAGAAAGGAAACATAGCACTTGTGCCTGTCTTTCCTTTTCCTGGTCCTTGGTTTTACTGGCGCTGTTTCGTTCTTACGAACTGCTAATTTCTTTCGATATTTCAGTCATGAACCAAGTTTTAGATAGAAAAGTTAGTTTTAGATAGAGTTTTAGATAGACACAATTAAGTCGATGCTCGAACTGCTCATCGATAAATACGCTCCTTTCAAGTCCATATCAGTTAAGCGACGCAAGCACAAGCCTTGGGTCGCACTTTAAATATGGACAGAAAATATGGGGATCCCAACACACTTGCAAAGGCTTGGAATTCATGTGAATATAAAAAACAATGCTGCGAAAAGAGAGAGGCCTGGATGAGTTGGGTCCTAAACTTCAGAATAATCCGCAAAAATTGTGAAAATTTCTCAAAGTCAGTGCCCGTGAATAAGTCGGTATTCCGGCACTGAACAATGGCGCTGAACCTATCATTGACGATTTTGAAAAGGAATGACGCTTTAATCAGTATTACAAGTCAGTTTTCCCGGAAAATGTGCGTCATTAACTCACAAGCAAGGGCGTCCTTGTTAAATAATCGATGCTACAGATAAATATTATGTACAATGGCGTGTCAGTCTTTCCCACTAACATAAAGGCATCTACGGCCAGCGGGCCCGAGGACGTGTTTGGCATGTCTTTAAGGTGTGGTGGTCTCTGCGTCTGGGCCACTGCACGGACCGCTAATCCGAACCTTCGTCATGCAGGTCTTTGAAAAGGTCATCACCTTCACTTTCCTGCCGGTTATCGCGGCGAGATCACCTGGCATCGTAGCCAACATCTGGACGCCACATCAAGAAGGCGAACTTTGTGCTCGTCAAACGGTCGCCACCGACAATTCAGAGCCCCTTGCTACGCCACCTCTCGAATACTGGACCAAAGAGGCTGCCTCGATGGCCCGATCGTCACCTAACAGCATCATTTACGTCAGCCATAAAACACCGACACCCATCTTCGGCACATTGTGGGCTCTGCGGTTGTGCCACTGCACGTGCCGCGTATCCGCTTACCTTCGTCTTGCAGTCTGGTGGTCCTATACCCTTTTCACTAGGAAAACTAGAAATGTTTGTCTCGTGCAGATTCCGAGCCCACAGTGCTGCTTGTGCCTTGCTGTTGAATGGTTGAATGCGATTCGCGCTCTACTGCTACTGTCTGACGAAGTTGAAACAAATCCGGGACCACCTAAGACTCATGCTGTTTTGGCCAAACTGCAAAAGTTGACAGCAGGTATTTTAAAACTCATCTCCAAAGTCCAAAGCCAGAAAAACCACCTAGTAGCAACAGATAAAAGAATAACTGCCCAAAGCGAATGAATTACGAATCTTGAAAAAACAAAGTGAGGTCCTTAGCTACCTGCAAACAGAAATCCAAACTCTCAAAATTAACACTGCTAGAACGACCCACCAGATTTTTGAGATAGACACACGTCTGGGTGACGTCGAGAACCACTCGAGAAGAAAAAACCTAGTATTCTATAGACTTCCTGACCCAAATGAAAAGGACAAATTCTATGACCAATCATAAAAAAAAATAATCCAGCACTGCCTTGATAGCTTGAACGTCCCAATCGACCCTAAAGAAATATAGCGCGCAAAACGCCTTGGTCGCCACAACATTGACTGCCAATGACGAATAATAGGGCAATTGTCTGCTTTCAAAACCAAAGGGGTAATTCTTTCAAATGGCCCAAAGCTTAAAGATACAGATTTTTTTCCATTGGCGAATATTTTTCTCGAGCCGTCCGAAATGCCCGAAATGTTATATAAAATCTACCAAGAAAAAATAAAAATAAACAAAGCTTCCACTGCAATTTCAGTAAAATAGACTTGACCATGCATGGAAAATAAGAAATTAAATCCAAAGCTAACACCTATCGGAACGCATTTTTCCACAAAAGATTCAAGAATGAAATCGGGCACAACAGCAAATTTTTAACTGACGCTCAGAGTCATTGTTAGGCGCCCTGTTTTCGGAAGTGCAACTGTATGGAGCGGACTTCATTTTGTACTTCCTTGTCATGCCTGTCGTTTTTTCCCTTCGTTCTTTTCTCTTCCCTGGCTTATTACTTTCGTGTTATGTATCTGCCCTCCACCTTCCCCCTGTAGTATTGCGCACGGGCGCTCCAGGTATTTTCAATAAAAAATAAACAGACCATCGAGTTGAGCAACTGCCTGCAAACATAGCTTTGTAGCCCGTCATTAGTAATAGCCCCATCTATTTTTTTAATTTCTAAAACACGATTTCTGTCAGCGCTGTGGCCCGACACGTTTTCGCTACATCGCGACAAAATGTATGCGCTTTGGAAAAGCATACAGGTAAGGCAACTCCTCCGGTGTACGCAATTAATCGAAATAGCCAATCTTTGCCGAGCCGCCGCTCCAAACGCAATCGCGTTTCGAAACTATAAAGCTATAAAGAAATTAGTAATTATAAAAAAAATTATTCCATCGACTGATTTGTGCCTCTGCGGTGGCTGAGTTATTATGGCGCTCGGCCGCTGACCCGAAAGACGTGGGTTCGATCTCTGCCGCGGGGGTCGAATTTCGATGGAGGCGAAATTCTAGAGTCCCGTGTACTGTACGATGTCAGTGCACGTTAAAGACCCGCAGGTGGTCGAAATTTCCGGAGCCCTTAACTACGGCGTCTCTCATAGCCTGAGTCGTTTTGGGACGTTAAACAACCATAAACTATCAATCGACTGAGTTGTTAACTATCTCCTCTTTTCTAATGTCCGCCAACAATGGTATTATTCTCCCGCAGAAGCCGTCAGTAATTCAAAAAGCCTATGTTTAAAAATTAGGGATCGGTCTCTCTGAAACACCTTGTATATACCTGGTAGGATGTTTGTTGTTTAGCGTTCCAAAGTTGCGCACGGGCTATGAGAGATGACGCAGGGGAGGACTCCTATTAATTTCGACTGACTAGGGTTCTTCACTCATCTGTGGTCCGCACAGCTCAAGGGAGTGTTGGAATTCCATTCCATCGAATAGCAGTTGTCACGGCCGGAATCTGACTCCATGTTTTCGGGCCCAGCCGCCGAAGGCATCACCACTCAGCCAACCCTACTGCTCTCTAAAGGCTTTTAAGGTGCATGATAGATTTCGGCCGATCTTTTTAATGTAATTAGAAAGCTTGTCCCGGGGTGTGCCGCGGGTAGCGCGCCCAACTCTTAGCCCGAATATGCAAGTCCGGATAGTGCAGGTCGTGTCACTTTTCTCTTCAGGCTTCAAGTATTGCTGCGTTGGGACATACACCTTACAGTGAACTGTGAGCAACGACATGAAATATAATACTGTTTCTATTACACTTATTCTCGGCAAAAGTTACTAACCACTCATAACGCTATAACGCAAGGTATGCGATTATACACAGAGCAGTTGCCGACGTAATCGATGAGATCAAATTTTCTGTCCCATATTTAATGGCCGGAATTACCCAGAATGGTAAAAAACGAGCACGTTATCAAATATAGGCCTTTAATTAAACTTCGCTAGTGAAATTTCTTACGAAGCGGCTCTTTGATTTGAGGTACATCGAGTAAAGAATGCTGTTGTAGATTAGCATATGCACGAATACAAAAAAATGAACTCGAAAAGAACGCCCATTTAAGTGTAAGTGAGCTTAAGGGGTGCCGTGGTACCATACGAATTTTTATTCTTTTCCACGGGCGACGCTTGTCACCAGCTGTTCTGGGAAGGAAGGGGCGTGAACTGAGAAAAGTAGCGTGGGTGCCGTTTACAGCGAACGATGCACATGAAAACCCAAGATCAAATAAACAAGACGCTCTCAAACTCAAATCACGTTCTGCAGAGGTCGAGAATGTCAGCAGGAATGGGTGCAAGCGCTGCATGGAATTCGGAGTGCCAGGGCGGGGATTTAATAAGGAGCCTTCCAGCCTTCGCTAAATGCATTAGGGGAAGTTTATGGGCGGCGGGCCAAGCACGCATTTCGTATGCGGGCTGGTTCTCATGCATCAGCGCACTGAGAAGGCCGCGTAAAGGTGGAAAATGAGCATTTCACTTTATACCCTCTTTACTACTGCGTGCGGCTTCACGCATTTGTTTTTGCTTGCGCGCAGGTGTACCACAAGCCTGGTAAAAAGAGCTATGATGTGCTCCACAAATGTCTTCAAATGAGCGGCCGCTGCAGTGGGCATCACAGCTAAAAATCCAGCCTTCCTTGCCACGTGAATGAGGTAATAAAAAAAAAAACAAGAGAGAAGTTAATGTCTAAATGCAAAGCGCAAGTTAAAAATGGGGGCAGTTGTTTCAGTAAAATGAACTTTTCGGCAAGTTGGTTGCTTTATTTAAACATAACTGCAGCTCGAAAAAATTTAATGTGCATTAGCTCACCTAATCCAGGAGATACAAAGCGAAAGATATCGGCGTTCACTGTGTTCATTGGCGTTGGCAATGTTCTAGACGGCGATGGCTTTGAGCAATGTAAGGGCACATCCCTGGATATGCGGACGCCTCATTCGTGCTATGATACATGTGGCGGTGGTGAGAGAGAGAGAGAGATGTGGCTTGAGTGCATTACCGCTGAAAGCGTTGTGGCTGACATGCGACAATGAAGCGACAGCTACGCCGCAGCGTTCATTTAGTGATCAATCTCTCGCGATCAACCATTAACTGCATGCCACCTCCCAGGTTGGCAGGGAAGGCGCGTTGCCTATCCAGTGTGCGGAAAGCGATCAAAGCAGGCTTTTGCGGTCGGACACCAACGCCATGTACACGAAAGCGTGATTTAGGTCTCCACTGACCCACGGAGTCGGTAGTGCACTTTTCCTTTCGAGAAAATGAACGGCCTTTGCAAACTTGTCAACGCCAATGAACTCTATGAACGCCTTCGGTTGACTGGTTTGGTTTTTGAGGAAAGGTAATGGCACAGTAACCGCCTCACATATCTCGGTGGACTCCGGAACCGCGCCGTAAAGTAAGGAATTAAGAGGGAGGGAAAGAAGAGAAAATTAAAAGTTGGATTTTCAGGAAAGGCGCGGCGCTACGCAGCGGCGGAACACCTGTGTCTCGGTGCTACTAGTGGAGCATGCGCAGTAGTGACTAGGAAGCGAAAGTGAGAGAGAGAGAAATATCCGTGGTGAGGCGCGCGTTGTGACGTCATGTGCCTCCTCCGAGCGCCGTCACGCCGAAATCGCAAGTTCGCGGCCAGTAAAGCTATCGCTTTCAAATACAAACACAGCAGCTGTCCATGTCTGTGTGTGTTTCTTCCTAATGTGTTTGTGGTTTGCGCCAGTAAAGCTATCGCTTTCAAATACAAACACAGCAGTTGTCCGTGTTCTGTGTGTTTCTTCCTTATGTGTTTGTGGTTTTCGCGCAGCAGGTATGCCCGAAGAACACTTGTTTGCTGTGTAGGCTGCTCCTACAAAGCAGGACAACTCATATACGACCTACTGTTGTTAAAGTACTTTACGAGCACCTTAGTGGTTGCACTTGCACTCTCTCCTAGAAATAAAAATGATGAGGCTTGTGGTAAATGAAAAACAATAAATATTTACATAAAATTCAAAACGAAAAATGTCGTCGAGCAGTGGTACCCAACAATTCTAGAAAAAAAATTGAATGAGAAAGAGTTCACGAGGGGTATCTTTCTAAATATACTGTAAAATTTCACTATAGAAATCACCATATCCCCAGATCTTCCCTCGGCAGACTTGAATGTTTTTGCTATTAACAATTTTGCTATCATCAAAAGCATTCCTAATTGTTTTCCTAAAGCAGTCTTAACTGCTCGAGTGAACGATGGAAACACTATAAAATAATGATTCTGCTACACATCGGAACAATTGAACTTTACCTTCAAGTTTTTTATACGAGTACATTGCAGTCTTTTTTTTCAATTAAAATTTTTTTTCTCTAGTAATGTTGGACATGTTCAGGGTCTACAGAAGAGACCACAAAAGCTGCCCTGCTCACAAAGTTGCACAAAAAAGTTCAAGAAGAAATGCTTTCCTCCGATGTTTTTTTCTTAGTGTTTCTCGAAACTGTATCTTATATCAGAAACTAAAACGGTTTCATTCATTGAAAAACTTACCACTGATATAGGATGAGAGCGAGAAATTGGAAGATCATGCCGACCAAGTAAGACTGGACCATAAACTGTCATTTATGATGTCACGTGGTGGTGACGGCAGTTCAGCGAATAGAAACATAGCGAAAATGGCGTCTAAAGAAAACTATTTATTTGGGTGACATGCGCCCAATAATGGACTGAATCACTCGGCGGCGGTATAGCAAGAAGCATGCTCGCCGGTCGTCCAACAGAATCCCCGCTGCTCTCGGCCGTGCTCAACTTAAAGCTGATAGCGAACTTTCGAGACACGACGTGCAAAGTTACTACAGCATTATCGAACAACGTAGAATAGGCTCCGCCTGGTTGAAATCAATCGAGATAAATCTTATCGTATCTTGTGTCACAAACAAAGCGATAAAGTGGCGTAGCGGTAGCTTTGAAGAATGATCAAACAAACAGTAAAAGGACTCGCGGCAGCATGCCAAAGCTTCCTCTTTAAACATAAGTGAATGATGAGGTTTCATGCGGTTTATTCCTTGCACGAAGCACTGGCCACCGCTGGCCCAAAAACGCAGCGAATACTCTTTAGTTTTGTTTGTTTTCTCATTCATACTGTAAGGAATACTAGATGTGCACTCTGGTACGCGTGCGCATCAGGAGCGACATGCTTTCCATAACGCAGTTTCCGGCGTAGAGCAAGTAATTTGCACGGCAACACCCGAAATAAAGAACACGATAGGCATCTGAGCCTATTTGTGAGGTTTTCAATTCGGTAGCTACTTCTTGGAGAGCATATGACGGATACAGACGCTAAGGACGTAATTAATTGCGCTGCGTTGCGTATTAATTGCGCAGCGCGAAATGCAGGCTCTGGCGCGTCCGAGGGATGGCGGTCAAAAACTTACACAGTAAAAAAATTTCCACCCCTAAGGTTGCTATGCTGTGTCTATAACTGGGACCATCCAAAAAAGGCGCAAAGAATGATTGTCACGCCCGTACAGTGGGTGTGACACCCGTACTCCACACATGGCTCTTCTTAGCTCGGGAGGGCGCTTGCAGCAGCAGCTCTTAGGTAATGTGGGGCATGACGTTGCATAAGCTACGAGAGGAGGATACATGGAAGCGGCCCTTATTCTCTTCGCATCGTGACAGTATGGTGAAAGATGACTCTTACAGTGCGGTGGCCCTTGTCTGACGCTTCTAAGTGGCCCACAGCGCTCGGATCCGGGAGACCATATGAAGGGCTTGCACAGACCCAAAGATGTGTGTTGTGGAGCAGCAGTATTCTCGACACTTAGAACGAACACAAGAGCGAACACTCAAGCATTTTACGAGAAACCGATTGCTCGAAATAAGAAAGACTATGTCTGCCTGGGAAAGAAAAATGCATGCAGCTCTCTTTTGCGGAGCATAACGTTACCACTGCTTCCACAAATCATTTACCCACTGCGGTTGATACGAAATTTCGCTCAGTATTCAAATATGACCTATGTAACGATAGCGCCTAATCCTAGCAGCTTGGTCGCCAATAAGGCAGTTCTTCCAGTTAGTGAAACGACACCATTAGACATTGCACGCTGGCAAAAATGGGCAGCCGCAAACTAATATGACGCTAGGCACCGGACAATAATAAGACAGTTTTATGTAGCGCAGAGTACTATTTGCGTTTCCACACTGAAAGCTGTTTCAGTACATTGATCTGCACGCTATCGACCGTAATTTGTACTAGACCGAGGCTTTAGTTTCTACCAGGAAATGCAAAACAAAATACTGTGGCACCATCTGGTAACAAAAAATCGAAACACTTAAACGACGACGCGGACTCACCAGAACTTTTAATCGAAAGCTGTATCAAGAGAGCATGACCCACAATAAAACACTACGAATGCATTTTGATGAAAGAAATATGCAAGTAAAACAATATGAACCTATAGAATACATTCACTAGCAAGACATTAGCCTTGTGACAACAGGTGCGAAAAACAACCTGCACAGCCAAGAGAACGACACACACAAAACTATACATGTACGCGAGTACAAAAAACAATGTACTGAACAGATGTCATCACTCACGGAGACTCTGCTAAGTTCACCACGTAGCCGAATTGTACCTTTCGTGGTTTGTGGATAAGACTTATCCCCAATTCTTGGATTAGTAGGAATAATTTCAAACCTCATAACCGTTTGTGAGATCGTTCTGAATTACACTAAGTAGCCAACATTGTTCACTTTTATTGATATGAATTTGGGTGCATAATGTCACTGAGGATATTTCCTTTATGTTATGCTTCCTGGGCTTCAGCGGCTCCAATTCTAACGTGGTGTCTTTTTAAGTGATACATCACAACAAGTCGAAACCATACATAAGAAATCCCCCTGCTTATTTTTTAGGTTTTGCTACCATTTGATCAGATGGTTGGGGCAGAGGTCGCATAAAATTCACGCATAATGAGTTATATTTGCAGTCGCCATACTAGTGAATGAATTGTAATATTTCCGCGAAGAAAATTTATATGCGGTTTTACTTGCCAGTGATAATGCAGGATCTATGTGCCCGTTGTTAGGTGAAAAAGTAAAACAAATACCTAAAAGTGCTTGCAGCTTTATTGGTTTATTCTTTGCTTACGTATTCGTCCTCTTATCTGAAAATTACGCAAGTAATTTGCTCATGTCATTTCACTACATTTTTAATGTTTAGGAATATGTGTCACCGTATGCGCCGTTGCGCTATCCTAGTCACGTCGCTTTGAAAGCTTTCTGTATGATTTGAATAGTTGCTTTTTTCTGCAAACAAGGCTTTAGCCTGCAAGTAGTTTTGAGGGAGACTGATCGGTTCCAGCAACGGCGCTTATGGATGTAGCAGAGAACTGTGGTCCTATAATGCATCCGTGTCGTGCACATCACGTAGCATTTCCAATAAAAGTCCGGAGTCATTGACAATAGACCTTGTCGTGACCAGCTAGCCGGAACTAAAATGTAATGTTCATCTTACCAACTTGGCAGACCACCGTACTATTCCCAGACTATGATTTTTCATCAATATTACTATCATCCAATGATCAAGTCTGTTATCAGCCCTGCCCACTGTATCCCCAACCGCGCGAACCACCAGAAGTCTGTTTACCCTCCTCCTGCCCGGACATTTGCTTATCTGCCATCACTTTTTGTCCGCACTGCAAAGGACTGGAATGACTTGCCCAACGCCATCCTACTTAATGGCGACCCATCATCATTCAGATCATCCATCGAATTAACCATGTGCCCTGAACTCCACTCCCTCATGTAATAAACCCTTAATGGGGCCTTTGAGGTGGTAATAAAAAATAAATAATCGCTTTTTAATTGCAAAATTATTGCTCAAAAGTTTTAACTTAGAAAACAGAACGTTACTGCTGCTGCATGACACACTTTTCTGAAATCGGTACATAATGCACATATCAGATATTGCGCTGTCCTAAAAAATACTTCGCTTTAAGCTACTCAGCTCACACTAATGATGACCCGGAGGAACTGAAAACAAGGCAACCAAACAAGAAAACAGCTCAGAGGGCTCGATTCACTTCAAACTGATTTATTCTTCAGAGACACTTATCTCTATGTAAGAAATTCACATCCGGTTCATAAATATAACAAAAAAGTATACAAAAAGGTCATGTTTGGAAAGGAGGCATGCCTTTCCGTAGTAATTGGTTGTGCAGCGTTCTCCTCAAATACTGTCGGGGCAAGAACGATTGAATTTTTTTATTAAGGTTAGAGCATAAAATTCTTGCTCAAAAAAATCGCTTAATGAATTCATGAAAATCTTCAGCGCTGAGATATCTTGAATGTAATGTAGGAGGTGCTTATGAGAGGCATGAATGATCGCGGTTTTCCTGCATGCCTTTATGGCCTGCATCCCATAAAGAGATCTAAAAGAGTAACATGACTAGAGGAACACAAATCGAATAAGGATCCCGGCAAATGCCAGAGAGAATATAGTGTATTACAGTTCCTTTTGGCAGCCTTTTGAGATTACTTCCCGGGAAGTTGGCACGTTGATTTTTTGCATCTAGTGCGTCGAAATTATTTTTGAGTGCATTTCCTGATTATGTCCTAGAAAATCGGCACGTGCATTTTTATCGGCGTAGGTGGTGCGAGTGTAGCTCACCATTTCCGGACACGAGTGTTCTGAAAACCAAGTATAAGCAATTCCTTGCGGGCTTTATCCAAACAAAAAGCCGTAAAAGCGCAACAAGCGAAGCCGGACACGTGCCAACATTTCACAATGATTGTTTTTAGAGGTGACGATGAAATGTAATGGAAGGGCAAACTGGGCTGACAGACTAAACTCGAGAGATATTGGAGAGGCGTTGGTCCGGCGTTGGGAGTACTTAAGCTTAAGATGATAATGATAATCTGAATTGGAAGACATGCTCTTCACTTGAGCGATCTTTAATGCACGCGTCCAAAAAGAGGAGCCTCCACTAAATATTAGTTTATTTAGGGAGTCGAGCGGAAGTGCCTACTTAACGCGCATTGTAACCGCACTAAAAAACGGCAACGAATGCAAAGAGCAGTCCTTGACCTGAGTTTATCGTCCTTTACCTTCTATGGCGCTACAAGCACTCCAAGTGATGCAATTTGAACTTGAACAAACCTCCTACTTAGCAACGTCATGTAGTTTGAGCACTAAAAAAACGGTATAAAAAACAAACAACGCAAATATTTTTATCTCTGAGTTGGTCAAGGAGTGTAGACGCGCTTCACGCCGGCTCCGCGAAACGGATGTCCTACTGCCAAACCATCGATCTGCACCGCTCAGCACTACTTGGTTTGTCAAGCAGGCCACCAGGCACCCGTAGACATCATTTTAATCCAGGTGTGCCTTCCTTTGGCGATTTTACGGGGTTGTGTCTGTCGCTCACGCTGGAGCAGCTGCTAAGCCTAAGGCTTGGCGACGACGCCGGGCCGCTGACACGCGACTAGGCGCAGCCACCATGAGTCTTGCACGGAGCTACGACCCGGAAAGCATGCACGTAGTGGAGCTACAAGCTGCGAAGCAGCCAGTCATCGATGAAGCCATTAAATATGCTTTTCGAAATAAATTGCAAGACGAGCGTGAGCGAGTTGCGCGCGCTCGGAACGGCAGGAACGCTTGCGCGGTGGAGACGCTGCTGACGCCAACGACCCCACTTCGGCGGCAAGCGAACCGCTTCAACCGAAGCGTTGGAGACCAGAGGTGGTGCCCAAGTTCGGCACTGAAGACTCTGTTGTCGTGAAACCCAAGAAAAGCTCAATTTTTCATATTACAAGGGTACTAGTCAGATAGGAGAAGATATATATGCTGCTGGCATCGAACGCAACTCACAGGCGCTTGCAATATGGCCAGCGTGGGATCAGAACACAGTTACTGATGGAATTCAAGACGCAGCGCTTATATGACAAGTCCTCGCGGTCGAGAATCTTCGGATTGGCGGCAAATTGCAAACGGTGCAAGTCTACCTCAAGATGCCCAAAAATACGTGCCGTGGGGTACTTCAAGTGACTTTGAAAGTGTCAGAAGTAGATATTTCTCAACCTCTTTACTCGCCAGTCAGTCCAGTGGTGCATGTGCGGAAATTAGGAGAGTCGAACGCGGTGGTGATTACGTTCGAGGGCTGTAAAGTGGCGTTCAACGTGTTCGACTGGGGAGGGGAGGGGGGGAGGCTGCGCCCGTCCGTCTCTACCGAAAGATCATAGTAGCATGTACCCGCTGCACAACAAAGGAACATAGAGTTGACGTTTGTCCTAATCCACGAGATAATGTCTGCCGGGCCTGCGGAAACATCATCCAAGAAGAAGGGCACGAGTACCAGCCACGAAGCCTAGTCTATGGGGGCAGAGCTCCGCGGACTGTACCTGAAAATACATGAATGGGGCCAGCGCCGGCCGGAAGCCTGGCGGAAGGAAACCTAGTAACCAGCGCCAATCCAGAGAAGACCGGAGGAATTCAGGGCCTTGTCCGCAACCATGGAAGAAGCGGGTGGCGACTCCGTCGCCGGATCCCGCAGCGAGGACCGCAACGGGTTCGTCCCGGCACAGACCTGAAGGAAGCGGTCGTCCAGGCGAAAACAAGTTTGGAGGAGCCGGGTCGGGTCAGAGGAAACTACGGGCAGCAACGTGAGCTGGGCACGGGTTGCCACTTCCTCGCCTCCCACGTAGGCTGTTGAGAAACTTCAGGAGGAAAATAGCAGAATAAAACAGGAAATAGCGAAGTATAAAAGTCAGGAAGTAAGGACATCGGCAGTGGGAGAAAATATGCCAGAAACGCCTGGCGAATCTCCAATGGTGGAGGATGCTCCGCTTCTTCCTACTCAGCAGGCACTAACTCTTGTCTGCGAAAAAAGGAGCAGAAGGGAAACAGTAACGCCGTGCCGATGGAGACCGATAAGGGGGTCGGTGCCAGAGAGAAAGCAGCCAGGATTGAGGCGGTTGTGGAGCGATGTTTGCTGGTCGACCTTCCGTGTTTGGGACCTCGCATAATGCAAAACATACAGACGAGCCTCGAGGGAACTCTACGAAATATTATTGAGAAAAATGTTCAGGAAGCCATTGAGAGGGGCATTCAGGCGGCATTAGAGCGGGTCTTACAAGGCATCCTGGAGCCCCGTCTGATTAAGCTGCAAGCTTTTGAAATCAGAATCGATCGCAAACTTCAGAAGCTCGCGGAGTGCACGCGGACGAAGGATCTAAATTTAACTGGCCGGGTGGGTAATAGGCAGCTTGGAGCTGATGATTTGCCCGACACCGGAGTGGACGCACCAGGCGCGATTTCCTTTAGTGTTCAACATGGCCCGCCCTCCAAAGTTGCAGATTTTGCAGTGGAACGGCGGCGGTTTAGGAGGAAGAGGGAGTCGCTACAGCAATCCGTAGACTCGTTGGATAAATTACCAGATATTATTGCACTGCAGGACATGAATATGGAAGCCAAACTCAGATCATACAGCATGCATCAAAACCGCTCATCACATGCATTCTGGTGCATAAGGATTGCACGGCTGTGACAATCGAGCTGCAGTTAGTCACTGAGGCGGAATATACATTTATTCAGTTATTACCGAGCGTACGCACTAGCAGAAGTGCGTATGTGTTGAACATATGTAGTCGACCGAAGAACAAGGGGGCGTCTTTCGATGAGATTTTACAAAAGGCAGTGCTATTGGCAAAAAGTGCACCTCTCATCATTGTGTGGGATCTTAACGCGTTTACGTTTTGTGGGGTTATATTAAGGAAGCTAATAAGGGCAACAAGCTCCCTACGGCCATATAGGACGTAGCAATGTATGTCGATTCTTACTGATCAGCAGCATCCAACGAGTATTGGCAACAGTGTCTCGAGAGATAAGTGTCCAGATCACTCGTTGATTAAATGAGCGGGAAACTATGATTGGTACAACACGCAGGAGACCTTATTGAGTAACCACTGCATTCTCAAGATCTGCCTCGACTACAATAAGCATCGCAAACCGAGAGGGCACACCTGGCACACGGACTGGCCATTCTTCCGACAGGCTACGCTTAACGAGCCCATTGAAAAGTACGAGGAGTGGGCTGAGTCACTGCTGGGAGTCAGGGACCGTCAGGATCGATCTATTGCATGCTGCTGAATTTTATTTCAAGGGACCGGGTTTTCTATGCTGCGACTATGCCTCTTTTTGCGCTCTAAAGTTTTTACATCATTGCGAAAAAACAAATATTTCCTTCAGGGTTAATATTTACGGCCGCAATAAAAGCTCTTGTAGCGTTTTACTAACAGCCGCCCTTACCGTTCCATAGTCAGCTTAAGCAGCCATCTTTAAGCTTTTAGTTCATGCGTTAGAACTCCTTTGCCGCAAGCGCGCTGTCATCTGTATCTCTTCTTCCTAAAAAGAACCCGAAAACGACCAGTATTCCGTCCGGTGTCCTGCGCGGTGAAACTTCATTTATTACAATTGTAGTATATTTTCCCACCGCACCACTCTGATAAGGAAGTCATTCGCAGTTACTGTGCAATTTTTTCCACTCGATACATTCGACAGCACTCTAAACTTCGCAGCGAATATACCTTATGTTTTTAAGTGCAAAATGCACGGACAGCGCTTGTTGCGAGTATAGCACTCTGCTCCGTGATGCCTATCCAGGAAAACTAGTCGAATCGTCGGACTTTCGAAGCTGCTATTTTACAGTTTTCGACCAGAAATAGGTAAAATTTGGAAACAATTTCTGTGTAAATATGCAGACAGAAGAAGGGTGCCGTTTCTGAACGGGGGTGAAGATAACTATGCCGTTCAACAAACCGCATTTCAAGGGCTGAACCAAGCACCACGTGTTGGGAAACCCTTCCGTGACTGGTTTAGGCTCGCTGAATATACGGTACCAATCTGCGCAAATTGTCACCCGCCCGGATGTGCGTTGTAATGGTTGTTCGGTCTCTACGTAGGTGGTTATTTCCTGTAGTGGTTCTCGCATATTGCCTGTTTGCACACTGCACAATGACGGTGCGTCTGGAGAATCATCCAGATGCGCCACTGCGACAACTCGCATCTCTTTGAAACTGCGGGCTGTTCGACGCTCCGGTCGTAGAACTGGTCAGGACGGTTTTGTGCATCTCCTCTAGGGCGCATTCTGCCAAGAGTGCGTGCAAACTCTGGCTGTGGCACTTCTCTGCCTGCTAACCGCTTTCTGCGATATCCGCAGGAGGAGATTGGATGTAGCGCACTGTCTAGCTTGGTGAAGTAGTTGGGAGCGTGTGCCTCAAACCGAATACGGCTGTGCTACGACTTGCCTGCATCCTAGTTACACAGTTTTCACACTTTTTCTGATCTTTTAAAGCAAGCGCATTGACAAATATCTTTCTTTCCTTCAAGCCCTTGTTGTTACCAGAACTTTCCGGAAGAGAAGAGCTCAAAATGTGGAGCGCTTTGAAAGAAGGGTGTTTGTTCCCTAGCGGAGTCCTGGCATTGACAAGATATAGAAATTCTGGTACGGCCGTTCTTTGCCTGCAAACCTGCACAGCACTAGGGTTCACAGGATTGTTTGAACTCATAAATATCTTTCTCTTTCAAACCAAGAGAGCAACGGGTGTGTAGGGACATACCTTTTAAGATAACAGTACGACGACCACGACAAAACCGTTATAAACTACTAGTGATTGCTACCACACACCAGAAAATATTACCGCATTCACTGACCTGTTGCGTTTTAAGTTTACAAGCGGTGGCAGTCATCCTAGCCTCCTCATTTAGTAACACCTTAGTCATGTTATGCTCGCCTCTCATGCGATGTCCCGGCTAGGAACCTTTAACGTAAAATGAAAAAATTAATAAATAAAAGCGTTTTACAGATATGGTTTTCTCTCGGTTTCCGGGAACAACAATGAAGGAAAGAAAGTGGACGTGAAAATTTCTGAACCTAGTTTATCGAAGACATCGAGCAAATATCGAGAAAGAACGGGCTCTGTATGAAATTCGTTACGGTCTGCAGCACAAACGTTTAAGAAAGGAGACGAGGTGCAGTGCCTTTAAATTTTCCTTGTGCCACTTTGGTGAAATTTGCTTAACGCGCTTCGTCTTGCCTAGACAAGGAGAAAAAAATCTGCAAATTCTGAGGTTTAGGTGCCGAAGCAACACAACGGCTATGCAGGACGCATTAGTGTAGGTCTCCAAGTTAATTCAGGTACGCTGGGCTGCTGACACCGCGCAGCAAACGGACGTTTCAATTCAATGGGGAGATCCAGGGAAGAGAAATGGTATCTGACAGACAGACGTAGCTTTCGGAATACATTTTACTTACTCTCTTTCTTAACTTACTGCATTCACTGAAAGGATTGCTAAGGTGCACAACCTATCAGAAATTACGTTGAGTCCATTCCTCCTCTTATTGCAAACGTTGATGTACTTCTGGCCTTCGGAATCTCAGCTAGAAAAATTTATGTTTACGCCTTAGGGGGTTCACATTTCTGTGGATTTAATGGTTGAGGTGTACAATTAGTAACTGAGAAGTACAGCGACGCTGCCCTACTAAGCCTCATCACTTTAAGCCCTAGTGTCGACCCTCGCGTCAGTCGTTCAGAACCCACACGCTGAATTTAATCAGGCTGGACACAGTACAGCAGAATAAGGGATAAATTACTCAGTAGCATTTACTCAAGCACACCTATACGGCTACAAAGGAAAGCTAGAAAGCTTCCGCATACACTTCGTAGTTGAAGACAAATTCTTCCTGGTGCGGGGTTCAAAAACCAGGTCTCGCAATCTGCTCGGGGCAGCCACTCTAGCAACTGAGATAATGAGCGCTAGCAGACCGCTTCTCTATATTGGGGAATTCTTCTAAAAGTTGTATCAACAAAAAGCAAGCTTGTACCTAGGAAAACGGTAGCCTGTCAGCTGTATGCAAATGAGAACCTGACAGCTATCGCGAGCAATTCAGCGGAAAAGATCGGCATATGTTCCCGGTAACCAAGCCAGCTTGTTGCAGCCTATCAATTGCATGTGCGTGGGAGTAGCATAGCGCCTTCATTTTGTAAGAATTTATCTCGGCTGCAGTGCGCCATGCGTGGCTGTATCGCTGCGTTAGCGTAAACTCTTATTCTATTGAAGTACGAAGTTTCTATTGTACTTTTATGTAAAAAGCTGTGGATTCACAGTTGCAGGTTCAAGTGGCCAGTGCGCATGTGGGCTAAGGATAACAATTTTAAATTTCCATAGTTTAGAAATGAGCAAATTTGCTTTCGCAAAAAGGACGGCGATCAGGCTGTTCATTCAATACGTGCTGATTTCAGCACATTGGTTAAAAGAATTGCTTGGTGTTTTCAGGATATCATTAGCAATTCAGTATTGCATCTTATACTCCCTATTTCGAGGGTTTTGCCTCTTTTATGGATGGCATTGCAAACACGAATATAAGCTGTAGTACAGGGAGGTGGGGGTTTGACCCCCAGCTCTGCTGGTACGCATCGTTGATACAATGGGTGCAAGTTTTTGCTAGGATCTCTGCAGTCGAAAGGCTTGGAAAATGGGTGTTTGGCACCACAATTTGTAAACGAAAATAATACCTTGCGAATTGGCACTTCATGGCCTATGCCGACCCTGTACCATTAAAATTCTGCACCGTCACCATTCCTGTTGGCTACATAAATACCAGGCGCGTCCTAAAACACTCGGGTGAATTTGTCTCGCAGGCTTCTGTGAAAGAGACTGCATTGACGATTTTATGTAGAAGAAACTGAAATGACAAGAGATCTCATGCATAACTCTTCACTTACCGATTACTATGATTACTTTAATGCTCGATGAAACAGTGGTGTCGGTTTGATTGAAATGTTCATCAATGGACTATGGAACGTTTACTTCAGCGATATCTCGTCCGTATCTTCTGAGGTTTTTTTTCGTGAACTTCTACATCTCACGTTGTCAGATATCCTTGCTCACTCTTTGCCGACCACCCTGCGCAGGCACACTGCTTGATCAACTACGACTGGTCCCTATTCAACCGGGTAATGTTTGCAATAATGGTAGTACCGAAACAAACTTGTTAAACACCGAGTAACCAAATAGCTGTGTGTGATATCAAGCTATTCAAGCTGGCATCAGTGTATCTCCTAAGCGTGTGAAATTATACTGCTCGTTATTTCGGTACAATTAATTTTGCTACGCACGTACAACGTTTAACTCGGAAGCTTCTTCATGATTTGACAATATACATACTCCGAACAGAGCAATGTATTTTTTTGTTGTCAAACGCGACATGTTGCATCATTTCCTGCTCGGCTGCCATTTTGTAGCTGATGCTGCATCAATAAATGATGCTTTATGACTCTTTGCCGTTCTACTTGCCATTAAATATAAACTGGATTCGCTGTTAAGGTATCACGACAGAGAACACTTAATGACTGCCATGAAAGGACAATACCTTTTTGATTCGCTCATTGGAATAACTCATAATTCTTTCAAGAAATAGAAAGCTTCGCTCAAACAGCGGAAGCCTGGATGCTCTAAGTTTAGTAGTAGGATAACTCTATTCATCGAAAAGTGCAACGAATGGAATCACGGGATATTTGCATTAAAGTTCATGGTGTGTTCTCTGCCAGACAGGACGTCAGGTGGCTACACGGCACCAGAGATGGGCATCCTCATAAAGGCCAGCCCTTATTAGAGTGTCCTCACCCTCACCTCATGAGGATTTCACTCGGTGAGGTGAGGGTGAGGGAGGATGGGCGCGCGAAAAATCGTGAGGACGATGGTGATGGAGGAAAGACATAGTGAGGTGAGGGCGAGGGAGGGAAATATGCACTGACTGAGGGCGAGAGTGGTGGCCCGAACCGTACTCCGGGCTAACGTTTTCTTCTCTGTGCAGCCAGTTATAAATTCCCGTTTAGCTCGCTAGTTCTTAAGATTCCCGTCGAAGACGTAGATTGTGCAGTCTAGAGGTACACGAGGCGAACACGAAACGGGGGTGTCGCACACCTCCTCCGTCCCCGCGATGTACTACACCGCTGACAACGGTATGCCGGAAAAGTGCTGTTGTAACTAAAAATGCCTATTTTTTAAAAAAAATAATAAGGTTTAGATGAACCACCCTGAATAGTGTTCTAACAATGGGGCACTGGCCGGGCCGTGTGGATGGCCGCCTGTCCAACGGGAACCGTGGTACCGCAGTCGACATTTTCATCATCAGCTCCGAGTCGGTCGGATGATCAGAGTGTAGAGTAAAATACATAGAAATTATGCTTAGTAAAGCTATTGAATTAAAAAGTTCTAAGCCTTCTGTACCGGAATAAAATCTGATTTCAGCTCAGTGAGGTTTCCAAGAAGCGGCTGCAGTGTAAAAAATGCTTCTGCGAAATTCCACTGCCAAATCAAAACCCGTTGGCAGCGCTGCGGTGGGATTTTTTTTCATTAGCACTCTGAGTAGTTCAGTACAGTCGTATCTTCTTTCTATATTCTGTTTTACCTGTAATTGCGGTATAGGAAAGCGGTGCCGCAGTGTGGTGGGCAAAGCAAACCACAGTAGTCTTACCATAGAATTAAAGCGGCAACTTACCGAGCTTGGTCTGAATCATCGCTCGCTCCGCCTTGCATTGTACGATGTCCTAAAAAAGAAAAATAATACTGCTTTCCAAATAGGAGGAAGATCTCTTGGTATATTTCGGTCCCTAGTGAGACGTGTGAAAACGTAATCGCGCGCCTGGTATTGTGAACCAAATTTCAAGAATACTTGGTAATTTTGCATTCAGCCTTTGGGTAATGCGTAAATGTGCAAGCAAAAAGTTGCGGACGGTTTAGTTTGGGGTTAACCACAATTTATCGTGCGCTACGACCATTATCCTTCGTTTTGCAGGGTTTATCTTGATTTTCTATAACTTTGCTTCGCCTTAACTGACTAACTTTGGTTCATATGATGTAAGTTTTCGTGTTATTCCATCATTTTAGACTTGTACTGCGGTAGAATTGGTCACTATGTACATTCGCAGCTACCTGGAATACCTGATTCCGCTCCTCCCGCAGAGGTGCAGTTGTTTACTACGCAGCACTGCCCTGCGATTGTAGGTGCTGCCATCGGTGGGGCTTTTGAGACCTATGTAGTGACGGAGGAATCTCTCGCGACTAATCATTAAATTGAACTGCCACGGTGGGCAGTTTGCTCACACTGCGATGGGCAGCTTGAGATGACGTCGCATCGTCACGTGAGGAGCAGGCTTCGGACAGATAGACAACTCTTTTCGGCAGAGTGGAAGCGCTAGAGCATTAAAATCGCAGCTACAGGTTTCGTTCACTCCGGACTCGGGGAGTTAGTGATTACCATTTTCAGTTGAAATTCTGCATATAGCGAGCCGTTTGATTTTCAGGTGGCGTGAATAATTTTTTTATTTTAAGCCACAGCATAACAGCCTCACGGCAGCGGAAAGCCGGCATCTCACTGCGGGAAGACACTAAATAAATAAAAAAAAATCATAGCTTGGGGAGCGCGATCCGAACCCGTGGCGGCGCTAAATATCAGTTCCGCTGGCCGCTGCTTCAGACCACTACGCCGTCGCCTAAGCTTTTTATGGGTAATATTTATTACATTGCAAATATATTCTCTTTACATTAAATAAATTATTGACAAAGCCTTTAGGAAACGCCAAGAAACACATCGCAAAAGGACTGAGAAACAGAGCACAAGACGCGTGGCAAGGCTAAGCACATCACCAAGAGGGAGTGCCACTCCGATTTAAGGTCGGTCGGATCATACACATCCTTCAGATGAAAAATCAATTGGGAGAAATCTTAACACTCTACCTGTATGAAATGCCAAGCTACCGAGTGCCAAGCAAAGCTCTCGAGCTTGTCAGGTAGCCGCGTTCAATCGTGTTAAACTGCCAATCTCTCGTGCGGTAGTTTGAAAGCGTGGTCTTCATCATCTTCCATCCGTGCGCGTGGAAGCGTCATGAGGAGAGCATGTTGAAAACCGCACGAAATCGGAGATTGGAAGCAGTGGAATTCAGAAGAGCCCGTGGTATCTCAATGTCATCGGGTAATGGTAACTAAGCGACCTGCAAACTTTCCATGCTCTGACTCTATTCTGCGCTTAGCACTTATTGTAATTCTCGTAGTAAATGTTAATGCATTGTTTTCTAAATATTCTTGGCACGCATAAGTTTTTGTACACAGACACAACAACACGATGACTCAGTTTAGTAGTCCAAATAGATAACAATAAAATATTATAAGTGTAGGGCACATGTTTGCTTTTCGTGCGTGCCGCAACCCCACAACTAAGGGCACATTGATATTTTAGGACTCAACTCGCAACTGTCTAGGTTTTCTATCACGTATTATCTCAAACTCACACAGACGTACACGCACACACACGAGTATAACCATGTAACCTTTTCTATAATAGTGCCTTGAGGGCTTATCTGGTATGTTAATTGATCAGTAATATCACCAGAAGTTGCAGACTACAAAATCTAACTCTAGTTTTAAAATGATTGTTAGTGAGGCTGAGGGAGAGGGAGGGCCGACGTTGTGAGGGCGAGGGCGAGGAAGGGCCACCAAATTTTTCGAAGTGAGGTTGAGGGTGAGTGAGGACCGGATAACTTTTGAACATGAAGAAGATGGTCAGGGAGGGCCATCGATGCAAAAATGGAGGGTGAGGGAGGAAAAATAAAATTTAGGGCCTTTCCCCACGTCTGCTTATTATAGATTAGCTTCAAAGCTTGGCGCCCTCTTTCCCCTCTTCTTCATAGCTTTTCCACTCCGGTTTCTGCATTTCCCTAACTCGCTTAGAAAAGTCATCAGCTAATGATTTTGAGATTTTTGGTGTTTGGATTTTGAGGTGATTTTCGTGTTTTTGAGTTAATAGCATGATCGTAATATTGAATTTTTTTTACACAAATCGAGGAGTTTCAAAATGACTGGTCGTGCCTTATTTATCTTTTTTTTACCCACCCTGTGGCATCTTTCGGCACCACTCGCTATTAAACCTCGTCTGAGAAAAAAAAGCACCAATAATTACTTCCTTGCCCAGTTCCTCACTAGTCGCCTCGCTAAGCTCTTTTATTCCGTAAATGATCAGGTTATTTCTCGTACCTCTGTTTTCTAAATCGTCTATCTGGTTCCTAACTGTACTAAGCTGCTCGTGAAGTTCCGATATTGCCGATTCCATTTCTTACCTTCGTGACTAAGACATTTAGGCCCGACGACTGTTTCCCACTCTCATCAATTCGCTGAGTTAAACCGGAAAGTTTATTCTCAGTTATGTCTTAAGACGCCTGCAGCCATCCTCCTCCCCCCTTTTTTTTAAGTTAATCTTGCTCTGGCCTTCTAGCAATAAGGATAGCATTTGTTTTTCAATCGGACTAGGATTTTTTTCCAACACCACCACAAGACAACAGATCTTTTGCTAATCCGATCACGCAAGAGAGGAAACACTGAACACTTAGTGGGCAAGGCAGCAGCACAAGAAAGCGATCGTCACTCCTGCAGCAATATGCAAGTTTGGAATCACTAACCTGGATGGCAAAGCAAAAAGGATTGCTTAGCATGCTGCCTCGTTTCCTGCTGCCATGCCCACTGTGCGAAAATAGACTGCTAAAATCATTCAGCCCGTTGTTGTGTATGTGTACAAAAACTAATGTACGACAACAGTAATTAGAAAACAGTTCAGTAGCGTTTGCTACGGTTATTACAATAAGTGCTTAGCACAAAACATATTCAGAAGAAGGAAATTTTTTAGGTCGCTTAATTACCATTACCCGATGAAATTGCAAATGTACAGGGTATTTCAAATTTCACCGCTTCTAATCTTCCGCCATTTAGTGCAGTTTGCTACATGCTCGTGTGATGACGCTTCCACGCGCACGGATGGAAGTTGATAAAGACCACGCTTTCAAACTACAGCGCGACAGACTGGCACTTTCAACAGCAACTCTCGTGAACGCGGCTACGTGACGAAGTCGATGACATTGCAAGCACAGCACGAGAGCTTGGCAGTTCGTACATACAGGATGTTAGGATTTCTCCCAACTGATTGTTCAAATTAAGCAAATGTATGAACCGACCGACTTAAAACCGGAGTGGAAATACTTCTTAGTGATGCGCTAAGCCTATACCTCGCGTCTGCTGCTCTATTTCTGTCTTTTTGCGATGTGTTTCGTGGCGTATCCTAAAAAGCTTTATAAACAATCTAGTTAATGTAAATAGAATATATTTTCAATCTTGTAAATGTCACAGTTAAAGAAAAGTGGTGGCGACGGCGTAGTGGTGTGACGTAGCGGCCAGCGGAGCTTATTTTTTAGTGCCGCCGCGGGTTCGGATTCCGCTCCCCCAGCTGTAAAATTTTTTGTTTGTTTTGTGTCTTTCCGCGGTGCAGTGCCGGCTTTCCCCTGCAGTGAGGCCCTTATGCGGTCGCTTAAAATAATACATTATTGAGGTCACTGGGAAATCATACAGCTCGCTAAAACGCAGCAGTTGGGCTGAATAACAGCAATCAACTCCCCGAGTTTGGAGTGAACGATTCCTGTGGTTGCCATTTTAGTGCTCTATTGCTTCCAATCCACCGAAAAGTGGTTGTCTGCCTGTACGAAGCCTGCTTCTAGCACGTGGGCCACATTGGTCACGTGACGTTGTGACGTCATCACAAGCTGCCCATCGGAGTATGGGCAAACTGCCCACCGTGGCATTTCAATTTAATGATTAGTCGTGAGAGATTCCTTCGTTACAATCCGCGCCTGGAGCGGAATCAGGACTCATAGGTATTTGTGAATGTAAAGAATGACCAATTTTACCGAAGTAGAAGCCTAAAATGATCAAATAACACACAGACTTACATCATATGACATATCAACCAAAGTAAGCATGTTCAGGCCAAGCAACAGCATAGAAAGTCAATATAAAACCATGCGAAACAGGACTAATGGTTCTAGCGCAAGAAAATTGATGGTCAACCCCAAGTGAAACCGCCCAGAATATTCTTGCTTGCATGTCTATGCCTTACTCAAACGCTGAGTGTCAATTACCTACCACGTCTGCTATAAATTCGGATCATAAAATCAGCGCGAGATTACGCGGTCAGATGTCTTACCTGGGTCAGAAATAAACCATAGAAGTTTATGTTCTATGGAGGGCAGTACATACTTTTAGCGCATCATTTTTAGCACTTCATTTTTAGCACACCGTACAATGCAAGGTGGAGCGAGCGATGATTCGGACCAAGGTGGTCAAGGTGCTGCTTTTGTTTTTATTTCATGGTAAGACTACTGTGGTCGCCCTTGCCCTCCACAATGCGGCATCGCTTTCCTATACCGCAGCACCAGAGAAAATAGAATATAGAAATAAGATATGACTGTACTGAACTACTCACAGCGTGAATAAAAAAATTCCACACAAACGCCGCCAGCAGGCTTTTATTTGACAGCAGAATTTCGCAAAAGCATTTTTTCCGCTGCAGACAATTTTGTGAAACCTCACTGAGCTGATATCTGACTTTTTTTCGGTGAAGAAGGCCTAGAACTTGTCAATTCAACCGCCTTACTAGGTATAATTGCTACGTTTTTTACTCTACACTCTGATCATCCGACAGACTCGGGGGCTGATAATGAAAATGGATACTGCGGTACCATGGTTCCCGTTGGACTAGCAGCTACCCGCACGGCCGCCAGTGGCATTTGATGTCGCACTGTACAAAGCGTTTCACCGAATACTTTACACAATTTTCTTAAAAAAGGTTTTTGATTTAGAAGACCGCGTTTTTCGCCGGTGCAGTGCATCACGACGACGGAGAAGGTGTGCTGCACTCAGGTTTCGTGTTCAGCTCGTGTGCTTCCAAAGTGCAGAAACTACGTCTTCCCCGGGATCTTCACCCTTATAAGTAGCGCTTTAAAATGGGAATTCATAACAGGCGGCCCAGGCAAAAGCGTTAGCCAGGAGTACGGATTGGACCACCACCATCGCCCTCGAATAGCGAATTCTGCCCTCCCTCATCCTCACCTCATCGTGTCTTCCCTCCCTCGCCCTCACTTCTACATGTATTTCCTCCCTCATCCTCGTCCTCACGTATCTTCATCCGCCCATCCTCCTTCACCCTCACCTAACAGAGTGAAATCCTCACGATATGAGGGTGAGGACGTCCCTTCGCCCTCGTGAGTATGCCCGTGTCTGATGATAAGCTAAGCGTTAATAGCGTATAGTATGGTTGGGATGAAACAAGGGCTCCTAGCTTTAGGCTTACAATGAAATCAAACTGACTCTGGACTAAGAGACTTCAGACCGTGAAAATACTAAATGTGAATTGTAGAAGTGTCATAAAGAAGACAACTTAGTTGGAGGCCCTTCTGCTTTCGCACGACCCTGAAATAGCGGAAGTGACATCTGAGCTAGTTGGTTTTTCATTTTCAAAAATTATAAAGCGCACTTAGGACACCTGAAATAGCGGTTTTGACACAAGCTTGACTTAACACAGTGTTTGACAGTGAGTTCGTTACCAATGGCTTCAGTTCGTACCAAACGTATCGTGATGGTAGAGGTGGAGATGTCAGCATTCGGTTTAAATCGTCCCTCTTAAATTTACGAATGCCTGATGTACCAAATGTAGAGTGCATTTTTTGCACAAAGTACTATGGAAACGTCAGATATGTTACTGGAGCAATGTTGAGGCCTCCCAACTCTACCGTTGCCATATTATAGGAACTGAAATAATAATTGCGCACGAATGTTAAACCTGATGGTCGTATTACACTGTCCAGATATTTTAATTTGCCTGAAGTAGACTGGTCAAATTTTTCAGTTAAAAAGCCCTACCCCCAACGTGAAGCTATGTTGGGCATTGCTTTTGGCTCCGACTTATTGCAGATTATAGACGAAAATACCATTTTTCTCGGCAATTGTCAATCAACACTCAACCTCTTTTTTTTTAGGTGATCAATTGCTGCCAAAGCAAATTGTCAGATAGTAGATAGAATATCGGACCACAAAGCTGTACTGCTCACTACTGCAGACGCCGCTTTAGATAATAAGCCTAAACATTCATCCTGTCGAAAGTTTTCTCGAGCTTTTCTGGAGATACATTATAAGTATCTCGGACTCTTGATCGCTAATGACTCCACTGGGACTAAGCACATTGACTACATAATGGCTAATGTTAAGCGCAAGTTGTTCTTTCTGTGGAGAGCTCTGAGACTTCCTGCTCCTTCTGGCTGACAGCTCGCATACAAAAACATAATTCTGCCGATACTAGATCATGCATGCGTTATTTGGGACACTTTCACTAATACTTACAATAATAAGAAATTGTGCCAAGAAAAGAGGCTCGCTTCATTTAAAATATATTTGGACGTACGTAAGTGACAGAACTGTTAATCAATGAGGAATTGCCCCCACTAACGGAAAGAAACCATGTGTCACGACTAAGCTCCGTCTTTCAATTTATTAACGGCCACTATAAGACTTATCTGAGGAGAATAATCTCTTCTTCATCTGGTTACGCCACTAGGCAAAGCATAGCCGCACAGTAACACCATTTACCACGCGTAACCGTTTCAAGTAGTCTTACCACGAACAGTAATTGAAGGTAATCTGTTAACCAATGACCACGTTTCGAAATCATCTATGTCGAAATTTTTTTCCAGTATTGTTTCAAAATCTGTTGTTTATGCTTATCTTTCAGAAATTTCAAGCTACGTTATTCTACTTCGTTCTTGTGTTCATTGCCTGTGTTATTACATTGTGTTTCCTTACCTGTATCCAACGCTGCTAAATCGCCAGTTGGGATTGCAGTATAAGCAAAATACATACCGATAACAATGAAGTGTTATAAGTGCAGGGCACATTTGTGCATGCTGTGCGTGCCAGAAGTAAAGCAGAAGTGATAGTTAGGTCTCCACACGTAACTGTCTCGGTTTTGTCTCCCGTATTAGCTCAAACATCTCACACAAACCTACCCGCACACACACAGTAGTATAAGCATCTAGCCTCTCGTTCAACAGAGCCTTGAGGGCTTGTCTTGTAAGTTTATTGCTCAGTAATATCGGCAGAAGTTGCAGACTATAAAATATAACTCGAATTTTAAAATGACTTTTAGTAAGGATGAGGGAGGGCCGGATGATTTATCGAAATGAGAGCGAGGGTGAGGGAAGGCCATGAATTCAAAAGTGAGGGTCAGGGAAGAAAAGTAAAAATGACGGCATTTGTTCACCTCTGTCCGAGACTGAGTCCATTAAATAAAAAGCATTCAACATTGAAATAATCTGTGCAGCACCCCTTCGAAATAGTCTTCCTAGCAGTCTACACACCGCTTCTAACCTTTCTTAAGGTCTTGAAAACAATTGGAAGACGCTTCTTTTGGCAGTGCTATCAGCTCCTTTGTCGTGGCGTC
The DNA here is from genome assembly GCF_052857255.1 of Amblyomma americanum. Lineage (NCBI taxonomy): Eukaryota > Metazoa > Arthropoda > Arachnida > Ixodida > Ixodidae > Amblyomma > Amblyomma americanum. Next base: position 106,750,605 of record NC_135504.1, on the reverse strand, counting down.
TTGAAGAGCGTCCACGCTCTCTATCCAGTGGCCTTTTAGGGCTCTCTTCACACGAGGAATCAGGAAAAAATCGCATGGAGAGAGGTCAGGCGAGAATGGCGGATGGAGAAGTACAGTAATGCTGTGCTTGGCGAGAATTTTTGTCGGGTTGAGAGCAGTGTGCGGACTTGCGTTATCGTGGCGAAGACTCCATTGTCCAGATGCCCAGAAGTCAGGGCGACGGCGTCGCAGGACATCACGCATGTGTTGGAGCACGCGGACATAAAACTCCTGATTCACCGTCTGCTCTTGTGGGACGAACTCATGGTGTATGAATCTTCTGGCATCGAAAAAACTATCAGCATCGTCTATGTTTTGATCTTCTGTCACCGCACCCTTCTTGACGCCGGAGAGCTTGTCGACCGACATTCGGCGCTCTGCCTTTTTTTATGATCGTATTGAAAACACCAGGTTTCGTCTTCAGCAATGATGCTGTCGACGTATGCAGCATCCTTCTCTGCCTCGGACCGCAAATCACCGTTCACTGAAGCCCGCGTGTCCTTCTGGTCCTCTATGAGGGAGCGTAGTAGAAGTCTGGCATCAGCTTTCGTTTCCCCATGTTCTCACGCAAAATTTGGTGGCATATTGTCTTTCTAATGTCGAGAGCATCTGATAGCATGCGGGCTGTAATGGTGCGGTCTTCCTGTACGATTTCCCTGATCCGAGTCACGTTGTTTTCTTTCCGTGAGGTTGAAGGGCGTCACTACCTTGTGTGGTCTTCCACCGACGTTATCCCTGACACGAATCACTTGTATGACTGCAAAACTCGCGCCCGTGATAATGTATCGTTGCTGTAAGCATCACAAAGGAGCTCATACGTCTGTGTGGCTGTCTTGCCAAGCTTGACACAGAATGTCATGTTTACACGCTGTCGGAGGTGGAAGTCCATCTCTCCACTTTTACTCACAGTAGAATGCGCTGACGACTGTCGACAACGTATTTTTAACATGTAGTGCCACCTAGCGGCTGCCAGAACAGTTAACATAAATAGCTCAGGTTAGCACGAAGAGATGGCGCTACACATACGCCCCAACATTTGTTGTTGGGAATAATTTCTAGAGAACAAAATAAATCAGTGTAGAAACTTTACGGGCAAAGGTTGTATGTTGCGTTTTTGTTTTTCGTTAGGAATACGTCCACTTAGAACAGGTAGTGATCGCGCATACCAATTCCGAGATTTAAATAACAAGAAGAACATGATTAATTGGGGGGGGGGTGGGGGGGTTCAAAGTTAACATTTTCATGCCGACCACTCTACTAGCCGTCAAATATTATTCCATGCATGTTTTACAGGGCAAAAATATTGTATGGCTTCTATTGCCTTTAGCACAAATTATGATTGGAGTGCTCTCCCTAGTTTCTATGCTTCAAAAAAATTGTAAAATAAGCGGTTCATTAGTAATGCCATTTCACCGAGCAAATGGGGCCTGCTGCAGGCGTTCTTATTCTATATCGTGGAAGGCTCACCGGAGGAAAAAGCCAGCGATGAGGTTGCGGCGTTGTCCGGAAAAATTCTGGTTGACTGGCTGGCAATGACGTCTTAGCGACGTCAGCGGAGAGGAGAAATCACATTGGGCTGAGGGACGTGACAAGGCCACAGCGGGAGTGACATCGCCGGAGCAGCTACTACATCTGGGTAGCGCCACCAACAGCCAACCGTAAGTGCTGTGCGGGAAGCGCAACCTGAGCTCCACCCGTCATTTCCGACAAAGGCATCAACAGCTTGTAAGGGTGTCGCACTGCAAACGCAAAATAGAATTTATGGTACCTATGTTTTCTCTGCATTTTCTCGCAGACGCTTCCTGGATAAACTACACATGATTTCGGATAATATACGCGTCGGGAAAGCAATCACACATAATTCCTGCCCTTTTGCTCAACCCATGAGTATCACTCAACCATGTGTGATACTCATGGTCAAGCTTTGTAGCTTTATAGAAACATTCTACAGCCGACTCGCGTGTCACATTGACTGTGCACAGTTTTATTTCGAGGGTTCTGCCTGTGAGACCTCCTGCTAACTGAGAGGGCTGCATCAGGTGCCAGGGTGCTTTCTGGCAGTTTGAAATATTTCGCATTATTTTTGTGCCGTTCTCGGAATAGCAGTGTGCAGTGTTGGTAAAATGCGTTCACTGTTACGAAAATTCTTCTTCGTAAATATCACGTGATCGTTTTGCTTCAAAAGTATTTTTCGGCCAACAAACGTGATTTCTCTAAAGCCAGTCAGGAAGCTTCTTCGGATGAGAAGGAAGCAATTTTCCCCGAAGCTCGAAGAAAACGCAACCCCAGGCCCATCTGAAGCAACCCAGACGCGTTCCTGTTTTCTGGTATTTGTGATTTTGCTGACGCCGCCGACACCCTTTCATGCATGCATTCTATGCTTCCACTACAAAAAGGAAAGGCACTTAAATTTATGACGTCGCAGTTCGGTGATGTTTATAGCTAGAGTGTCAGGCTGTCTCTCTTTTCCGGCCTATACTTTAAATATACTGTACGCATGAGCAAAATGCCAAAAGGATGATAAATGCGGTTGTACGATCCTTAAATGCGATAACCTCTTCTCATCGCCAAAACATGAAAAAGGCGCTTTAGACATATAATAAAGGCGTCCAACCCCAATTGGCCGAGAAATATTCCTGGAAGAGAAGTTAACATTTGCGAGCAGGACACTTCGTTAAGTTGATGGGTGGAAAGCGCGCATGTTTAGCATCTTTTATATCTTTATATATTAGTTTTAATATCTTTCGTATGACCTAAGAAGAACCCGACAGGGAGGAAATTACAAGGTAAGTATTGCGTGGTTTGCGGAATATTTTTCAGACAGGCTTGGTGTGTTCAGCCGTGTCGCAAAGCTTTCACCGCACATTGCCGCTCAGCTGCTCAAACCCGCAGAGGCCTCCTCTTCTCGCATAAAAGCAATAGTGAAGATTATTGTGTCTCTCGGGAATGATTCCCAGAGCGATTCTATATCGTTTTATTTCGAGTGTCGCTCTTCCCTCACTATACGCCACGTGACAGTTGATATGTATGCAGCTTGTTCCTTCACCCCGCTTGCCTCCTTCAAAACAGCTCTCATGACATTTCTTCTTCGCCTTCTACAGCATTTCTTAAGCGTAATGGGCCAAACATCGTACAAAAAGCCATTGTAAAAAACAAACGCGCAAAACGCAGTCGCCCGCAAACTGACAGTGAAAGCTGAAAAATCAACCCAATCGTTCATTCCCACGTTTTCCTCATTTGTCGCCGATGTACATTTTATTTTGGTCTGAGAATCGCCACGTTGCAACCAACGGAAGCTGCGATATCTTTTCTTCACAGCGATACTAAAATGGTGGTGGTCCATCGTGGGAAACCTATCGAATCCTAGTGGCGCCGCCACCATTAACAGGGCTATTAATTCGCCATTTTTCTCCATCGCTCATAGAAAATTTCATTTTCTGATGTTGTACTGTTTATTTCGCACTAATTTTTCATCTGGAGACGTAATGCACGGTAATGACGAAAAAAAAAACTGAGAACCAAAGATTGTGACCATGTTGGTGATTTTGCATTTATTTCCTATTTTCCACAAAAAGAGGAATAGGCACAGTTCTTTTAAGACATAATCACCCATGTCCGCAGAAAATACTGTTATTCTTCAGCACTAGAAGTAGCGCAGAATCAGTGTAGAATATTGTAAACATGGAAGCCGTAGCATCCCGAAAAGTCGTTCTTTCCCGACCATTGTCAGTGACCAGTCAGGTTTATCTGTTATGGTTCCTAACTAGACGGTATGCCGTGAAACCATACACTTGCACTTGTCCAGGTTGTGAATTGCTCTTGTGTTTCACTATGCTTCCTTTAAACTACGACAAACAAAAATTGAGATTTTTTAAAATTCTTCCGACGCCTTTTAATATCTCTGGCGGCAGCAACACCTCCCCTCGTCACCTGGTGCTAGCGAGGCTGCTATGTGCTAATATGCTTGTTTAAAGCTGAATAGAAAGGACTAATCAGGACAAAGGCCGATCAGCTTTCGAGGTCGAGAGGACGGGCTCCTTTTAGCGCAGAGAGAGAGCGAAATTCGCAAACCGACCCAGGCGGTTTGAGGCTGGAGGTCGGTGCGGGTGCACAAGTTAGAAAACTTGTAGTGAGTTTGGGCTACCGAGAATGGCCATAATCTTATACGCAGCTGTGTATGTGGGCCAGCCGAGCCCTCCCACTATGAATATTCGTATATTCGTAAAGAGGGTTGAGGTTACAGTGAAAAAGGGCTGATGGCTATGTGCCTCTTGAAGAGTACTAACAAATACAGCGCCCTCCAATATAAAATACAACCAGCGTGCACGAAAAGATCCAATGTGTTCTGATTTATTAACCAAACATTAAAATGCGTTAGGTATTAGGATAAAACTTGTTTGAAAGAAGGAAAACGTGCGTTTGTCCCCTATATTTATGAACTAGCCAATAAATGAATGCCCAGGTTTTGTTCCCTTTTATTTTGCTGGACCATGTTAGTACTTATCTTGTAGCTGTAGCGGTCGCAAGGCAGTGAGGTGATTTTGGCTAGTTGCAGTCAAATCGATCCACACACGGTTGTGTGCGCATAAAATGGACGGAAGCGGCGCTGCGAAAAAGGTCACGTGACAGCGGGGATGTGTTTGTTCCAAAATTTTTACTACTAACATCATAGTCGCCAAGCGAAATGGAAAGGAAAACTTCGAACTGTGGTGCACGCCTCCAAGTCGCGCGTCAGAATTGATCACAGGAGGGAAACGTGAGCTATCTTCGCCGTCGCCAATGCTTGTACCTCTGCCTCTATCGCTGGCCCGTGGGAATACCCGGTTGTCGGTGCACACACGCTCCTTTTCTTTCGCTGCTCCCAAACCACAGCCATGCTACACGATACGACAGAACACCTACTTCGAGGAGGAGGAAAACAAGAGCTAAGCTTCCGGCCGTGAGCCGAGCAACTAGAAGCCACCGCCAGCTCGTCATGTGACATGGTGACGTGGAGGACAGATTCACCATTGTCCGTCCGCCTCAGATATTCTGGTCCTGCATGACGGCAGAACAGCACAGACTACTTGGACGTCCTTTTCTGTCTCACCTTCGCGTGGTCTCCTCAAACAGCTGTGAGTTCATTCTTTTCGCTTTTTACTCTAGAGGCGAGCTAAGCATGCTCCGAAAAATTACTCTGCGTAAAGTAATAACGTTTCCACAATTTTGCACCGCTTTAGCGCCTCTACTGCCTCTCATTAGCGGTCCCCGTCGCGGTGGTTTTCTCACGTGTTGGGAACGGTAAGAAAGTGGCTGCACCAGAACCCCTTTAAAAGAAGGCGAATTCTACGTCACAATTATGTCACACCATCGCAAACCGAAATATCTTTATAAGTCCGAGTGAATGGCTCATTCGCAAATCTGTATACGCACTGAAATGTTCACGATGTTTTAATGAAAATCCATGATTGAGATGGCGACGCGGCAGATTGAAACCACTCTAATTGTCCAGGCAAACTGGCGTTGTCCCACGGAAGGCAGAGAGTGATGTTCCATTGTTTTTGTTGGCTCGATTGCGGATTCTCAGAGAGTGGCTTCCAAGGACTCCCAGACATAATGCGGGTGCTTGGTCGCAAGAGTGAGATATCTTGGGCTTACATTTGCAAGTAAACACAAACAGTAAAATATTTGCAATACACCGCAGCGTACCTATCATGGTCGCCCATGGCACACTTAAGGATTGCAAGCCGTTATAAGCGGGCCAGCCACGATCGTGTACCCGTCAATACGCGATGCATTCGAGCGACAGCGGGAGATTTAAACTTGCAACCGCACACAGTAGCTGCTTCGTTAATATTCTCCATACTTTCCCATACTCACAGCCGGACCTCGGTTCCCCAGCGTGCATCCCCCCCCCCCCCTCTCCCACGATTTGTTCATCTCAGCAGTAGTCTTTCATTCTTTTTCCGCTGCCAGTGGCCGCGATTCTCGCCTTGCTTCTCGGGTGCGTCGCCCGCACGCGCCGCGTTTACGTCAGCCGGTGCGAGGCGCCGCGATTCTCGGCTAGCAGGGTACGTGTGGGAAATTATGGGATGACCGGGTCTCAGGACACCGCAACTGGAGCTAGGCACTGTTTTTTTAAGCGGCTGCGAGAATTGCGAGCCTTGGTTCGGCCGGAGTTAGAATACTGCTAGTGCTACAGCGCAGATGTCACTGCAGTAGGAGAAGCAGGATTACACAGGAGTAGATAAACTGAAGCAGTTTTGGTTTGCGCACTGTAGTAGCCGCCATGAAGTCTTGCTTTGACGTCATCTGTACAATCTTGCAGTATTTTTCTGCCATCACAAAAAAAAATTAATTTCTCGGTTTTGTGATTCAATGCATCCTCGTCTGACTGCGCAGTGTCTAAAACAGGCATCACGAAGGCTGATGCATAAGGGAGCGATCGCGCTGACTTAAGTTGACACCAGTGTGTAAGCGCGACATGCACCCCCTAGAAATCGAAATGTAATCAGGAGGTAGTAAATGTTGTAATTACTTACTTACTACAGACAAATGCACCACCAACTGAACGCCAGAGATCAGAAAAGCGGTGAATGCTTTAATCATTTGTCGTAACGTCTTGCTCGGTATGTGGTGCAACTTGGATGCTGATTTATATCTTCTGCGATTGCTGTCCCGAGAGATGCTCGGCAGTGTAGACAGCAACGGCATTAAAGTAAGCCAAAATGAAAGTTACTTACGCTGAAGTTGTGATATAAAGTGACAGAGAAGACTTGTTTTCAACAAAAATATATTGTGCCCCTTTGTATGGATATGCTTATGTTACGCCTGCAGCAAACGACGAATTCACGTAATAGAATCGAATTAAGAAATGCAATGTTTTCTTTCACGCCACTCAATTCAATCGCACGACGCAAAGCTCGGGCAAGACACCGGGATCACCATCAGGAACACTTTATGCAGCTGTAGCCTTGCCGCAGAAATCCCCGTCATATATAGGGTGTGTCACCAATGACGTTACACAATTTTTAAATACAGGCTTTTTCAGTCAGAATAGCCCTTTCTCGGCATAACATTGTCAGCAGTATCGCACATCTGAATAGAGCTGATATAGAGAAACTAGCAGGCTGGTGAACTAATATTAAATAATTTAGTTTTTAACTATTAATGTTATGCTTTATAATTAAAGGTAGGCGTGCAGCCCACCCGTAATAATATTCATATCAGTTTTTATAATTTTGAAAACGATTTTACCCTTTGTGCTGTGGGCCAACAACTTTTTGCTACATGGCGCCAAATAGTACACCCACTCGTCCAAATAGCCAAAATTTGTTGAGTCACAGCGACTAGGGTAAGAAAAATGAAAGTCAGGTTTTCAGGAAAGGAAATGACGCAGTGACTACCTTACATATCTCGGTGGACACCCGAACCACGCCGTAACAGCAGGGGTAAAGGAGGGAGTTCACCGCCTTTACGAAATTCTAAAAACTGACATGGATATTAATTACGATTGGCTACACGCCTCCGAGTTATTAAGAAGCCTAACAGTATTACATCAAAAAGTTAACTATTCAATATTAGTTAACCATCCTTCTAGTTAGTACATATTAGCTATACCATGATGCCTACACCGCTGGCAATGCTGTGCCGAAGAAAGCGGTCCTGTAACTCAAAAAGTCTTTATTAATAATTATGTAAAATCTTGGGTGAAACAGCCTGTATAAGGTCATGACGCACCGCAGTGTATTTGAGGAAATGGCCAGTTGTGACAGCAAATATTTTTCGTTTTGTAAGTGTCTAGCTGGCAAGAATTGCGTTTTAAGTAAAGTAGCCTCTTTGTGATTACAACAAGGTAATGCATCGAAACAGGTAAAATAGTAACCCTAATGGATGTTCTTGATAAGTGCTCGTGCTCACTTAGCTGCACTCAACTTTATTGTCCTGTGCGCACGGAGGTCAGGGCCCTTAGACCTGTTCTCATAGCCTTTACCTGGCCTCCCCGTAACACTCTTTTGTTTTTCATAAATATCAAATCTCTATCAAATTCAATTTATCCTCAATGAGAAGATATTTATACCGCGGTATGATCGCGCTTCACAGTTGGCTACATGAGGCCATCTAGTCCAGTATAGCCTACAAATGGCTGTGCCGATGGGGAGGGGTGCAGTGTAGCAGTTGGCACCACTTAACCCTAGAGAAAAGCGAATATTGAGGAGGTCTTGGAAGCACTAGATTGGTCACGGTTAAAAACAACTTGGCGTAAAAAAAAAAAGATTGCACGAAGAGAGACAGACTGTCTTTTTTATTGCGCTAAGTTATTTTAAACATGATAAACCAACTCGCCCATAAGCCTTCAGTATTGTAGCTACAACATGTATTACCTAATTAGTTACTCCCGTTTCTTGATCTCCACGTACTAGTCCGTATTGTGGTCCGTTAAACTGCCCCTCAGCAAAGGAATTCAACTGCACAGCAAGGCGTGCAGCAAAAAAATTTTGCGCCCTGGCCTTAATCCTCCTGTGAAGATGAGGCATGAAGGCAAGCAAATTCGAAGCGGAGGCAATAATCCGGATCTTGAAAACGAGTACGCAAAGCCAAGTATAGGCCCCAATCACACATCGGCAAATGCGACAGTTCAGTGGCAGTGAATGCTGGCTTCCCTTAGCAAACACAATCGTCAAAGCGTAGTACGAGGCATCATCATTATTTTTAGCATTTCGCGGTCCAGCTCCCGCTAGTCACTCGTCGTACGTTGGTGTAGGCGGCTATAATTCTTGCTTATATGAGTGCTTGGCGCTTAGAGGTTTCGTAAAAGCGCTACACCTCAACGCCTGGTCTTTCTAGTCATCCTCCCTGCGGTGCCAAGCCATACAGAGTATCGAGCTTTACGTTGGATTTTAGCGTAGAATATTATTTAGGGTTGTTATTTCCGCAACAAAGACGTTTTGTTAACAAGAGTTAGCTAAAGGCGCCTTCCGAAACATCTTGCCATGTTGCAGGCTACAAAAAGCTTTATGAAGATGAAGTTAAAATATATGTATGGCTAGCTACTGATTTCTTGGTAAGCCTAAAACACGCACTTAAAATAACATCTAAAGGCAGTAACCGAGATCATCGCGCAGCCTAAGATAGATTTAATTTGCAGCTTCGAGTGCGCAGCAGCTTTTACCGTTTCAGACATCGGAACACTATAATCAGTTCTTTTCGTCGCTCGACCACTTAGCGCCCCTCGCTCTGAAATGGCGATAGAGGACGTCCTACGTGGGGGATATATTAACTCCAGAGCAGCCAGAGTTTTATAGATGTGCGCTGCGCACATATCTCTCGCGTGATCTTTTTCGTGCGCAGTGTTCACGTGCTTTGTGTGAACTGCATGCTTTGTTCATCAGTTTGTCACGGCTTAATTGTCTGCCGCGGAATTCCCACAGTGCTAACGGTTATTAGTGGACCTCATCTCGGAATAAAACTTTCTGGCGTCGGCGTCCACCGTTTGAAGCCTCGCAGCCGGACCGACCGCACCAAATGGCGCTCCGGCAACCTAGGTGGGCACTAAATCTCGTGACCATGCGGCGTCATCTCAACGTGACACCTGGATTGTAAGCAAACTGACCACCATTACAGTTGGCAGTAAAAGTAATGATTGGCCACGAGAGGATTGTAGTGAAGAGCAACCTCGGTCGCTCAATCCCCCACCGGTGGCGCATCGCTAAACCGCTGCACCAGTGCGCCAGGAGTGGTATGAGTACTGTCACATGTCTACGAATATTAAGTTTAGAATTGACTATTCTCCAAATATGGGCATTAACACACTACGGCTATCTCGTCCTACCCTTAAGGCGGAGCTTTAATGTCCCCTACGTTTTGTTTTAAATCTTTAAAGCTTAAAAAAACGACGATGATGGTCACGGGCATTTATTTATTCATTTCTTTATTTAAAAATACTGCAGGCCTTTTTCGGGTTCATGCAGGAGTGTTTACAGTGCATCAATGATAAAACGGAATAGAACAAAAATACAAAAATGCAGAGATATTCTCGGAACCAAACACAAATACAATAGGAGAAAATTAAACAGAAAAAAAATTAGTACATTAAAAAATAATTTCACGGACGTACACTTCACCGCATCTTCAGGCAGTTTATTCCAATAGGATATAGCATCTGGAAACAGGGAGTACTTGTGGATATTTACACGGCTGACTGGTTGAAGGACTGTTTTACTATGGTTAGTTCTAGACAAGTGTTTGAAAGGAAGATGCAAGTATTGTGAATTTGTTATTTTGAAGTGGCCGTGAAGAAGTTGGAACAAAAACTTTAATCCTGTAATGATTCTTCTCTGTGGCAGGCTTTGTAAATTTGATTGAATGATTAGACTGGTAGCGCTAGTCTGGCGTGAATGCTTTGAGTAGACAAACCTTACTGCTAGTTTTTGGATGCGCTCTAATTTGTTGATTAAAATTTTTTGATGGGGCCTCCAGACTATATCCGCATATTCTAGGGTAGGTCTGATAAGAATTTTATAGGCACTGAGTTTAATATGGGCCGCCGTGTTACGCAGGTTTCTTCTTAAATAATTTCATTTACCTTCACCTTTAGAACAAATTGATTTGATGTAGGGTTCCCAATGCAGGTTGGATGTTAGGATGAGTCCCAGAAACTTCACCTGATCATATCTTTGAACCTGTTCAAATATAATAGTAATAGTTCAAATATGTGAAAAAATTTTGAATGCGGATTTAGCATTTTGTCAATATATTAAAAGCGTACATTCGTAAATATGAAATTAATGCATTCGAAGCACATGTCACATGCCAGCGAAAGGTACCCCGATTGGCAGGGCCGACCGGCTGCCATAGACGCTCATGTATTTGTTGGTTGACAGTTCGACTCCTGACCGATGTCTGACGCAAGTTACTTCTAACAATTCGGTTCTAGATAGACCGCAGATTCGAACGCGACCACTCCGACACTTGTGCGACAATTTGGGGCCCCACAGTCTATGCGTAAAAGGCGCCTTACCGGGCAAGATAATGTGTCCCCTCACGAGGGTATATATGAGCCAAGCCAAGTACTGGCTTGTCGAATGAGTTCGTGCTTGCTGCATGACGTCACTTTTCGTCGACATTTCTTGCGTGGCGACATCTTTCACGTTCAGGTCCCGTCACGTGACCTTGCATTGGCATAGTCTTCTTGATGACAACGCTTTTTATCTGCGATTATCTGTCTCCTAATGCTTATAACCAGTTCTGTCATTACTTCTGCTGTTAAAAACATTGACCAGTATTATCCGGCGAATCCGACTAGCCAACCTTTCGTAAGCCGAGCCGAAGTGCATGTATTTTTAATGTTTACATTGTATATTTTAAATGTGGTTTCATGTATTTAATGTATATTTTTAGTTTAATTTATATGTATTAATGTATATTTTAGCATATTTTTAATGTATGAATTTTATATCTTTAGTATATCTTTCATGTATTTATTGTTTTTAGTATATTTTTAATGTATTAGTTGTGTATTTTTAGTATATTTTTAATGAGTAATAAATATACTAAGCGGACAGAAGATGCATTTTTGATGCATTTGTAAGAATGTTCAGAATAGTACTCCTAGCATACTTAGAAAGCATTCATGCTACAGTTTAGGCATAGGGACAAAAAATTCGAAATAAATACGAAATTATTAAATGTGTTCGAAATGCGTTTTTAGCACAGACTTTTTTCGCTAAGGGATGACATACCGTCTGCCCAAAGTTTCTACAGACTGTATTTTACTCTGGTATTGTTTAATTCAATCAGAGGAAACGCAGAGTGTTTACGACGCGGGCGAAACATGAGCGCTTGATTCTAAGGAATTGTTAACGAGAATTAGATCTTATAATATTTACAGCTATGTATACGACACAATCATCTGCAAAAAGGCGTAGCTGAATCGATGAAGTAACATTATGCATTATGCCATTACGTAGAGTATTTCCTGCTAGGCGGACACAAGATAACGATGGACATCATGATTTTGCAAACAAAGAGACAATATTATTTTAACACTTCCTAAATAATCACGTTATGCTGCAAATTCCAAGCGCAATTTTAAAGACGGTAGCGAAATGGCGATCTTAAAGACAAATACAGTGTACAGAACTTGTCAAACTGCAATGGGTCTTGAGGCATTGACGAATTCATTCCTTGCTCTTTCTCAGCCTGCGCTCAGTTTTGGCGTACGGTGAGCGACCAGTTTTGGAAGGAGGTGCGAAAGAGCAGCGAAAAGATTGGTGAATATCTCAAGGCGTATAGCACTTTGGCAAGTTACATGAATCGTGTATTCTCGAATCAGTAAAGTTTTCAAGATTTTACTGCAGCATGCAGCATAAACAGAACTATTAAAAAATTCCTGCACAAATTCTGGCTATTTGTTTTTATAAGCTTCCACGATATCTCAATATCGTGTGCCCACCGAGCCCAAAAAACTCTCAGTAGGCAGCATCCACGTCACCATTAGCATCAATTTTTTAAGAAAGCATTGAATAATAAAAAAAAGATCATCTGGTGTAAATCAAAATAAGTAGTGATTGCATGTTGTGCAAAATGAAATTGAAATAACCAAAGTAATTTTAGGTGAAATGAAATGCATTAGGTAGGTACTCTAGGCAATGAGGATTGGCTTACTTATATGGCTTTAAAGGAAAATATTGAAGAAAGTAGGGTATAAAACTGGTAATCAGCAACTCTGAAGCATAAATGCTGATGTAGCGAAAGGTTTGGAGTAAACGACGGGACAAAAGAGTGAGCTATGCAGAGCAAAATGATGGGCCTAACGTTGGCTGTGTGTTAGAAACAAACTCGTGTTAATAGAGCTCTGGCCGAAACCGAAAACAGGATATGGACTTGAGCACAACATGTAGTGCGGAGTAGAAATTACGAACTGTCCCGTAGTGAAGTCCATGTAAGCCGGAACTGTTAATGAAAAGCAGTTGTAGTCCCTATCTCTGGTAACCGTACGTCCATGCTGCAAGTGTACACCAAGCTATGTTTCTTTTCAGTATTCCACAAAAATAAAACTGATTTCTACCGACTTCGTCTTTTCTGGAGTCACCATGGTGAACTCATATTTTCTAGCGCTTAGTGAACACAAGGGACAAGAACACAAATACACAGGACGTACGCTAGTCTTCAACTGTCGTTTATTCGAAAAAAACATTCAGTATAAGACATCTCAATTGCTGATATTCACACACGCGCAGTAGCAACGCCACGTTTAAAGAACAGCAATGCTTTTTTTTATAGATATAAACAGATGGGAGGCTGACACATTTTGAACCTTCTTTATCAATGCACATAGGCCTGCCTTACTAAATGTCACCATGGTGCTCTGGGAGGATTAGATATCACTAAAGTGGATTACCTGGCAGAACAGACATACAGGATACTCTTCGAGCAAATGGTCCAACTGTAACACTTCACCCAGCAGCAGGGGCGGCAGCATCAGCGGCGGCGCAGACTGCCTTCATGGAAAATAATCGCTCGAGAACTTTTGCAGGTTGGTCGGCCCTTTAAGACTGTTTCTTGCATGTTCGCTTCAACCACGTGCGTTTGGTTTCGGCGGCCGCTGCTGTTGGGTGCTCCTGAGCGTATAAGTTGGTATCATTTCTGCATGCCTTAAAATAATGTCTGAGGACTGTCTTGCGTGCCATGGAAAACCATCAGACGATGAGCTGCACCTGTCATACGCCGAATGCGATTTCAGTTATTACATTGGTACATGCTCAGTAGTCAGTCGGCTAATACGAGAAGATCGCTAAAAACGCATGGAAATGCGCTACTGGCGAAAGGGCACAAGCTAGTGGTAACATTTCATAAGAAAGATAAAGAAACCGGTCTAGGCCTAGCAAAATAAATTACAGGACGTACAGGACGAGCTTGCCGTGGTACTGGGAATGAAGTCTACACTAGACAACGTTGATGCTATTATGACCACCGTAAGCTGCATTTAAACTGCTGTAAGAACAATGCTACATAAATACGATGAAGACTTTAAACGCATGAAAACTCAAAGTACGGATATAACTGGAATGAAAAACAACACATGCAAAAACTTGAGGCAGAAGTTGATGAATTAAAATTAAAGAAACTGAGGCACGAAATGAACTATCTTGAACAGTATACCAGGCAACCAAATAAGGGAATACATGGTCTGGCACAGCATAACGACTAAAAGCTTCTGGAAAGGACTGACCTTCTGACTGATGATGTTGAGATTCACAGGCTTTCTGAGCGGACATTGAGGCAGTTCATCGACTTACGATAAAGAGCGAGAATGACGCGTCAAACAGGATCTCTCCTGTGCTAGTTTCCTTTCATCTCGCAGAAATAGGCCGAAGTGGCTAAGCAAAAAGAATGAACTCGAAAAGAAAGAGACCAAGATATATCTAAACGAGGACCTTTCAGCTCACAACAGCAACCTGCTGTGGGAAATGAAGTCAAAGGCGAAAGAATTGGAATAAGTGTTTTCTTTGGTTAAAGACAAATCTGTGCGTCGCGCCGCTCCTATCCGGGTTATCAGGACTGTTTCTATCCACGACCTAGAAGAAATACGATAAGCTTTCTGGAATGACAAAAGAGGTATTTACTTCATGTTCTAAGTGCATGACAAATGACACTTCTAAAGATGGCTATCATGACCCTCGTTCTTTCCGGGATTGCAAAACATGTTTCGATAAGAAACTTTCTGTGTGCCACTTAGGTCCACAAAGCTTCAGAAACAAAAAGAAATCAATTGGTACGTTTCTTGACACGCTTCAACACCAGTTTGACTTTGCTTGCACTGAAACTTCGTTTTCAAATGAAATAGATATTTGCGAATTCAATGGTTATAAACAGCCATCAATGTTTCGCAATACTATTAGGTGTGGAGTCGTCACAGGCTATCTCAAGAAAAACTTGACTGTAATGTTATTTCAAACTATTGGCAAATTATTGATCATTATGAGAGTGTTATGACAAAAGTGTCAAAGCCAATATGTCTAGTGGTATGGCAACGTCCTTCTAGAACATTGTCTGTGTTTCTTGAATTTCTTGAAGAAATTCTGGAATACTGCAGACAATATAGCTTATCTTTTTCTGTCAGTGCTAATAATGTAGTAGTTCCTTCTCTTAATTTGAACAAGCGAAAGCTTATTGATGTGTTTCTGTCATACGGTTATAAAAACGTTATCCATGTGCTAACAAGGGTAACAAATACTTCCGGAATTTTCTTAGACCTTTGCTTCAAAAACTGTAGCTCGAGCGATATAGAATCTGGTGTTTTGTTAGCGGACGTGAGTGACCGTTTACCTATATTTCTTTTTCTAACTCACCATACAAAATATACAGTGCGAAGCTCCCGACAAGGGATTGGTATGGATTGGTCATTAATGAGGAAACAATTATGTTATTTCAAACCCTAACAGCAGAAACAAATTTGGAGACAGTTGATTTCTCTGAAGCTGTAGTGATGGCATACGATTTATTCATAGATAATATTGAAAACTTTTATAAACCGTTATTTCCTCTAAAATAATTCAGGAAAAGAGAGAATTGTAGAAAGCCAATGATTAGCAGGGTCCTTTTAAAGGAATAAAAAAGTGACAGACTTTTTGCATTGTTATAAAAACTAGAATTCTGGACTATCTAAATCAATATAAGAAACTCCCGAACAAGCTAGGACAAGACATTAAAAAAGCGCATCATACCAAATGCGAAAAGAAGTTTGCAGGTATCACCAACGACCCAAGGAAATTATGGGAAACTGCAAACCACCTTATGTCAAGAAACCAGAGCTCAGAATTGCAAGAAGGGAGCTTTGATGGCTCGACCTATGGTGGGAAGTCGCTAGCTGGTAAAGTTAATAACCGTTTCCTAAATGTAGGAGGATCTAATATAAAAACCCGAATTGCTCTCTTGAGGACCGCAAATTTTACATGAATATGTCTATTGCAGGTTCAACTAGTTTGACTCCTGCTACAGAGGCAAAATATGTTTGCTACTAGAGAAGCTAAATGACAATAATTCTTGCGGAGTACATGAATGAATGAATGAATGAATGAATGAATGAATGAATGAATGAATGAATGAATGAATGAATTAATGAATGAATGAATGAGCGAGCTGTTTATTTATAAAGAGAGGCTCAAAGTCGTTTGTAGGGGAATTGGGTTGTTAAGGAAGAGAGAAGTAGGGGTCTATTGAAACATGAAGGGACGGCATGGGTGGTCTAGCCACGCTTTACACTGCTTTGCAGACGCCACTTATCTTAGCATATTTGCCAATGTCTTACCAGATGCCGTTCGTTCCGGCTCTGGCCAACGCAAAAAATTCATCGCCATCTGTGTAAAAACCATGCTTGGCTACGAGGTCGTCGCGTCCCTTGCGGAACTTTGAAGAACGCCAAACTAGGCGGTACAGGTCCGCACGACACATACAGCCGCAGTACGGGCACTATAACTTGAAAGCACAGCCCATACAGTCAATTGCAAGCATATTCAACCGCCCGATATCACACATATGCAATGTTAATATATATACGAGGGTCTTTCTTGAAAAACTATAACGGAAGAGCTTCAGTTATTCATAAAGAGGGTGATAAACTCAGCCTGAATAAATATAGGCCAGTTTATAGGTTGCCAATATTTTCAGAATAAATTAACATGCTATCAATAGACGTGTTCTAAACTACTGTCAGCAAAACGGCGTCATAGTAATGGAGTAGTAGGGGCTTCATAAATGTAAGTAAATGGAAATGGCGCTGTTATTTATTAAAGAGAAAATAATCGATAAATTTGAGCACAAATTATACACAACAAGCTTGTTTCTCGATTTTAAAAAACGTTTGACTCTAATAAACATCAAATATTATTACAAAACTAAAAGCTATGGCAATGGAGGTGTTGCTCTAGACTTAATCAGGTATTACCTACCAAACAGATCCAAGAACGCAACGCAAACCAAGCGCAATCCGACATTGGTATTATGCATGTAGGATACCAAAGGGCTCTATACTTGGCCCATTAGTATTTCTCATCTACATTATTGATATCTTAAACAACCCGCTGACTCCAGAAACTATACTGTTTGCTGAAGAAACTAAGACATTCTTTTCAGGAAGAGATATGAAAGATATCTAGAGGAAAGGAAATAAATGGTTAGATAGCCTATAGGTGTGGTTTGGGGTAGATAAGCTATCTCTAAACAAGGACAAAACAAAAAATGTTGTGTTCATACCTGAAAATAAATGTAATAAAGACATCCTGATTCATTTTGATAATGAACAAATAGAACGGGACACGTCGCATAACCTCCTTGGTGCATTTTATCAAGAAAACCGGTACTGGTCTGCTCATGCCGGAAAAATAAACAGATATCGCAAGAACGGTTGGAATCACATTCAAATTGTAGGATATATTACTATCTTCGCTAACGCACAACCATATTACACTCTAACACACTCCCATCTGCACTATGTCTTCTCGTATGGGGTACCACCACGAAAACAAACTTAGGAAAGCTACACGTATTAAAAAAAATTTGCGCCAAATAGATTTTCCACGTTTAACTCAATATGCCCCATTATTTTAAACGCATCGAGTCTGGACTATCATTGATAGCCTGTGTAAAAAAAAATAGAGATAAGTAGATACTCTCGAATTAATCAGAATAGATGATTGTTTTCAGAGAATTATCTTCACAAACTACACCTGTATAACCTCCACATACTAATTACAGCAAAGAAAAGATTCGTACATACTACAGAACACAAAAAATAACATAGCACGATTCCCGACTTCTTGAATAAACACGATACGGCTTTAGGCATCTTTACTGGAAGTGTCTCACTTCAAGCATTAAAAAAGAACACAAATACACGGCTTCTGGGCACACAATTTTGATCGTTTTTTCTGTTTTTCAGGGTACTAATTCTGTGTCAAATACCAGTTTAAGTTATGAATGCGTTCTGTTCAAGTCTGGGTGCTTGTACTTCAGAGCATGAATGAGATGTTTTTACATCGCTGTGTATTTTTCGCAGTATGCATCAGTATTTTTTCTTCATGGTGTGTTATTTTATGGCGTTTGTTATTTATGAAGTGTTTTTTCGATGAGCGAAATATTTAATGCTGTTGAGTGATGCGTATGGGAAGGGTGCCGACACTGATTGAGGCCTTAATTTGCCTTGATATCGCCTCCTAGGGAACTGTTTTTTTCCTTAAAAAATCTTTTGACTTTGACTTTAAGGAATATGGTAGGCTAAGACATGACTCATCTTTTCCTCTAAATATTTCGGCTTCTTTTCAAGAAGATGTGATCAAAATTTTTATGCCGTTTATAAATCGGTCGTGTTTTTTACGTGCGAAGATTTACTACCAAAACGACAACCACCGTGGTATCACAATATCAGTGTTATAAATTGTTTCGATGCTTTATTCGCGATATTGGATTGGGTACTGTCCGCTTATTTCCAATTACATGGAAACTCTTATGAGTCAGAAGAAAATGAGTAGTCTGCCTTTTTTTCGAGACGCATTTTTTAATACTGGCGGATTAAATTTTGCACTCTCTGTGAAAACATATATATATATATATATATATATATATATATATATATATATATATATATATATATATATATATATATATATATATATATATATATATATATATATATATATATATATATATATATATGTAAATTATAGTTTTTTGAATATGCTGTCCTTTTTGTTCACTCCATGCGCCAGGCGTGTAGAAAACTCAGGGGAAAAAATACTCGTAAGAGGTATTTGGGCTGCGGTCAAAATGTTCCTTTGCATGCAGAAAAATTTGGTTTTCACAAACCGAATTATTAAAACGTTTAGCGCAGAAACAGAGGGTGAACAGAGAACTGCACACCGGGAGCACTATAGAGGAAACAAACCACAGAAGTGCTGAATGCTGTGCTATTTGGTGATACATTAATAAAAAGTTCAGCGCAGAAACGCCGGACGAACATTGAAGCAGACACACAAGTGAAAGAAACTGCATTTTGATGTTTGGTCACTAAATCGTAATCAAATGTGCCTGATGCATTTGGTATTCATTGTCGTTTCCTTCAAAGCGAGTTATGAAATGTTTCTTGGCAGATGCCTTCAACTTCCTTTATTTTTGTTTCCAATAAAAGCCTCAAAATGTTGCCGTTGTTATCATGACGTTTGCCATGTGAATCAAAGCACAACACGCTTAGCGTAACAGACGGGTTTCTGCAAAAACCGTATTTCTTTGTGTATTGGCAGCAAACGAAGCCACCACATCCTTCGCAGTGTATTTGTAAAACTATGAAGCAGTGGGAGCTTTTGCAACTGCAAAAACTGAAATGCATTACAAGGAAGAAAATTAATCCTAGCCCAACAAATGGGAAAGGGCGCCCGTGGGCCCAAAACTGAGGTATTCAATACGAGAGACTATTTGAGCGATATGTTCGGTAAAATTCATCAACAAAAAAACAGGCTTACATCGCGTTTTCGTTATTTGAAAATAAAAAAGTAAGCATGCGAACAAACATGTCTGCCACCTTTCAGGTCCAAGATATAGAGAGTGCCCTGACACGGTTCGTGCTAATTATACTTCTTCGAATGATCATACAAGCACATATTTCAGATGAAGTGTTCTTCAGGAGCTCTAGTGTGCTTAGGTGAAATATTTAAATCACACTTTCAGTTCCTTTTACCGCACCTCCACCATTGCGCACCAGATCAAGTCGCTGCTAAACGTTCAGAAAAGAAGCGAATCCTGAAGACATACGTGGAGACCTGAATCGCATAAATTATTGCTTAATTACGCCAATAATAATGCTATAATGTTAGAACATGTTTTATTTTATCTACTTACCTTAGTGACCTCCAATATTGGCGGTAATACATAAATACTCTTAAAGAAAGTAAAAATTTTCTTTATGGGTTTTTTTTACGAATTTATCGACATAAAGTTCATGTACGATTTCTGTGAGCTGCCTCATTGCTGAAAGTCTGCTTTTAATTCGCCAGCTGACTTGCGAATAACAAATGATTACTGTCAGGGTAAGTAAGTTCATAAATGTGGTTGTCCACCGAGCAAAAGCTATCATGTTTGTGTTCGTATTGCGAACATGGCCTCACGTTCTTTGCAACGCAGTTTCGCGACCATTTTAGGGGAGGGAGCTATCTTAATCCGCACAAAGCCGCTCTGGTTTCAGATCATGCGCAGTTGTGGGAGGCTAAATTCTTATGGCTGTCTATTGTAGGCTCATATATTCGAAGTTCTCTTGTCGACTTACGGTGGAGGTAACACAATGATTTATTTTTGCTGTGGTCCGTATGAAACATGAGTTGAGTGATCTCTACTGCAAGGCTGAAACATTTGGTCGCTATTCTTACCTTCTCCCTGCCTTAATTTCTGCCTCGCGTTCTTTTCACTGGTTTTTAATGAATTTCTTTCGAAGTATCAAGTGAAGAGGAGTGGCCCAGCGTCGTGGCTTTTTTTCTTGTGTATCACTTCTCCACAACACGAATCCCAGGAATCGTGAAATTCGCATTTCACGTGGTACACTGTTTGTAGGATTTCGCAGATTTGGCTTCTTAAACATAGCTTTAGGATAGTGACCGCAATTCCTAGTAAATAAGGCTATATTATTAGCATAATTCTTACATTAAAAGTTCATAACTTAGTTTGCTTTTATAGGATTTAACGTAACAAATAGACTGAGGCTATGAGCGGCTTCGGATAATTTCGACCACCTGGGGTTGTTCAAAATGCATTGACGTCATACAGTACACTGGCTCTAGAATTTCACCTCTATCGAAACGCGACTGCCGCGGCCGGGATCGAATCCGCGTCTTTCGGGTCAACAGCTGAGCACCATACCCACTGAGCCACCGAGGCACCCTTTCTTTTTCAAAGTGAATGCTTCACGAAAGGTGCTTACGGAAATTATTAAAATGTGTTCTGCGGGTTCTACTCTAGATGACTCGTATACTTTCAACGTAATCTACGTTTCCGGGTAATCAGTAGAAAGCCAAATATGAAATCCGCTCTTTCAGTCATTCTTGTGGCGAATGAACGACGGCAGCGCCCCTTATGTCCATATGATGTACAGAAGTTTTATTGGAACGGTCGATTGCAGCCTCGCCTTAGGCTCCCACCTCGACTCGCTATGGCAATAAATTTCAGCGCATGCAAGGCCATTCCGGTGCTCACGTGTTTTCGGGCATTAAAAGTGCCGCAAATGATAATAATGGGGATGTGTTCCAGCTCCCGCGCATTTGGCGCTGCTCTAGGCAATAGCTTCACTGAGTGACCCTGTTTCTATGGTGGTTTATTAGTCGAATTCCGTCCCCACCCACCGTCAGGACCGTCTCGTGCGTTAAAAAAGGAGCGCAGTTATCGTAAACAAACTTGCGGTCAAATTGCGTGCTTAGCGGGTAAGTGGCGTACCAAGATCTGTACGCAGACAAGCTTTATCCTCCATATCGCCGTTGCTGAATCATTCCTGCGCGTGGTCTGTCTTGCCTGGTTATCTGGCCAACAACCGATGGAAGGGGGGTTTTCATTGCTAGCTCATCAAGCTTGCGATCGCACGACTTAGTGCTCACTTCGCGTCTTCGTCTCACGAAGCAGAGTTTCAACGAGCTTACCGACTTTAAAAAGTACTTTTCTGTGGGCGCACACAAGTAAAAAGCATGCGCTCAGACTAGCCTTTTGCCGTCCCAGCCTATAGCCTCGAGTGCTTGTCTTCTGAGGATAACTTCCACACCCATAGCGTGGTTCGCTGTTTGTACCCGTAATAGGTAAACACTGATTTTACCTATCGTGGAGTGAAGCGCAGCGTGAAACCGGTGACAGCGGTGAGAAACACAAACTGCAGGACCAGTGCTACCCGGCCATTTAAAACACAATTTATAACAGTTTCGACGATGTTTACATTACTTGCGACACTCTTCCACGGATAGCGACCCGCGCAGGTCCAGCTTTCGTGGCGTTCGTGGAGATAACCCATCAATGTTGCAAGCTGTAATAGTCGAGAATACTGTAATCTTCATGGCGGACATTTGTCCTCAATAAACTTTGCTTTCTTGAACCGGAAGCCCCGCTCTTCTCTGAACCGCTCTTGAAGGCGCATTTTAATACTAAAATGCAACTCGAGTTAGTCTGAGTGGGCTGGTACGGTGCCAACTGCAGCTTTGCGCAGCATAGCTACTTTGAGATCCTTAACACACTATGCTGTGGCGGTTCTCCCACAAAAGTATTGAAAAACAGCATAAATGAAGGTAAGGGAGAGAAAGAAGGAAAGAGGTTAATCATGAGGAAGGTTGAATGAAAACTGAGAGCTAAGTTAAAAACGATAATTAAACAGTTTGAACATTTACTGCTTTCCTGCTCCTTGCAGCTGCCGGTCACTGAGGAGTTGCTTTATCTGCCATGGGAAAGACGCCACCCACAAGGGCCCAAATGGACGCACTGCTCGGTCTTGGGACAAGTGCCATGGCTAATCCATATCGTTTGCTGTTTTTGGGCACTTGGAGCTCAGAGAACTACATCTGCCAGTCGCCGTTGTACCTGAAGCCCTGTTTCTACGTCGTCACGGACTTGAGCCTCCAGGCGCCAGTGGAGAATGCTGACCACCTCGGGAAGATGTTCGTGGTTCTTCTGCGCAAGGAGTAGGCCACCAGTCCTGCTTCACTTTCCCTCACCGGCTGCTCTGACTCGTCTCTCTGCAACGATGCCGCGCATGGTCTTCAGTGTCGCTTTCAATCGTTACTTGAGCTTCTCCCTGCCAGGCAGTCCCGGCGTTAGGAAGCTACATGTTTCCTGCAACGAGGTTACTGGCGTCGTCCGACCGATTAACATGCTCAGCGTATGAATCAAACATGACGGAAAACTCCTTCTTTCATAAATAAAACCACCATGACATGTAATCCAATGTTTGAGATATTTGTTTTGACAGGGCTGATAGCAAACTCACAACGCATGGCACAACTTCGAATGAGCGATCTGCACTTAACAATTTATTGTAAGCTCATCACGAATGAAACTACAGATCAGACATACCGTTCCACATGTTGCCTTGAGGCTCTGTGCTTTCGCCCAGTATTTCCGAAAAACACCATGAATGGTAATGTGTTTCGTCTCAAATCATATTAGGTACCGGGTACGGAGAATCTACAAAACCTAGCCAATGCAATCTTCATAGTCAGAATGCTATGTGAGATCACCGTTAAGATAAGGCGCAGTACAACTGAAGATAACACGATTTTCGCGGTAGTATTAGCTCTAGCAGAACGTTACTGAGGCTGAGCTTCATAGTGACAAATTGGCCGTTAGAGATTCAACGTTTTGTCTATCGCCGTCTTCAGACTAAGAAGGAATCCAATACGATACAACATGCCCAACGTTGCATTCTTCGGAACGTCAGAAGGGTGGGCCGTTAT
The DNA here is from genome assembly GCF_052857255.1 of Amblyomma americanum. Lineage (NCBI taxonomy): Eukaryota > Metazoa > Arthropoda > Arachnida > Ixodida > Ixodidae > Amblyomma > Amblyomma americanum. The sequence continues at coordinate 106,727,119 of NC_135504.1, read as the reverse complement.
TATATATAATACTGCCACAAACGAAGATATAAAGCTTGTAATGCTTCGCTACTTTCTGGGTCACGGCCCCTCTGTCAGTTCATTTTTGTCGGGGCCAGCACAAAACATCACAGCACATTAACAATACCGCTAAAGATAGCAATAATATAACGATGCGTTTCTCTCGGCAAAACTCATAGAACATATGTAGTTAACAATTCCTTGTTAATAAATAATTCATTCTAACATTTTGTTAACTCTTTCATAACGTGTGTTAAATATTTCGCATTTTCCGAAACAAATAAATGTGTAAATTGTCAACACTTGACTAAGTTGTTATCTTGCACGGGTTCTGTTTAAAAAAGATAAAAATGTCTAGCTAGATATTTCTCCTTTTTCGGCGTTAAGAGGTGAGACCATCTCCTTTGCTGGTCTCGCTATATAACTGGGAATTTCTATAATGAAAGATTTGTACTGAACGATTTGAGAAAATCTCATCCTGCACAGATGTTACGGATCTCCCCGGAGAACACTCTGAGCGAAAGAATGGACTAGGCGACACGTGTACCCACACAGACGCACATTTAATGCACCCTAGGTGACACAAACGCTAGCACACAAAAATAACAAAACTGACACAAAACACAGACTATAAATACACACGACCCGGGAACACTGCTACTAGCGTCTACTACTAGCGTTCTACTATTAGCGGTCGGCGTTCGTGCTCACGGTTGGTTGGGAGTGGAAGTGATGCTGCATGGGTCCAGTAGTCTGTGTCGAGATGGTATTCGACGTGCTGCTGCTGGTGTCGCTGGCTGTGTCGTACAAGCTCCCGGTCCAAGCACCCGTGGAGGTGATGCCGGTGCTGTTAGCGTTGGGGGCACCACCCGGATGGGTGGCAACAGCACTGAAGACACCCCTGGCCGTAGCATGTGGTAGCGTCCTCCGTTGACTTCCCGGAACGAGGTCAGTAACGGCAGATAGTCCGCGGCGTGAAGCCGTAGAACAAGAGCTCACCGGAGCAGTAGCCGGTGTCGCTCTCTTCCAGCCAAAGCGTCCGCGACCTGCCGGAGACTCCGCTTCTCTGTTCTTCCCCCCCCCCCCCCCCCCCACCCCCGTGCCTCGCTCACACTCGCCCTTTTATAGCCTTGGCGTTAGTCCACGTAATCCTTGTCGTCGTCTTCTCCTTCTTCTCTTCTCCACCAATAATCTGTTCCCACCTCACTGAATACTTATTCGTCATCTTCTTTAGTCATCGGTTAATCCACTTCATCCTTATCGCCATCGTCTTCGTTTTCTTCAAACCTCTTTCCTTCATACTTTTATTTCAGACTCCCAATTATATGTGACTACACAGACAGGGCAGCCTTTGGCACTCGAGAGAAGCTACTGTTACCTAGAGCTGGAGGAAGAATAACTTCCTCCACTTCCAGCCTCGGGCCGTGGAATCAAGCACCCGGCTTGATGCTGAAGCTGAGGGCAATAAGGGAATTGGCCAGCGCATAACGCATATGGGCCTTCGTGAAGGGCCGTAGGGTTACGCGCAATTATAGGACATGGATCTGACCAGTCCTCCTTTCTGTGATGAGCAAAATTTGCGGCAGTGAAAATTGCCCCAGTATGTCCGTGTGACACTGCTACTTGTGCAGGACGACCTCGAATCCAGGACACGACAGAACACGACTCGCTGAAATCCAGGACACGACTCGGTGAAACGTCGCTGGTGCGGAACACAGACCAAACGGCATCACCTTGAACTCGAAGAGCCCAACAGGAATGATGAATGTGGTTTTCTGGTGATCTCTTTCATTCACCTGAGTTTACCCCAAGTCCGCTTTTGAGGTTAATCGATGAGAAATACTTGGCGTCTCTCAGCAAGCCCAATGTTCCGTCGATGCGGGGGAGGTTGTAGACGTCGTTCTCAACTATTTTGTTCAAGCGGCAGTAATGGATGCGTATGCGTGATCCAAGTGCGGCGTCTTTGTTCTTCACTAGAACAACTGGTGCTGCCCATTGACTTTCTTTCACTTGGTCCCGGATTGCTTGCTTGTGCTCCCAGCGGCACACGGTAGAGGCTGTGGCGGAGAGGTCAGGCGTGCTGGTCGGTCATAATGCGATGCTTGGCAATCTGCGTTTGTCGGACATTCGGCGATGACGACAAGCACCCGCTGTAGCTTCGAAGCAGATTGCGGATCTTTTTTTTTCGGGGCAGGGCTGGGTTGTTGTCAAAGCGTGCTTGTAATCTTCCTTAGGCGAATCTGCTGGTACTCGATAGGGGAGCGTGAAGGTGTCGTGAAGGTGGGATGGTTTTTAGAAGAAAACAATCATCGTTTCTTTGTTAACGTGCAGATATTATTCGCAGAAGTTCTTCAGCAGCAGTTCGGCTTGGCACTTGCGGAATTGTGAATTGCCCTTTGACATGCCGTTTCCTCGTTTTAGAAGCAACTCCATGTTACCCTCGATGAGAGCTTCCATGTTATTAACCAATCCATGTTATTAACCGTGGCTTTCATGTTGTTAACCGTGGCATCTACGTTAGCCATGGCGCTTCATCGAAGTGGAACGCTCACTTGTTGATTCGCGACACTCAGGGCAACATGTTCATCTGTGGTTGACATCGAAGGGATGGCTTCATTTGCCGAAAACATGATGAGCTTGGGTCGAAAGCCGATGACCGCCTGAAGTTCGCTTAGGAAATCGATGCCCTACATTACTTCGACGGAAGATTGCTCTAACATTGCGAAGGTCGCATATAGTTATGTCCCATTACAGTCGCTCGCGCTGTGCATCGTCCTTATGGTGTAATGAGTTAGCCCTCTGCGGTGCGAATTTCTGGGCCGTACCAAGCAGTTGTGACTTTCCTCAGCTGTGCAGGGAACGTTCCATTCATCACATATTAACCTGCTCCAGTGTCGACTAGAGCGGTAGCATTCTGACCATCGATAGCCACTTAAAAGTCAGGTGTCCATGGTCTTGCGTTGCATGTCGTCTTCGGCGTCGGAGCACAACTTCATCGGGCGTTTGAATCGTGATTATGGCGTGTTGTCAAAGTTATTCTTGGTTACAGCCTCGTTTTGAAGGTGGCTCGCGTCGTGGTCGATCCTGTCATTTTATGCCACGTCAGCGTATCTGGGCGGCGTCTTCATGCGACCTGGTCGTTGGAGGATATTCGGCGTTTCTTTCGTGAGAAACTTCCCCTCCTGAGGTTGCTGCCTTTAGCTTCCTTTGCGTGGGCTGGGACACTTCCTCGTACCGCGGCTGCGTAGCTGCGGCTTGGCGAATCAAAACGCGTGGCTGACATTGATGTTGAGTGCGAAAGGCGGTTCGGCACATACTCCTCTCGGCGCAGGCACTCGTCGATTTCTTGTGAACGTTGGCTGAAGCCTGGTCGTGGTGCGTCGATGGCAACGCCACGAAAACTGACACGTCGTTACGGGCAGTGACCAAGAATATGGCCGGCTTCAACCTATTGGAATCTCTTGGGGTAGGGTAACAGCTTGTTCACGTCGAAAATGCTGACTTAGGGCGTGTTGTTGGGGCTGAGGACTGCGTACAGCAGCAGCGTAGGTCAAGGCTGAAGTTTCAGCTGGAGTCTTCGACGACGGAGAGCCAAGTATTGCTGCACTTCTTCGCTGACAAATTTCGGAATGGTCGCGATTTGAGGCTGGTTGGAAGATAGTAGCAGGCGACGCAGCTACTATCGCGGGTGGCATCCCGCACGTTGCCTCCGAATGATGTGCCACGGGAGAGGGCTGTTGTGGTCACTTTGAGCTGTCAGGGGAAATGGCGGGCACAATGGTGGCTGCTTCGCTGGAGAATCCAACGATAGTATTCTGCGGATTGCAGGTAAAACTGCCGAAAACTCCCTCTAGAACACCACGTATCGAAGGTTTCACCTTTTTCTCTCCAGTCATGTGAGGATGGACATGTCGAAAAGAGCGTCTCATGTCTTCTACTTATGCAATCACTGCCTCATTTGGGTGATGGATGCATGACTGTAGATACACGTGAAGTCTCTCTTTCCTGATGATACTTGTGAATGCCTTTAGGAACTCTTGCTTGAGTGATTCCCTCGTCGCTAGAGAAGATTCGTTGTTTTTGAACCAAATTCTGGCTGGTCTTTCTAGGGTGCAAGAAACGTGGCTCATTTTAGTAGGATCATCCCAAGTTTTCAATGCGGCGACACGATCAAACTCTTCCAGCCATTCTTCAGGACCCTCCCCCGGTCGGTCAACCATTGAACGTGGACGGCAGTCGGGACTGGTGCAAAATAGTGGGGGCTGGTGTTGTAGCAGTGGTTGACGTCGGCGTGAGGAGTGCTTTGCTCGCATGCCGGTAGTAGCCCGTATTCAGGTGAACGCCTCTGGAGACAACGGCTGCTCCGCACCCAGTCTTTGACTTGGGTGGCTTCTACAGCTTTCTCGTAATCTGCTTCTTCGAAACGGCTCAGGCTGCTTTGGCGGATCTCAGGGGGTGAGGGAGAGAGGGACAAATGTTAGCCCCTCCGCAAGATGTCACGTAGTTTGGCGGGAGTCCAGGCAGTAAGGAAGACAGCGAAAAGTGCTTCTGAATGTAAACTGTTTATTGGGCTGAGTGGAGCGCACGATTTTCTGAATCACTCGGCCGCGGCGAAAGCAACAAGCGTACTCGGCTGTCGTCGAACAGAATGCCCGCCGCTCTCGGCCGAGCTCAACTTAAAGCTGATACTGAACTTTCCAGATACGCCGTGCAAAGTTACAACAGTCTGAACAATCGAGAATCGTCTCCACCTGGATGCAATCAATTGAGATAAATCTGGTCGCGCCTTGCATCACAAACAAAGCGATCGAGCCTCGTATCGGCATGCACCTTTGATAAATGAACAAACAGTAAAAAGATTCGCGGCACTATATATGATGCTGCTGGTGCCGCTGGATAGCGCGTACTTCAATCTCTCTGTGTCGCGAGCCGGCTGTCTGAGATGCGAACGCCTCATAATGGCCAGCGGCAAAAGTAGGCGCGCTGCAATGAATCACGCGGTGAACGAGGTTTTCGGCATTTTCCGATGCGAGCGCCTCTTCATGGCGAGCACCTCATTTATCGCCGCACGCGTACTTTTGTCGATCTCCGAGAAGCGGCGCTCGCAGCCCTGACGAAAAGTGCGATGGTCGGCATTCTTTGAGCTTGGCGCCGATGACCAGGCATGGATAATATAGGAAGCTATGACCTGACGTAGAGATTAGACGGAAAGGTAGCTGAGGAACGGGTTACGGGTTTAATGTGTGCAGAAGATATTTACGGTTAGCAGATAGCCAGGAAGATTTGCAAACTCTGGTTAATTGTTGTGGAGACGAAGGAGACTCCTTCGTTTAAGCTTTTGCACAACTATGTCAAGTGTGATGATTTTCAATGATACTACTGATCATGTTCTTACAAAACAAGGCCATGAAAAAGCCAGAGTGGCTGAATACAAATACCTCGGAGTATGGGTAATTGAAGTGCAGATATACATGGAATAGCACGAGCAGTCTCTTTGGGCAAAATGGCGAAGAGATGCCGGGATAATGAAACATAGGGCACTGTGAGGGCACATCAACACTGAAGTACTGAGAGGTATTTGGAAACGAGTTATTGATACATAATAATTATAATAGTTGGTTTTTGGGGAAGGAAATGCCGCAGTATCTGACTCATATATCGTTGGACACCTGAACCACGCCGTAAGGGAAGGGATAAAGGAGGGAGTGAAAGAAGAAAGGAAGAAAGAGGTGCCGTAGTGGAGGGCTCCGGAATAATTTCCACCATCTGGGGATCTTTAACGTGCACTGACATCGCACAGCACGAAGGGCGCCTTAGCGTTTCGCCTCCATAAAAACGCAGCCGCCGCTTTCGGGATCGAACCCGGGAACTTCGGTGTGCCGGGCTTACTTTCGGGAATGCGGTACTGTGCTTAAGGGGAGAAGTTCTCTTAAAACGAATGGGAGGGCGTCTAATCGTGCAAAGAGCCCTTCCGAAGATACAAACACAAGGGGCAGTCTGCATACTTGCAATTTGATTTTCAAATTGGCGCTGGAACGCCGGGACGAGGTGAAAAGAGGTCGTTGCGAAGCGCTAACTTTCTTGCAAAGGGACCTAGCGTCACCTGGGTGAGCGTAGGGAAAGCGGGCAACGGAGCAGATCAGAGGGTGGGAGGGCGAAGTAAGAGACCGCACAGTTTGACCTGCAGGAAACGCCGCTTTGATACACAGCTGTGTAAACTTTCATTATGGAAGTCAACAGTCACTGAAACCAGGCAGCATAGGGGAAGTCTTGTTTAAATTTATAGTTTTCATCAATGGGAGTGTAATAAACGCAGGAGAAAAAAGCTACCACATGAAACCGCTGGGACGTGAACCCATGACCTCCTAATTTCGCGTCCAATGTTCTGCCATCTTAGCTATGGCGACGGCTTTTCAGTCTTTCTCTGGTATTTATGTGTAGTATAACCGAACCTTAGAGTGTTCACCAGCGCTACCCTTGACCATAGCGGCGGACGTAGTACGTCATGTACTACAGCGAGTGCAACATAAGACCGTGGTCGAACGATGAGGGCAGAAGCCGTGCGAGAACCCTCTTATGCTACCTACGGCATCAAGATTGCCAGATCTTGGGCCCTCGATGAACTATTCAGCAGACAAGGTAGTGGGAGCAACATAACCTAGAGAGAACCGTACAATGCAGAAGTCTGAAAGTTGTTTTCTTCTTATATGCTACTGTTAGTCCTTTGAACATTGAGTATTCTGATCCCTACAACAAAAAGTGAATCTCAGAAGTAGTGCAAAAAAAAAAAACGATGTGCTCAAGTTTGCCTAATGTAACTTTAGTTTTTAAAACCCCTGTGCAACTTGCTGCTTTGGGAAAACTGCCCGTTTTTGAATAAAGATATAAAGGCTCATCATACAACCATCGCTGTGAACTTCCAGCAGGCAGCGGTGTGGTAATGCCGGTAACGCTAATTGTCTATCCATTTCAACCATTGTGTAAGCAACGACTATGTGCGCCAGCAATTAATCAATATCCCCCTTCACTCCATCGTCCTCTTGAACGATATGCTAGGCCCCACTGTCTGCATAAAAAATGTATGCCTTTAATAACTTTCTATAGGCGATGGCTGCCTCTACAGACGCAAACCGGAAAGTGTGAGGGTAGCGACGATGCACGTTTTGATTTGACACCGACGTGAATGGCTCAACGAAACGAGTGAAGCGGCCTGCAATAGAGTGCTCTACTCGCCTCGCTGACGCCTGTAGTTGGCCGAAGACCCGTTGACCAGGTTTTAGGTGCCACTTATTGTAGATATATCTATGCTAGGTTTTAGATGCCACAATTTATTTGCGTAAGTCGGCGGTGCTGGCGCGAAATTTCATTTGCGTTGCCTTTTCGCTATGATTATTGGTGCGATTAGCTTAGTGTGCAAACAATACATCAACTTTCTTTTAATCATTTGATTGGCTCTCGAAGACAAATTTAAAAAAACAGCACCATAAATTACCAGTATATGCGAACAAAAAACAACAAATCGAGAACGATATTTAAATGACTAACGCAATTTAGTAGCCAGATCGGTTTCATAAGAGCTAAAGAAAAGCGCTTGAATTCAGTGTGGCGGTGTGGTACTGCTAACCACGCCTGGGCTGATCGCTCCGCATAGAGACTTTGATGATTGGTTGGGGTAGTGCATATCAAGAATCCCTGGTTAAGTGTATTTTTCCACAGGAAGTTGTCTTTGAACTGACAGTTTCGCATATAGTAAGAGCGCACCATATTACTCAATATATCCCCAAGACGCATGCAGTTTCCTGCTATTAATTTTAAGGAAATCACCGATCTGGTTTTGTATGGCAGCATTAACTACTTCGTGCCATAGCAGGGCACACTTATAAAACTATATTTTGCGGCGCAGCGGAATATTTCATCGTTCTGATAAATATCTTCAAAACATTATCTTACAATATTCTACAGTTGCCCACTCAATGCGAAGGTGGGCAAGAAGCAGGCTGGCGAACACGTGGTAGGCGACTATGCATTAGGTTCTAGAAATAGCAGGTGAGAGTTATTAGTCGAATTCGCAGATAGAAATAATTTACGGATCATGAATACCTTCTGCCGCAAACGTGAGAACATGAATTGAACCTGGAAGAGCCCCAATGATGAGACTAAAAATGAAATCGACTTCAGACTATGCGGTCAACCTGGCATCGTTCAGGATGTGCCCTTCCTTGGAAAGGTGCGCTGTAGCAACCACAGAATGGTAAGGTCTCAAATTAGCTTAGACTTGAAGAGGCAACGGAATAAGTTCGTGAAGAGGAAGTCTATTGACGAGTTATCGGTAAGGGAGAAAATAGAAGAATATTGGCCATCGCTGCAGAACAGATATTCGACTTTAACTGAGGAAGACGATCTTGATGTTCATACAATGAACGATAATCTGACAGCCATCATTACGGAGTGCGGAGCAGAACTAGGAGGTAGGACAGTTCGACAGGATAGCGGAAAGCTATCTCAGGTGACGAAAGATTTAATTAAGAAACTCCAAAGCATGAGGGCGTCTAACCCTACCGACAGAATAGAGCTGACAGAGCTATCAAAGTTAATAAATAAGCGCAAGGTAGCCGACATAAGGAAGTTTAATATGGAGAGAATCGAGCATGCTTTAAAGAACGGAGGTAACCTAAAAGCGGTGAAGAGGAAACTAGGCATAGGTAAAAATCAGATGTATGCGTTAAGAGACAAAGAGGGCGATGTCATTAGCGATATGGATAAGGTAGTTAACGTAGCCGAAGAGTTCTACACAAATCTGTACAGTAGCTGATGTAATTAGAGCGTTAATGAGAGAGACAGTAGCGCACAGCAATGCGTCATCCCGCTAGAAACGAAAGAAGTAAAGACAACCTCAGGAGCAATGCAAAGGGCAAAAGCAGCTGGGGAGGATCAGGTAACAGGAGATCCGTTGAAGGATGGGGAGGAGATCGTGCTAAAAAATAGCCACCCTGTATACTCAATGCCTAATGACCTCGACCGTGCCAGAAGCTTGGAAGAATGTAAACATTATCTTAATTTATAAAGAAGGGAGACTCCAAGGACTTGAAAAATTACAGGCCGATCAGCTTACTATGCGTTGCCTACAAGGTATTTACTAAGGTAATCGCTAATAGAGTCACGGCAACCTTAGACTTTAATCAACCAAATGATCAGGCTGGCTTTCGTAAAGGATATTCCACAATAGATCATATTCATACTATCAATCAGGTAATAGAGAAATTCGAAGAATATAACCAACCTCTATATATAGCCTTCATTCTTTACGAGAAAGCATTCGACTAAGTGGAAACCTCAGCAGTCATACAGGCATTGCGCAATAAGGGTATAGAAGGGCCTTATGTCAAAATACTAGAAGATATATATATATATATATATATATATATATATATATATATATATATATATATATATATATATATATATATATAGCAACTGCTCAGCTACACTAGTCATCCATAAAGTCAGCAGTAAAATTCCAATAAGGAAGGGTGTCAGGCAAAGAGACACGATCTCGCCAATGATATTCACCGCCTGTTTACAGAATGTATTCCGAGGCCTAAACTGGGAACAGTTGGGAATACGAGTAAATGGAGAAGACCTAAATAATCGGCGATTCGCTGATGAAATCGCCTTGCTGAGCCACTCTGGAGGTGAACTGCAAATCATGATCAATGAGTTAGACAGGCAGAGCAGAACGCTGGGTCTAAAAATTAACATGCATAAAACCAAGGTAATGTTCAACAGCCTAGCAAGGGAACATCAGTTCACAGTTGGCAGCAAGGGCCTGGAAGTGGTAAAGGAATACGTCTACTTAGGGCAGATAGTGACAGCTGATCCGGATCACGAGAGGGAAATAACTAGAAGGATAAGAATGGGGTGGAGCCCATATGCAGGTTATCTCAGATCATGAATGGCAGTTTTACCGATTTCGCTCAAGAGAAAAGTGTACAGCAGCTGTATCTTACCGGTACTCACCTACGGGGCAGAAACGCGGAGGCTAACGAAAAGAGTTCAGCGTAAGTTAAGGACAACGCAGCGAGCCATGGAAAGAAAAATTATAGGTGTAACGTTAAGAGACCGGAAGCAGGAAGAGTGGGTGAGAAAACAAACGCTTGTTAATGACATCCTAGTCGAAGTCAAGGTGAAGAAATGGCCTTTGGCAGGGCATGTAATCAGAAGGCAAGATATCCGGTGGTATTTAAGGGTAACGGAGTGGACTCCAAGTAAACGTACGCGTAGCAGGGGGCGGCAGAAGGTGATGTGGGCGGATGAGATTAAGAAGTTTGCAGGCAAAGGGTGGATGCATCTGGCAAAGGAAAGGGGTTATTGGAGAGACATGGGAGATGCATTTGCCCTGCAGTGGACGTAGTATGGCTGATGATGATGATGCCCCACAGACAAAAGTTTTGTCCAAAAAAGCTGATCTTTAAACGTTGGCACCAACATTCGAAGAACGTTGGCTTTGCCCGAGTGCCTTCGAGCGTTCTACTTTGTGCGAGACTGGCAGCTCGCCTTCTCTCCATACGGCAGCGCATGTGATGACTCTAGTGAGTCCCTTACCCAAACAACGTGTCGAAAAGTGAAAGAAACGAAAGTAATGTAACGCTAAACATAGAGCAAAGAGGAAGGGAAAAGCTGCGCTGCACATAAGTGCATGTGAAGTCCGGGTTCCGTTCCCAGACACGCGTGGCCATGTTACGTCTCAACAAAGGGCTGTTTGCAGGCCTCGGCTGAGAAGCACAAAACTCAAGCAAGTTATTGTGTGCACTCGGCCACTAAAAGCAACTTGGAGGCCGCAGCCACGCGCAAGCAAGCGGCCAATACTTCCGGCTACGCGCGCAAAAGATAACGAAAATTTTCCAGTTAGCGCTCTCAAAAATCGGGTGCAATGCACCACATCCAAACACTTGCCTCGCAGAGCCACGATATCTCGTCTGGTCGGGTCATGTGTGGCAGTGTAATAAGTCCGCATGGTAGCCTGCACACGCCGATGAGCGGAAAAACGCGGAAAAGAAACAGGTACATAATATACAAGACAGAAAAGTAACAGATTACAGAACACTTGCGTCAACATCAAGCTAACCTGTGCCATTGGCTCCCATTTCTCTCACAAATACAACCACCTTCTTCTCTGCAGCCGATCAGTCTTGCTCTTCCTTTCTCAAGTCGCGCGTGACGTCAGCGAGGTAAATTTTGAATGCTCGTAGCCATACGTCACGCCGTGGCAGCTGATTGGACTAGAAACATGTACCGGATTCCTGGGCTTGTTCTTCTGTATTGCTCCGGCTGTAGCCTTGCGTCACTCTTCGTGGAAGTTAGGATTCATGCTTTCTTGGTTCTTGGTGTGCGCGGGGCTGTGAAATATGTTCTCTACTACTTGAACATGTTCATCCTTTCTTCCGTGTAGCATAGTGCTTTGATCTTGATGTCATGTAGAACTTGCCTGCTCATTTTAGTGCATCTTAGACTTGCGTTTTATGTGCTGAGATATGCTTCTACGAGCTCTGGGACCTTATGGTGAATTATGAAGTCCCAACTGTAGTAGTATCTCCGTGGAGGCTGAGGTAAGAAGGCCAATGCTCTCTTGTCATCATCATCAACATCATCATCATCAACCTGACAACACCCACTGCAAGGCGAAGGCCTCTCTCATGCCTCTCCAATTAACCCTGTCCTTTGCCAGCTGCACCCACCCTATGCCTGCGAACTTCTTAATCTCATCCGTCCACCTAACTTTCTGCCGCTCCCTGCTACGCTTACCTTCTCTTGATATCCACTCCGTCACCCCTAAGGACCAGCGGTTATCTTGTCTTCGCATTACATGCCCAGCCCAAGCCGATCTCTTCCTTTTGATTTCAAATAGGAAGTCATTAACACACGTTTGTTCCCTCACCCATTCTTCCCGTTTCTGGTCTCTTAATGTTACACGTATCAATATTTTTTGCATGCCTCGCTGCGTTGTCTTTAACTTGAGCTGAACCCTGTTTGTTAGCCTCCATGTTTCGGCCCCGTAGATGAGTGCCGGTAAGATATAGCTGTTGTACAATATTCTCTTGAAGGATACAGGCTAACTGCTATTCATGATCTGAAGGAGCCTGCCATATGCGCTCCACCGCATTGTTATCCTTCTAGTTATTTCCCTCTCATAATCCGGATCAGCTGTCACTGCATGCCCTCTTTTGTATGCGGTTGTTATTGTGGAGTAGACGTTTCGGATGTCTGTCTTCTTGAGTTGGACGTATGGGGCAATGTAAATGAGGCCAGCTGACAAGGAAGGCTTGGACTACACACACCGTGTCTCTTTCTAGCACACGTCATTTCTTGTGGGCTATTCGGTCGATCATCCTGGTAAACTCCAGAAGAGGGATAATACGGTTTGGTTGTTACATGTGGACGGAAAAGAAATAACAATGCATTTTTAAGACGGGACCGAGAACGAAGCGCACTCCCAACTGCAAGAGTGTCTGTCTACTCCAACAAAAGTAACAGCACAGGTGTCTATCTCATTCTCTGTCCGGCTTCAAAAAGCCCTGGTACTTCTTTACCGTCGTTCCGCTGTCTTGGTCGCACACGCTCCTGAGTTTGGTGGGGGCGATCGAGTTCTTGTTCTTGTTGTTGTGAGTCCCAGGTACTTGACGTTGTCCAGTTCCTTTTCGGGTCATGAAAAATTACGTCTGGTTTCTCGCGACGGGCTTATTAAAAGAATATCCAGTAATAACTAAGGATAAGTTCTTCCCAGCCGCCAGGGTGGCTGAGTGGTTATGGTGCTCGGCAGTCGCATTTAGATTTGTGAAGGTGAATTTCTGCCAAGAACCGGGAAATCGAAAGAACTCAAAATTAGTTCAGGGAAATCAAATAAGCTCAAAATACTCTACATTGGCTATGCATACGCTAGAATGAAATTGGTGACGCACATAAGAAGAAAAGCTGGTACAGTACGGGCTATTGTTAAGAGAAACATGCGATCGCGTGGTCTCCGCTCTTCGGGATTAGCTGCCCCGAGAGCCAGCGAGAAGAAAAAATTTGCACAATGTGGTTTGGTCGCTGCGCCTATGTCTCACATATTTACGGTGCTAATATTTAACTGGCTTGAGTTCTTCATCCCTAAGTGCGCATTGTAAACGGCTTCTCTCGGCTAAACCAGTGTCATATTCATGCTGTAATTTGACGTGTGTGGTGGAATTAGGTGGCCCATTCGTCTTCCATATAATGCTATAGTGGAGTGACTAGCTTAATCAATCAGAAATATTAGTAATCTTCATCGTCTGCGACTACAAAAAGCCAAAACAAGGGTGATATCTAGCATTGGCTCTGGGCGCAATTGCGCTTACTATGCTTAAACGACTTGTCTAGTATGGAGGAGAGGTAGTTTACCAGGGGATAAGGCGAGATGAGCTAGAACCATGCTGCGTGTGCCGCTTGTTCTGGCTCTTCGTAGCTGCAGACTTTGCGGATTTATAATAACTGTGATTTAATCAGGCAAGTACTCCACTCAACAATATCATGAAAAAAATGGACCATCAAATGCCACCACACGCGTCAGATTACAGCGTAACTAAGCCAGCGGTTTTCTCAGGAGGCGTCTTTTAGGAGGTGCAATTAGGGACGTAAAAATCACGCCATTTGAAGATTTGGTCGGGTGTACATGACTCAAAGAAAGAGAAACCACTCTCACTCGGTGCTTTATGAGTCCGAGCAGTGCCAATAATTCGATTAAAACGGTACGCTGACATATGCAAGGGGATACTATTAAACAGAAGATTTCACATCCATCTGGCGTACCGTGCCTTCAGTTTTGTTGTCGCATAGATTCGGTTCCATTTTCTTAAGCCTAGAGCAGGAAGCCTTCGGTGAGTAAATCTGTTCGCTGGCAGATGTCAACAAAATTGTGCCGGGATGCAAAAAGTGTGGGACTGAGCAGAGTTCCGAACAGGTTCGGAACTGTTCCTTTGAATTGTGCCGGTCCGGATTCAGTTCCAAGATGGCGAAAAAATATGGTTTCGGCTTGGATCTGTTTCCAGGCAACAATACGGGTTCGGTTCCGGTTTCAGGTTCAAGTTCGGCTCCGGTTCGACACCCTGATTGCAACACAGCACGAGCGCTCCCTAAACATTACCGCGACTCTATTGAGGCGAAAGGTAAACCACGCCTGTGTGCTGTGCGATGTCAGTGGACATTATAGATCCCCTGGTAGGCGAAATTATTTTTTCTTCTTTCATTCTGCCCTTCGGCACCTCCTTTCAGGAGTGGTGAGGTTGAACTGCACCCTTGATGTTGAGAGCTACAAGTACGCGTAATCGAGGAAATCTTGCCATTAAGAACTTGCGATACTACTCAGTGGGTTCTGTTCCACGACAATGCCCTTGCACTTCGAGTCATTTTTTCTTATCTTGTTGGTGTAAATACCCTGGACACAGATATTTCGAGCGCATTTCTTATATTGTCACAGTCGAAGGTAGTGGCGGCAACGAAGAACACCACGTTAGCCAGAGTAGTAGCAGCGTTCCAGCGATTATATTCGCTCACTCTTTCGTAGCGTTTCAGCCACTCGTCAACGTCCTCCTCAGGTTTCCAAAAAAATGTCCGGGGCTCTCGATAATGTGGCCAGTGGTTGGATGGTCCTGGTTGCTCGGTATTGTGTCAAGTTATGTCCGATGGCATTGGTGGTATGCCAGCGAATTCACGTCGCCTTCGACAGATGGAACGCTCCGTGGTCGATACCCGTCACCTCTCACCAAAACTGTTGCGTGCTTAGCACGCACGGGGGTTTATTTACAGAGGGATCGATCGAAGCAGGACCGCGACAAAGCCTACAAGCTTCCTTCTGCCTTTTCTGCTCTTTTACCTCTACCGATCCGTCCAACCGTTGATCTTCCGTCTACGATGGCGCGGGACAATATTATAAGCACTAATATCATATTACCCGAGAGCTTTAGCCCACTCAGCCGTTGAGCAAGTATATCTGAAACAGTCACGACCATGGTTCCCCAGAGAGTTTTGGTATAACAGGGCACTTGAAGGTGCAGATATTTAAGCGCAAATTTTTGTGCAATGATAGATCGATGCCCTACATGAAAATTTTAGAAAAGCCTAGTGGTTCTTATGCTCAACAATGGCAAACCAGCGCATCTGCAAAATGGATCGCTGAAGCTCTGCACGCTACTATAAAGTCGGGCTTGTTAGGTAACGTGACTACTCCCTATACAAAGCTCGAAGGACTGACTAATACCGGACGCAATGAGGATGGTGAACGCTGTAAAATTTCTGCCTTGAGCAAACGTCTGAAGGAACCCGAAACGTACACTTATCACCGCGCTAATTTCCTGGCAGTTCCATTCCTCGGAGCATAGGTGGCTGCTTCGTTGTGATCCAAATACGGTCAATTGTATTTTCATTCGCAACTGCTTAATACGTGGGCGCATTATCGTTTTTTCGGAACTTATTGATTTAAAGGTCGTCTTCTGCTCCTGACTGCGATGAGTGTCCCTGCCAGAAAGGGCACTTTATATTCAGCATTTCAATTTAAATTTCTTACTCCGTCACAGAGAGGCTGCGCAAGCATTTCTTCACCTCTTAGCGGCATGCCTAATGAATTTTCGGCAAATCAAGAAAATAAACGATGGAAAATGCCTGCCTTTAAAAATAAATAATAAACGCGGAAGAGATCATTCGTCAAAAAGAACTTATAATTCCAGCGGCTTTATTTTTCATTGTGTTGGCCTTCCAATTACAAAGCTCTTGGTTCTTCAGAACTCTGACGTTTTTTTAAACAGCTTTTTTCGTTCGCTTGTAAAGGGCGAAAGTACAGCCACACTAAAAGGGAAAGAGAGGTCCCGATGGTTTCTAGATTTATAAGTTTTATTCCGCGCTGACATTTTTTCGATTATGAGAATTTTTGTGCCTTCGTTTCATTCACTTTTTAAAAAGGCAGATGGGGAGTACTGGGTCTTGCTTGATAAAAACCTATCGTGTCTCAACGTTATAAACCTCTGAATTTATCGAAAACAGAGCTTTGATAACCTAGATAACTCGGTACAAGTGCACTGGTCTTTTCATGCCCGTGAGGAGTTGCGGTAAATGTGCCGGAGTGCGTAAATTCATCACTGCTCCTAAATGGTAAATTCACCTGACGTGGAAGATTGTTTCCACAAGAACGGAATACGTCGTGAAAACAGCAGTGTGGCGATTGCTCTTTTGAGACGATAACTAGATACCCCTCACACAAACTATGCCACACATTCTAAGCTTACATGAACCCGATGGAATTCGAATCGAGTCCGCTGTTTGAAGTAAAATTGAACGTCGAGAGAGATAGTAGATAACTATTCTGCGTTTTCTTTTACAAAATTCGCTCTTTTTCTCGAATATTCAACATGGCCAGCACTTTGTAGAGTATATGTATCCGGCATTGCAGTTTGCCTGCGTGGAGCTCTCGTTTGCAGAGTCTTCAGAAGGGAGATCTAGGCAGAACACTGAGCTTATTCTGCACCTTTTCCTAACGACTCTGTAGCAATACCAGGAACGATGATAAAATAAACTTCGTGGCATGACAATATCTTTATGCTATATGGCAATAAATTCTGTCGCAAAAAGTCAAGTGATCGGCGATAAACTGGCTTTGGTTTCAGTTCTCTTCTTTGTTTCGTAGAGAGATTTGTAAATTTTTCTGATTCACTGCGAAAATAACGTCACAGACTAGGAGTCGCAGGACTGATTTTTTTTGCTGCCTGTAAAGGAGCGAACATTCCGGGGATTTTATCTGCAATTTTTGCAGAAACATAGGAAACACAACGCACCGACGAAATTTAGGATATGTTCGCGAAGGGCAGCCTTGCAGTCCAGTGACGCTTCTTGTTTCCTTTCACGCTCTATTTAGTGTCCCTTTAGTCGAATTTTCTTGTACCCTACATGCGCCTCTTTTCTTTTTTTTGGACATTTTCCTTTGTGAAAGAACCTTTTTGTTTCTGAAATAATTTCATTTTTCTTCAAATGGAACTAATTTTCACGCACATTTCTCAATGCAATGAACCCGGATAATATCTTCCTGCACAATTTAATCTGCTTTCTTATGCAGAAACATAATTTATGTACGGAGACCGCGGATTATTCTGTGCGATGGTGACATGTGGCAAGAGCGAACTACTAATTTGTGACAAGACGCGCTGTCTTTTATACTCAGTTTTCAAGCTTCAAGTGTTTTGTTGTGACTAATATCATCAGAATTGCCACCAGAATTCAGTTTTTTTGTGCACCGAATTTAGTGATGTAAACGAAAGCGATTGCACGTTTTGTGCGTTCTTGGAGGGTTTTACAGCCTAAACTATCAAAAGAGCACATGTTGTAGTGGGAAAGTTAAATTTTATATTAAAAATCTTTCACCACAGGGCTACAGGCTGCGGGTGACCAGTGTCTTTGGCCCAAGTTGCTGTAGTATGGAACACGAATGTAGTATGGGCCCTCATAGCTTGAATCGTTTTAAGACGTTAAACCCCCATAAACCATTGTTGATTTTGCAGGGAAACAAATCCACAAAAAGTGTCTACACCAGAGCCCTCAACGTTAGTGAAGCTCGCAAATGCTAAATTACAAAAACACTATGGGGACACCTAAATGCATAACATGTTGAGAATGCAAAAGCATTAGATTCCTTTTATGCAGCTTCTTTTGTGCCCTTGCCATTCTTTGCGACTTCCTTCTAATACTAACCTATAGGTTCGTCTCCACGCAACCGGACACATTCGGCCACATAGCCTTCAGCTACCTGGGTCGAAATCGGTTGCAAATGGACTTTCCCGCCTTTTTTATTGTTGCGTTTTTTAGACCTTAGAATATTCGCATGGTCTTAGGACGTCATGTTCTCTAGATCAATAGGCCAAATTTATGCAGAACCAACGCTGGACACTTTTTTCCTGCGATGGCGTTTCTAAAGCTTTCGCATTACCAGAGCTCACATCAGGAACCTTAGTACACTACGGTACGTAGCAAACATTAACACTTTAATTATATAAGGGACAGTATTTGTCCTACTAATACAAAAAGGCAAAAAAATAGCTGTGGCTTACCCACTGCTGAACCTTGTGACAGAGCGAGAGCTGTGGTGTATCGGGTAAGTAGTCGCGACTTGGAGTCTGTAACGTCTAGTGCGTTCTCCGCACTGGATAGGCTGCGCGCCCAGCTTGCCACCGAGGCTGGTAGCGGTTAAATTAATGGTTGATCGTGAGAGGTTGCTCACCCAATGAACGCTGCAGCCTATTTTACCGCCCTCTACCGGCAAATCTGAAGGTCAAAGGTGAAGCGTTGTGACACTGTGATGGACTACATATTCTAAAGCCTATAGCCACACTTTTATTTATTTATTTATACAGAATACCCCTAAAGGCCCTCGAGAGGGTATTACATAGGGGGGGGGGGCACAGGCAAATGAACAGAATAAAACAAAACCACAAATATAAAACAACAAAAGCAAAAATAAGACACTTCGCATGACATAAGTAAGCAAAAGAATCAAAAGAATGGCAGCGCGGCAAAGAACGAAGATTACTGCAGTATTAAAATTATACAAACAGAACACTAATGCATTGAATCATTTAATAACATACCCTGCAATAACATACCCTGTAAAGGAAGCCAGGAAAAAATAACAATGTATGCGAAGAGTTAAACAGTATTTATTGAAGATATAAGATTAAAATATTTATCAGGATCAGTGGTGGTTGCGATATGTGAAGGCAGAGTGTTCCAGTCAGATATTGTGCGTGGTAATAATGAATGCGCATAGTTATATGTTCTGCACGTGAAACGTCTAACTTTAAAGGGATGATCGCGGCGGTCAAAAATCGAAGGAGGCAAAGAAAAAAAGCCGTTATGAAGTGATGGATGATGATAAAGTTTATGAAAAAGTGATAGTCGTGCAATTTTGCGGCGGAGACATAAATCCTGGAGACCTGCGCGTTTCTTTAAGGCTGTGATGCTGGTGTTACGTGAATAATCGGAGTAAATAAAACGAACGGCGCGGTTCTGCGATGATTCAATGTTATTTATTAGGTAAGATTGGTAAGGGTCCCAAACAGCCGAGGCATATTCGATTTTAGGTCGAATTAGAGTGGTATAGGCATGGGCACGGAGGTGAGGAGGAGCATGCTTTAGGTTATGTTTTAAGAGACCTAATGACCGATTAGCAGATGCAAGCATAAGGTTAATATGGTGGTTCCATGCTAAGTCTGAATGAAGGCGAAGTCCTAAGTACTTATACGTGGTGACTAGCTCGAGTGAGCTATTATTTAAGGAGTATGCTGTCTGAATTCGAGACATTCGGTTAGTAAAAGACATCAATTTAGTTTTTGAATGATTAAGTTGCATAAGCCAGGTTGAGCACCATGCTGTTACCGAATCCAGGTCAGATTGAAGAGATTGGCAATCGGTGTTAGAATAAATTTTGCAGTAAATTACACAATCATCAGCAAAAAGTCATATATGGGAAGAAATGGAATCCGGTAAATCGTTGATAAATATTAGGAAAAGTAAGGGGCCAAGCACACTTCCTTGTGGGACGCTAGAGTGTACTTGACTGAAAGACGAATTGTGGTTATTGACAGCTGTAAATTGAGACCTGGAAAAGAGAAAAACTTTAACCCATGCAATGACAAGAGGGTGAATATTAAGCAGTGCTAGTTTCATTAATAACCGGTTGTGAGGTGCTCTGTCGAAAGCTTTAGAAAAATCAAGAAATATGGAGTCTACTTGAATGCCAGCATCAATCGATGAATGTATGTCTTGAATGAATCCGGCAAGGCGCGTTTCGCATGAGTAGACTTTACGGAACCCATGTTGATATTTAAAGACAATGTTATGCTCTTCAAGATAGTTAATTACCTGCTAGTGAATTACGTGTTCAAGAAGTTTGCAAACAGTGCTAGTTAATGAAATGGATCGGTAATTTAGTGGTGAGGAACGATCACCAGACTTGAAAATTTGCACAACTTTAGCTAGGCGCCAGTCCAGCGGAATCACGCCTGATGATAGAGATTGTGAAAAAATAGCGGACAAGATGCGATGAATACCATCAGATGAATTTTTGAGTATTTTGTTAAAGCCAAGGTGATCTGATGCTGATGTTGTTTTAAGCTTCCCTAGTAAGGATAAGATACCTGTCTCACTGATACACATTTCGGACATTGACGTATTAGAAGTGCTGACAGAAATAGGAGGTAGAGGGAGATCTTCACGGGTAAAAACGGATGTGAATGCGTTATTGACAAGTTCGGCGCATTCGGAAACTGGAACACTGCTGCCTTCCGCGTTGGTAAGAGTAATGTCAGGATGATTAGCGGGGTTTATTATCTGCCAGAACTTCCGTGGATTGTTTGTTAGCATTGCCGGTAGATCGTGTGTGAAGAAGTGCCTACGTACAGATATCAACACAGACTGATATTCCTTATCACATAGTTTGTACCGTTGCCAAGATTCGGAGTGTCTGTTCTTGTCGACTTGTCTGTAAAGGCGCTTTTTCTTGTTATTAAGGCGACGTAGATGCCTATTAAACCAAGGCGCTGTGTTAGTGCATGGGATACTGATGACTGGTATGAATCTGTCAATGAGAGTAGCAAGTTTAACGCTGAACAAGTTCCAGTTCGTTTCCACGGAGCGTGACGAAAAATCGTGAAGAAAATGATCGGCAAAGACTGACAACTGAGCGTTTATTTCACCGAAGTTTGCTCGGTTGTAGCACCTTATTTGTTTAGTGCGAGTCCCCTTTTTATGGGCACAAAATTCAGGTTACCCGTGATTATGGAATGATCGGAAAGGCCTTCTAAGAGCGCAATGTTGGAGCAAAGGTAAGGATCACATGTCAAGATAAGATCGAGAATATTGGCTGTAGTGGCGGAACGACGCGTAGGTTCAAAAATAAGCTGTTGCAAAGAGAAATCGAGATAGGACTGGCGGAAAGCCTGAGCTTCAGGATCATTGGCAGGAGCTGTTAATGGCGACCAGTTAATAGCCGGAAAGTTAAAGTCACAAAGTAAAAGTAAGCTTGAATTCGGGAAACGACCAGTAAGATCGCTTAGTAAATTAGAAAACTGACTTGCGAATGAATAATTCATGTCCGGAGGGCGGTAAATGACGCCAATGATGGCGACCGTGGGAACACAACTCAACTGGACCCATACCGATTCTAGGTACGACGTGACCTCGATAGGCACAGCAGTGAGCACTTTATTGACAGCGAGAAGGACACCGCCACCTCTACGGCTCGTGCGGTCACAACGAAATATGTTGAATTCGGAGTCACAGGCGAAAACTACATCACCAGGAAGCATGTCATTTAACCAAGTCTCGGTAAGCGCGATGACCGAGGAGCAGCATGAATCAATTAAAGAAGAAAGTGCTACGTTTTTAGAAAGAACACTCCTTATGTTAGTGTACAGAAAACTGACATCGTAATTGGAGCAACGCTGCGCGTTTGGCCGCACGGGTGGTTTGCCAGCCACTTTACGGGAACTGGAAGGGATGCGTCAGGCAAGGGACACGCGCACTGCGCTACTGGTTTAATCATCCCAGAAATACGAGACACCATTGATAAGCAGTTTATCAAAAGACAAACGGACCGTGTCACCTTCTTTTTTTACTGATTTGGCATACTTCCACAGTTGGCTGCGTTTCTCACGAACCGTTTTCGAGTAATCTCGCGAAATGCTGAAATCGGTATTTTTGAGTTTATAGCCCTTACTCATAAGCGTTTCGACTTCTTTTTCGTTGAACAGCTTTGCAATTATGGGTCTCTTTTTTTTTCCTGAGAAAAACGGCCTATGCGGTGAGCACGGGCTAAGGAAGACAACGTGATACCAAGTTTGCTAGAACAGAAGTCGTTCACATGACGCTCAGAGTCTTCCCAAGTTTCAGACTCATCAGTGTCCTGAACACCATAAAAAAGAATGTTAGACCGGCGGGAACGATTTTCCAGGTCGTCAAATTTTACTTGAATGTTCGATACATCGTGTGTGCAACTCGTGGTAGATACTGTGGTAGGCACTGACTGTTTTTTAAGTTCCAGTTCCTGCACACGGGTAGCTAAAGACTGTAAGTCACTTTGAAGAACTGGAATAGACTCGATTTTAAGTTCAAATTCATGCACACGATCTTTTAAAGTCTTCATTTCATTTTGCAGGCCAATATGAATTGTAAGAATCTTGTTAACACTTTCGAGGATATTCGCGTGGTTCGTCTCAAGCCTTTGAACAGTTACATATACCAGTTCGAGCTTTTCCTCTTGGCCCTTCGTCATAGGGCCTGGGTATGTTTCAACGTCCCCACCCAGGACCAAAATTCGCCAAATGTACACTGCCGCCGAGCGGAAACGTTTCAGAATATGGGGTGGCCACGACACTGCTACAAGAAAGACATCATCATCACAGTAACAAGAACACTCGTAATAACCAACCTGGAACAGCAGGAACGGTGAGTGGCGAGGCATTTCGTGGGCAGTGCCGTGGCCCAAGGGGGCGGTGAAATCCGAGTGCTTTATGTAGGTGTCCTCGTCAGCTGATAATGTAGCATGTTGCCAGGCCCGAAGGTCGAAAGTGTCCAAAATCGGCAGGGGTGCGCACAGATGATCGGATGAGCAGCCGCAGCCGTCCAGAAACCAGCTAGCGCCGCAAGATTGCGGAAGCGGTCGGCAAGTCGATGAAACAGGCAGGTGATAGCCGGTGAGCAGCAGCACCTGGAACAGCAGGAACGGTGAGTGGCGAGGCATTTCGTGGACAGTGCCATGGCCCAAGGGGGCGGTGAAATCCGAGTGCTTTATGTAGGTGTCCTCGTCAGCTGATAATGTAGGTGTCCTCGTCAGCTACCTCACCTGTAGGTCAACCAGAAGCGCACGGAGAAATTGGCTTTACCTAGCGTAGTGATACTTTCGCTTCAAAATAAGCCAAAAACAAATGAAAATACCAAATAGGTCAGACGTGCTCACGCCTACTCTCCTGCAGAAACAAGGAAACATGTCCAACATTCTTTGATAAAATTTTTGAACATTGGAAAATTTAAGGTACTGTTATGGAAATATTGAAGGCAATGGCCCAATCTTCCGAAGTCTAGAAAAACTTTGTTAAAGTTTTTTATCACACGCGTGGAGCAGTTAAGACTGCATTAGAAAACCAATTGGTAACTTTTTTGACGGTCGCAAACACGTTAAAAAGCAAAAAATGCGAGCCTGTTCACGGGAGATCTGCGGATACATTGTGACGAAGAAGACGATCTGGCAGTGGCGTTTTGCGGGGCATTAAGCCTGAGGACATGTTATTCATCATCAATTGCGCTAGGCAGGCGGCCTTTAAAAACCGTCTCTTGTTTATCGTTCATTGCGACTCATTCTTCGACTGCCCGCCTCATAACTTTTCGTGGAGCTTGCGGTGTACCACCCAACTCTCATCTTCCAGGTTATCGTCCTTCTTAGCTCTTTGTCTGCACCCTGCCGTCGGCTGCGGGTTCCTGGTCCGCGTCGTCCGGCTGTGCCCCAGCCTTCCACACCCGAACCGACCTCGCCGTTGCTCCCCCGCGCCGTCCCCCGCCCCTAGCACCTGACACGACGGACTGGAACCGACGCCAAGACCGACCCGAACAACCGATCCGACCAACCGATCCTAGAAGCCGCTCAAATATGAATACACTGTCCCCCTGCCCATGCCGTTCGGCGCGTTCAAGGGCCTAGGCCGTCGGGACACTGGCGGACAGTGGCTCGGAAAATACGTAGAAAAGGACTCATTCGCTCATCTCTTTCATCGTGGCGGCCAGCACTGCGCCACCGTGCCATCTCTGTTGTAGCGTCATCTCACGCCCATGGCAATTTTCTTTTTATTGACGACAATAATACATCATTGTCTTTGGGGCCGTGACTAAAGGAAGGAAACTGCCTGGCGCGGTCTCGCCACCCTGTGGCAAGCAACTGTTGGCACTCATGTACAGATAAAGAAAAGAGGAGACACTGTTTAGAAACGCATGAGAAACGAAATAAACGTGTTTTAGAGAGGACTCCCGAAGGAAAAGAAAATATAAACCCGCTTTTTTAACATAGGAAACGTTTCTGCAGGATTAAAATATGAGAAGGTTAATTATACAGTGCTACTAGCAACGCATGGTCGGAAAAAAATTGCAATTTACTCAACACGTACATAAAACACCCAAAATACATAAGCAGGACTGAAATTGTCGACTTGAAAAAATTGTTAAGAGATTTAGAGCGCTACTCTTCATTCAAAAACATATTCTTCAGTATTTTCTTAAATTGGTTTGGAGAATGAACATTTGTTAAAAAATATTTATTCAGTGAATAGTGCTTTATCAGGTCTGGTATATGATAGTTTTAATTTTTGGTGCCCGTAGTTCGGTCGCGTTCGGGGCTTGGTTAAAACATTCTTCCTTAAGTCGTGTTAAATCTTTTTTTATGATATTTTGATTCAAAAGTCAAAAGGCGCGCATCTTCGCGTCTTTTATTCAGGATCGGTACGATCGCTCGGTGAACCCCGGTAATGTGATGAACAAGACGAAACAGGCAGGGGCGCGGGACGGAGCACTAGCGCTAGGCCGGCGGCCATTGAAAATCGCCTTTTGTCCATCGTTCATCGCGCCTCATTCTTAGGCTGGCTGCCGCCTAACAATATTGATTCTTATAGTGAAGTCTTACAATACATGTAAAAATTTCCTTCATAAACTCTTTCGCTTTGAAAAATGCTTTGCGAATTGTTTTATGCATACCTAAAATTATGCTTCTGTTTTTCGCGATAGTCCAAATCGGTCCATAAAGGGGTCTGGTTGTATGTTACAATGTCTTATGTAAATTTTTAATTTGTGGTCGCATTTGCTTCCCTTATTATAATCCAAAGAGTGTGAGAGTCACGGGCCATTTCTTCGTAACTTCCTTTAGAACTTCCACTTTAAGAACTTCAGAAAAAGCAGTCAAGCGGTTTTCTATAGCCGGTATTACTTGAGAAACTTGTAATACGAGATGGCACGATCATAAAACAAATGACAGGTCTATATATAGTTTGTAATTTCCGTCCAATTCATGTAAGCAATAGCACGACTGACTATGCACAAAGGCGATGCATACCGTACGGAAAGGTATATAGGAGGCAGGAAGCATTATCTGTTGCTCAATCAGGCATGATAGACAGTAGCTAATTTAGAGAAATTATTATTAAATTGCTGGTTAAAGTGAATGCTTGATTTGAACTGTACTTCATGATACTTGCGCTCAGAGAGACTATGAGATGTCAGCGCACGTTAAAGAACCCCAGGTGGCCGAAATTTCTAGTGCCCTTCACTAAGGCGTCCCTTATAGCCAGACTCGTTCTATAATGTCTCCGACGTCTAACTTTATTGGTACTCCAACGTTCAGGTTGGCGCTGTACAATCGTAATTGGCTCATGCAAACAATCCCCATGTTATTTGAAATAACCTACCATGAGCGTCGTTACAGCTTATTTAGACGACAGTTCATCGTCATATAATCTCTGGCAGTTATTTTGGACACTGTCCTACAGGCGATCAGCATTCTATATCAGCAGTGCGGGGACGCACGCACTAACATTCAACATCTACTCGCATGCTCTTCGAGAGAGAAACAGGTGATCCTTACTATAGATTTCCCATTCTGCGTCTGTCACGTAGGAGACAGGAACAATAGCCTTGTTTATGCCCTTCGAATGGTCATAATTACCGCAATCATCGATCACTTTTTTTCTGATTTACCACCCATTTCATAATTTCGTATTGAGCGGATTGTAAAATAGCACTGGAGAAGAGCCAAATGAAATCACTCAACAATCCAATCTATGAGGCTCATGAAGACAAAGAAACCGCTCATGAGTAGGTTTTGTTCATTTTTATTTGAAACATTATTTGCGGGCCCATTTTCTAGGCTTTACAGGACAAGTTTAATATTCGTGCAGTTTCAAAGGCAAAATGTATGGATGAGGTGTTTATTGTAGTTTGATCTGTCTTAGTTTCAGTTTCTGGATCTGGCTCCTTTTGAAAAAAATTCTTGATTTGTAACGCTGTCACTTTGGAGCTGCGGTATAGCTGTATATTTTGTACTTTCGTGGGGCAGATATTGACAATACGCCTGCATTAGGAAGATTCCCTCAGAGTTTGACAAATTAAAACATTCTTTTATTTTCTACCTGGCCATCGGGATATGCGATGCATTGCTGCCTCATAAAATGAAATGTACACCCACTAACGCAATATCGTATACGACATATATGGTTTTGAAAGATGACACGCACATAATGCTTTATGCTGCGCTTTTTTGCACTGCATGTGATCTTCAAATATGAATGCAATCTAACGTGTTTTTAATCGTATAGGGCGACTGTCTCTAACTTACTGGAAAAGCCACGGTGGTCGCGACGGGTAGGAAACGATAGGCAACACAGAGCCATCTTCCATATACTTTGCGAGAGCTGCGGCTTCAGGGATATTGCGGCATTTCGTGCACCGTGCTTGGCGACGCTGGTGAATCAGTTTGCCAAGTGTGTTTATTTGTACTTCAGCGTAGAGATCGTGAAGGGGTGTAATTTGTGTCAAACCCGTAATAACAAGCATTGCTGCTCGATTGATCGATTCCGAGCGATCCCAAAAAGAGCGTGTCATGTGCTGGAATTGCGCTTGGTAAGTAAATCTTGGGTGTGTCACAGAACGAATGAGGAGGCAGGCGATGGTGGACGCGGCACCACCTGACTTCTGCGAAATGCGGCGGATGAGCTAAATGCGCTTTTCGCTGGCATGTTTGAGCCCGGAGCTACTCAGGACGCACTTGCCGGTCGAAAGCGATCGCGTTCTTCACACCTAACGTAATTAAGGGGTAATTTACAGTGCGCTTTAAGTTACGATAATATAAAGGAAGGTAGAAAAGGAAGAGTTTTGACTGTTCTACGAAGCATGATTCCAAGCACTGGGTTGTAGCACGACAACCTCAAGTGTCCTGGTAAGATTGTCACGAAGACCGGCCTTTTCTTAAGATTAAACTATAGTTTGGACGAATTAATTTCATATTTACGGTACTGCAGTTTTAATACATTGTCAACACACAAAGGCGATTCCCCGAAACGCGATTTCGAGCACTATATTTTCATATGACAGATATAATGGGGCTGCAATGGTGTTTTCGACTACTGCCCGTTTGTTAAAATTTAAGTTAACTTTACACGTATTAATTTAATATTTACGGAAAGACACGTATTTTTTCACATATCTTAATTGGGCTGGAAGCATGCTTTAGGTCAGGTATTTACGAAAAAGTTTAGGAATATATTTAGAATACGAAGCATTAAACTTCAAGAACCAATTTCCCGCATTTTTAGTGCATTAAAGAAAACAATATATGTTTAAAATACAATATAAATATCCCGCCCTAAATTCAAAACAAAGTCATTTTCGCTAAGAGGGGTATCTAGACAATGCTATTCACCGTCTAGTTACAGGAGGTATCCCTAGGCCTGAAGTGGTAACAGTAAGGGATAACAGTTAATGACGAATATCTAAATAATCGGTGATTCGCTGATGATATTGCCTTGCTGAGTCACCCAGGAGATGAATAGCAAAGCATGATTAATGAATTAGACAGGCAAAGCAGAACGGTGGGTCTAAAAGTTAACATGCAAAAAACCAAAGTAATGTTCAACAGTCTAGCAAGGGAACAGCAGTTCACAATTGGCAGCGAGCTGCTGGATGCGGTAAAGAAATATGTCTGCTTGAAGCAGGTAGTGATCACTGATCCGGACCATGAGCGTAAAATAACTAGAGTCAAAACAATGGGGTGGAGCGCATATGGCAGGTTCTGTCAGATCATAAATAGCAATTTACTATTCCCCTCAAGCGGATAGTATGCAATCGCTGCATCTTACTGGTACTCAACTACGGGGTAGAAACGTGGAGGCTAAAGAAAAGGGTTTAGTTTAAGTTAAAGACAACGCAGCGAGCTATGGAAAGAAAAATGATAGAGAGCGGAAGCGGGCAGAGTGGCTGATGCAATAAACGCGTGTTAATGACATCCTAGTTGAAATCAAGAGGAAGAAATGGGCTTGGGCAGGGCATGTTGTGCGAAGGCAAGATAACCGCTCGTCCTAAAGAGTAGCGGAGCGGATTCTAAGAGAAGGCGAGCGTAGCAGAGGGCGGCAGAAAGTTAGGTGGGCGG